>NC_053398.1:148301531-148927781 GCF_905171765.1 Bufo bufo | reverse complement strand
CAAACCCAGAGGCCTGTCTTAGCTAAATATCTGCAGTCTAAGGGCTGGTTAACATGAACGTATGGCTTTTTCAGTATTTTGCGTTCCGCAGTAAATACGGATGACGTCCATGTGCATTCTGTTTTTTGCGGAAAGGAACAGCTGGCCCCTAATAGAACAGTACTATCCTTGTCCGTTATGTGGACAATAATAGGACATGTTCTATATTTGAACGGAACGGAAAAATGGAAATACGGAAATGGAAGGCATACAGAGTACCTTCCGTTTTTTTTTGCGGATCCATTTAAATTAGTGGTTCCATATACGGTCCGTATACGGAACGCAAAAAATGGAACGTAAACTAAAAAAAAAAAACTTCTTGTGCAAGACGCCTATTAAAAATAAATTACACATATTTCCTAATGAATTGTATCAAACAGTTATTTAAACCATATTATAAAAAAAAAACTGACGCGATTGTGAATTCCAAAAAAAAAAGTTCATTAATTTAATGAAAACTAGTTGTACTAAGAAATCAGACTTATCCTACAATAAGTAAGTCTGCATACTGTCACATCAATGAAACATATTTTTTTTAAAGGGTTTCTATCACTTTGTTTCACCTATTTAGCTTTCAGACACTAGCGATCCGCTAGTGTCTGCTTTATCTAACCATCCTAATATAAGAGCTTATTGTCCTGCCGTTTAGCTAAAAAAATAACTTATATAGATATGCAAATGAGCCTCTAGGTGCTATGGGGGCGTGATTAGCACCTAGAGGCTCCGTCTACCTTAACAAACTGCCGCCGCCCAGCGCGTCCCTCCATCCCGCCCATCTCCTCCGGAATGCGATGCTCCTCGTATTCGGCGCATGCGCAGTGAATGTCTGATCGCTTCCCTGCTCAGACATCTCCACTGCGCCTGCGCCGATGACGTCATAGTGCTCCGAGGAACAGGCGCAGTGGAGATGTCTGAGCAGGGAAGCGATCAGACATTCACTGCGCATGCGCCGAATACGAGGAGCATCGCATTCCGGAGGAGATGGGCGGGCTGGAGGGACGCGCTGGGCGGCGGCAGTTTGTTAAGGTAGACGGAGCCTCTAGGTGCTAATCACGCCCCCATAGCACCTAGAGGCTCATTTGCATATCTATATAAGTTATTTTTTTAGCTAAACGGCAGGACAATAAGCTCTTATATTAGGATGGTTAGATAAAGCAGACACTAGCGGATCGCTAGTGTCTGAAAGCTAAATAGGTGAAACAAAGTGATAGAAACCCTTTAAGTTACGGCTCTATGAATGCAGAAAGATATATTCTATTGTATTCCATGAAATATGCCATTATTCTGCAAAAGTAGTAAAGCAAAGAAACATGTAGTATTGCCGTAACGATAAGACGTTAGTTACACTGCACAGTAAAGAGTGCGGTTTTCCTCGCTTCCTAAAACTATTTAATAAACGCTAGTGAATAAGCGCTATGTACCCCAAAATGGTGCCGTGACAAGTACAACTCATCCAGTAAAAAAACAATCCCTCACGTGGCTACTTGCCATAAGTCAAAGCTCTCCGAAAGTGGCAAGAAGATGCCAAATCAGGCTTTGGTGTGTAAACCCTCCGGTAATCTAGTGGGTTGCTGCCCATCTTTTAGGGTGCTGCCCAGGAAGCGGCGAGGGGCTATCGGGCCCGTGTCCTAGAGGACGGTGATGACGCTCCCTGCTGCAGACTTCTGTACGACAACCACATAACAGGATGCTGGAGCCCAAATAGAAGAGTGGAATCATAAATCTATTGATTCATCGCTTAAATCCCCCACAGAGATGTGGCATTGACATAAGGCTGTAATCTGTAAAGGGAAACCTGCGGGAAGAGCAGCATGTCCAGATCGGCAGGCGATTTATTGGTCAATAACCGGGATTCTTGATTCGCAGGTTGTTCTGTGAGCCGGAAGAATCCGACAAGGAAATATCACATCATATTAAAGAGAAATCCAGACTCTCGCTATGATGATGAAGAATCTCAATGTGACCCCCATGGGTCAGCACTGGACAGAAAACCTGTAAACTGCACGGGAGAAGGGAATATGCATTCCACTCTATAACATACAAAACCAATACCAGCACAACAGAGACCCAAGGGACACTCTCTTGGCCTACGTCATTGAAATGGGGGACCACGGATACATCTGTCTATTCGCCGGGAGCTCTCGCAGTCTCCGGTGTGAATAACCCCCGCAATTGTCAACTCCATTGTACGTAAAAATTAGGGGTTTTGTTATTTGCAAGTAAAGAAAACAATGGCAGGAGCCAGAGGCGAGGATTTGTACCTTTGTCTCTTCATCCCTCTCTCCAAACAATATAATCAGAATATGTAGGCGAGGGCAGGGCGAGTTGCTGTGAGCGGTTTACGCTCCAGCCCCCTGTTGCTTCAAGCTCTAGGAAGAGTTGACAGATGATATTAAAAGTGTCAATCATTCAGGTGTGTGCTATCCTGCAAAGAACAAACGCTGGTGCAGGTAACCTGCATGCTATACACACAGGAACACACAAAAGCATCATTTCCAGTGAGAGGGTTCGCCATCGCTGCCCAGGCTTGCTCTATGACCTGTTCGGCCTTCACAGGACAGATCGAGCACTCAGATACGGTCGTTTCCAGCTCTGAAATGTCATCAAAGTGTGAACAGTGTCTATATGCTCACTGCAAGATCCTGAAATATTCTGTGCTGCTTTTACCATTTAAAGTCTATTAAAGGGGGTGTCTCACCTCAGCAAATGGCATTTATCGTGTAGACAAAGTTATTACAGGCACCTACTAATGCACAGGTAGGACCCGCCTGACTGAGACCACCTTGGCGCAGGTAGGCGGGCACAGATGTGTTTGGATCAAAATATATTGTCCGAGAGTCTCAGATTTTATTATTAGAGTGAGCGCTTAGTCCATATATAATGTTGTTTCAGTGCATTATTTTCCGTGATTTTGTATATTTAGCCGTGCACATACGCATATTTACTATCATATCGTGCAGGATGTTTGGTATCTTTTTCCGTGATTTATTTTTTATTTTTTTGCACTTACTAATGTATTTTGATTGACTAGATTGCCTCCTTTGCCGGCTTGATTCGTTTACGGCCACAGCTGCAGCGTTGATACGAGGTGGCGGGAACGGGAGCTCCTGTGCATGCATGTCAAGAGAAAGGCTGGGTATCTTCTCAAATAGTGTGCAAGCACGACCACCGCTGCTGGATTGCAGGGTGGACGTAACCCCTGGAAATGGGCAATGTATAATGTGATGGAAAAGTGAATCCAGCCAGCAAAGGAAGCAATATAATAATAATACATTAGTTAGGGCCTTGTATTAACTTTCTCTACATGATAGATGCCATTTGCTGAAGTGAGAGGACCCCTTTAAGATACAAGTAAAAAAAAAAAATACAGATACAATCCCAAAAGAGGAAAAAACAATAAAAAATGTATGTGACAGGTTTTCCAAGGAGTGCAAAGACTATTTCAAAGAGCTCTCTATATTCTGCAGACAATGGCACTAGTCTATACTTTAGAGGCGGTTATGCCCGCCACCTGCACACAGACATTACACGCTGCTAAGACATTCCTTCCACTGGTTTTATGCCCATCTCTCATGAAGTCAGGGCGCTGTTTGGGGTTCGGTTTGCTCTGTTACCCAGTAACAGTTTACTCATCCTTAAGTGTTAATTCCACAAAGCAAAGATTAGCATCCGGGGAAGGAATGTGTGAAGTGTCTGTGGGCCCCATGTCCGGCTGCAGGATACAGGGGGAACAATGCACAGATATCTGCCAGTACAGCAATAAACCAGGGGGACCGAGTCTTTTATCACTGGTTCTCCCTAGATCGTTTACAGCCGGATTGTCCAACCTTTTCCATGTCCGAGGCCCATATCCTCCAACTGTAACTCTCCTCAATGCAGAGAATAAAAGGGGTCAGTCAGCAATGCGCAGGTGCACGTTACTATGGCTGAAAACACAAAGAGAAAAATACAATGCAATACAATTCTCAATGCAGAATCTAAACTTAAATGGGTTCTCCAGGACTTAATCTATCACCTAGCCCTAGGATAGGTCCTCAATATCAGTTCAGTAGGGGTCCAACAACCTGTTTCCTCGTTTTGTCCCAATGACGTGAACGGTAACCAGCTACGGCCACTACACAATGGAGGGGGCTCTGTAGATCTGGCGCCAGAGTTACTCCTAAGAAGCTGATATTAATGGACAATCCTAACGATAGGTCCTCAATTATTAAACTCTGCACAACTCTTCAAAGGGGCATTGCCATCTAAGACGTTTATGGCATATCTCTGGAATATGCCATAAAAGCCTAAATGTTAGGATTTCACGTCCATGCGGTCTCCATTGTAGTTTATGGAACAGCTCTCTCCTTTCTGAAGTCCCAAAGAAGGGATCAAAGGCAACCAAGAAGACTCCTGATATATGCCAGCCACAGAATAGGGATTTGGGGGGACAAAATCGTCTAAAGATGCTAGAGAAACCAAGCGCTTTCTGCAGAACTTCTCCTAAGACATTGAGGAGGGACAATGTTAATAAAAAGCAATCTGTGCATGCAGCGAGATGGGAGTAGGGGGGGCACGACAAGCCTCGCTCTCCCAGAAAAGAAAACGCAATCAAACCTGAAAAAAGATCAGAGAGCACAAGACGACTCGCAGACGTATGTAAGTCTTCAATGGGAGACGGAAACCGCTCAGTAACGGAATCACAGATCAATGCATATTGTCACCGTTACCCTCTGCAGCAGGGACCTGCACTGAGACCCTGTGGGGGAGGGGCTGACAACTTGACATTGCATTGGTGGTTTCTATTCCTTTTCAACAGACTGATGTCCACAAGAAAAAAACACTTTTGGGACACAGCAGCAGGTTTCTATGAAATCCACCATTGTGAAAAACACCCAAAATGGGCTGGTTACTGCTGCAAGCATCGGAGCCGTCTCCTGATGCTTTTACCTTAAAGCCGCAGGTAAAATCCCAGCAGAAAGTGAGATGCTGTGAACCTCAAAGCTTCAGCTTAAGTCAATTTACATTGCTGGTTTTTTTCTTCAGTCCATGGATCAGATTTCTAAAAATCTCACCCACTTTGCTAGTACTGTAAATGCAGCAGATTTTCCACTTGTGAATCCCCACCAGCAGTGACTCAACCTAACAGCTCCGTCTTTATAAAGTGGACCCTGAACAATCTGCCGGCGCTCCCTGCCTTGTGCACACACCACCTGTTATTCTAGAGGCAGCCAGTGGGGTCCCAGAGAGCACACATCCGGCACCTTATTCATTCCTCCCCAGTGGGGGGTGAGGGGTGTATGCAGCTATTTTGGGAGAAAATAGCAAACTTGTTGATCCACTGATACAGCATAAATCATACCTCAGGACGGGATACAAGTCAATGGGCTGAATCATTAGATCCTTTTCTGCTATCAACATATCTGTCTCAGCGGTACGGAGCTGGACCTCTATACCTAGAACATGCACTCCGAAACAGCCGCCTACAGATGGATATCTGGCCTGGCTATGTTCCCTTTCTAATCCCAAGTCAGAACTTGACTCATAGGAAGCCACTTCCAGAAGGTTCTCTTTCTTAGAAGACACCTCTTTACCTAAAGCAAGTAATGACTTGTACATACAGAGCAAACGTCCCCAAATGACATAAAACCTCCCTATCGCTGGGGACTCAGACTTGTGGGGTTCCTCTAGCATGCTGCAGGGCAATGTCAGGGTAACAGAGCATTTTGCAAGCAAAGAGTTGGGTGCTACAGCACAGCCTCATGGAGTGCACTTGGTGCATATGCACAGCGCTTATGCCAGATGTATGCAAACACATACCATGAGGTTACATATGGCTGCCACTGATTCACATTTGAAAAGAATATAGAGCAGGTTTTTTTCTTACAAGAATCCCAAGCATTACAAACAGCAGACGACTGACTACTCTTTCCAGTTTAGGTGAAATGAAGACAACGCCGACATGAAATGGGCAGACACATAACAGGACACTCCTGGCTCGCATATGGTCCATTATAGACAATAGACATCTGTAACTAAGGGGAATAAAGGCAAATAAGCTCATATGGGCGGCATGGTGGCTCAGTGGTTAGCACTGGTGCCTTGCAGCAGGACAACATCTGCATGGAGCTTGTATGTTCTCCCCATGTTTGCGTGGGTTTCCTCCGGGTTCTCGGGTTTCCTCCCACACATTCTGATAGGGACCTTAGATTGTGAGCCCCATGGGGGACAGTGTGATGCTAATGTCTGTAAAGCGCTGCAGAATAAAGTAGCGCTGTATTGAGCGTCTGCCCTGCACTTGCTCCACTAACAGTCCGCATACCACATGGGTGCAGGAGCTCACATACGACATGGCTCTACCGCAGGTGCCCGCTCTGCTAAAGCAGGACGATGTATGCCAGGCCTTAGCACAGCAGCGCTGGTACAAGCAATGCTCCAATCTGTAAGTACTCAGTGCAGCCACAGGAAAAGTAAAAAAATAATATTTAAGAGTATTCAAAAATTATTTTTAGCACACATAGGATAGGGGTTAATAAAGGTTAGTTAAAAGTTTAGGTACATTTTAAAAAGTCAAATAATAAATTCAGTTGCCCCCTTAACAGTGACCTCTACAACACCCTGCCCCTTAACACTGACCTCCATAGGGGACCGTCCCCTTATCTGTGACTTCCACTGTTCCCTGCCCCCTTAACAGAGACCTCCACAGAACCCGTTCCTTTAACAGTGACTCCACAGTACTCAGCTCCCTTAACAGTGACCTCACAGTATCCTGCTGCCTTAACAGTGACCTCCAAAGCAGTTACCCCTTTAATAAAGGCCTCTACCCCCTTAACAGAGACCTCCACAGTGCCCGCCCATTTAACAGTGACCTCCACAGTGCCCGCCCTTTTAACAGTGGCCTCCACAGTGCTCGCCCCTTTAACAGTGGCCTCCACAGTGCCCACCCATTTAACAGTGGCCTCCACAGTGCCCGCCCCTTTAACAGTGGCCCCTGCCATCCTAACAGTGTCATGCACAGCTCCCTGCCCCTTTAAAGATGGCCTACAGCAGTAAAGATATATGGCTGGGTTGTTATGGAAACCTGGAGTAAAACTGTGTGTATGTGGAGACTAAGGGCCTGCGAGCTTCTATTGGCTGATAAAGGTCATGTGACCGTGTGTATGGCAGTTTGGATTTGAAAAGAGAGACTTGCAGGTTTGTGTTGGCTAATGCAGGTATTTTGGGGGGGAATATCTCAGGAACGGTACGTCCTAGCGAGCTGAGACCCAGTCTAAAACCTTCCCGGACACCTGATGTACCGGTGTGCCAAATTTGGTGAAGATCGGTCTAGTCGTTTGATTGCGCATAAAGAACAGACAAACGGACACAAATATATATATATGATAAAAACATGAATTTAAGTAAATGAATCACTTGTGCATATAATTCTGTAAGTCAGTTATACATCCGCAGTATAAGGATAATTTAACATTTGTGTTTTTTCAATTCTGCTATTGAGAGCTGTCATAGGATCTCAATAGCAGAAGAAAACGCTTCAGTTTTGTCACCATTCGTTGTCAACGGGGACAAAACTGAACTGAATGAAACGGAATGCACCAAACTGCATTCCCTTCCATTTGGTTGCGTCCCCATCACAGAGAAAATAATGCTGCAAGCAGTGTTTTCCTGTCCGCGATGTGGTGCGGAGCAAGAGACAATAGAAAACGGATCCGTCCAACATTGACTTTCAATGGAGTTCATGACGGATCCGTCATTGCTATAGAACCGGATCCGTTCATGACGGATGCATGCTGTTGTATTATTGTAACTGTAAGTGTTTTGCAGATTCATGACGGATCCGCAAAAAACAGCTTTGAGCGTTCATAGGTCGACCACTTTAGCTGAATGTATCCCATTTATCAAATAAGGATGATTGCATCACATTGTTAAATGTAACAATGTTTCCGAGCAGGTGCAGCCTCACTGGATAAAGTACGTAGTGTATGCTTGGGGGATCCTTGTCTTACCACCCTGTTGCACGTTTGTATCCGACAGCCACAGCAGTGTAAGTGCGTCCACTCGCTGTACACGCGGTGTCCGGTGCTCCTTATGGCGTGTCTGCTCGTTGGTGATATACTTGGTCTCAGTGAATCTCAGCAGAAGTTTTTTTGTGATTTAGAGTCTCCTTCCTCGGTGGCTGTATTGTTATTACTATCCTCAGTTGTTTTATAGGCGTTGTGACCACCAAAATATCAACAGATCTCAACTCAGCAAACGCTAAAGTCCGATATGGAATGAGAAGAGATAAATAAACATAATGACACATATATATATACACTCTTGTAGCTATCATGGCGATCACATAACTCTTTGTGTTGATATTTCAAATAGAGTTCTGTAATTTACAATTGAAATCAAATGCTTTGCATCTACTATGCAGTTTCATTATTTTTTAAACATTGTGTCATCTCACAATATACTTTTTTTATACTTATTTTTAGTTTAGATTTTTATTTGCGATAGTACACAAAAAAAAAAAATCGGGTTTTTAAAACATTAGAATGAATTGAGGCAGCGTTGACAATATTGGGTTGCACATTATTAACACAAAAAAATTAATCCAAAAAAAAAAAAAAAAAAAACATCCACGAAAACACATGGAAAACGCATAGTAGATGCAAAGCATTTGAATTAAATTGTAAAAATTTGAACTCTATTTGAGATATCAACACAAAGAGTTGATCTTCTTATGTGATTGCTCTAATGTCTAGCTACAAGAGTATAAATACCGTATTTTTTGCCCTATAAGACTTACTGATTAGGTCTCGCTGGCAATGCTCCTTGTGAATATGTATGTAAATTAGCTCTCCTCCAGAAGGAAGAAACAGTCTCTCCACTGCCACCTACAGGTAGCTGCCATGTAAGTCAATCTCTGACCCATTATAGAGACCTAAACCATGGGATATCTGCCACACCCATCTGTAGACAATAGTTTCGGGTTCTTGCCTCTTGTCAGCACATAGCAGGGTACTGGATGGCTGGACGAGGGGCCTGTCGCTGAGATCTTGGTGGGGTAGGGGGTTCTGATTCTTTTTTGGACGAGATGACTTGGCTGATAAGCCAAGTCAGGTTTCAGGGCTCTTTAAAAAGATCAGACACTGACTTATAGGACGCAACCCTGTAGGTGGCACTAGAGAGACAATTTCCTTCCTTCTGGAGGAAAGAGTCCCGGACGTTCCCGAGACAGGTGGCAGGAGATTGGTGAGACTGGCAACACGTGGTTTGATCTGACATGTTTTCTGTTTGGATCCGATGACGTCCGTGTTGTGTCTGGTGCCTGCCTCACCTTCTTTCCCCAGGTGTGGCTATTCGGGTCATGTAACCTTCTCTATTTATAGTTGCTTCTCCCACAATGCTGTGCGGTTTATAGCTTCTGTTGGAGTTGTGGATGCTGGTGTGTGGATCTCAGCTGAGTTCCTGGTGCTGCCATAGCCACTTGACGTTAAGTGTTTTCTTTCCCTTTTGTATTTTGTTTGGGTTATTTTGTGTGTTGGATTTCCCTGTCATTTGTATTAGGCCCGAGGGAGACTCCTGTTCGTCCTTCCTTTTGGAGGAACAAGTTGTCTCAGTCCTGACATTAGTACCAGGGTCCTATAGGGTGAGTTAGGACACTAGGTGTTCCTGTGTATGAACTCACCTACCTGTGGCGTCTGTTCATACTGGTAGTTAGTCAGGACTTTGATTAGGGTTTTACTAGGAGGTGTCCATCTCCTGTCCCTACTTTCCAGGCCTTATTCCCTCACCCCATTCCCTCCTTTGTTCGGGGTGGTGTTTCCCTCCCAAACCCGAACGTGCCCGAAAGCCAAACAGCATAATACAAGAACAAATACTAGATGGTCCATTTACCTTGATGGGAGTGAATATGTAGACAGTAGTCACTAAGTACAAAACAGAACCCCATTTAACTATTTAAGTCCTCACATTACACATTAAACATTAGATAGCACTGGTCCCTAACACTGCCACCGTTCCCAATACACCTCCACCACCACAACATAAAAACTTGCTTCAGTTCTTGCGGCTTCGCTCCTTGAACTGTTCATAAAAGCATCATCATCCACCTGGATATTTAGAATAACTCAGCAAATTATAAGAAACTGTCCTGGAGCAATTTCTGAAACATTCAAGATGTATGACTTCTATAAAAGACAATGGAGCGCCAGAACAGGAGATAAAATATTGAGCAATCAGATTATATAAACTTACACATTTGTAACATAAACTAACTTAGTCTCTGTATAAGTGTACACAGCCATTACACAAATCCAGGCTGTTTCTTTATGAAAGGGGTCAAAATACTTTTATTTTGAAGCTATGCAGGCAACAGCAAGAAAGGGGCGGCTATAAATCTACGCTAATCGTTAGCCTACAAAGCAACAGGTCAAGCTGAGAGCAGACAATCCTACAGGGAACACAAACCGTCCGTCCACAGAGAGGAAAAAAGTGCATAGTAATTGTACCTATTCAAAGCATATGTTCACCATTATACAGTTTACATTCAAAATCAATCTCCATAAAAGTTGAGACACTGTATTAATACATTATCCTGAGTTATATCCTGTATTATACTGCAGAGTTGCACTCACTATTCTGCTGGTGCAGTCACTGTGTACATTCATTACTTATCCTGTACTGATCCTGAGTTACATCCTGTATTATACTCCAGAGCTGCACTCACTATTCTGCTGGTGCAGTCACTGTGTACATATATTACTCATCCTGTACTGATCCTGAGTTACATCCTGTATTATACTCCAGAGCTGTACTCACTATTCTGCTGGTGCAGTCACTGTGTACATACATTACTTATCCTGTACTGATCCTGAGTTACATCCTGTATTATACTCCAGAGCTGCACTCACTATTCTGCTGGTGCAGTCACTATGTACATACATTACTTATCCTGTACTGATCCTGAGTTACATCCTGTATTATACCCCAGAGCTGCACTCACTATTCTGCTGGTGCAGTCACTGTGTACATACATTACGTATCCTGTACTGATCCTGAGTTACATCCTGTATTATACTCCAGAGCTGCACTCACTATTCTGCTGGTGCAGTCACTGTGTACATTCATTACTTATCCTGTACTGATCCTGAGTTACATCCTGTATTATACTCCAGAGCTGCACTCACTATTCTGCTGGTGCAGTCACTGTGTACATATATTACTCATCCTGCACTGATCCTGAGTTACATCCTGTATTATACTCCAGAGCTGCACTCACTATTCTGCTGGTGCAGTCACTGTGTACATACATTACGTATCCTGTACTGATCCTGAGTTACATCCTGTATTATACTCCAGAGCTGTACTCACTATTCTGCTGGTGCAGTCACTGTGTACATACATTACTTATCCTGTACTGATCCTGAGTTACATCCTGTATTATACCCCAGAGCTGCACTCACTATTCTGCTGGTGCAGTCACTGTGTACATACATTACGTATCCTGTACTGATCCTGAGTTACATCCTGTATTATACTCCAGAGCTGCACTCACTATTCTGCTGGTGCAGTCACTATGTACATACATTACTTATCCTGTACTGATCCTGAGTTACATCCTGTATTATACTCCAGAGCTGCACTCACTATTCTGCTGGTGCAGTCACTGTGTACATACATTACTTATCCTGTACTGACCCCGAGTTACATCCTGTATTATACTCCAGAGCTGCACTCACTATTCTGCTGGTGCAGTCACTGTGCACATACATTACTCATCCTGTACTGATCCTGAGTTACATCCTGTATTATACTCCAGAGCTGCACTCACTATTCTGCTGGTGCAGTCACTGTGTACATACATTACTTATCCTGTACTGATCCTGAGTTACATCCTGTGTTATACTCCAGAGCTGCACTCACTATTCTGCTGGTGCAGTCACTGTGTACATACATTACTTATCCTGTACTGATCCTGAGTTACATCCTGTATTATACTCCAGAGCTGTACTCACTATTCTGCTGGTGCAGTCACTGTGTACATACATTACGTATCCTGTACTGATCCTGAGTTACATCCTGTGTTATACTCCAGAGCTGCACTCACTATTCTGCTGGTGCAGACACTGTGTACATACATTACTTATCCTGTACTGATCCTGAGTTACATCCTGTGTTATACTCCAGAGCTGCACTCACTATTCTGCTGGTGCAGTCACTGTGTACATACATTACTTATCCTGTACTGATCCTGAGTTACATCCTGTATTATACTCCAGAGCTGCACTCACTATTCTGCTGGTGCAGTCACTGTGCACATACATTCCTTATCCTGTACTGATCCTGAGTTACATCCTGTGTTATACTCCAGAGCTGTACTCACTATTCTGCTGGTGCAGTCACTGTGTACATACATTCCTTATCCTGTACTGATCCTGAGTTACATCCTGTGTTATACTCCAGAGCTGCACTCACTATTCTGCTGGTGCAGTCACTGTGTACATACATTCCTTATCCAGTACTGATCCTGAGTTACATCCTGTATTATACTCCAGAGCTGCACTCACTATTCTGCTGGTGCAGTCACTGTGTACATACATTACTTATCCTGTACTGATCCTGAGTTACATCCTGTGTTATACTCCAGAGCTGTACTCACTATTCTGCTGGTGCAGTCACTGTGTACATACATTACTTATCTTGTACTGATCCTGAGTTACATCCTGTATTATACTCCAGAGCTGCACTCACTATTCTGCTGGTGCAGTCACTGTGTACATACATTACTTATCCTGTACTGATCCTGAGTTACATCCTGTATTATACTCCAGAGCTGCACTCACTATTCTGCTGGTGCCGTCACTGTGTACATACATTACTTATCCTGTACTGATCCGGAGTTACATCCTGTATTAAACTCTAGAGCTGCACTCACTATTCTGCTGGTGCAGTCACTGTGTACATACATTACATTACTTATCCTGTACTGATCCTGAGTTACATCCTGTGTTATACTCCAGAGCTGTACTCACTATTCTGCTGGTGCAGTCACTGTGTACATACATTACTTATCCTGTACTGATCCTGAGTTACATCCTGTATTATACTCCAGAGCTGCACTCACTATTCTGCTGGAGCAGTCACTGTGTACATACATTACTTACCCTGTACTGATCCTGAGTTACATCCTGTATTATACTCCAGAGCTGCACTCACTATTCTGCTGGTGCGGTCACTGTGTACATACATTACTTATCCTGTACTGATCCTGAGTTACATCCTGTATTATACTCCAGAGCTGCACTCACTATACTGCTGGTGCAGTCATCTACATACATTACTTATCCTGTACTGATCCTGAGTTACATCCTGTATTATACTCCAGAGCTGTACTCACTATTCTGCTGGTCCAGTCACTGTGTACATACATTACATTACTTATCCTGTACTGATCCTGAGTTACATCCTGTATTATACTCCAGAGCTGCACTCACAAACCTGTATTTCATGCTGGTTCCGTGTCCGTACAAAGCTTGCAATAAAAAAATGAATTGTGAATACAGCTCTGAAGTAATGTAATACTAATATTAATATCCCTTGCTTAACAGGCCACCAATAGCTGCAGGCTATCCATTATGCATAGTAATGCCAAAAAGAAAAGAAAAAGGCATTCCAATATTGGTCCACATAGCACAATGATCGAATACTAGTGCTCAAAAATTAACCTGCAATCATCCATGGCATGTCACAAATATAAAACATAAATGTCGGATATATATCAGTTCCACTTTCGGTATATGCACTCATCAAAAGAACGGGTATACAGTGCATATAAAATGGAATTACCCTTTAAGTAAAGGCAAACCCCCACCCCACGCTGGCATTGTTGGGGTGCAGGCAGCACAGACGGTGAATACCTTTAGAGCACATACTTTATGGAGTAAAATGTATCAGATTTGTAACAGTAACTACATTAATTGTGACTGAATAGGAATTTTGTTACATTAAGTGTGAAAACATTTCCTAAGTAATATAGCAGAGAGGGGCGAGAGATGAGGGGTGTATATTTGGAGAGCGCTGTGCACGCCTCATCCAGGCTGTTCCCCTCCGTGGCGGTGTTTACACTGAAGCTGAATCTTCACATACACATTCTCCACTTATAAACAAGATGAAACTGATTATCAGGCAAGATTCTTCAGGGATCAACTCATTTTAAAGTAGGGAACGAATGTTCTAAAACACAGCTGTGATTTCACAGGGATTGACAAGGATTTGCAGCTCCCCCTGCAGGTGACGGACAAAAACACCCTGAAGAAGAGGAAAAGGAGCATCTTGGGTCATACCGATGCCAATTTACCAGAAAAATGGTTATTAGAAATAAAAATTGCTGGAAATAAAACTGTTTAGGCATCCTGGTCGCAGAAAGTGAATTTATACAGTAAAACAGGGAAGTAATTTTTCAACTGTCTCATATGAAATAGTGTCCACTAGGGGGCTCTGCTCCATTCAGAAATACTGTAAGAAAAGTGTATCTTATCAAAATGTACGTGTGTCTTCAAATCATCAGTAAATAGAGGTCAGATTTCTGAGAAAGCAGCCACCAGTACGGCTCCCATAGGCCTCCAATATTATTACATTTTAACCCTAAATTATGTTTACAAACTTTCATCAACTTCAGACACCATAATATATTCTATTCTATTCTGGTGTCAGAAGAGGTCGACAATTTCAATACAAATATCTAATATTTCCTTGTAAAGCTAGTATTAAGGAAGGAGGTATCTATAAATCATCCCGCAGCAGTCACCCCAATAAAGGCGAGGAGCAGCGGACGACGACAGACCTGGGGAGGCACAGGAAATACGGCGCACAGCTCCGAGGACACTACTTAAACATCAGCTTCAAAAGAGGAAACGTGTTACTAAGAATAAAACTAGAAAACACAATACAATAAAGCATTCCAGGAAATACTCTCCAAATAGTGTCTGGTAAAAATACACATATAGCAGTATATTTGGGTAAATCATAAATTACACTACAAAATATCAACTGTACCAATATCTACTGTATATATATATATATATATATATATACACACACACATATACATGCACACATCAGGACCTCCCACTTCAGAGTGGGTCAGAGGTCACCATAAAAATAATCCATATCTATATTAATGCCTGTATGCAATATACAATCTGTAAAAAAAATCCATTGATAAATATCTGTATTAAAACATTGTATGTTCACAGAAGTCCCGCCTCTGGGTGGGCTAAAGGTCACATGGAAGTAAGATGACACTTTGTTGATGTATTCAAGTCCAAATACGCTCAATAAAGATTTACATACAAAGTAGAGTCTGGAGCCGATCTCCAGAATATTCGCCGTGTGCAGCTAGACGGGCTGGGGGTCACTCAAAAAGGTCCTGGTCGGCTGCCACAGGGATCTGGAGCCATGCTGACTGCAGTGCATCTCACACCTGCAGGAGGGGGGTGCGGGGAGGATCCACAGAGCGAACACGACCATAGAGGTGGTCCCACAGCTGCTAGAGGGGGCATGGGGGGGATCCATAGAGCGAACACGACCATAGAGGTGGTCCCACAGCTGCTGGAGGGGGCATGGGGGGGGGGGTTCCCATAGAGCGAACACGACCATAGAGGTGGTCCCACAGCTGCTAGAGGGGGCATGGGGGGGATCCATAGAGCGAACACGACCATAGAGGTGGTCCCACAGCTGCTGGAGGGGGCATGGGGGGGGTTCCATAGAGCGAACACGACCATAGAGGTGGTCCCAGAGCTGCTGGAGGGGGCATGGGGGGGGTTCCATAGAGCGAACACGACCATAGAGGTGGTCCCAGAGCTGCTGGAGGTGGGGTGGGGGGAGGATCCACAGAGCGAACACGACCATAGAGGAGGGTCCCACAGCTGCTAGAGGGGGCATGGGGGGGGATCCATAGAGCGAACACGACCATAGAGGAGGGTCCCACAGCTGCTAGAGGTGGGGTGGGGGGGAGGATCCATAGAGCGAACACGACCATAGAGGTGGTCCCACAGCTGCTGGAGGGGGCATGGGGGGAGGATCCACAGAGCGAACACGACCATAGAGGTGGTCCCACAGCTGCTGGAGGTGGGGTGGGGGGAGGATCCACAGAGCGAACACGACCATAGAGGAGGGTCCCACAGCTGCTAGAGGGGGCATGGGGGGGGATCCATAGAGCGAACACGACCATAGAGGAGGGTCCCACAGCTGCTAGAGGGGGCATGGGGGGGATCCATAGAGCGAACACGACCATAGAGGAGGGTCCCACAGCTGCTAGAGGTGGGGTGGGGGGGAGGATCCATAGAGCGAACACGACCATAGAGGTGGTCCCACAGCTGCTAGAGGGGGCATGGGGGGGGATCCATAGAGCGAACACGACCATAGAGGTGGTCCCACAGCTGCTGGAGGTGGGGTGGGGGGAGGATCCACAGAGCGAACACGACCATAGAGGTGGTCCCACAGCTGCTAGAGGGGGCATGGGGGGGGGATCCATAGAGCGAACACGACCATAGAGGAGGGTCCCACAGCTGCTAGAGGGGGCATGGGGGGGGGATCCATAGAGCGAACACGACCATAGAGGAGGGTCCCACAGCTGCTAGAGGGGGCATGGGGGGGATCCATAGAGCGAACACGACCATAGAGGTGGGTCCCACAGCTGCTGGAGGGGGCATGGGGGGGGATCCATAGAGCGAACACGACCATAGAGGAGGGTGCCACAGCTGCTAGAGGGGGCATGGGGGGGGATCCATAGAGCGAACACGACCATAGAGGTGGTCCCAGAGCTGCTGGAGGTGGGGTGGGGGGAGGATCCACAGAGCGAACACGACCATAGAGGAGGGTCCCACAGCTGCTAGAGGGGGCATGGGGGGGGGGATCCATAGAGCGAACACGACCATAGAGGAGGGTCCCACAGCTGCTAGAGGGGGCATGGGGGGGGATCCATAGAGCGAACACGACCATAGAGGAGGGTGCCACAGCTGCTAGAGGGGGCATGGGGGGGGATCCATAGAGCGAACACGACCATAGAGGAGGGTCCCACAGCTGCTAGAGGGGGCATGGGGGGGATCCATAGAGCGAACACGACCATAGAGGTGGTCCCACAGCTGCTAGAGGGGGCATGGGGGGGATCCATAGAGCGAACACGACCATAGAGGTGGTCCCACAGCTGCTGGAGGTGGGGTGGGGGGGAGGATCCACAGAGCGAACACGACCATAGAGGTGGTCCTACAGCTGCTAGAGGGGGCATGGGGGGGGGATCCATAGAGCGAACACAACCATAGAGGTGGTCCCACAGCTGCTGGAGGTGGGGTGGGGGGAGGATCCACAGAGCGAACACGACCATAGAGGTGGTCCCACAGCTGCTAGAGGGGGCATGGGGTGGATCCATAGAGCGAACACGACCATAGAGGTGGTCCCACAGCTGCTGGAGGTGGGGTGGGGGGGGGGGGTCCACAGAGCGAACACGACCATAGAGGTGGTCCCACAGCTGCTGGAGGTGGGGTGGGGGGAGGATCCACAGAGCGAACACGACCATAGAGGTGGTCCCACAGCTGCTAGAGGGGGCATGGGGGGGATCCATAGAGCGAACACGACCATAGAGGTGGTCCCACAGCTGCTGGAGGTGGGGTGGGGGGGAGGATCCACAGAGCGAACACGACCATAGAGGTGGTCCTACAGCTGCTAGAGGGGGCATGGGGGGGGATCCATAGAGCGAACACGACCATAGAGGTGGTCCCACAGCTGCTGGAGGTGGGGTGGGGGGAGGATCCATAGAGCGAACACGACCATAGAGGTGGTCCCACAGCTGCTGGAGGTGGGGTGGGGGGAGGATCCACAGAGCAAACACGACCATAGAGGAGGGTCCCACAGCTGCTGGAGGTGGGGTGGGGGGAGGATCCACAGAGCGAACACGACCATAGAGGTGGTCCCACAGCTGCTGGAGGTGGGGTGGGGGGAGGATCCACAGAGCGAACACGACCAAAGAGGTGGTCCCACAGCTGCTAGAGGGGGCATGGGGGGGGGGGGGGGGAGATCCATAGAGCGAACACGACCATATAGGTGGTCCCACAGCTGCTAGAGGGGGCATGGGGGGGGGATCCATAGAGCGAACACGACTATAGAGGTGGTCCCACAGCTGCTGGAGGTGGGGTGGGGGGGAGGATCCATAGAGCGAACACGACCATAGAGGTGGTCCCACAGCTGCTAGAGGGGGCATGGGGGGGGGGGGGGAACCATAGAGCGAACATAGCCATTGAGGTGGTCCCACAGCTGCTGGAGGGGGCGTGGGGTGGGGGGAGGATCCACAGAGCGAACACGACCATAGAGGTGGTCCCACAGCTGCTGGAGGTGGGGTGGGGGGAGGATCCACAGAGCGAACACGACCAAAGAGGTGGTCCCACAGCTGCTAGAGGGGGCATGGGGGGGGGGGAGATCCATAGAGCGAACACGACCATATAGGTGGTCCCACAGCTGCTAGAGGGGGCATGGGGGGGGATCCATAGAGCGAACACGACCATAGAGGTGGTCCCACAGCTGCTGGAGGTGGGGTGGGGGGGAGGGTCCATAGAGCGAACACGACCATAGAGGTGGTCCCACAGCTGCTAGAGGGGGCATGGGGGAGGGGGGGGGAACCATAGAGCGAACATAGCCATTGAGGTGGTCCCACAGCTGCTGGAGGGGGCGTGGGGTGGGGGGAGGATCCACAGAGCGAACACGACCATAGAGGTGGTCCCACAGCTGCTGGAGGTGGGGTGGGGGGAGGATCCACAGAGCGAACACGACCAAAGAGGTGGTCCCACAGCTGCTAGAGGGGGCATGGGGGGGGGGGGGGAGATCCATAGAGCGAACACGACCATATAGGTGGTCCCACAGCTGCTAGAGGGGGCATGGGGGGGGATCCATAGAGCGAACACGACCATAGAGGTGGTCCCACAGCTGCTGGAGGTGGGGTGGGGGGGAGGATCCATAGAGCGAACGCAACCATAGAGGTGGTCCTACAGCTGCTGGAGGGGGGATGGGGGAGGATCCACAGAGCGAACACGACCATAGAGGTGGTCCCACAGCTGCTAGAGGGGGCATGGGGGGGGGGGGGGGGGAACCATAGAGCGAACATAGCCATTGAGGTGGTCCCACAGCTGCTGGAGGGGGCGTGGGGAGGGGGGGTTCCATAGAGCAAACACAACCATCAAGGATCAAGGTGGTCCCACAGCTGCTCACACAGAGTTTTTTGGCGCAGATTTTGGAGTGTTTCTGCGTCAAAATTTGCTTAACAAAATTTGGGGGCAGAATCGGTGCTGAATCTCCCACTGAAATGAATGGTAAGCGGGAATAAAACATCTCTATTAAAGTCCATGCATGTTTTATGCGTATTCCACCCTTTTTTTGGCGCAGATTAGCTTCAAAAACCTATTTTAACCCCTCAGGTGCCATGATTAACGCCAATCGTGGCACCTCTGTGGTTAGGCAGAGGGATGCAGGCTCCCTCTGCCTCTCGATTGGAGCCCCCGCAGTGAAATTGCAGAGCTCCGATCGGTTACCATGGCAGCCTTGACATGGCTAAAGCCATCCAGTAAGCTCCCTACTGCTCTGATCGCGAAACACAGCGCAGCAGGGACAGTGTAAAAATCCTATCCATCATAATAGAGCTCTATTAGGGTGAGTAGAAAAAGGGGTTATAGTTATTAGATAAAAAGTAAAAAAAAAAAAATATTAAAAATGTTAAATCGTCCCCCTTTCCCAATTTTACATATAAAAATATAATAAAATAAAAAAAATAACCATATCAGGTATCGCCAACATCCAAAAAAGTCAAAACTATTAAAATATATATAAAAAAAAAATATCTGTGTTGTTAACACCGTAAAGGGGAAAAAAAACATTAAAAACACACGAATCAGCATTTTTTGATACACCTCCTCCCTTCTTGGTACGGGTTACAAAAGGCACGGGGAAGGATCTGCAAGGGGTACACCCGAGGATCCCTCCTCTCTCCAACACTCCTGTGGGTAATTAAAGGTCGCTACAATAGTGAAGCCCAGACTGCCACCGTCACGTGCAAAGATTTATTGTACTTACAACAGTATCTCTGATAAAAGGCATAAAACAATGGTATGCACACTTGGGTATCGATACCATTGTTTTATGCCTTTTGTAACCCGTACCAAGAAGGGAGGAGGTGTATCAAGCTGCGCGGTTTTCCACTTCCTCTTTTTTCTTTGCAGCCATTCGTAGTAGTCACTCGGTGAAAGGTATGGTGCAAGACTTTGCAGGTCATTCTCTGTAATTAAGGGGAATGGAATTTAACCCGTAGAAGACCCTCGCTGTACATTTACAGCGCTGGTGAACATAACTTAAGGACCAGCGCCATACATGTACAGTGGGCTGATCGGGCAGGAGCTGCGCTCGCCCAATCAGCGGCACAGACCCGGCAGTCACCAACAGCCGGGCCCATGCTGCATACACCAGGATCGGTGAAAACACTGATGCCGGCATTTTAACCCCTTGCATGCCGTGGTCAAAGCTGACCACAGCATGCAGAGGGTTTGCAGAGGGTACGGCTGCAGTGGCGGGGACCCAATGGCAGAGAAGGCAAGCCCGATGCCTTCCATAGGTATCGGGGCTTGCCTTCTACGGAAGCCTGTGAGATCCATCAATTAGGCAGACTGTCAGCCAATGCATTACAATATGGTTGCATTGTAATGCATTGCATAGGGGATCAGACCCCAGAAGTTAAAGTCCTAGAGTGGGACAAAAAAAAAAAAAAAGAGTTTCCGTGATATGGCAACCTCAATTGAAAAAGTAAAGGTCAGGAGGTGACAGCAAATAAATAGTGGTTGGCCATCCACTATCTGAGGGGTGCCATCAAGCCTCCATCTAAGTAGGTGCAGTATATGTATCTGCTGTCACCTCCTGACCCATATCAGGGAACCTCAATCCGTGAGCTTATTGTTGCTTATTTTCTTTTCCACATATAGCTGTGTCTCTTGACCAATTTCCTCATATTCCCCTGATGAGTTTTTCTTAAAATGAAAAGCGAAACGTGCATGTAGGACATGGTGTTACAGGGCCAGTATTAGAGGGAAAGGTTCGGGACCAGTGCCCTGTGGCTAGGCTGCTCCTATTCCTAGTGCTTAGGGCTTGCCTGGTAGCCACAGCATAGGGCGACAACAGGGATATATTGCACCCGTCCCCGTTAATTTCTTCTGCAGCATCTTGGACATCATCTGGGAAGAATCATTTCGTTTCCCAGGACAACAGTGTGGAAGGAGTAATGTTGTTTTGAGTGCCGCTGGGCACCATTGATCCTACAAAAAAATTTAATTTCTTGTATTATTTGTATCATATGACGAAAAAATTGTGGGACTTGAATGCCGCTGTGCACTCTGGTTCCTACTGGAGTCAGTTTTGTATTTCTATCTGTTATCTCCAGGGCTATTTATCTTATTTTAAATTAATAAAAGTTATGTTTTATTAATACAAATGGATTACCCCTTCTGTGTATTAATATGAATAATCTGGTGATCTATTAGTTGGCATCTTGCAGTATTCTGTCTTGTTGTGGTATAGCAGGTAAACCTATGGACCGGGGCGGAGCGGTTCATCTATTTGGTCTGCCGTTGGGGAACACGTTGTGAGTTATCCCTGGAGATGTGAAGGCTGGGTTATATCGGCAAGTTCTTGTGTCTACTGGATCAATCCCATGCAGAGCAGGTCCTCCTTTCCCAGCCCTGATCCCGCTGCTCATGTGTGCGGTGGGGATTCCCTTTGGTCCTGATCTCCCTTTATTGCTACCGCACCCTTCCACTGTCCTGACAGAAATATATCGGCACTCTTATCTATGTTGGGATTTTAGATAGACTTATCACTGGCATGATAGATATAGTATATAACTGTACATATATTTGGTAAAACATGAGAATAACACCCATTTAGAACTGCCCAAGATGAGGAAACAGGAAGCAGAGCTTTCATGGAGGAGTAAAAGTGACCAGGCTTGAAGGGAAGGCGGACACCTGTCTATCCTCACCGAACACCCACCATCCCATCAGCAAGGCGAGTTGAGGGACGATGCTTCACTGTCCAGGAGCTTACATGGACAGACTGCTGAGCGGAGACCTTTAGAAGCACTGCACTTTTTTGCATTCATTTTAATATTTAGCTCTTGTATGCTCTAAGAATCCATAGCCTTCCAGAGAGTATTTAAAGAACACCAGTCAGCAGGATAAACCCTATTAAATCAGGCATACCGATTAGGGATGACCCTGCTGATTAAAATGATACCTGTCCTGTGAAAATTGTCTGTGGCATTCTCAAAAAAGTAGACGTACTTTTCATGCAAATGAGGCTCATTTCACCAATGGAAGGGGCCTAGACCATGAGCGCACCTCAGCTTTCCAGCGCTGGCCATGCCCCTCAGCGCATTAAAACCATAATTTGGATAGAAAAAAAAACGAAAGCCTTTGCTCTTGTCCACCAGGGGCAACCCTTTTATCAGCAAGATCAACCCTATCACAGTGTGCCTGGTTTGATCGGGTGCTCTTTAACCTGTTTGATGCCGGAGAGCAGCATGTGCCTGTGTACTTGTGCGTTAGCGGAGTGGCATCTTTTCAGCCATAACATAGTAAGGTGGCATTCTGCATTTGCAGTGTGCGTGGACGGTGTTTGGGGTGCGATTTATGCTCACTTTCCAGGAGGAGTGCGAGACTGAGTGCGAGGATGTAGATTAACCCATGTCTTGTGCTGGAACGGTATGGTCATAATTCTTCAGGCTCTCTAGTTTCATCCCACACTGATCAGTCAACTGGCTTCCAATAAAATACCCCATAGGGTGTCAGGGTGCTATTGTGAGCCCCGCTGGGGACAAGGACTGATGAGTGACAATCTCTGTACATAGCTGCAGAGGACAGTATGTTGGTGCTATATGACTGACAGTATACAAATGAGAAGCTAATGTGACCGGGGCAGAAATGATAGGCGCTGTGTGGTCCAGAAACAACATACATGTCAATCAGAGTGTAAAAACACAAAGTGTATGCTACAAGAGGGAAGCTGAGGAAGTAGAAATCCCACTGTGGATGTCCTGATTAGTCGGCCAGACCCCTTTCTCAACCCTACTAATCTTTGTAGAAATTATTTGGACGAGGAGCTTGGAAAGGGACATACGTGGCTGTAAGAGGCCTCGTCATCTGAGATCAGCTATTTACAATGCCTATAAACACTTGACGCTTATTGGGCAAGAATTACTACTGGCTTCCAATAAACACAACTTAACATCTGGAAGAGAAGCAGAATTCGAAATATGACTATTATACATTGAGAGAACGGCCATAAGACGTCTCGTAGGTCGGCCCTGGGCAGAGGAGAAATGACAGAGATATGGACGCCATGGCAATTCACATGTCAGTCAGAGATGGTCAATCAGCACTGAAATCGCGACCGGCTGCTACGGATGCACAGATGTGCAATAATTATACAGTATATGGTATATTTTATTTATTTTACGCTGATGTGACAAGACAAACCCATGTGCCCTACGACAAGCACTAGCTATGTGTATATTTAAGCTCCCAATTAGATACGCAGACAAGCCGGACGCACGTGGAATTACTTAACTTTGCGTGCAAACGCTGACCCTGGACAGGATCTGATACAATTAGGAACCAAAGTGATGTAATTTGCTCCAGAGGACTCAAGAGGCCACAACTGCATTGGCGAATGATTCGCTATAAATAGCCGGGAACTAGAGCAGGCTGCAGGAGCGCCATCACTCTCATGTAATAACCATTAGTAGAGCGCCTGTCTGCTGCACATAGCACAACTGCAAACATTGCCCTCTGGGCCTCCATCCCCAACCGATGTCCCCACACTGAATGTGGGGGTGAACTATCTGCTAGCCGTTATGTTTCCACTCAGAAGAAGATTTGGGAGCGGAGAGGGGCTGGATGTATTTCTGGAGTGTAATAATATTACAGGCTATGGCTACTAGAGAGGGGTCGTTGATCCAGGGAGTTATTCTGATGCCTGATTGGAGTCGGGAAGGAATTTTTTCCCCCTTAAGTGAGGAAATTGGCTTCTACCTGACAGCTGTTGTTTTTTTGCCTTCCTCTGGATCAACTTGCAGGATAACAGGCCGAACTGAATGGACAGATGTCTTTTTTTGGCCTTATAAACTATGTTACTATGTAGACAACAAGTTGTGCATGCAGGACTTTTGTCTCCGCTTCAAAATCATCTTCTGAGCGGAAACATAACGGACCCCATTATAGTCTATGGGGTCCTTAGGCTCCGTTTGGCTCAGTTGTGTGCCTTCTCCGTCCTTTCCGTTCTCCTGCTCCTAAACAAAGAAGGAGAACGGAAAGGCTGAATGGTGATGTGAACGAAGCCTACGCTACAGCATTACCACACAGAAGTATGTTTTTCCACCATGATTATAAGATAACACGTATTACTGGTGTCTGTATAATCATATATTGTGTCTGTGAATAAAGCAGTGATTTGTAGATGAGCTTTCTGAGCAGATCTCAGTGTGGTGAAGCTATAGTACATAGTGTATATGATATGTAGATGCTAGGACACAGCTCTGCCCCCAGCATCTTTCCTATGCTTATAGGATAACACATATTACTGGAATCTGTATAATCATATATTGTGTCTGTGAATAAAGCAGTGATATGTAGATTATCTTTCTGAGCAGATCTCAGTGTGGTGAAGCTATAGTACATAGTGTATATGATATGTAGATGCTAGGACACAGCTCTGCCCTCAGCATGTCTTTCCTATACTTATAAGCTATCACATATTACTGGTGTCTGTATAATCATATATTGTGCCTGTGAATAAAGCAGTGATATGTAGATGAGCTTTCTGAGCAGATCTCAGTGTGGTGAAGCTATAGTACATAGTGTATATGATATGTAGATGCTAGGACACAGCTCTGCCCCCAGCATCTTTCCTATACTTATAGGATAACACATATTACTGGTGTCTGTATAATCATATATTGTGCCTGTGAATAAAGCAGTGATATGTAGATTATCTTTCTGAGCAGATCTCAGTGTGGTGGAGCTAAAGTACATAGTGTATATGATATGTAGATGCTAGGACACAGCTCTGCCCCCAGCATCTTTCCTATACTTATAGGATAACACATATTACTGGAATCTGTATAATCAGATATTGTATCTGTGAATAAAGCAGTGATTTGTAGATGAGCTTTCTGAGCAGATCTCAGTGTGGTGAAGCTATAGTATATAGTGTATATGATATGTAGATGCTAGGACATAGCTCTGCCCCCAGCATATCTAGTACGGTCATTCAAGGGGAGGGGGGGGTGGCGTGTGCAGAGCACAGGGGGTGTTACATAGTGTATGTGATATGTAGATTCTAGGACACTGCTCTGCCCTCAGCATATCTAGTACGGTCATTTAAGGGGAGGGGGGGGGTGTTACATAGCAGTGCTCAAACGGTTCAGCCCTGCCTCCTGGTACTCTATCATCGCATTTGCATATGAAATAAAACACAGATTTCTCTGCAGCTATTCATCGTACAGACAAAAGAAAGGTATTGTTTTAATTAGCATGATGAGGCCTACCAGCAGGGGCGTAGCTAATGGCTCATGGGCCATGGTGCAAGAGTTCAGATTGGGGCCCCCCTTTCGTCAGTGCTTTGTGGCCAGGGGCAGGAAGCACAAGGCATTTGTGCTGCCCGAGGAAAAAATTGAAACGGCATCTCCTTGAGCCAGAGGTGTAACTTGACCAGCATGCACTTTCTATAATACTGGTGTCTTCTTATGCACCACAAGGGTCTTTGGGCCCCTCAGGCTCCTGGGCCGGGTAGCGACTGTTACCTCTGCACCCCCTATAGCTACGCCCCTGCCTACCAGGCATTATGTTTAATAGGGTTAATCCTAATGGCAGAGGGGTTCTCCAGTGCCCAGGAACCACTTAATATTACCAGTTAGGTTTAGTAAGACTTCCCTGTCACTAGCACTCCGGTTCCAGTGCTGAATTCCATTTGCTTCCAGTCCATGCTGGACCAGAAATGTGATCGTATCACTGCTGCCGATCAATAGCCTCAGCTCCTTGCATCGGTCACGTGCCGCAACTGCACATGTCACTTAGCATGGCAACATCTAATGGAGGTCAGTACAAGGACACAGCAATTTAACTAGGAGGGATTGTGTTTTTAAATACACTGCCAGATATCGGTAGGAAAATGTCATGCCACTTCATCTCTCAATGGCTCACTCTGCTTTCTCACATTCATTATAGTCAAGATCAAAAATGTACTCCCCCAAAGAAAGTGAGCAGATGAGACAAAGTGGAGGCCCATGTGGCTTGCAAAATAAGAGAATTGCATTATGACCAATTTCCTAATATATATATTTAGGCAATTTTTTTACCTGCAGCATCCTCTTCTGCAGTCCACCAACAAGATGTAGACCGCTGAATGGAATCTGCAGGAAATCCTATTGTGGGGTCTCTCTAATGCAAATTATTTGTAAAGATAATCAACATTTTAGTACAATCCGAGGACCATATATATGCACATGGTTTTAATGCCTCCTGAAATGCTAGTATATGGCTGTAAAACCACTGCAGCTTAAGTGTTGACGACTTTGTATTATTTCATTTCAGGCATAAAAGGAATGAAGTCACCAAAGCACCTGGGACTGTGAGGGGATGGCGTTTGCGAGCTGGACGCCGTCCTGCGTCGCTTCTGTGACCATATGTGTTACAAGGACAGAGACTCTACTGTAAGATCTACACGAATCACGGCAGAGATACGCCCATGAGAGGATTAATGAAGTGGCCTTCATAATTCAAATAGATCGCACCTCGGGAAGTGCAGCTCATCATAAGAACGGCGCATGCTGAAGCTGAACTTTAAAGGCTTCTCAGCAGCCTCGTAGCTGTCCTCTAATCCAATGTGAGCGGCCAGAGCTCGTCTTATTCCTTACAGCTGATCACAGCCTCACTTAATTACAGGGGTGGGAGGCAAGTCATTTTTCAAATCTCCCAAAAAGTCCCAAATAGATATTTCATAGCCGATTGTTACAGGCATCCAAAGGAAACCATTCCCAAGATATATTAATGGGTTGGCAGTTTCCTCGACATTTAAATATGAAGCAAGCACATAAAAGGCCAGAAACATCTGTGCAAAATAGGGACGTGCCAAGTAACCATGCACACGGAACAGACCATACCAAATATTTCCACTGCACTAAAAACTTTCTATTCAAAACCAGGGACAACGCTGCTCCAAAATCATCGTATGGCCAAAGGGCAATGGAGACGGCCAGTGAGATGGCGGCAGCACATAATTCATCCATGCAACTGGAAGATCCTCCAAGCTTTGTATGTTTCCCCCACAGTTGCTCTGTGAAGGTCATTGTCTCAGACCACAATGCTGTAAAAGCTAAAACAACAAACCATGGTCCGTGGCCTGATCTGGGCTTCCATTGAGGCGATGCAGAGCCGTCGTTCAGAATGTAGCACCCGACAATGATCAAAAAATCCAACCAGGCAAATAAGCGTTGTAAAAGATGTCTGCCAATGGTCGGCATCTGTCCTGGTAGTTTGTGTCAAAAAAAAAGTTTTGGTACTCGGCTGAAAAAGGAGGACCTATGTTTGCTCTTTGAGGGGATGTTTAGTGGGTGCAATAATATGATCTCGTCTGACTAGAGAGTAGTAGGTTAGTCATAGTGGCACCTTCCCCTTAAGAGGCACCTGTCAGCGATATCAACCCTATTAAACCAGGCATTGCCCAGTAAAGTTGATCCTGCTGCCCTGAAGATCAGTTGCAATGCTCCCATTTATTCTTTATACAAATGAGGGCTTCAGTGCACCTTGGGGCGGGGGCTTGCCCCTCAGCGCCTCTCGTCTTTCCAGTGCTAGACGTGCACATCACTGAAAATGTCATTCACATAAAGTCTTTTTTTCCTCACAGAAACTAAATTTCACAAGACTGGTATAATTTTTATCAGCAGGATCAGTTCTACAAGGCAGTAATCCTGCTTTAATAGGGTTGATCCTGACGACTGTTGATCCATAAATACATGTAGGACAATTCTTCAGTTGCTGGATTTCTTGCAGCAACTTGAGGGTCTCGACGCTACCACCTTCATTAGCTACACTGCCATGTGACGTGTGTCACGGTCAAAGTCATCGTGTAGCCCTAGGCAATGCCCATTAAAATAAACTGATGTGCCCAATGCCAAGACCAACATCTGCCGAAAAATTACAGTAATAAGACAAGTTTTAGTGCAGTCTTATTTTACACAAAATTCCAGAAAAATGACTGGCCCCTGACCTTCTGGAGCTTTCTGTCAGAACGAACATCTCCCACTGGAATGAAAAACACTGCAAAAGGCCGGCTTTTCCCTATGAGAACATCACCCAGCGTCTGACCCGGCTCCGATAGAAAAACAAATGCTAGGGAGGTCTGTGCACTGGGCATAGACGGGCTGTAAGTGACAAGGGACTGGTCGTGAAACTAGGAATTCCCATGCTTGATTGAAGCAATCTTGAGAAGACTTCAAAGCGTAAAAAAAAAATATGGAAAAGCCCCAGAGCACTGGAACTTGTGTTTCACCACAAGTTATACAAAATCAAGGCCGACTTGGCTTTATGACAGAATCAGGCACCAAGTCCTCAACTGCAAGTAAGAAATATAAAAAAAATAATCCATCGGCAGAGCCGAAAACCAGTCTCGGTGATGACGCCTGCACAGACCAGTGGCATCCTGTCCCTTCTAAGCAGCGGATGGGTCTGCAGATTCCGCCCGGTTTTGCAGCTTACAATCTCAATCATGGATTTTTCTTCTTCATACCTCACAGACAGAACTAGTAGATTATTATGATTAATGCTGGAAACTCTGAATCATTCGTGCAGTGCGCGACCCCTCTAATAATCTGAGCTGTGATAAGTGCTCTGACATTGCTGAAAATCCGATAATTATCATGTACACTTCTGTACAACGCAGACGTTCTCACCGATTCTAGGTCACGCGATTGCAAGTGAAGGGACAGCCGGGAAGAGTAATGTCTTCCAGTTGTGGAAAGTATTAGCAGAAGACAGTTGTCTGAGAGCACGGTCTGCTTGGGAAAGGTGGTTTATAGCGCCAGTAATGTGCATTCCACAACTGCAGCAGTTTAGACACAATGCGCTGGACAAACAGCTTTCAGGTTTCTTCCGGGACACACGCCTTACATATAGCATACTGTCTACATTATTATACAATGGACGATATCCAAAACTATGAAAGTGGAAAAGCAGGGGAGCACCAGGATCCTCAGAAAGTCTTTGCCCAAGAATGTGCTAATTTGCTCCAATTATGATATACACAGTCGTCACGCACAAGCCCCAATCAGAAAAATTTAAAATGAATTAAAACCAGTCAGCGACTGACCGACCTGATGTGAATTTCCTGCACATCGCTGCCAATGTAAGTGTTTGTTTTCAGAAGGGCAACTTGTGCCAATGTCCTGGCATGATTAGCTATGCAACCAGCCGCTGGGCTCGCTCTCGAAAACTTCCCGTAACCAACAAACACATTCAATATTCCAAGCCAATAGATATAAACCTTAAGGTGTTCGTGCATAAACCCATCAGTGTATATTGAATGTGAACTGGTAGGGAGAGGCGTAAGCTCTGCCCCAGGCTGCCATGTTTACAATGTACTCGCTGCCCAAGGCCGATCAGTCGAACGTTGCATTCTTGTCTCGTCTGACAGAAATCATATCCAACTGCGGTCTGGACACAACACATACGAGTAAGAAAGCTAAAGCGAGACACTACCTCTGACAAGAGGAACCGATCACCAACCGCAAAACTCACGCCCACAAGAGAAGAAATGTAAGAAAAGACTGCCGAAACCATCACGAGAGAGTGCTGAAAGTCTGCGACTGGCATGTAACACAACAAAATTAATTTAACAAGAAAAGGAATGTTACTTAAGGGCCTTTTACACAGGCCGAGAATCACATAGATAAATTCTAACGAGTGTTCATAGTACCGATATGGCGGTGTAAATGTACCGACAATTACCCAAAAAACAAGCAAAATGCTTGTTCATCATTAATTGGATTGTTTGTGCAAACACAAAAATGCTAGTTTCTCGACAGCAGATCATGATGTGTAAATAACGAGTCAGTACGGAGAAGAGCGCTGGCATCTCCGCTAGTGAGCAGAAGGAACACGACAATCTGCTGGCACATCGTCCTCCCGTGTAAAGGAAGCTTTATACACAGAGGAAGGACCCATGACGGGCAGAATCAATAGTCATCCCATCACTGGGGGAACGTGTGATCCCATGCTGTACAATTACCTAGAAATTCCTCCCTGTAATGGCCTATTATTGGAAATAATCAGGTACTGTTGCAGTACCAGAGGCCCTCAGGCCAGCAGATTCCCACCATTCAAAGTCTGGAACATGTTAGGACTGATTCGCATTCATGGAGGTGTCTGTCTTCATATACAATGCAGCCGGTTGTTCTGTGTAACTTGAATTTAGTCGCATTAAGTTCTAATTATTAACAATAAGTGTTCAACTGCAGACAGACAGAAGCAGTATGTGGTGTACAATATTACATGATCTAGCAGGTAAGAGCTCTAAGTAAGCACATAGTGAGAATATTCAGCATTTTTATAGTACAGAACATGCTGGAGGGCAGTATACAGAGGAGTAGTCGTCACCTACCTTCTGCGTTGAGGGTGATGAGAGTCACGTTGTTTCCCATGTTGGAGCTCCCGGACTGGCCACAGTTGGACAAGGTGTCGCTGGCTTCAGACCCACTGTCATCGTCATTGTGGCTGTCATCTGGGCCTGGGACCTTCACCACGATGGTATTGTGCCTACGTCCGTTGGTGCTGGAACAAAAGCAGACATTCCTTAGGCCCCATTCACACGCCTGAAATTTTGTTCCACATTTTGCGGAATGGAATTGCGGACCCATTCATTTCTATGGGGCAGCACGATGTGCTGCCCGGATACGGAATTGCGGACAAGAATAGGCATTTTATATTAGTGCTGGCAATGTGCAGTCCGCAAAATGCAGAACGCACATTGCTGATGTCCGTGTTGTGCGGATCCGTGGATCCGCAAAACACGTTACGGATGTCTGAATGGAGCCTTACACTGGACCTGTGTTCATAACTTTATGCATCTGAGTAGGAATATGGCTACCATCTTACCCTGCAATACAAGGATCAAATGTAAGGTAAGATGTCTCCCGATATTAAAGGAAGGACGAGAGGGATTGAAATAATGATAAGGTTACCAGTGACAGATAGCAAGAAATCCATGAAGGGTATTGCATCAGTTAAATGAGCGCCTCCATGATACACCTTCAACAGCTTCATCTGACAGCTGATCCTCTTGAGCCCCATACACACACTTGGTCTGACCAATGTGCATGCATTTAAATGGTGAGAGGGAAGCAAGCCGCTGCCAGAAACTTCTGCAGCTGCTCATCCCCCCTGCGAACAAAAGGATCGGGCATTCAAATCCAACATACCCAATGCTTCATTGCCTCATCATTGTCTATTTGGGGGAGAATCAGGAGGCCCCAGATACACATACAATCTGCCAACTTTCCTCTTATGAGTAGAGGCCCTTTAGTTCTGCCTCACTTTCGGAGTGTGATCCTGCATGGGACATCTTCTCTTCACAATCACATTAACATTAGCAAATTACCTTCCACTTTCCTACAGGGGAAGTTTGTGGGAGAAGCAAGGTACAGTGCACCCCCGTCCTGGAAAGTTCAGGGACCATTGTCACTCTATAGACCCGTGGGTTTTGCACTTCCATGCACAGCCCTGACCACCTGCACCTTGCAGATCTGACATGAATCCAATCAGCAGACATATTACCTATTCAGCATATTTTCCAGGCTTTCTGTTGCTCGGTTCATCGATTCCTCCGGACCCTCCAGTTTGGCCACTACAGAGTTCTGTCTTTCATTATTCAGGATTACCGTCGTCTGAGGAACAACGCTACGAGAAAGAGAAAAAGACGAGAGATTTAAGGGATCACACCAGGCCGACCTGTATCCAGCAGACGTAATACGGTTTTCTATGAGAAGGGTAAATAGAAATCATTGCGTTTTTTTCCAAGCCAAAGGGATCGCAGTAAAAGCCCTTCTGTCAACCAGGGGATGGCGGAGAGAAAACTCCTCTTTGAAAAGCCTTGATATAACGTAGTAACTGTGTTGTGGAAGCTGAATTTCTCGGTGAAATTACCTACAATGTTAAGAGGTCGGAGCGCAGCCAAGTTGTCAGTTCCTGGACCTTTACACTCGGTCTTATCACTTTTCAGAAGTTTAGCACATGCCACAATATTTTAGCCTTCCCATCACTGCCACCAAAACAAACATCTGAAGACGGGAACGGCTCGGGTTCAGTTTCCGAGTGCTCCCCACACAGTATTATAGTAGAGTTTATTCCACTGGCATACAAGGAGCCCGAGAGCCGAGCCCGAGATCAGCGTCACTGACAACAGAGTCTTCACTCCGTGGACAAGATTAGGGCCGTTCTCTCCTCCGCCCTGGTAAAGGGCAGTAAGGCTGGATAACGCACCAGTGGTTTTACCTATAAACAGTCCTAAGCAAATTAGCAAGTCCAATAGGGTGCCATACTGTAACTATGCTTCTATTTCAGTCATGCCCAGAGCCGCCATCTTGACCTCATATAGCCCCACAATCCCTGCTGGATCAGCGTCACCACATAGCACAATCTGCTGTGAAGGACCGCAGGTGACAAGCAGCTCTTTTTACAATATACTAGATGTGCTCAACCTGGTGGGAACACTACGGGGGACATTAACTAAGCCGAAAAACGCCTAAATTAGGCTTATTTCAGGCGCAGATGGCAGCGCTGCTTTCTGTGACTTCACCCCGCTCATGCCAAGTCTAATGGTGTGGCGTGGACAGGGAGGGCACAGCAGGCCCATCTCATACACCATTTTCTACGCCTGTTTTAGGCAGAGAAAATGCTGTAAATGTAAGAAATCGAGGAAGCTGGCGTAGATTAAGAACTGGCGATGGATGTGCTGAAGGGAGGTGGGCACCTTGTCTAAAACGCTGGTCTTACTAAATGTGCCCCTACATATCGGAGAATACAATGGAGCAGGAATATAGGACCTCGGCTAAGAAGTGTTCCAGAAGACGGATTTCAGACAGAAACCAGCAAACTGCAGACTAAACCGCCATATATATGTGGCCACGCCTCTTTAACCCTTTCACTCCCGGAGGTTTGTTGTGTGGTGCTTTTGTTTTTCATTTAGCACTCCCTGCCTTCCCAGAGCCATAACTTTTTTATTTGTCTGTTCACATAGCCATATGAGGGCTTGTTTTTTGCGGGACAAGTTGTACTTTCCAACGCCACCATTTAATATTTCATAAGATGTAATCGAAAGCGGGGAAAAAATTCCAAATCAGGTGAAATTGCAAAAAAAAAAAGCTATTCCACCACAGTTTTACGTTTTTTTTTTATTCACGACGTTCGATGTGCAATAAAACTCATAAGTTACTTTTATTCTACAGGTCAGTACGAATCCAGCGATACCTTATATGTATAGTTTTTCTTGCATTTTGATGGTGATAAAAAAATTAAAGTGGGAAAAAAATCTGTTATATTTTTTTGTCGCCATATTTTGACCCCTATAACTTTTTTGTAATTATGTGTACAGAGCTGTATGGGGGCTCATTCTTTGTGGGGCGATCTGAACTTCTCATTGATACTATTCTGGGGTGTGTATGACTTTTTGATTGCGACCAAAAACAGAAAATCGGCCATTTGCTGTATGGGGAATATATTTTTATACTATGGGCGATTTCGCACAGTTCTTTTATTTTTATTTTGGGAAAAAGGGGGCGATTAGAATTAATTTTATTTCTTTTTTTTTTATTTTTTAACCACTTGGGGACACATGACGTACCGGTACGTCACGTGTATTTCCGATCACCGCCGCGTGGCAGGCAGTGATCAGAACTGGGTGCCTGCTGAAATCAATCAGCAGGCACCCTGGGTCAATGCCGAGGGGGGTTCCGTATCGGCGATCGATGCGTATTAACCCCTTCTATGCCACTGACCGCGGCATAGAAGGGGTTTGTGTCGGGTGAGTGCATCGAGTTCCCGCGCTGCTGTGGCGGGGACTCGATGTCTCAGAAGGCCGCCCGATGCCGTGCAGAGGCTGCCCAATGCCTTGCACGGCATTGAGAACTGCCTTCTACGGGAGCCGAGGAGATCCAGCCTCAGGCCCGTCTCCTAGGCAACCTGTTTGTGTACTACTCACTGTAGTACACGAACAGGCAATGCATTACAATACATATGTATTGTAATGCATTGCAGAGGGGATTAGACCCCCAAAAGTGAACATCAGAAATAAAGTAAAGAAAAAAAAAGTTTAAAATTTTTTTTTTTAATAAAATTAATAAAGTAATAAAATTAATAAAGGAAAAAAAAAAGGGGGAAAAAAGGCTCCTTTTCCTTAATTTTTTATAAAAAACTGAAGAAGAAAAACCATACACATATTAGGTATTGCCGCGTCTGTAATGACCGGCTCTATAAATATATCACATGATCTACCCTGTCCGATAAATACCATTAAAAAAAACAACTAAAAACGGTGTAAGAAAAAAAAGAAGCCATTTTTGTCACCTTACATCACAAAAAGTGCAACACCAAGTGATCAAAAAGGCGTATGCCCCCCAAAATAGTACCAATCTAATCGTCACATTATCCTGCAAAAAAATAAGCCCCTACCTAAGATAATCGCCCAAAAACTGAAAAAACTATGGCTCTCAGAATATGGAGACACTAAAACATAATTTTTTTTGTTTCAAAAATGCTAGTATTGTGTAAAACTTAAGTAAATAAAAAACATATTAGGTATCGCCACATCCGTAAGAACCTTCTCTATAAAAATATCACATGATCTAACCCCTCACCGTAAGTTTTTTTTAAACTAAAAACGGTGTAAAAAAAAGCTATTTTTTTTGTCACCTTACATCACAAAAAGTGTAATGGCAAGCGATCAAAAAGTCATACGCACCTCAAAATAGTGCCAATCAAACAGTCATCTCATCCCGCAAAAAATGAGACCCTACCTAAGATAATCGCCCAAAAACTGAAAAAACGTTCAAAAAAAGTTGTCATATTTGGTATTGTTGCGTCCGTGACAAACTGCTCTATAAAAATACCACATGATCTAACCTGTCAGATGAATATTGTAAATAACAAAAAAAAAACAGTGCCAAAACAGCTATTTCTTGTTACCTTGCCGCACTAAAAGTGTAATATAGATCAACCAAAAATCATATGTACCCTAAAATAGCACCAACAATACTGCCACCCTATCTCGTAGTTTCCAAAATGGGGTCACTTTTTTGCAGTTTCTACTCTAGGGGTGCATCAGGGGGGCTTCAAATGGGACATGGTGTCAAAAAAGCAGTCCAGCAAAATCTGCCTTCCAAAAACTGTATGGCATTCCTTTCCTTCTGCGCCCTGCCGTGTGCCCGTACAGCGGTTTACGACCACATATGGGGTGTTTCTGTAAACTACAGAATCAGGGCCATAAAGATTGAGTTTTGTTTGGCTGTTAACCCTTGCTTTGTAACTGGAAAAAAATGGATTCAAATGGAAAATCTGCCAAAAAAGTGAAATTTTGAAATGTTATCTTTATTTTCCTAATTCTTGTGGAACACCTAAAGGGTTAACAAAGTTTGTAAAATCAGTTTTGAATACCTTGAGGGGTGTAGTTTGTAAAATGGGGTAACTTTTGGGTGGTTTCTATTATGTAAGCCTCAAAAAGTGACTTCAGACCTGAACATATTGTACTTCATGGCACTGGTAAAATGGAGTAAAAAAATAATCATTTTTATTTATAAAAAAAAAATACAAAATTTACCAAAAATTTAGAAAAATTAGCAAATTTCAAAATTTTCATTTCTCTACTTTTATAATAGATAGTAATACCTCCAAAAATAGTTATTATTTTACATTCCCCATATGTGTACTTCAAGTTTGGATAATTTAAAGAATGCCATTTTATTTTTGGGGACGTTACAAGGCTTAGAAGTTTAGAAGCAAATCTTGAAATTTTTCAGAAAATTTCTAAAACCCACTTTTTCAGGACCAGTTCAGACCATTCAGAACGCATTACCAGATTTCAATACCGGAAAAGAATAACGCTAGTGTGAAAGTGCCCTTACATCTATAGGGATCCTGTGAATCTGTGTGTGTGTATATAGGGATCCTGTGAGTCTGTGTGTATATAGAGATCCTGTGAGTCTGTGTGTATATAGAGATCCTGTGAGTCTGTGTGTATATAGAGATCCTGTGAGTCTGTGTGTATATAGGGATCCTGTGAGTCTGTGTGTATATAGGGATCCTGTGAGTCTGTGTGTATATAGGGATCCTGTGAGTCTGTGTGTATATAGGGATCCTGTGAGTCTGTGTGTATATAGAGATCCTGTGAGTCTGTGTGTATATAGGGATCCTGTGAGTCTGTGTGTATATAGAGATCCTGTGAGTCTGTGTGTATATAGAGATCCTGTGAGTCTGTGTGTATATAGGGATCCTGTGAGTCTGTGTGTATATAGGGATCCTGTGAGTCTGTGTGTATATAGGGATCCTGTGAGTTTGTGTGTATATAGAGATCCTGTGAGTCTGTGTGTATATAGGGATCCTGTGAGTCTGTGTGTATATAGAGATCCTGTGAGTCTGTGTGTATATAGGGATCCTGTGAGTCTGTGTGTATATAGGGATCCTGTGAGTTTGTGTGTATATAGAGATCCTGTGAGTCTGTGTGTATATAGGGATCCTGTGAGTCTGTGTGTATATAGAGATCCTGTGAGTCTGTGTGTATATAGAGATCCTGTGAGTCTGTGTGTATATAGAGATCCTGTGAGTGTGTGTGTATATAGAGATCCTGTGAGTCTGTGTGTATATAGGGATCCTGTGAGTCTGTGTGTATATAGAGATCCTGTGAGTCTGTGTGTATATAGAGATCCTGTGAGTCTGTGTGTATATAGAGATCCTGTGAGTCTGTGTGTATATAGAGATCCTGTGAGTCTGTGTGTATATAGAGATCCTGTGAGTCTGTGTGTATATAGGGATCCTGTGAGTCTGTGTGTATATAGAGATCATGTGAGTCTGTGTGTATATAGGGATCCTGTGAGTCTGTGTGTATATAGGGATCCTGTGAGTGTGTGTGTATATAGAGATCCTGTGAGTCTGTGTGTATATAGAGATCCTGTGAGTCTGTGTGTATATAGAGATCCTGTTAGTCTGTGTGTATATAGGGATCCTGTGAGTCTGTGTGTATATAGAGATCCTGTGAGTCTGTGTGTATATAGGGATCCTGTGAGTGTGTGTGTATATAGAGATCCTGTGAGTCTGTGTGTATATAGGGATCCTGTGAGTCTGTGTGTATATAGGGATCCTGTGAGTCTGTGTGTATATAGGGATCCTGTGAGTCTGTGTGTATATAGAGATCCTGTGAGTCTGTGTGTATATAGGGATCCTGTGAGTGTGTGTGTGTATATAGGGATCCTGTGAGTCTGTGTGTATATAGAGATCCTGTGAGTCTGTGTGTATATAGAGATCCTGTGAGTCTGTGTGTATATAGAGATCCTGTGAGTCTGTGTGTATATAGGGATCCTGTGAGTGTGTGTGTATATAGAGATCCTGTGAGTCTGTGTGTATATAGAGATCCTGTGAGTCTGTGTGTATATAGAGATCCTGTGAGTCTGTGTGTATATAGAGATCCTGTGAGTGTGTGTATATAGGGATCCTGTGAGTCTGTGTGTATATAGAGATCCTGTGAGTCTGTGTGTATATAGGGATCCTGTGAGTCTGTGTGTGTATATAGAGATCCTGTGAGTCTGTGTGTGTATATAGAGATCCTGTGAGTCTGTGTGTATATAGAGATCCTGTCAGTCTGTGTGTGTATATAGGGATCCTGTGAGTCTGTGTGTATATAGAGATCCTGTGAGTCTGTGTGTATATAGAGATCCTGTGAGTCTGTGTGTATATAGAGATCCTGTGAGTCTGTGTGTATATAGGGATCCTGTGAGTCTGTGTGTATATAGGGATCCTGTGAGTCTGTGTGTATATAGGGATCCTGTGAGTCTGTGTGTATATAGAGATCCTGTGAGTCTGTGTGTATATAGAGATCCTGTGAGTCTGTGTGTATATAGAGATCCTGTCAGTCTGTGTGTATATAGGGATCCTGTGAGTCTGTGTGTATATAGAGATCCTGTGAGTGTGTGTATATAGGGATCCTGTGAGTCTGTGTGTATATAGAGATCCTGTGAGTCTGTGTGTATATAGAGATCCTGTGAGTCTGTGTGTATATAGAGATCCTGTGAGTCTGTGTGTATATAGAGATCCTGTGAGTCTGTGTGTATATAGAGATCCTGTGAGTCTGTGTGTATATAGAGATCCTGTGAGTCTGTGTGTATATAGGGATCCTGTGAGTTTGTGTGTATATAGAGATCCTGTGAGTCTGTGTGTATATAGAGATCCTGTGAGTGTGTGTGTATATAGAGATCCTGTGAGTCTGTGTGTATATAGGGATCCTGTGAGTCTGTGTGTATATAGAGATCCTGTGAGTCTGTGTGTATATAGAGATCCTGTGAGTGTGTGTGTATATAGAGATCCTGTGAGTGTGTGTGTATATAGAGATCCTGTGAGTCTGTGTGTATATAGGGATCCTGTGAGTCTGTGTGTGTATATAGAGATCCTGTGAGTCTGTGTGTATATAGAGATCCTGTGAGTCTGTGTGTATATAGAGATCCTGTGAGTGTGTGTGTATATAGAGATCCTGTGAGTCTGTGTGTATATAGGGATCCTGTGAGTCTGTGTGTATATAGGGATCCTGTGAGTCTGTGTGTATATGGGGATCCTGTGAGTCTGTGTGTATATAGAGATCCTGTGAGTCTGTGTGTATATACAGTCATGTGAAAAAATTAGGACACCCTTTGAAAGCATGTGGTTTTTTGTAACATTTTTAATAAATGGTTATTTCATCTCCGTTTCAACAATACAGAGAGATTAAAGTAATCCGACTAAACAAAGAAAACTGAAGAAAAGTCTTTTCAAGATCTTCTGTAAATGTCATTCTACAAAAATGCCTATTCTAACTGAGGAAAAAGATAGGACACCCTTGCCCCTAATAGCGAGTGTTACCTCCTTTGGCTGAAATAACTGCAGTGAGACGGTTCTTGCAGCCATCTACCAGTCTTCAACATCGGTCTGAGGAAATTTTACCCCACTCCTCAATGCAGAACTTTTTCAGCTGTGAGATGTTTGAGGGGTTTCTTGCACGTACAGCCCTTTTCAAGTCACCCCACAGCATCTCAATGGGATTCAAATCTGGACTTTGACTTGGCCATTCCAGGACTCTCCATTTCTTCTTTTTCAGACAATCTTTGGTTGATTTACTAGTATGTTTTGGGTCATTGTCATGTTGCATGGTCCAGTTCCGCTTCAGCTTTAATTTTCTAACTGATGGTCTCACATGTTCTTCAAGCACCTTCTGATACACAGTAGAATTCATCGTGGATTCTATGATGGTGAGCTGACCAGGTCCTGCTGCAGCAAAGCAGCCCCAAACCATGACACTTCCACCTCCATGCTTCACAGTTGGTATGAGGTTCTTTTCTTGGAATGCTGTGTTTGGTTTACGCCAAACATGTCCTCTGCTGTTGTGTCCAAATAATTCAATTTTGGACTCATCTGTCCAAAGAACATTATTCCAGAAGTCCTGGTCTTTGTCAACTTTATCTCTGGCAAATGTCAGTCTGGCCTCGATGTTTCTCTTGGAAAGCAAAGGTTTCCTCCTTGCACACCTCCCATGCAAGTTAAACTTGTACAGTCTCTTTCTGATTGTAGAGGCATGTACTTCTACATCAACAGTAGCCAGAGCCTGCTGTAGTTCTCGAGATGACACTTTAGGGTTTTTGGAGACCTCTTTTAGCATCTTGCGGTCTGCTCTTGGGGTGAACTTGCTGGGGCGACCAGTCCTGGGCATGTTGGCAGTTGTTTTGAAAGCCCTCCACTTGTAGACTATCTTCCGGACAGTGGAATGGCTGATTTCAAAATCTTTTGAGATCTTTTTAAATCCCTTCCCAGACTCATAGGCTGCTACAATCTTTTTTCTGAAGTCCTCTGACAGCTCTTTTGCTCTCACCATGGTGCTCACTCTCACTTCAACAGTCAGGAGCACACCAAACTAAATGTCTGAGGTTTAAATAGGGCAAGCCTCATTCAACATGCAGAGTAACGATCTACTAATTATGTGCACCTGGTGTGATATACCTGTGTGAGATCTGAGCCAATTTAAGAGGGAATACATGTGAGGGTGTCCTATCTTTTTCCTCAGTTAGAATAGGCATTTTTGTAGAATGACATTTACAGAAGATCTTGAAAAGACTTTTCTTCAGTTTTCTTTGTTTAGTTGGATTACTTTAATCTCTCTGTATTGTTGAAACGGAGATAAAATAACCATTTATTAAAAATGTTACAAAAAACCACATGCTTTCAAAGGGTGTCCTAATTTTTTCACATGACTGTAGAGATCCTGTGAGTCTGTGTGTATATAGGGATCCTGTGAGTCTGTGTGTATATAGGGATCCTGTGAGTCTGTGTGTATATAGAGATCCTGTGAGTCTGTGTGTATATAGGGATCCTGTGAGTCTGTGTGTATATAGAGATCCTGTGAGTGTGTGTGTATATAGAGATCCTGTGAGTCTGTGTGTGTATATAGAGATCCTGTGAGTGTGTGTGTATATAGAGATCCTGTGAGTCTGTGTGTATATAGAGATCCTGTGAGTGTGTGTGTGTATATAGAGATCCTGTGAGTGTGTGTGTATATAGAGATCCTGTGAGTTTGTGTGTATATAGAGATCCTGTGAGTCTGTGTGTATATAGGGATCCTGTGAGTCTGTGTGTATATAGAGATCCTGTGAGTCTGTGTGTATATAGAGATCCTGTGAGTCTGTGTGTATATAGGGATCCTGTGAGTCTGTGTGTATATAGGGATCCTGTGAGTCTGTGTGTATATAGAGATCCTGTGAGTCTGTGTGTATATAGGGATCCTGTGAGTCTGTGTGTATATAGAGATCCTGTGAGTGTGTGTGTATATAGAGATCCTGTGAGTCTGTGTGTATATAGAGATCCTGTGAGTCTGTGTGTATATAGGGATCCTGTGAGTCTGTGTGTATATAGAGATCCTGTGAGTCTGTGTGTATATAGAGATCCTGTGAGTCTGTGTGTATATAGGGATCCTGTGAGTCTGTGTGTATATAGAGATCCTGTGAGTCTGTGTGTATATAGGGATCCTGTGAGTGTGTGTGTATATAGAGATCCTGTGAGTGTGTGTGTATATAGAGATCCTGTGAGTGTGTGTGTATATAGAGATCCTGTGAGTCTGTGTGTATATAGAGATCCTGTCAGTCTGTGTGTATATAGGGATCCTGTGAGTGTGTGTGTGTATATAGAGATCCTGTGAGTGTGTGTGTATATAGAGATCCTGTGAGTCTGTGTGTATATAGAGATCCTGTGAGTCTGTGTGTATATAGGGATCCTGTGAGTCTGTGTGTATATAGGGATCCTGTGAGTCTGTGTGTATATAGAGATCCTGTGAGTGTGTGTGTATATAGAGATCCTGTGAGTGTGTGTGTATATAGAGATCCTGTGAGTCTGTGTGTATATAGGGATCCTGTGAGTCTGTGTGTATATAGGGATCCTGTGAGTCTGTGTGTATATAGAGATCCTGTGAGTGTGTGTGTATATAGAGATCCTGTGAGTGTGTGTGTATATAGAGATCCTGTGAGTCTGTGTGTATATAGAGATCCTGTGAGTCTGTGTGTATATAGGGATCCTGTGAGTCTGTGTGTATATAGAGATCCTGTCAGTCTGTGTGTATATAGAGATCCTGTGAGTGTGTGTGTATATAGAGATCCTGTGAGTCTGTGTGTATATAGAGATCCTGTGAGTCTGTGTGTATATAGAGATCCTGTGAGTCTGTGTGTATATAGGGATCCTGTGAGTCTGTGTGTATATAGGGATCCTGTGAGTCTGTGTGTATATAGAGATCCTGTGAGTGTGTGTGTATATAGAGATCCTGTGACTGGCAGTCCTAAAGAGATAAACGGAGAGGATGCCGTACATGCATGGGTGCCCTCTCTATTCACTGTTCTGGGACTTCCGAAAATTGACGAGTGCACTCGCTTGGCTATTTTCGGAACTCCCACAGCAGTGAATTGAGTGCACCCCCACAAGCGCACTGTGCTCTTCTTCCCTATGGGGGCCCTGCTCTGGACAGGAGTAGGTGCAAGAGGTGGGATCCACACCCATCTGATTTTGATGGCATATCCTGAGATGGGAATAACATTTGCATTTGAATTATCAGTACTTTTTCTCCACAATGAAGCAGCAGAAAGCGAAGTGAAAGCTGTCATTACATTCAGCCCTACACGGCAGCATGCCTGGATTATTACCGAGTTTCATGGTGACACTCCCTTTAACATTTCCATTAGAATGCAGAAACTTTCCTCATGGATCTGAATTACGTTGCAAGGAAAGTCAGCACATGAGAACGTTACAAATACTAGACTGGCTCCTGAAATTTACCGACTGATTGGATTTACAATCTGCTATACATAAAACTGCAGAGGCTCCCAATGCCCATTCTAATTCAATGCCAATGTCTAATTGGTCTTCCTGACCTGAGAGGTTTGGCAACCATGTTAGTGAAAGAGCCAAAAAGGTTCCCGCTAGGAGCACATCTGACTGCAGGATCTGTTTCATTTCACTGTCACTGATCCCTTTGTAACAAACGCATCCGGGCAGCGTCATCTCCGATAAATCTAATTATACGGTGGCAAGTTCGCCAGGAAGACTGGTTTAAGCCAAGTAAGTACAATGCAGCCGTACTGGGGGTGTTCTAAACCTAAAAAATACTGAAAAAGTGAACGGACACAGACCTAAGCGCAAACTGACAGTAAACCAAGACCAGGTAGCAGGATTTCATGGCGCCTCAGGACGGCTTTTATGAACGTGACACACACATTGGATATACAGGCCACATGTTCACACACAAGTATTCTGAAAATAAGAAATCTTTTCATATTGGGGTTAGGCATTAAAAGCAGATGCACAACCTCACACAATCTGATTTTTGTGTCATTTTTTATATATATATATATATATTATTTTTTTTTCTATTAACAAGGTGCTGGTAGCACCCGAGGAATCCCGCGGCAGTAGTACATTTACTGGCTGGATCCTGGCTTTCCTTTGTGAATCTCCGCTTTGTCAGCAATAATTTACGCCCAGTTCCAATGATATTACTGAAGGAAATTTTAAAGGATTTTACGACTAAATCTGCAGTGAAAGCCTCACGACGGTTTTGGGTTAGCATCACGAGACTGACGGGAGTGGCCTGGCAAGACACTGAACCCCACATAGCCCTCTTCCCAGGCTACATTCCTTTCATCACCCATTGTGCAAACTGCGAACAAGGACCAAAAGGCTTTAAAAAAAGAAGCGAGTCAGCAGAAAGAAATCCTATATGACCAGAAATGCTGCTGTGTGTGGCCTGTGGTCAATGCTGGTAAATTCAGACGAGTTTCACGCTCTATAATAAAGTCAGAACACATTATACCCAATATTTTACAGAGTTTATAGAAGGGATTTCTACAGCAATATCTACAGATATTAGAAGGTTTGTGCAGGAAATCTTACCGAGGGAAAGAAGGAAACACCCGGCTGCTAAAAATACTGAGATTTAATTCATTGCAAACTGAATAAATAAGAGAATTAGTCTACAATTTATTGATTGATAAAAGCCTATGACAAGTATTTTACAGTTTCTAGAATTAATGAAGCTACATTATAGGACAACTGTGCAGTTACAATGTAATAGTCGTCTTATACTGATCCCGAGATACCACCGATAATGTGTACATACATTATATTACTCATCCTGCACTGATCCTGAGTTACATCCTGTATTATACTCCAGAGCTGCACTCACTATTCTGCTGGTGCAGTCACTGTGTACATACATTACTTATCCTGTACTGATCCTGAGTTACATCCTGTATTATACTCCAGAGCTGCACTCACTATTCTGCTGGTGCAGTCACTGTGTACATACATTACTTATCCTGTACTGATCCTGAGTTACATCCTGTATTATACTCCAGAGCTGCACTCACTATTCTGCTGGTGCAGTCACTGTGTACATACATTACTTATCCTGTACTGATCCTGAGTTACATCCTGTATTATACTCCAGAGCTGCACTCACTATTCTGCTGGTGGAGTCACTGTGTACATACATTACTTATCCTGTACTGATCCTGAGTTACATCCTGTATTATACTCCAGAGCTGCACTCACTATTCTGCTGGTGCAGTCACTGTGTACATACAGTACTTATCCAGTACTGATCCTGAGTTACATCCTGTATTATACTCCAGAGCTGCACTCACTATTCTGCTGGTGCAGTCACTATGTACATACATTACTTATCCTGTACTGATCCTGAGTTACATCCTGTATTATACCCCAGAGCTGCACTCACTATTCTGCTGGTGCAGTCACTGTGTACATACAGTACTTATCCAGTACTGATCCTGAGTTACGTCCTGTATTATACTCCAGAGCTGCAGTCACTATTCTGCTGGTGCAGTCACTGTGTACATACATTACTTATCCTGTACTGATCCTGAGTTACATCCTGTATTATACTCCAGAGCTGCACTCACTATTCTGCTGGTGCAGTCACTGTGTCCATACATTACTTATCCCGTACTGATCCTGAGTTACATCCTGTATTATACTCCAGAGCTGCACTCACTATTCTGCTGGTGCAGTCACTGTGTACATACATTACTTATCCAGTACTGATCCTGAATTACATCCTGTATTATACTCCAGAGCTGCACTCACTATTCTGCTGGTGCAGTCACTGTGTACATACATTACTTATCCTGTACTGATCCTGAGTTACATCCTGTATTATACTCCAGAGCTGCACTCACTATTCTGCTGGTGCAGTCACTGTGTACATACATTACTTATCCAGTACTGATCCTGAATTACATCCTGTATTATACTCCAGAGCTGCACTCACTATTCTGCTGGTGCAGTCACTGTGTACATACATTACTTATCCCGTACTGATCCTGAGTTACATCCTGTATTATACTCCAGAGCTGCACTCACTATTCTGCTGGTGCAGTCACTGTGTACATACATTACTTATCCAGTACTGATCCTGAATTACATCCTGTATTATACTCCAGAGCTGCACTCACTATTCTGCTGGTGGAGTCACTGTGTACATACATTACTTATCCTGTACTGATCCTGAGTTACATCCTGTATTATACTCCAGAGCTGCACTCACTATTCTGCTGGTGCAGTCACTGCGTACATACATTACTTATCCTGTACTGATCCTGAGTTACATCCTGTATTATACTCCAGAGCTGCACTCACTATTCTGCTGGTGCAGTCACTGTGTACATACATTACTTATCCTGTACTGATCCTGAGTTACATCCTGTATTATACTCCAGAGCTGCACTCACTATTCTGCTGGTGCAGTCACTGTGTACATACATTACTTATCCTGTACTGATCCTGAGTTACATCCTGTATTATACCCCAGAGCTGCTCCCCAGATCCGTTATCTGCACAGACACAGACATTCCCATTCCAACTAGCAACTCCTGTGAAGGAGGTGTGTGTGTGTGGGGGGGGGGGGGGGGGGGGGGGGGGGGTATTGTTAGGAAAACCTTGACTAATACTAATGGAGGGATTCCAGGCTAAACATTAGGGTTTCATAAACTGATAACATTTCGGTCTAACAGGCAATAAAAATAAAAAAACTTTGAAAATCTTAATATCTATATCCGCTTTGATGTCATATAGAGTAAATCTTCAAGGAATCACTGGGACGACATTCCAATTTTTTATTATTTTTTTTGCTTGAATTTCTGGTTTGAAGCCAAAGACTCGAGGCAAGATTCCATGGTAGATAACAGAGAATACGGAGAACCAAGGTACGATGCAGATACTAGGCACCACTGAGTGCGGTGACCGCCGTCACATTCACAGTGCGGCTCCCACTAAGACAGATATTATGGGGTCACACCCGGGAATGTGGAGCCAGTACCCGTCTGCGGCCCGCGCTGCATTACGCTTCAGCAGATGTTTTCTTAAGATAAGAAGTATGGAGACTTGGATCCAGCCGGGGATCCACATACTGAGCTGATAAGACAAGAGGCCAGGAGGCGGTCGGTGCACCCAATAACCCTAATCTCATCCAAACTTGTAATAAACCATAAAACCACATCATGAACGTCTTACAGACAGTGAGTGCATACGCCTCGGAGCAGCTCATTGTGATCTGGAGGCCAAAGGGCCTTTTATTCTAGTTTTATAACAGACGGCTGAAGGGTTGTGCAGAAAAGGCCCTTCTACGGTTCTACCTGCTGTGTCGCCCTTGTTTCCTCATAGAGTGTAAGCTCTTGTGAGCAGGGCCCTCGCTCTCGTTTCTTACTCGGTCTGGCTTTGCTTGCTCGTTCCTTCTGACGGTATAGTGCTGCGTTATATGATGATGGTCACCCGACCACCATGTAAACCTGCCCAGAGATCAGACGACAAACCATCCTGCTCTCATTTGAAGTTCCATAGATGAGAAGGGTGAAAAAAGACACAGGTCCACCAGGTCCAACCTGTAATCCACCTGTGTTGATCGAGAGGAAGGTAAAACCCCTTTATCAGGTGCTCTCACCATATTAAAGGGGTCCTCTCACTTCAGCTAATGGCATTTATCATGTAGATGCAGTTAATACAAGGCACTTCCTAATGTATTGTGATTCTCCATGTTGCCTCCTTTGCTGGCTGCATTCATTTTTCCATCACATTATACTCGTTTCCATAGTTACGACCGCTCAGCAATCCAGCATCAGTGGCCATGCTTGCACACTAAAGGAAAAAGTGTGTGCGCCTATGTGCACGCCTATGGTTCCGGCCACCAGAAAGGCCGATGCTTTTTCCAATAGTGTGCAAGCACGACCACCACTGATGGATTGCAGGATGGTTGTAACCATGGAAATGAGCAGTGCATAATGTGATGGAAAAACTTGCAATATGGACAACCATAATAAATTAGGAAGTGCCCTGTACCAACTTCCTCTACATGATAAATGCCATTTGCTGAAATGAGAGGACCCCTTTAAAGGGAACCCGTCACCTCAAAGTCTCATATAAAACCGCCAGCATTACCTTATAGTGGCCCCCAGTCTGTTACTAATGAGGTGTTTGATCCCGTAATCTGATGCTCCATACATGACAAAAACTATGTTTTAATCGCCATCAGCGCTATCTCGCCGGTCAGTCTGAAATCAAGATAAGCGTGCCCCTAACCGTCCCATCTTCTGTGTGATTGACATCCTGCACGGCGGCCTGGGATTGCGTTAGTCTCACGCATGCGCGGTGCGCGGATGAAACCCGGCTGACAGCGGGAGCCGGGATCGCGCAGTAACAAGGAGCAGGATGTCAATCACACAGAAAAGGGGACGGTTAGGGGGCTTGCTTATCTTGACTTGAAAAAAGGAGGCCGCTGCCACCTTGACTTCAGACTGACCGGCGAGATAGCGCTGATGGCGATTAAAACATCGTTTTTGTCATGTATGGAGCATCAGATTACCGGATCAAACACCTCATTAGTGACAGACTGGGGGCCACTATAAGGTAATGCTGGCGGTTTTATATGAGATTTTGGGGTGACGGGTTCCCTTTAAGGGTAGAATTGCTTCCGATTCCAACTCCCTGGATCAGCACCCCATCAACTTGGTGATATTACTACATCCAGGAACCTCCTGAACTTGTATAATGAATCGGCCATCACAACCTCCATAGTCTCACTGCTCTGACAGTAAAGAATCCTGGCTATAGTGATGAAGAAACCTTCTTTCCTCTAGATGTAGAGAGCGTCCTCTGGTCAAGGCATAAAAGGATGATCAGAAAGATCTCTGCACTGTCCATTCATGTATTTGTACATCAGCAATCTGATTTTCCCCACTGAAGTACCTTGATCGCCCTCCACCCTCCGCTCTAGTGCTGCAATGTCCTTCTTACACACATGGACCCCCACCCGATAACTACAACCTATAAATACAGCAATCAAGCGTACGACCTGCTATATCGTTGATCAGCACTAGTCAGGCTCGTTAGCTGCCTGACAATAAATTATACAGATGGAGCATGCTCCTAGTGTATCTGCCTCTTCTGTACAAAGTACAGTTCCCAGCCACAGAAATGTTCGCAAATAGCACAGTTACAGGTTGCTGCCACCAGGGGGTGATCTCAATAAGGGGTCTACTGAAGGAAAGCCATCAACAGGTTGTCCCCCTAGTGGTGACCGCAGGCAACTGAACATTTCAAGTCTATAGAAAAGGAGCAGAACAAAGAAATGGAGCATGGAAACCTTATCCAATTAGGATCAGCCATGCTGACAAGAGGTGTTGTAACGACGGTGCAAACTAAAGCCGAAATCTGCAACTTAAAAAAGTGCTTTTACTTTAGGGGGAAAAAGAAGAAAAAGCTGAACGTCACACAGAGCACATGCTCCCCGGTAAGTAACAGGTATGAAACCTGTGCATGATGTGACGATGGGAGAAGCTGCACAGAGGCCTCGTATTTAGGTCACTGTTCAGTAGCTACAAAAGGCATCTATGCCCCGGTGTGCGGGGCGGACACTGATCCCGCCGGCTGGAGGCGCGCACAAAGAGCCTTTGATCCGGCTGACAAATACATGGAGGTGATTAACCGCCGCCGGCTGAGCGCTGCCAACCAATCAGGAAGCTGTTTGAACAGGATCTGCAGAGGTTAATTCTCCGTGGAGGCGAGTTGTTTGAAGGTTGGCATTCATAGAATCACACATTTCATATCCTGGGCTGAGCTGGCAAGGTACAGTCTTATCCACGGCCCCTGACCCTGTGTAAACCTCATTGGGGCCAAACACCATGGCTGGCCCAAATACATAAAGCGAAGGGGGAGGGGCGGCACTCTTCCAACATTCATTTCTGATTAACAGTTATTAGCTGTTTATTAAGGTCTCTGAGAAAGCCATAAAAAGTGGCGAGGGTGCTCTGGCGAGCAAAACCTGGAACCGAAACCCTAGGTTTCATCCAGCAGATCGCATTTAACCCCTGTGATAAATGATGTTGATCTCTGTAACGAGCATCATTTACAGTAAAGTCCGCTCTCTGCAGGATTGTTTGGCTTGAATGTAGAGCTGCGTCTGGACAGTGTCCCCGCGTCCGGGAATGACTTTTTCCTGAATGAAGGCGTGCACCCCCCGGCAGTCATTGACCCACCTCACGCTGAAGCAGGTGAAGGCTACAATAACAGGGAGAGAATTACGGACAATTAGTGACGGCAAAAAGGTCTGCATCATGGAAAACCTCCGCTTATTTGGCGGCTCTTTTGATATGTGTCAACTCCAAGAGGGGCACTTGTGCCAACAGAGATGAAGAAGATCAAAGAAATTATGTCTTCCAAAAAGTGAGCAGCCCCCGGGCACCTGTGCCCCTCTTCTGTATTAGAGGGGGCTGACGTGTAATCCCCTAAATACACAGATGTCAGACCTCAGCGTTCCTCTGACACCAGCTCCGGCCTCATGTTGGCTGGACGGCGACTTCCCACGTTCTCCTGCTTGAGGAGCATGCCGAGAGAATGCAAGCTGGAAAGCTGCGCCTGTGCACGGCTCGGGAATCATACCGCAGGCCAAGAGCTGACAGGCACCGGCTGCACAGGCCTTCACCAGGGCTTCCCCGGTAATGCCGTCACATTCTGCTCAGTGGGGGGACAGCATCCAGGACCACCATCTTGTAAGGCCACAAGGCAGCGACTGGCGACACCACAGAGCAGGTTAAAAGTAATCAAATCCTCGCCACCTTCAATCTTAGGACGGGCAGGAGTCCTGGAGATCGCACAATTAAATATTAGAATGCAATACCCAATAACAAGAGGGGAACACCCCTTTAAGAGTCCTTTATATGACCAGATTCGCTGCCCACAGCGAGCGGCAATTGACGAGATGCAATGTGATCGTCCCTCTTATTATTTCCACTACTAATTGATGGTGAAGGGGTGAATGAGCGATAGTTAATGCCATCCCCTGCCAATCGGACACTGAATGTCAGTATTACACACCCAGAAAACCCCTTTATCAGTCATATTTTGCGCATGCGCACTAGGATCCCAATAAATGCCGCCCTATAGCATCCACCACAATATAGATGCTACAGGAGGATCCACATGTGACAGCCAACTGGTGTACGGGAAAAAGGAGTAGAGATGGCGTCCACTTGGGGAAAAAACATTTCTTTTGCATTATAATCCCATAGACTTTAAGATCATTACTGAAGGATTTCTAACATATCCTAAGGACCGTCTCCATAGGCTGGCACCCACACGGTTAATCCCAGCTCACGCTTTAATGTATGGAACCACAGTGATGAGGTAAAATGCTGGAACGCGGCTGATTACGATGCACTGCAGACAAATTAAAAACATATTTCCTGCCTGATGGTGAATATTACAAATGTGTGGCTGGCTCCGGGAGGAGCTGTGTAAGAAAGGACATAAAGCGGGAGATTAGGCCAAGGCTCGCACAACACATACATCATACGGACACCCAATTCTCCTTCTGGCATCTGCTCCCCTGGCTCTGATATGTGGATGAAGTTCAGTCGCACTGATTTTGGGGAGGCGGTATGGCTGCCCTCAGAGCTGCGATATTACACAAACAGCGGGATCCACAAACAGGACGGCCACAAAGCGAACGCCCATGTAAAAGGGGTTTTATGGAAATGTCTGACGCTATAAAACTCCAAGTTGTGAAACTTTTAATAGACACCGCGGAACCGTCAGCGTATCTGCAGCCGCCATTAAATCCACTTCCCTGATAATAAAACAGTAATATGCTCGGACTTCAGGACAGACGCACGCCCCGGGCTCTTAAAGCACCACTAGCTTCTCTTGGACGCACAATAACCTACACCACAGTCTACAAGCTGCAATGTCTTACACGGTCGGCTCGTGAGGTTTTACGGGTCAGCTCTTTGTCAGACGTGGTTGGTTTTTTGTAAAGCCTTTTCCATGCGGACGTCATCCAGACAATGATGGATCCTGAACATCAAGGAATATCCTGAATATGCCAATAAATGATTCCCCCCCCCCCCCCCCCCCCCCCCCCCACACACACAAAAAAACACGTCTGATTAGGATGGTGCATGTTTTGACACGGTATGAACTCCCCCCCATGCAACCTAACTGGTGCTTGTCCATGGTCACAGGTACCGGTGATGGTGTAGGCTACTTTATCACATCACGGCTGATGTGCAGGAAGGGGACAAACAGAATGTAAAGTTACCGGCAGCTTTGAATTTATTGGATTTTTAACAACAGATTTCACAATGTGATGTGTGAATTCCACCGCAATACGGAAGGTCGGTGCGGAACGGAGGCAGGGAACCCCACACACTACTTTTTTCAATTTAATGGGTCCACGTCCAGATCCTGCGGCCCTACAGTCGGTGCCCTGCTGCGGACTGCAAATTGTGGTCCGCAGCACAGGTCCGGTCGGCACGCGTTCGTGTGCATGAGGCCTAATTGTAAGTTGTAAGCCCAACTGTATGTGCACCTGGTGAATAAATCAGACTCGTGAACGCCATTTTTCAGCACTTTTTTACACCTCTTTCCGGACCCAGCCCGTGCCCATACAAAAGTCTAAGCAGAAGAAAGTCAACTTGAGATCAACATTAAACTCCAAGAGTGTACTCATATAGCGCTCACATATTCCGCAGCGCTGTACAGACATTATCATCACGCTGTCCGCAAGAGCTCACAATCTAAGCCCCCTATCAGTCTGTCTTTGCAGTGCAAGAGGAAAATGGAGAACCCAGAGGAAACCCACACAAACACGGGGAGAACATACAAACTCCATGCAGATGTTGTCCTTGGTCGGATCTGAACCCAGGACCCCAGCGCTGCAAGGCGCCAGTGCTAATAACCACTGAGCCACCGCACTGCTCAATCCTGCCCATTAAACGGAGAGGAGCGGAACCACTGGGGATCAGAGAGAACATAAAAAAGATTCACTATGTAAAGTAAGCAACTAAAAATGACATTTACATAGACAGACATGTAGGTAGATTAGGATTTTTACACTGAGGTTTGTGGGAAACCCCTTTTAGGCTCAATCAGCAAGAACATGAGCACCGACAGGAAGTTCTTTGTTTAAAACAGTCGCTCATTATTCCCCAAGGCCCAACTAGCGCAAACGTACATACAAGAAAGCTGACGTTATACCACTGAAATATGCACCGATATATTAAACACTCCGATGTAAATGCTTACACTAGCAATATAAAGGCTTGTGAAGTCACGTCTCCCCAAGCCGGGACATTGCCGCGAGGAACAATGTATATTTCTGGCCTAAGCTCCCATTCCTCTCACGTTTCAGAATTCGGATTCCAGGTATCAAGTTGTTCATGACCTAATTTCACCTCCTCTCGTGCACCCTACATCTTTTACACAGCGCAGCATAGGAATTGGGCCGCATTCAAGCCGTACAAAAGCCTCTCCAAGCCCTTCCATCTGCCGATGTTTAAATTCTTCTCTCTCTCTCTAGTCTCCAGTCCTTTGCACAATGATTCACATCACATTTTTATTTTTTGGTAAATGAAAACAATTTTTCCGCCGTGTATCCGTGTATTTTTTGCTGATTAATGGTATTTTACAGCCAGAGGAAGGACTAAACAAACACTGGGACTGGAAGGCATGAAATCCTCTCTGTTTGTCAGAAGTGGGAACAATGAAGCCAAGAAACAGTCGCTCTTATTGTTTGATAGATTTTTATGGTATAAGCAGAAACAGAATAAAAAACTGCCTCTCCTAATAGTCCTGATGGGTGTAATTAAAAGCGGGTGGCTGTTTGCCTCTATTGTAATGTATCATGGGAACAGCAGAGAGGACTCAACATGGCAGCAACCAAACTGCTGAGAATGGCAAATCTACAAACGGCGCAGTAACAAGCCCTAGAGCGTACAATCCAGAGACAGAAGCGATGACTTGATGAAAGGGTCGTCCAGCGGCATACAGAATCCCGCTCACCGATCCCATGCCGTGGCCATTCCTGAGCTGCTCCCGGTCTCTACCCCAGCATTGTCAGTGTGTAGAGACGGGACCAGAGCAGCATCAGAATTACATCAGCAGAGGATCAGTCAGGTTTTTAAAATAAATTTTAACCCCTATGACACAAAATTTTTATTTTGAGATGCAAAATGAAAATCTATCTTTATGGCAGATATATATATATTCTGCCCTCAACCTCCTGTACAGCATTAGGTCTTCTACCACGAGGAGGAGCTTACTGGAGATGGAGTCACGCTGACCAGCTCCCCCTGGTGGTCAGGGGGACATGAAGCATAAATAGTACCTCTCAATAATCCCATTTCATATATCTGTTTGCACCAGGTAAGACTAGCAGAAACTCAACCCATTATGTGTCTGCAGAAGCTGTAAATCGTCATTTATCGGACTGATGAACTCAAGTATTGTCAACGTGGGCTCCATTCAGGTGCTAAAGTGATGTGCAAACTTGAAAATCCATGGATATTGGTTTGGAAGGCCTGATATCCTCTATGAGGGCAAGGGAAATGGTTGCAATGAAAGAATGACTGCTTCTGACTTGTATTGCAGCAGACATGTCAGAAAACTGTTTAGTGCTGCACAGGTCCAGGGTATGTACTAAAAGCAGCATCAAATCTCCATCACAACTTGACCAGAAAGCAGCTCTTCTGAATGCATCTGATGCATTCCCCATGTATTCTGCAGAACAGGGGATTAGAATAATTGAGTTAAATGGGATGTAACGAGAGGTCTTGGGAATCTGTCTGGGCGCTGATGACCCTCACTACGTGGAGGGTGTGTGCACTGCTTTCAGAGCTCCAGGCTGTGATTCTGCCTCCCATACAAACACGTTCGCACAACTACAAATGCTGCTCTGACCATATAAACACATGACATAAGAAGTGGGAACAGCGGGGCTGCAGATTCTCGGGGATTTGACGTGAACATCACAAGATAAAGGGGCTTCATTATCAGGCACTCCTTTAGCCAGAGTATGTAAATGGAACAGCTCGACCCCAGGGAGCAGCAGAGCTTCAGACAGTGAATGCAACACCCGCTACCTGCCACTGACAACATGTAAGCATGCCAATGCAAGGCAAAACCACCTGGGGCAGTGCGGCTGCACTGGTCGCGCATCAAAAACTGCAGCAAGGGAGGGGCAGTGTCTGCTTACATGCATCACATCCAGAATGGATGGTGGGATATATATTTATAGATATCAGCCCAAGGTTCACGGATGACACTTCTCAAAATGCTGACTTTCCTCTCACCCTCAGCCCACAGGCTCAGGACCTGAAATCAGCGTGCGGGGACATTACAAACATATAGGACATGATACAACACACATCCCAAAAACAGATATAATCAGCTCATGAAAAGAGGAGATTCTCTTCTAACAAGTTTACAAATGTTACTGACCATAACAGAAATGGCCTTCAGCAAAGGAAACTAAATCATTTAGGTGAAGGCGAGTCCGTTGGCTCCCTGGAATATGAATTAAAAGAAATAAAATCTGAAACCATCACCTTGAAAACGGACTACAATAATTTACAACAAAAAGTTGTGGACCTGGAACATAGGTCGAGACAATCTAATGTTAGAATTTTGGGGCTTCCCGAGGGAACAGAGGAAAAAAATCCGGCAGGATTTGTTCAGTCCTTGATTTTTGAGAACTTTGGAAAATAACATTTCTCAGCGTTGTTCCTAATAGAGAGGGCCCACCGAATCCCCGGGGTAAACCAAATCCCGGAATGCCACCTCAGATTCTTCTGGCTAAGACTGTTGTTTCCCGGGATAGAGATATGATCCTTAAGAGGGCCAGAGAGGCCCCTATTGTTTATAATAGCAGGAAACTGTCCTTTTTTCCGGATTTCCCGAAAGAGATCCAAGAAAGGAGACGCAGTGCTTTTTTAAGTCATTTTGCGGAAATATATAAAGCCAGGAATATTATTCCCGATGAAAGGATAGATGAATATTTGGACTCCATCGCCTTCCCTGTTCTTACTGATCCGCAGAGAGAATCCCTTGAAGTAGACTTCTCACATCAGGAGCTGGAGGCCGCGATAACGGCCAGTCGGGGAAAGTATGGTGCAGTGATCATACCATGTCTTTTGAAGGTAATTGAGGAGTCGATGGAGGAGGGTACTCTTCCTGAGTCTATGACATAAGCTGTAATCTACTAATATTAAAAAAGGGGAAAGATTCCTTAGACATGGGGTCCTATAGACCGATATCGCTCCTGAATACAGATGTTAAGCTCTTATCTAGGATGTTGGCCATAAGGCTCTCTAGAGTTATCGCCTCGATTATACATCCCGACCAGAATGGGTTTATCCCTAATAAAGGTACCCATCACAATCTCCATCGACTTTTCGCGAATATACAGTCACCCGGGGGGGAATCCCGCTCCATCCTGTCTTTGGATGCCTCCAAGGCGTTTGACAGGGTGGAGTGGAAATTTCTATGGAAGGTGTTGGAAAGGATGGGATTTGGTATAAGGTTCATTAGTATGGTTAGGCTTTTGTATAATTCTCCTATTGCAAAACTGAATCTTAATGGAAGTCTTACCCCGAGTTTTAGGTTGACAACAGGTACCCGTCGAGGTTGCCCACTCTGTCACTCTTACTGTCCGATATTTCTATCGAGTCTCTGGCACTCAGGGTTAGGCCTCATGCACACGGCCGTGTGCATGAGGCCTTAGGCAAGATACAGGGATTGAGGGTTTTGGAGTATTAGGATTAGAGGATCGGATTTCGCTATATGCAGACGATGTCCTATTTTTTATAAATTGTACTAATATAATGCTCCCAAGAATTATTTGCATAGTTAGCCCCTTTGGGGAAGTTTCAGGCCTGGACATTAATTGGTCAAAGACTACTCTCATGTTATTAGATAACTTTGAGTATCGGAGCGAGGGACCTCTGACGATGTGAAACGTGGTTAATTAATTTGAATATTTGGGTATGTTGATATCCTCTAGGGTTGAAGATTTTACTCAACTTAATTTGACTCCATAGATAACGAAACTGAGATCAAAAATTACGATATGGCTTCGATTACTTTTGACTAGATCTGATAGAATTTCTTTGGTTAAGATGGTGATTTTACCTCAACTTCTCTATATCCTTAGGAATTCACCAATTTGGATTGAGGACAAGTTCATCAAACTTATTGAGAGGTTGATTAATGACCTTCTCTGAGGAAGAAAAGAAGTGAGGTTAAAGCTGGATGATTTTTACGCTTGAGCAGGGAGGGTTGAATCTTCCCTACTTTAAGGGCTATTTTTTGGCTGGGCAGTTATGGTTATTCTGTGAGTCGGAGAAAAGTCCTTGGTGGAACGTTCTCCGTCTGATAATATTTTTACTCTGCTGGAATCTGGGCGATTAATTAATGTTGAACATGAATTGAGAGCGACAGGAAAGCTGTTCTCTAGATCCTGGACTACTATTAGAAGCTGGATGGGGATAAGGGTTCTCTTTTGCGCACTCTTCTTTGGCATAAATATTACCTACAGGATGTTCATAAATTATTTGGGGATAAGTTTTGGCAGAAAAGTAATATTATTTATGTTTCACAGGTGGTGAGGAACGGCGAGGAACTTTCCTTTTCTGATCTATTAAGTAATTTAAGTTGGTTTAGGTATTTTCAGATACGTTCAGCACTATCTAGCGTAAAAGAAGTCTCCTTGTTGGAGATAGACACTTCTTCACAATTGAACGTTTTGATAGGGACCTCGGGCCAGAAGGGCAAGATCTCCCAACTATATAAATTATTAGTTAGGTCATTATTTGACAAGGTCGCTTCCCCGGGTTAAAAGGCTTGGAGAATTGACTGTCCAAGGGTCAAGTCACAGGAATGGGGAAATATATTTAAGATTAGTATCACATAATGCGAATCACATTTTGCTACAGTTTAATATTTTACACAGAGTGTATATCACGCCGATTTGGCTTAATAAATGTGGATTAAGAGAATCTTCGAAATGCCCACGGTGTGATGAACAGCGGGCAGATTTCTTACACATGCTTTGGTTATGTCCAGATCTTAAAGCCTATTGGGAATCAATTCAGAATTTTATCACCCAAAAATTGAGGGTAGTAATTCCATTTGCACCTGAATGTTGGATATTGAGTGACTTAACCAAGGGAAATTGCCATAAGGATAAAAATATTCTTTTGATTAGAATTATGTTTCTAGCCAGACTGATGATTGTTCGAGTTTGGATTACACCAAATATTCCTAAACTTAATGAATGGTTGCAATTGGTCAATAAAGTTAAGAGATATAAGAAGGTCTTATATAAACAAAGAAACTCTGAGGATAAATGGTCCAAGATATGGGGAGGTTGGAAGTGGTAGTTTGTCTTCTATGGCTCTCCACCCCTTCCCCCACATAAAAAAAAAAGACGCATCGCAAGAGCGGGAGGGTAGGTTCGGGTTGTCCGGGATGGGAAAGGGAAGGAAAAAAAGGAAAATTAGGAATAAGAAATACGATGCCATTGATTAAATATGTATTTGTTTTTGTTTCGGTGTTTCTTAAATAAAAACATAAAAAAAAAAGAAAAGGCGAGTCCGCAAAGCAGTAACAATACACATGTTAATCCCCCTTAAAGTGTTTGGGAGAAATCTCATATCCAATTTTGCAAATGATCCAGATAATTCTGTTTTGTTTCGAAGAAACCCTGCAAAACTCGCAGACATAGCAGCTCTGACCCCCACTGACCTTTACTAAAATAAAAGCCGGCCGTGCAAAAAATAAAAAATAAATCCATTCCCCAAATAGGACCAATGGTTTCATAAACCAATCCAAACGAGGAAATCGTATTGCTTCGAGGAAAATTCCGAAGATATCAGGGAAACACTGTGGCCGGGAAGAAAGCGCTCGCATGAAGTGTCCTAAAATGCCCTTTATATGTCTCTAGCAGCAGAAGGAATGCCTTGTGGCCGTTCTACACCAGAGAACACGCGGCAATACCATTACTGACTGCTACCGAAGAGGAAATAAACACATGGGAAGTGCATGGTATAAAACCTGCAGATTCTCTCTATTCCAATGTTAGGACAGATTTCTGGAAAATAAGATTTTAAGCCGCCGGCTCAAACACATCTCGGATCTCATATAGCTATAATACAGATCAAAGACACCCATACTGTAACAATTCAGTAACCTACTGTATGAAATGCACACACCAGGAGTAAAGTTGTATTAGGGTACAGCCACACGTAGGGGAAATGCAGTGGATTTTGAGCTGCAGAAAATCCAAAGCAGATCTGCTACACGTGGCCGTGTCCTTAGAGGAAATATTTTTCTGCTCACAAAAATATTCTACCGATTCTGTAATGCAAAATATCTCAAGCTCTGCCTGGGAACGGAAACTTTTAGGTGGATTTCAGATGAGCGTGCGGTTCATGAATCGCAGGCCATGTGACAGCTGCACGTATCAGCTGATTTGTACTCAATGCATCCTAGTGATCTATACTAGGAGTTCCAGGCCACATTGCAGGTCTACTGTCCCATACTCACAGCAGCATTCAAGTGAGATCACTATGATTCAGGTAAGCTAAAAAGTGGCCGGTCCAGGAGATGTGACCATCACACGGACTGCGTTTCACATACTACATGCTTGTCCGTAGGCCAAAGACCCACTGTTAACCTATGATGAAAATCCTTGACACTATGTACAGGCAGCTTCATATTTGCAATTGCAAACTGTATTTTTTGCAACTAGAAACTGCAACACATAGACCTGAAAATACAGATGAACGAGAACAGGCAAACAGTGATGTTGATGTACAAATACTTCTGGCCATAGCATTAGAGAAGAGATAGAAATCTGTGGTGCACAGATCCAGTAATACTTACATCCAATTAGAGAGATAAGCACAGCGCACAGCCTAATCCAAAAACTGATGAGGTTTATATTCCCCACCGGGACCTGGCAGGGCCAAAACATTACAAGCACTTAAATGATGTGGAGACAAGCAATACCAATTAATGGATCAAAAACTATGTCTATGTGCATGTGTGAGCACAGAGACCGCAACACACAATTCATCCCACCAAAAATTACCCCTATTTCCCCCACTACTATCCTGCAAAGTCCATGATCAGAATACAAAAGGCAAAAGTGCAGATTGCAGCACAATATTGCTGCAGATTTTAAGGCGTCTCCTGTTGCATTGTAGTTGCGACATGTGAACCCAACTATTCCTTCTAATGCTCCATACACATGCATGCTCAGCTAAGTGTGCATGTGTTCTAAAGGAAAGTCTGCCAGACTGCTCTGTCCCCTCCAGACCCCTTTGTCCTCCTCCAAGTACATTTATCATCATCTCCACAACCCTCCATCCCCTCTTCCACACCCCTATGCCCCCTCCTCCACGATCGCTTTGCATCTAGACTCCCCTGTTCTCCTCCACAGCGACCTGTCCCCCTCCGTTCACCAATCTCCAGATTCCTGTCTCCTCCTCCACGCCCCTCTGCCCCCTCCTCAGATTACTGCCCCCTCCTCCAGATTCCTGTCCCCTCCACACCCTTCTGCCCCCCTCCTCCAGATTCCTGTCCCCTCCTCCACACCCCTCTGTCCCTTCCTCCAGATTCCTTTGTCACCTCTTCTAGACCTCCTCTGTTTGCTTCATTAGTCGCCTCTATTCTCTTTCACCCTCAACTGTTCCCTCCAAATCATCTATCATCCTTCACACCCCTCTGTCCCCCACCCTCTAGACTCCTCTGTCCCTTCCTCCAGATCCCTCTATTATTATCCTCCAGACCCCCCTGCCCCCACCAACCACTATAATCCTCCAGACCGCTTTGTCCCATTCAGACACCTCAAGTGGCATCTTATCTCCATTAGAACTCAACATGCCCAACCCTTCTTTGCCCTTACACTTGCCTCGAGTAAGACTCTAGATGCTCCGATACACAAGATGGCAAAAATCCCTTAAAGGGAACCTGTCACCGGGATTTTGTGTATAGAGCTGAGGACATGGGTTGCTAGATGGCCGCTAGCACATCCGCAATACCCAGTCCCCATAGCTCTGTGTGCTTTTATTGTGTAAAAAAAACGATTTGATACATATGCAAATTAACCTGAGACGAGTCCTGTCCCTGGGATGAGTAAGGGACAGGACTCATCTCAGGTTAATTTGCATATGTATCAAATCGGTTTTTTTACACAATAAAAGCACACAGAGCTATGGGGACTGGGTATTGCGGATGTGCTAGCGGCCATCCAGCAACCCATGTCCTCAGCTCTATACACAAAATCCCGGTGACCGGTTCCTTTTCAGGTGTATGGCCGGCTTTAAGCATGTCACAATAACTGTAGTGCTAGGCGAAGAATAGCAGTGAGACAGCTCAGCAAAATGAATATAAGATGAATGTGTCAAACCAAGTGAACAAGTTACAATGGTGGAAAATGAGAAGAGTAATCTCATTTCTAATGGATGATAACCAGTTGTCTTCCAGCCAGCACAATCTTGCCCAACTTATAAGAACTGCGATATTTGCTTGCTCAGTATAAACTCAGACAGATCACACACGGCCGTATCTCTGACTCACAGGCGAAGCTCTCCTCGCCATCCCTTTACACCCAGCTAATGAGATGAAGCGCAACGCTTGGAATCCACTAAAGGGCCAAAAATATAGATAAAATCTGAAATTATCATTACTATGACGAAGAAGAGGAAAACAGAGTAAAAGGTTCCCGTTCTTCAGAGGACGAGGTCAATGCAAACAGCAGACCTGGCTTACACAGTCAGTGTCGTCATAGAGGCCCTCGCTCGCTGTGAACCCATCTCCAATAATATTACATCTTATTGGATTAAGAAGCAATTTTGAGCTAAAGTTCACATATGGGACAAAGTAATAGAGAAAAATGATGCAATCAAAACATTCATCAACAGGGAACATATCCCCCAATTTATATAATGGTTCCCATCTAGAAGCTACGTCACTCATGGATGTGTCATTTAAGGGATCAGAAATGCAAAAACTAAAATCTGATAAGATCTGTGATCATTTTAGTAGGATTTTGCGGATAAAGGTATCAGCAAAATTAGGATTAGGGATGGGTGAAACCATGTGCGCCCAGCTAGGAGAGCTCACCCGATTTCCCTGGACTATATCCCATTCCGAGAGTTCGATCTGGATCATCGCCATTATCTGCTGTGATGTATGTTATCCTCCTCACAGTCACATTAAAATTGGAAAAAACCTTCCCAAAATGTAACTTTTTTTATTGTAGATTTTTAATGTGTCTGCAGTAACTCTTGTCGCACAACTCAGGGGACACAATTGCATTTTTAACCTCTTAGTGACAATTTTAGCCTTAAAGGGGTTGTGTCACTTCAGCAAATAGCATTTATCATGTAGATGCAGTTAATACCAGGCCGTTACTAATGTATTGTGATTCTCCATATTGCCTCCTTTGCTGGCTGGATTCATTTTCCTATCACATTATACACTGCTCGTTTCCATGGTTACAACCACCCTGCAATCCATCAGTGGTGCCGTACTTGCACACTAGAGGAACAAGCACCAGCCTATGTGCGCTCCCACAGTCCCCGCCCAGAGGCCAGCGCCTTTTCCTATAGTGTGCAAGCACGACCACCGCTGCTGGATTACATGAAAACGAGCAGTGGATAACGAGATGGAAAAATGAATCCAGCCAGCAAAGGAAGAAATATAGAGAATCACAATACATTAGTAACTGCCTGGTGTTAACGTCCTCTAAATAATGAATGCCACTTGCTGAAGTTAGAGGACCCCTTTAAGGACCAATAATAGTGTTCTAGCAGTCATAACATTTAAATTGTTTCTTCTAAATTCTTTTATTATTTTGTGGGATTCGTTTTTTTTTAGGAACAACATTTTAACATTATTTTGTGGAATTTATTTACACGTTTACTGTGTGGTAAAAAGAACATAACTTTATTATGTGGTCACTACACTGATGATAATGCCACATTTCCATATGTTTTTAACTTTTTTTCCTTTCCTCCTGCAGCCTATCAGATCTGCAACTGCCCCCCCTCCTCCTCCTCCTCCAGACCGAAGGGAGTTGGGCGGCTGCTTTAGCTGCTCATATCTCTGGATTGGTACCAGCTAGAAATATGTATTGTTTGAAAGCTGACATTCTAAGCTTTTAAAAAATACCAAAATGACTGCATTATCTTCACTACATGGGAAAATATCCTGTTAGAAATCGGGATGCAGTGAATGCAGCGGAAAGTGAAAGTAAAAGAAGGTTTTTAACAGTGATATCTCCTGTTTATCTTGGGCTAATACGGTCAATGCCAGCTTTCAAACAAGACCAGGCCCATGTTTCTAGCTGCTACCAATCAGGAGACACCAGCAGCTAAAGGAGCCCCTTCCCCCCTCCACTTCTGCCTGAGCTCAGCTCGGTCAGAACAGTTAGGTGGGTAAAGGGTTTGTCCAGGGTTACAAAAACATGGCGGCTTTCTACTAAAAACAGTGCCACACCAGTCCATGGGTTGTGTGTGTGGTATTGCAGCTCAGCCCCATTCATTTTATTACAGATGAGCTGCAATACCAGACACAACCTGTGGAAAGGTTTGGCACTGTTTGTGGAAGCATGCAGCCATGTTCTCCTAATCCTGGACTTTATTGGTAAGAATGCCCCTGTACCCGGTTCTGTGCCTGGTGGGAGATGGCATTCTACAGTAAATCCTGGAGTGCTAAACCCCTTAATGACTTGGCCCGATCGGACTGTAATGACACACTAATTTATTCCTTTTTGCATTTCAGCAGCCAGAACTACTTTTTCCTTGAAGTGGCGGCTGTATGAGACTTTGTTATATGTGGGAGGAATGGTCAGTTTTGTCACCCAGTGAGTATTGTACATGTACAGTACTGTAATGTATTAGCATACTCCTGTAAAATACATTATAGCCTTGGTAACACATAGAACCATAGAATGTGTCGGCAGATAAGAACCATTTGGCCCATCTAGTCTGCCCAATATACTGAGTACTATGGATAGCCCCCGGCCCTATCTTATATGAAGGATGGCCTTATGCCTATCCCATGCATGCTTAACCTCCTTCACTGTATTTGCAGCTACCACTTCTGCAGGAAGGCTATTCCATGCATCCACTACTCTCTCAGTAAAGTAATACTTCCTGATATTACTGTTAACCCTTTGCCCCTCTAATTTAACACTATCTCCTCTTGTAGCAGTTTTCCTTCTTGTAAATCTTCTCTCCTCTTTTCCCTTGTTGATTCCCTTTATGTATTTAGCAGTTTCTCTCATCTCCCCTCTGTCTCGTCTTTCTTCCAAGCTCTACATGTTAAGGTCCTTTAATCTTTCCTGGTAAGTTTTATCCTGCAATCCATGGACCAGTTTAGTAGCTCTTCTCTCCAAAGTATCAGTATCCTTCTGGAGATATGGTCTCCAGTACTGAGCACAATACTCCAGATGAGGTCTCACTAGTGCTCTGTAGAGCGGCATGAGCGCCCCCCTCTGTCTACTGGTAATGCCTCTCCCTATACACCCAGCATTCTGCTAGCATCTCCTGCTGCTCTATGACATGGTCTGCCTACCTTTAAGTCTTCTGAAATAATGACCCCTAAATCCCTTTCCTCAGATACTGAGGTCAGGACTGTATCACTGATTGTATATTCTGCTCTTGGTTTTTACGCCCCAGGTGCATTATCTTGCACTTATCAACATTACATTTTAGTTGCCAGATTTTTGACTATTCCTCTAGTTTTCCTAAATCCTTTTCCATTCGGTGTATCCCTCTAGGAACATCAACCCTGTTACAAATCTTTGTGTCATCAGCAAAAAGACACACCTTACCATCGAGGCCTCCTGCAATGTCGCTGATAAAGATATTAAACAATATGGGTCCCAGAACAGACCCCTGAGGTGCCCCACTGGTAACAAGACCATGGTCTGAATATACTCCATTGACTACAACCCTCTGTTGTCTGTCCCTCAGCCACTGCCTAATCCATTCCACAATATGGGAGTCCAAGCCCAAAGACTGCACTTTATTGATAAGCTTTCTATGTGGGACAGTATCAAAAGCCTTACTGAAGTCTAGATAAGCGATGTCTACTGCACCTCCGCCATCTATTATTTTAGTCACCCAAGCAAAAAAAATCTATAAGATTAGTTTGACATGATCTCCCTGAAGTAAACCCAGGCTGTTTTTCCTCTTTCAATCCATGGGATTTTAGATGTTCCACAATCCTCTCCTTAAGTATGGTTTCCATTAATTTCCCCACTATTGATGTCAGGCTTACTGGCCTATAGTTGCCCGATTCCTCCCTACTACCTTTCTTGTGAATGGGCACAACATTTGCTAATTTCCAATCTTCTGGGACGACTCCTGTTGCCAGTGATGGGTTAAATAAATCTGTTAATGGTTTTGCTAGTTCGCCGCTAAGCTCTTTTAATAGCTTTGGGTGTATACCATCAGGCCCCTGTGACTTATTTGTATTAATTTTAGACAGCTGACTCAGAACCTCTTCCTCTGTAAAGACACATGCATCAAAAGATTCATTAGTCTTCCTTCCTAACTGAGGTCCTTTTCCTTCATTTTCCTTTGTAAAAACTGAACAGAAGTATTCATTGAGGCAGTCAGCTAGTTCTTTATCTTCTTCTATATACCTTCCTTCTTTAGTTCTTAATTTTGTAATTCCTTGTTTTAGTTTCCTTTTTTCATTTATGTATCTGAAGAATGCCTTATCACCTTTTTCCCTGACTGAGCTCATTTCTCTTCTGCCTGTGCTTTAGAAGCTCTTATAACTTGTTTGGCCTCTCTCTGCCTAATCTTATAAATTTGCCTGTACCACAGTGGTCTCTTCCTTTTTTTGCTTTTACTGACAAGCCTAATGCAATTTTCTGTTGCCTTCTATAGTGCCACTTTTAAGTAGTCCCATTTCTCCTGGACTCCAATCAAACTGTTCCAATCTGATAGGGACTCGTATACCACTAATCTAATTTTAGAAAAGTCAGTTTTTCTAAAACTTTTGTTTTTGTGTGGTGTGACTCAGTCACTGTACTTATAGTAAACCACACTGACTGGTGATCACTAGATCCCAAGCTTTCCCCTACAGTAATATCAGATACCAAATTCCCATTTGTGAATACTAAATCTAGAATGGCCTCCTTCCGGGTTGGCTCTTCCACTACTTGCTGTAGAGATAATCCCAGTAGGGAATTTAGAATATCTGTACTCCTGGCAGAACTAGCTACAGGCTTAGTGTACAGATGACTTGGGGAAGGGGGAGGGGGGTTCTTGGTCCACCGGGGTGAATGAACAGGGGTCCCCCTATCCTGACTGTGTCACCGGCAGTCTAGACCTTTCAGCATGCTGAAAAATCTGGATTTGCAGGCGGCAGATCACTCTGTCTAATAGCAATCTGCCACTGGCACACTGCGTTCTGCATAGGGGCGAGCGGTGACATAGTGATCACTCCTCCCCATGTTGTGGAGGACACTGCTGCAAGTAATAGCTAGCAGAGAACTAGCTGCTATCTGCTGATTGCCAGGAGGGAACGCTCCCGATCTCCCCCCCTTTAGAGCAGGAGCTACAGAGTGATAAAAACTGTGCTCTACTATAAAGCTTCTTAAAGGGGTTGGTCCAAGATGATAAGCTTTTGATCAGTAGAGATCCTACCATTTGGACCCCGACCAATCAGAAGAGCAGGAGGTCCAGGTGCTGGTTTAAAAATTGTAGAATATTTTTTGTGGGATGTCCCCTTTAAATGTCATTGTGTGCCCAGTCTATTGCCATCAGACAACTCCTACTGTATATAGTCCATTTAGAGCTATGCCCATACTCCTGACGGCCTTTTGTAATATTGTGCTAATTTCATGAATCGTATTGCTCATCACTGGCGACCTACAGCAAGAGCCTACCTACCTGGTACACATATAAATCACATATCAACACTTTTACTAATAGTCGAGGAGGTGGAAGTCCATTAGGTTATACTCAAGCTTTTTCCAAGGGGGAAAGTCAAAAATCTGAATAAATCAGGAAAGCCAAGCGTTTTGCAGAACTGCGCTGTTGGCTCGAACCCAGCAGAACTGGCTCTGCAGGCGAGTCTGTGAAGGGGAAGGCGCTACACTGAACCAATTTCCCCTCTTAGAGTTTTATTAGAGCTGAAAGCATTTTAAAGTAAAACACATCCCCCCCCCATCATTACTGCCAGATAAATTGTCTACAACACTCCGAGTTCGCTCGATGGGAGACAATGCCAGCTGGTCCCAGGGAGGATACGCAGGAGGTTAGTCATCAAATGTTTTACGGTACGCTATGGCAGGAGAGCACATTCTCCTTTAATAGGCCTTTCACTTTCACTCAGCTCTCATATAAAAGGACCATGAACGAAAGGAAAAACTCTATTTATGACCAGAAGAATGGATTTAATTGTTTACATAATCCTAATAAAGTTTAGGGCTAGCCTCCCGAGGAACGAGCGGGGGCCAGGCCAGCAAAGTGTCATTTCATCCCGACGGCGGAGCACACGTTCTCGAGAATTGACATAGGCACCTGCGAGTCTGGCTGTCCTCTCACTATAAGTTGCAGCATAGCCTGCTGACAAGCTGTAAATCCCCCCCACCGCGCTGCCCGTTACTGTGTATATTGTGAGTCAGAAGTGAGAGGACATGAGCTTGGTGATGAGGCAGAAGATACTTCAGGAGGCTGTTATAAGGTTGGCACGAGTCTGGGGTATTCGCCACTAAATGGAGTGGACTTTATCACAGGCAGGTGCAACACTGGTGAGAGAGCCTAGCCATGAGTCAGGTCAAGTGAAGTCCGGCAGCTCAAACCTAGGAAATGATCGAAAACTCACAGGCGGATAACCAAGCACTGGAAGAGAGGATCCAGGGCAGGAATCTTCATTTTAAATCCCTGCTCTTTTTGAGCTTTGGAGTCCAATGGGAGGTCACTGAAAGCTCTCCGTATGCACAGTCCTAGAGGGAAGACGGTCAATCATTGAGAAAAACTGCCCACTGCTCTCCTAAGCAAAGACAGAGCAGGCAATTAAAGGGTTCTCCGGAAATGCTTTAAATGGATTGTGTGCAGGACTGGTCACCACCTCTCACAGAGCTACCTTGGGGGGTGAAGCCTCATTACACACTACACTCTGGCACTTGCATATACTACATGTTGGTTGAGTTTTTCTGTCAGGCTGCTCAGCCATAATAGCATATCATAGGCAGGATCACCTCCTTACCATCTACTGTAGAGCTGTGTAGTAATGCCCCTCGCTCCCCTAGGCAGTTTTGCAAGTGGAGGCCACCAGTCCTGTTCACATTTTAGGACAGGTTACTGGCTTCGACGCCACAGACCTGCTGCCTGTCCGAAGAAAATTCAGCAAACGATGTGCTATAAATCATATTTAACATTTTTGTTTGTAATAGAGTTAGTAGAACTGACCATAGCACAACCTATACTACTTTAAAGTGGTTCTCCGGTTGTTAGAAGTTATCCTCTATCGACAGGATAGTAGAGAACTATTAGATTGGTGAGGGTCTTACCGATTGGACCCCTACTGATCACATGTACCCTCTAGAGCCCCCCTGAAATGAACAGAGCGGCCGGTTGCACATGCGTGTTGCCACACCATTCATTTCTATGGCACTTCGGAGATAGCCAAGTACAGAACTCGCCTATCTCCAGAACTCCCCTAGAGATGAATGGAGCGGCCGAAAGCAGGTGCGGCTGGCCACTCCGTCCATTTTTGGGGAACAGGGCCACCATTCCCACGATCAGTGGGGGTCCCAGCAGTAGGACTCGCACCAATGTGATAGTTATCCCCTATCCTGTGGATAGGGAATAACGTCTAACAACCGGAATACCCTTTTATGTGACACTAGACACAAGTCTGTTTGTGATTGGCGTGACCTACGTCTGACTTGTCTAACGTCTTTAATGTGGTTACACTTAATGTATAACTAACCTTCTAGGAGAATAACCAAAACCAGCTGGCGAGGACGGGACCTATGGAAAATAGTCGGCAGACTTGTGGTGAACAATAGCTGGAGAACCATTCAAAACCCCAACATCCAGGAAAGAGACTAATAAACCATTATTTCATCCATTTTCCAACATATCCCAAACTGATGCCTTTCTGCTCACAAAATAAAAATTGCTTTAAAGTATAACTGTCATATTTATTTAATTTTTTGCTAAAGTGTAGGGCAAGTGATAGGTAACAATTTTGCAATAGACTTTATTTAGCCAAAACGTTAATTTTTGGTAGAAAACTGGGGCTGAAATGGCCCTTAGCAGCACTCTTCAAAAGAGCGTTGCTAAGGGCCATCCGTCCATTAGAAAAGACGGGCTGTGCAGACGCTATGCTTCTGACTCGTGCCTCCCTGGGAAACAGAAGGCTGGCACAGGAGTCTTAGGAGTTAAAATTACATTTATATTCCCCTTTCTATGCAATCTAATGCTCCGTAACATTCACTGACCTGCGATCCCTGTGATAATAATTCATGTAGCAGCCGCCGGAAGTAGAAGCACTGTGCGCAGTGAGCCGGCGGCTGCTACAGGAATTATTATCACAGGGATCGCAGGTCAGTGAATGTTACGGAGGGGGCGTGTCCATTCTGCTGGCAGCTCAGGGGGCATGTCCCAGCTCACCCAATCACAGCTCAGGAGACAGTTGAAGGATGAAACTGAGCATGTGCGGCCTTCTCAATTAACAGGACAAAGAAATAAAACAAACAGCAGGTGGCGCTCTACAGATACATTGTATTGAATAACACACTGGCTATGCTAAATTTGTAATTACATGCAAATTAAAAAATTCAGCAGCAGGTGCTTGTTTGAAAACTGTAGAATATTTTTCATGGGACAACCCCTTTAAATATATGTATATTAGAAAAGTTTATGATTTACTATTCTCTAAGCAAATTTCTAATACCCCTTTCTAACAGGAGAGTTGACTGGTGCAGTTCTGGTGCTCGAGACCACCAGCAAATACCCGACTTCATGGGACAGAGCTCACTCCTCAAACAGTGACCACAAGAGGTTTCATGCAGCCATTCACACAAATGACAGTCCATGTAATACATGGACGGACTGGGTCCACGCATCAGTGTGAGCAAGAGACAGAGCGAGTGAGCCAGAGATGGGTTATAAAGAGGGTCCTGAGCAGAAACCCCACTGAATGATACCCAAATGCCCAGGAATGGGGCATACAGAAAGGGGTTGCCAAAAGAAGAAGAGCCACTGCAATGAAGCTGAATCATAATGGTCATTTTTGTCCATGGTTTAGCGCCAAGTATACTCACAGGCTGAACACCACCTGGATTCAACATGGCCCCTCACAAGTAAATGCATTCAGGTGTTTGGATGCAACAATCTGCAAAGCTCAGCTGTGGCTTAAACGTTTTTCCTTGAGGGCGATGATTCATCCAGATTCATATCAATATTAAATTAGAAAATAATTGCACATCTGTGACCCGGATACAATGTATTAAAAGTATCAGTTACCCAGGACTTCAAGAGCTACAGATTGTCAGGATGTGACCTTACATCAAGACGCTGCTGAGGCCACACAATAACGGCTGCGCACTTCTCCTGCCCGGGTGTATTACTTACTATCATACGCTTTTCTCTGTATGAGACAAATGAGCTCATTAATGATGGAAACATTTTCCTGAAAAAAAAAATATTTCCATTTGTCAAAATACAAGCCTAATTTACAAATGCCCCGAGGAAGCTAACAAGCTGGGGCCTCTCACCAGACAGATACAGGAAGGGAGGAGAGCACCTGAAAATGTATGCACCGACAGGATTAGAGGAAATGGTGGCACTTCAATTTACATCCCAATTTAATACAATGGATCTTTCGGCTCGGGTCTTTGATGTTCGGTAGTATATTAGACTTTGTATTTCAATATGAACCCCAATCATTTTCAGATCTTTGACCTTTATCAACATTTATTTTAAATGATCTAAACCCCAAGACGCAAGTAAAATCTGTCTTGGCGAGCAGATATTGCTGGGAATGGATGCTGTCACTGAGCGCTCCTGCCACACGGAGGGACAGATCTGCTCTTCCTGCATCGCCTCTGTTCGCACGTGCGTGTCGGGACCTACACACAGCTGCTTGCAGTGGGCGGCATGTGTGTAGCCTCCTGCTGCCTTCCGGGTTCAGAAGCAGGCTGGCTGCTCTGACTACTGGGAAAGTGTTTTGTTTTTGTTAGTTTTTTTGGGAGGGGGTGATTGCTGCGACTCCCTCGCTCTCTAATATCTAATGAGTGGACTTGCACCGAATGTAAAAGGGCAGATTCATCACTGCTTGTTTGAACACCATCTTATGACATAAAATATTAGGGCACACGGTATAGTTTTGCTATAATTTGCAACTTTCCAAGCTCCTTGAAAGGGCCAAGCAAAGAGGGCAGGGCTTAGCTGGTGGGCGTGGCCTTCCATAGCCCAGCAGACTAGCTATAATTTACACCAGAACCTGGTTATACTGGGGACACTGTGGGGGCCATTCCTTATTCTGGGGGACACAATGGTGGCCAATGGATGTCTAGGGGGCATTTCATATACTGAGGGCACAAGGGGTTGGGATTATAAAAAAAAAAAAGCCTATGAAATCCATTTATAAAAACAGCCATTAAAAAACAGATGAAAGGCCAGAAATTGGATCCACACACTGATGCAAAAGGGCCATGAAAGACTGTCTGTTTTTAATGGCCTTCCATGTCAATGTACCCTAAGGAGAACATTTTTGTAAGTTAACAACAGAAGACAAAAGACAATCAGCATTGTTTTCAGAGGTCGTCCACTCAAGCGTGAAATTAAAGGACTCACTTTTACCTCAAACTTTCTTCTGCCTGTAAGGCACATAACTATTGCTAAAAGTACATAAGTAGATAAATGAATGTCTCTAAAAAACATTGCTGGACAACGTCAGGACAGGAACAAGTATGTCTTGAAAAATGAATTCAAGGCGTACCGTGGACTTGCAGAATAACATCAGGAGTTTATGTACATATATTGCACTGAAGACCCTTCAGGAGAACTTGCTGTGAGTGTTACGGTATCTCGGCGTCTGAGGCTTAATCTTTCATGGAGGAGCACAACATACACTTTAGATCAGGACAAGGAATGCGGTTTTATCACTTGTTATGTAATGGGGGAGATTTATCAAGACTGGCATTTCCTGTGCACCAGAGCGAGATGCGCCAAAGGCCAGCTAGGGGCTGGTGTAGGCTTTAGCTATAACTTACATCAGTTTCTGGGGTAAGTTAGAGTAAACCTGGGGTGGCCATGGGAATCCCCACCACCCTTTCCTCACCACTAGAAAAATAGAAAGAAGCTCAAAGGGGAAGATTTATCAGGAGCAGAACTTTCTGCAACGGTCTTGATATCCCTCGCACTGCCAGACGATCCTCCAGTGGTCTGTGCACCTAAACAGAAATCTGCACCAGAAAACTGATGCCTTTTTTTTTCTTCTTCAAAAAGTTGCTTTTAAAAAAAAATGACTAACACACATTTGCAACTTTTTAAAGCCACTTTTCTGGCACACGGGAGATGTTAAATTTCCCCCAAAAAGTACAAAATTATAGAGCAAATACAGCAGTGTTGTAAAAGGTTGGATAAATGTCTCCCCAATGAGCATATCTATGTAGCTTAATTTACCCAAAAACACGTATTTTGGTCTTCCCTCGGCTGATGTGTCAGTATACTGTAAGAAGAGGCTTGGAACGGTACAGTGTATTCGCTATTCCAGCAAAAGGTATACAATAAAAGAATATATTCTGCACAGTACACTCTGTGTTTATATGGGACCTCCAAGGGCAACACATCCAACTTTATACCTACACAGTGGGATCGGTTGCCCTCTTCCATCACATGTAGACGACAGGCGCTTTTCCCGATGTATACATCAGAGGACGCTAGCGTGATGTAAAAATATTTAATATTTCATTTCTATCCAAGTATAACATGGTTTCCATTACACTTTTGTGCTGTGCTGCATAATACGTAGGCGTATTGGGCAAGCTTAGCAGAACCTTAACCAACAAAAAGATTCATACATGGTTCATTCTACATTAAATGCCAAATATTACCTTCTTAGCTGAAGTGTATGATGGGGGAGTCAATGTGATTTCTGCAGACTTCAGCCATGTTAGTAAAAATGTCAATTATAAAGCTATAACTTATAAACTAAAATAACCAATAATACTACAAGTGCAAAACCCTTTATAGCGGTTCTCCTACCATCGGACTTTGTTCCACGTCTGTGTGGCTCCAAGAGGTGACCCAGCCACCATGGGTACTTGGATTGGGGTGGGCTGTTTGTTCATGATCAGGTCCAGCTTCTCCTCTAAGGACTTACAAGTTGCCTCCAAAACTTGCAGCTTGGATTCAATGCTGTCCAGACGCAGGCAGATCGTTTGGTTGATGGAGAACAAGAAGGACTGGAATGGAAGAACGGCAGCATGAGAACACAAGCGTCCAGGAACACAAAATAAAGGTACTGTAAAACGGTTTTGATTTGTCTCCTGGTGAATGTAGAACTTCTCAAAGTAGTGGCCAATCATACTAACAAGTTAGGGGACAATGCTGGTCTAGATCAGAGGTGGTCTTCTTAAAGAAGTGGTCTCTTCATTTGTATTATTTGGAGAAATCTTCTCCATATTCATGAAGCAGAGTGGTCACAATGCAATGGAGCGTGCAAGCCCTACGACTATTTAGGAATTTAGGGAATATGTGGAAATCAATCACCATGGGAGCAAGGGACACCAGTCAATGCAGTAAAACCTTAGCAGACTGGTACGGATTTCACCCAAAACTACAGCTGCAAGAGAAACCCTATCAGTATAGGGTGTAAGATTTGCATATAATGTTAGTCTGTGGATATCCACATCCAGTCTCCCGCCTGACATGTGCGTAATATTTACAACACAGGAACTGAATGTCTTCATGTCCAGATTAAGAATATTTTCAGTCATATTATGCTTCCTGCAATGCTGTATAGCTCAAATCCTGTATTAAAATATTCCTTCCATAATCCAAATGCCTAATTTTCAGAAATATTTCCAGACCTGAGATTAAGCTGGGGCATAAATCACTTTTATTCTTTTTACAGACCTGCTAACAGAAACATGCAGGTAAAGAAAATAATTTAACCTCTGACCCTGCATAGAAATAATTTGCATTAAAAACGTTAAATTTAAAGCTCGAACCCTCAGAAACAGCAAGATTGCCATCTAGTGGCAGAAAGTGGAAAGGCACAAAACTAAACACTGCAATTTAAAAAGTGAGAGTGTAGGTAGCAATTCCCCATTTGGATAACAATGGGACAATGCAGGGAAAATGAAATTAGTTTATATGTGCTAAAGTCTCTGAATATGGAGGAACTCTACAGAGATAAGCTTGTAAAGACCATTACTGAAAATATTAAAGACACCGATGCTGCAGAAGTCCTCAGAAAGCACTGCTGTTGCAGGACAAAAGTAGTAGGGAATAGGGACGAGTGGCCATGTAATACACGGTATGGTATATCTGGAAGACAAGAGGTCATCTTCCAGGTGGTTTTGTACACATTTCATCAATTTAAGGGTGTAACGTGTAAGTGTTAGGCCTCTTTCACACGGGCGTTGCAGCAAAAGGTACGTTGCGGAACATGTGCAATATTTCCGTGCAAGTGCAAAGCATTGTAATGCGTTTTGCACGCGCGTGAGAAAAATCTGCATGTTTGGTACCCAAACCCGAACTTCTTCACAGAAATTCGGGCTTGGGATCGGTGGTCTGTAGATTGTATTATTTTCCCTTATAACATGATTATAAGGGAAAATAATAGCATTCTGAATACAGAATGCATAGTACAATAGCGCTGGAGGGGTTAAAAAAATATAAAACATTTTTTAACTCACCTTAATCCACTTGATCTCGCAGCCGGCATCTCTTCTGTCTTCTTCTTTGCTGTGTGCAGGAAAAGGACCTGTGGTGACATCACATGATATTTTACCATGGTGATGGATCATGTGATGACCGGAGTGACGTCACCACAGGTCCTTTTCCTGCTCACAGCAAAGAAGAAGACAGAAGAGAAGCCGGACTGCGCGAGCAAGTGGATTAAGGTGAGTTAAATTTTATTTTTTTAACCCCTCCAGCGCTATTGTACTATGCATTCTGTATTCAGAATGCTATTATTTTCCCTTATAACCATGTTATAAGGGAAAATAATAATGATCGGGTCTCCATCCCGATCGTCACTTAGCAACCGTGCGTGAAAATCGCACCGCATCTGCACTTGCTAGCGGATGCTTGCGATTTTCACGCATCCCCATTCACTTCTATGGGGCCTGCGTTGCGTGAAAAACGCACAAAGAGGAGCATGCTGCAATTTTCACGCAACGCACAAGTGATGCGTGAAAATCTCTGCTCATGTGAACAGCCCCATAGAAATGAATGGGTCCTGATTCAGTGCAGGTGCAATGAGTTCACATCACGCATTGCACCCGCGCGGAAAACTCGCCCGTGTGAAAGAGGCCTAAGAGAAGAAACCATATGGTGAATACTGAAACCTTTATGGAGGGATCCTGACAGTTGATTTCTATGCGCTGTCGTTTTAGTGAAGGCGCCAAGTCGTCGTCTGAGACTTCATGATTCTCTAGAACAACTGTAAAACAGAAAAAAAAAGAAAATGAAACGGTTATTAGGACAGAAGTTTATTATCCTGGACGCGGAGCGGGTCAGCTGGCGGGCTGCCCACCGCATCCACTCTATGACCCCGTGTCCTGAGGCTGCTTGTTAACACACGCGTCTTGCAGATGACAGAACGGGTGGGGTGATGGCGTCCGATAAGACATTCTTCTGGCTCTTTTGGCTATAAGTGATCAATGAGTAAACTGTTTGCAAAACCTAGAAAGAATAAACTATTCTAGCACACATCTGTACAACATCTAAGTGTCTGTTACTTCCCTCTAGTGACCACACATCTGGCCCCCGGCCATTGGGCTCATTTACATGTGAAGACAATCAGGAACCACGCGCGGAGATCAGTAATTGACACAAATGCATCAGAAGACATAAGCCATGGACATTATAGCTTCTATGGATGTAGACGGGCTGGCCATATATATGCATCTTACACGGATGTCAGCCTGGACTCCGCAGAGTGTGCATGTGTCCTAAACAGGGAGGGGGAAAAGAGCAGCTTCCAGACACCTCTCTCCCCAACAAAAAAAAGGATTGGACAGTAAAAACCCAATTTATTTCCTCCACCACCACTGGCCATTGGGGAGAGTTGAGATATACACACTAGATGGCCGGTCAGAGGGCCCCAACAAAATCGCCAGGTACAACAGACATTTACCTAACGTACTTGGCCAGCTTAGATCGGTGCTTGGCAGCTGAATTTACAAGGTTGGCTTTCTTGATTGTAGTTTCCCCACAAGATATAAGGTGCAGCACGGGTCTGGCAGCCACTTAGGCCCCTTTCACACAAGCAAGTTTTCCGAGCGGGTGCAATACGTGACGTGAACACATCGCACCCGCACTGAATCCTGACCCATTCATTTCAATGGGTCTGTGTACATGAGTGTTTTTTCTCTCGCATCAGTTCTGAGTTGCGTGAAAATGTTCTATATTCTATGTTTTTCACGCAGCCCTGGCCCCATAGAAGTGAATAGGGCTTCAGTGAAAAACACATCGCATCCGCAAGCAAGTCCAGATCTGAAGCGTTTTTCAATGATGGTTGCAAAGAGATGTTTGTAAACCTTCAGTTTTTTATCAGTCGCGTGAAAAACACATCAAAACACATTGTACACGCGGGGAAAAAAACTGAACGCAATCGCAGACAAAACTGACTGAACTTGCTTGCAAAATGGTGCAAGTGTCACTGAACGCATCCGGTGCCAATGCGTATGGTTCGTGTGAAGGGGCCTTACCCGCGCTGAACGTGGACATTTTATCTGAACCGAGCATGCATGTTAAGCCACGAGGCACCTAATATAGCAAGTTCTTAACTCATTGGGAGATTAAAGGGGTTGTCCGGGTTCAGAGCTGAACCCGGACATATCCCCATTTTCACCCAGGCAGACCCCTGACTTGAGCATCGGACCAGTTCATGATCCGATGCGCTCCTTTGCCCTGCGCTAAATCGCGCAGTGCAAAAGCATTTCTTGGAGTTCCGGTGACGTACCGGGCTCTCCATAGGGCTGCCAGGCGGAGGCTTCCGCCCAGCAGAAAGCCCGGTGACGTCACCGGCACTGATGGGTGGGCTTTAGCGCTGCCCTAGCCTGTAAAACGGCTCGGGCAGCGTAAAGTCCGCCCATCAGAGCTGGTGACGTCATCGAACACACTGCTGGGCGGAAGCCTCGGCTGGCAGTGTGTTATTGTAAATAAAGGATCCCTTGCCCTGTGAGATCCAGCACTGGGCAAAGGAGAGATATTAACATCAGGGGGGCTGCCTGGGTGAAATTATGGGTATGTCTGAGTTCAGCTCTGAACCCGGACAACCCCTTTAATGGGCTAGAAATACCCAGAGTAAGGCCTCATGCACATGACTGTTCCGTTTTTTTCAGTCCGCAAATCGCGGATCCGCAAAAAACGGAAGCCGCCCGCGTGCCTTCCGCAATTTGCGGAATAGAACGGGCGGCCCATTGTAGAAATGCCTATTCTTGTCCGCAAAACGGACAAGAATAGGACATTTTCAATTTTTTGGGGCAGGGATACGGAACGGAGCAACTGATGCGGACAGCACACGGAGTGCTGTCCGCATCTTTTGCGGCCCCATTGAAGTAAATGGGTCCGCACCAGAGCCGCAAAAACTGCGGCACGGATGCGGACCCGAACGGTCGGGTGCATGAGGCCTAACAAAGTAATATTTCCTTTTCTAATGTGTGATAGCAAAACACAACAATTTTTTAAATGCATTTTATCATTTATTTAATTTCTTCTTTTAGAGATCTCATTGACATCAGAAGACTGTAAACTGATGAAAAACAGAAATCAACAAAACCAAACTTTAGGAGTCTATTCTGTGACGTCTCATATATAAGGGAGACACATTTCTTCTAGAACGGTTTTAGAAAGTCGCTTTCATTTGTCACCGACCCCGTTGGTTTCCTCTCCAGGGTACAAAGCCAGGTTACCCCCAAACAGGAGGGAGGCTACACCTCTTTATAACAATCCCCTCTCTCTCTTATAACGTGTGTTTTCCTAGTCACAGCTGCACACACAGATAATGTGCATTTTAAAATGAAATTGAAATGGTTCCTTGAAAACAAGATAAGGGCTTGCATCACAAATCTTGAAGACATCTTAAAAGCAAGTATGAGAATGAGACAAGGCCCTTTACGGTCTGTGCCGCGGAGACTACGGTGAGAGATCTGCACTGCAGACAAGTCACTTTAATTAACTTACAAATAAACTGCAAATGAAGGAAGTTGTTTCAGTGGTTAATAAACACCAATCTGAACAAGGGTTTATTGCCCAATAAAAATAAACTAAGAGAACCATAACCAGTTCTATCTCGGTGCTAAATACTGCAGAGCAGGCAGCCCGCCCTCCGACAAGGTCTCCGAAAAGCATTAAATCCAGAACGCAGAGCGTTTAATGAGAAACATTCACTAACAGCAGCGCCGGGTACAAGTAGTAGTAGCAGAGTTAGGTACAAGCAGTAGTGTAGTAGTGGTAGGTACAAGCAGTAGTGTAGTAGTGTGGTAGGTACAAGCAGTAGTGTAGTAGTGGTAGGTACAAGCAGTAGTGTAGTAGTGGTAGGTACAAGCAGTAGTGTAGTAGTAATGGTTTGAGGTACTAGTAGTAGTGGTAGGTACAAGCAGTAGTGTAGTAGTGGTAGGTACAAGCAGTAGTGTAGTAGCAGAGTTAGATACAAGCAGTAGTGGTAGGTACAAGCAGTAGTGTAGTAGCAGAGTTAGATACAAGCAGTAGTGGTAGGTACAAGCAGTAGTGTAGTAGCAGAGTTAGATACAAGCAGTAGTGTAGTAGTGGTAGGTACAAGCAGTAGTGTAGTAGTGGTAGGTACAAGCAGTAGTGTAGTAGCAGAGTTAGATACAAGCAGTAGTGTAGTAGTGGTAGGTACAAGCAGTAGTGTAGTAGTGGTAGGTACAAGCAGTAGTGTAGTAGTGGTAGGTACAAGCAGTAGTGTAGTAGCAGAGTTAGATACAAGCAGTAGTGGTAGGTACAAGCAGTAGTGTAGTAGCAGAGTTAGATACAAGCAGTAGTGTAGTAGCAGAGTTAGGTACAAGCAGTAGTGTAGTAGTGGTAGGTACAAGCAGTAGTGTAGTAGCGGTAGGTACAAGCAGTAGTGTAGTAGCGGTAGGTACAAGCAGTAGTGTAGTAGTGGTAGGTACAAGCAGTAGTGTAGTAGCAGAGTTAGATACAAGCAGTAGTGGTAGGTACAAGCAGTAGTGTAGTAGCAGAGTTAGATACAAGCAGTAGTGTAGTAGTGGTAGGTACAAGCAGTAGTGGTAGGTACAAGCAGTAGTGTAGTAGTGGTAGGTACAAGCAGTAGTGTAGTAGCAGAGTTAGAACAAGCAGTAGTGTAGTAGTGGTAGGTACAAGCAGTAGTGTAGTAGTGGTAGGTACAAGCAGTAGTGTAGTAGCAGAGTTAGATACAAGCAGTAGTGTAGTAGTGGTAGGTACAAGCAGTAGTGGTAGGTACAAGCAGTAGTGTAGTAGTGGTAGGTACAAGCAGTAGTGTAGTAGCAGAGTTAGAACAAGCAGTAGTGTAGTAGTGGTAGGTACAAGCAGTAGTGTAGTAGTGGTAGGTACAAGCAGTAGTGTAGTAGCAGAGTTAGATACAAGCAGTAGTGGTAGGTACAAGCAGTAGTGTAGTAGCAGAGTTAGGTACAAGCAGTAGTGTAGTAGCAGAGTTAGGTACAAGCAGTAGTGTAGTAGTGGTAGGTACAAGCAGTAGTGTAGTAGCAGAGTTAGGTACAAGCAGTAGTGTAGTAGTGGTAGGTACAAGCAGTAGTGTAGTAGTGGTAGGTACAAGCAGTAGTGTAGTAGCAGAGTTAGGTACAAGCAGTAGTGTAGTAGTGGTAGGTACAAGCAGTAGTGTAGTAGCAGAGTTAGGTACAAGCAGTAGTGTAGCAGAGTTAGGTACAAGCAGTAGTGTAGTAGCGGTAGGTACAAGCAGTAGTGTAGTAGCGGTAGGTACAAGCAGTAGTGTAGTAGCGGTAGGTACAAGCAGTAATGTAGTAGCGGTAGGTACAAGCAGTAGTGTAGTAGCGGTAGGTACAAGCAGTAGTGTAGTAGCGGTAGGTACAAGCAGTAGTGTAGTAGTGGTAGGTACAAGCAGTAGTGTAGTAGTGGTAGGTACAAGCAGTAGTGTAGTAGTGGTAGGTACAAGCAGTAGTGTAGTAGTGGTAGGTACAAGCAGTAGTGTAGTAGGTACAAGCAGTAGTGTAGTAGTGGTAGGTACAAGCAGTAGTGGTAGGTACAAGCAGTAGTGTAGTAGTGGTAGGTACAAGCAGTAGTGTAGTAGTGGTAGGTACAAGCAGTAGTGTAGTAGTGGTAGGTACAAGCAGTAGTGTAGTAGTGGTAGGTACAAGCAGTAGTGTAGTAGTGGTAGGTACAAGCAGTAGTGTAGTAGTGGTAGGTACAAGCAGTAGTGTAGTAGTGGTAGGTACAAGCAGTAGTGTAGTAGCAGAGTTAGATACAAGCAGTAGTGTAGTAGCAGAGTTAGATACAAGCAGTAGTGGTAGGTACAAGCAGTAGTGTAGTAGCAGAGTTAGATACAAGCAGTAGTGTAGTAGCAGAGTTAGATACAAGCAGTAGTGGTAGGTACAAGCAGTAGTGTAGTAGCAGAGTTAGGTACAAGCAGTAGTGTAGTAGTGGTAGGTACAAGCAGTAGTGTAGTAGTGGTAGGTACAAGCAGTAGTGTAGTAGTGGTAGGTACAAGCAGTAGTGTAGTAGTGGTAGGTACAAGCAGTAGTGTAGTAGTGGTAGGTACAAGCAGTAGTGTAGTAGTGGTAGGTACAAGCAGTAGTGTAGTAGTGGTAGGTACAAGCAGTAGTGTAGTAGTGGTAGGTACAAGCAGTAGTGTAGTAGTGGTAGGTACAAGCAGTAGTGTAGTAGCAGAGTTAGATACAAGCAGTAGTGTAGTAGCAGAGTTAGATACAAGCAGTAGTGGTAGGTACAAGCAGTAGTGTAGTAGCAGAGTTAGGTACAAGCAGTAGTGTAGTAGTGGTAGGTACAAGCAGTAGTGTAGTAGCGGTAGGTACAAGCAGTAGTGTAGTAGTGGTAGGTACAAGCAGTAGTGTAGTAGTGGTAGGTACAAGCAGTAGTGTAGTAGTGGTAGGTACAAGCAGTAGTGTAGTAGTGGTAGGTACAAGCAGTAGTGTAGTAGTGGTAGGTACAAGCAGTAGTGTAGTAGTGGTAGGTACAAGCAGTAGTGTAGTAGCAGAGTTAGATACAAGCAGTAGTGTAGTAGTGGTAGGTACAAGCAGTAGTGTAGTAGTGGTAGGTACAAGCAGTAGTGTAGTAGCAGAGTTAGATACAAGCAGTAGTGGTAGGTACAAGCAGTAGTGTAGTAGCAGAGTTAGGTACAAGCAGTAGTGTAGTAGCAGAGTTAGGTACAAGCAGTAGTGTAGTAGCAGAGTTAGGTACAAGCAGTAGTGTAGTAGCAGAGTTAGATACAAGCAGTAGTGGTAGGTACAAGCAGTAGTGTAGTAGCAGAGTTAGGTACAAGCAGTAGTGGTAGGTACAAGCAGTAGTGTAGTAGCAGAGTTAGGTACAAGCAGTAGTGTAGTAGTGGTAGGTACAAGCAGTAGTGTAGTAGCAGAGTTAGGTACAAGCAGTAGTGGTAGGTACAAGCAGTAGTGCAGTAGTGGTAGCTACAAGAAGTAATACAGGGTGGCCCACGAAAAATTAGCCTGCCTCCAATATCTAAACTATCAAACTGCATAATATCAAATCTGTCTTAGTTGCCCATAACAACCAATCAGAGGTCAGCTTTAATTTTTTTCCAGAGCCCTGTAGGACCTGAAAGCTGAGCTCTGATTGGTTGCTATGTGCAAATTTGCTATTAGTCAGTTTGATTTGGAGATATTGGAGACAGGCTACTTTTTCGTGGGATGCTTCCATCCTTCTAAGACTTCCTGCATGGGAGCTCCACCAGTGCAGGCATGCTCAACCTGCGGCCCTCCAGCTGTTCCAAAACTACAACTCCCATCATCCCCTGACAGCCTACAGAAGGGCATCGTAGAGAGTTGTAGTTTTACAACAGCTGGAGGGCTGCAGGTTGAGCATGCCTGACCTAGTGCATAAATGAAAGACACATAAAGTGGCGGAGAAGGCACCGACGCTTGCAGTAGTACCACGGCCTTCTCTCAGCTCACTAAGCACAGCGCCATCCATTTGATAGTGGCTGTGCTTGGTATCACAGCTCAGCCCAAGTGGCCAATGAACGTGACTTCACATGGGCCTAGGGACAGCTATAAGGGTACTTTCACACTTGCGGCAGAGGATTCCGGCAAGCAGTTCCATTGCAATCCAGACGCAAACTGATGGCATTTGTCAGACGGATCCAGATTCCGATCTGTCTGACAAATGCATTAAAATACTGGATCCGTCTCTCCGGTGTCATCCGGAAAAAACGGATCCGGTATAAAAAATTTATTTGCATAAATCAGAGCTCACCAGACACTTATTCTTCCAATAGGTGAGGGTCCCAGAGGTGAGATGTTAAAGGGGTTGCCTGCTTTATTTTCACAAACGTGGTGAAGAAAGAATTCTGCACAACTTACTAATATATTATTACCGGGGCTCCAACCTCTACTTCTGTGAAGCACCATACCCTTGTCAGAACAATATTCTCCAGGGAACTGTCACCGCCAGCTCTCTGAGAAGGTCTGGCAGACATTCTTCTGTACCTCTTGCATGATGTTCTTTGTTTTGGTTTCACTTTGTCATCTCCTTTTCCTTCTCCCAGCTGTCACCTATTCACACTAATTGCCTCCCTTTATATTCCCTCCCATACTGCCTCACTTTGCAGTTTATACTACTTCCTGGATTGAAGTGATCACTGCTGGAGACTTCTGTTACTGCTTGTTCAGATAAGTCCTTTCTTGTATTGTGTTTACTTGCTGGCTTGATTCTAGGTGACCCTGAATCCCTCCGTATTAAGTGCAGGGAGCCGGTGGTCGTGTCCCCTCACCATTATAGGGTTTTCAGGTGTCACACAGTCTGGGTACGAGGGCATGCAATCGTCTACCTCTGAGACCTTTGTATGAGCTTAGCAGTCAGGGTGAGCTCTTAGGGTTTTCCAGGGGTCACCTTTATGCTCCTTAGTTTGGGATCAAGCCAGTCGGATGTTTATCCATAACTCCCAGCTATCTGCAATATTATACATGACAGGAACGGACTGAACAAGGCTTTCATTAAAACCATGGATGTGGAATAAGGGGCATGTGACCCAATATGCAGCCTCCGGTGCATGCGCAGTGTGAGGAGCTGATGGACAGGTTGGTCACGTGCCCTGTGGAGACGACTGTACTGGCAAGGGAATAAAACATTGAGGTGCATATCGACACGTCAATTTCTCTAGGATGCCGCAGTACAAATCAGGTAGGATGTAAGACGCAGATATTACAGACTCTCTGTATTCGGCTTGTGGACTCACCAGGGTGATGATCAGGATGCAGGTCTTCTACTGCTATCTGCACCACGTCCGCCAGCTCCTCTCCTGACATCATTTATAAATCTTTCTTGGCTGCTGCTTGCGCAGAGTTCCTGGGGATTCTGTAAGAAATAAGCACAAATAGTTAAATAATCTGATACAAAACATGTAGAAAATGGTTTAAACGTCCATCTATAGCCAAAGATACATTATATCGTCACATTAAAAGGCACAGAGGACAGAACAACAGCAACACAATACAATACAGATGAATGAACAATAAAGCAACAAGCAATGACTAAGGCTTTGTGTAAAACGTGTAAGTATCTTCCTGGATCCCTCTGAGCTATGGCTAGGTTTTAATATTATATCGGACTCCTGGCACCCCCACTAATCAGCGGATGGGGCCGGTTACTGCAGCGCTGCTCCCATTAGAGTGAGTGATGCCCATTTCCAGCGCTAATGCAGAAGAGCTGATTGTGGAGGTGCCGGGACCCCACAGACCAGACAGCGATTACCTATCCCAAGGACAGCCATATAAAAGTCTTGGAAAAACCCTTTAAGGACAAGCTAAATGTTCAAGTTTGTTGAAAAGTTTCTTTAAAAAAAAAGTGTGACGGTGCCGTTTGGGAGGACCCCTCAGCTCTGCCGACATGCCTGTTGCCTGTTTTAGTAAATGCAGGTATTCTTCATGAATAAAAGCATGAATAACAATCCTGGAGCACCTGCCTTGCCCGCTCCTCTGTTATTCCTCCAGGAAATGTATAAATGACACTGGGTGTTAACATTCAGGGTTTTGTCCCTCATATCCAATCAGTGAAAGACTGTAGGAACACACCCTTTGAGGAGGGGAATGGTATGGCCCAGTTGTCAGACTATTCATACATAACCAAGAGTAGTAAAAGAGGAATGGTTCAATGCTCCAGAATTGTAATCTCCAGGGACAAGCAAGCAGTTACTAAAACACACACATCCGGAGAGAGCTCGTCTTCTGCAGGGCGCACTCACCGACTCCACTCCCCAACAGCTGTCCAGCACACGAAACCCCGCGCCAAATCCTGAGCCAAGGGCTGAACCTCAAATGACTGTGATGTTTCTATCACAACCATGGCTTTGTTTCTGCAATAATGCACAAATTATCTGCAGAAAATCTTTTCGACAGACCCCAAATATAGGAAAGTCAAAGAAATGAGTGCGCTGATAGGAAGGATAAGAAATTTCATTATCTGGACGGGGGTGGGGAATGTTGGCCCCTGGGGACGGCTGGGAGAGATTTCAGGTGGAGTCGATGAAATGTTGAGGAGAAAAGGCTGCTCACAATGAACAGAATATTAGAAATGGTAACTTCAGTTACAGGACATCATTCTCATAGGTACAGCCATAGAGCCGGGGCCTGGCCCCTGCATGCCGCCATACTAAGAGCATATCCCCCAATAGCAGTACTTGCTCGTAGTATGGCACCAATGACGCATGGCACTATTATTTTTATCACATTGGTACAGAATCCACCAAAACATACATCTATGCATGGCTACTTATGAAACCGAGAGCACACAGAGGTACGGTATGAGACTACTGGGGGGCGGTATTATAGCCACTTGTACGCAGGAGCCGCTCATAAGATCCAGTATTCAAAGTGGCAACCAGTAAAAGCTGGGAGTCTGGCACAGTTTCGTCCCTGGAATTTGCTCTCGATTCCACACTGGAGTACAGATCCACAGGGCAGTTGGACCCTCATAGGAAGACCATTTTCCAGCCCCCCGATTGCTCGATTCTGTCGTTTTGCCATCTGGACTCCCCACATGCAGTAAATCTATTTAGAACATATTCTGAGGGTGAGCCCTCTGCTGAGGGTACTTGCTGAGACTTGTATATGATTATTCCTCAAAGATTGCTTGCATCTAGGTGTGAGACACCAGGTCGGCACCTGGACTGAACAATGGGGGTCGTTTATTAGGATTTTGTGTCTGTTTTAGTCTTTTTTTTTTTTTTTCCAATTACTAATGAAGCATTTGCAACTTGTTCGACAATTTTCAGTTTTATACTATTTCTGGGGGTGTTGTTGTTTTTTTGGCCCACTTATGTGGATGCGCTTTTTATACGTATGAATTACGCGCAAAAAGATTCTAATTTTTCCTGTACTCCAGGGACGGCTTAGTGTTTTGTCAGCTTTGTGCGGGGCTGTGCAACATCTTCTGGTACACATGCGCCTTCTCACAAACATGAATATGTGTATATGGCCGTGATTTTATATATCTAATTTGCAATTATTTATTTAAAGGGGTTATCCACTAGTACAAGTACCCCCAACAATGCCCGGGCCGCTCCTATAGACGATACTTAGCCGGTCTCCGGCACCCGCGATGCTAGGGAGGCTGGTCTCCACCGAGGCCTGCTATTGCTTTTTTCCCCATTGTGCACTGCCAGAAAAATACGTCTCCGTCCACTGCTGCGTCTGGTTGATGAGAAGCAGTAACCCCCGAATTAGAGCGCTCATTCAGATTCCATCTGGAACTCCACATTTAGGTTTTCCATCCCGGTTACGTCTGATGAGGCACAACCGCTGCATTTCTACATAACGTCATTAATTACCCAATTTCAAAGATTACTTTAAATCAGCTTCCTGCTGACACTGCCCCACTTAACACAAGGTCCTGCATCTTAGTTTGGTGCCAAATATATCACTTAATCATATTTCAAGCTGATCAAAGAGGCGATGGCTGCGCTGAACTGTGCAAGAAAGGAGCATCTGCTAATGGCTGCAGAGTGGTAACAGATGCCCCGGGTACCATGCCACCGTCCACCAAGCTACTTGAGTCCCTGAAGCAGCCTACCCCCTCCCATGATTTAGTCAGTGGAGTTGCACTGTCCAGATACCGCGCGCACACAGTTTATTAACTGGAAACAGACATGGAGGCAGAATCTTTTTATGTTATTTTATTCCACATTAGGGATTAATTAAAAAAAAATTACTGCTATAATAAATGTAACAAGTCATAGATTTCAGTGAAGCTGTCCTATAAATCAGCAGACATCAAAAGCTCTGCGGAAAGTCTGGGCAGAATAGAGGTTAAAATACACACATTAACCCCTCCTGTCTGGACCTGCGACCGACCAAGTGTGAAGATTACAGAGAGGGAACAATATGATGTAAAGAAGAAGACAAAGCTGTAGAAATATTTACACTGTGGATGCAGAGGATCAGTCGCTTGCATGGGGAATAAAGGCAGCTACGAACAGACATTCATGGCAAAGCCGCAGGATCCCGAACCCCATTCAGCAAGAAAAGGCGGAAGCTTCAAAGAAGAGACCAAACGGAGAGGTTAATGTGCTTGCCTGGCTCTGCAGGAGACACACAGGCAGCTGAGCAAGCAGGGTTCCCTCTTAATCGGGACACTTATCTTGCATCAGTACAAGCCTAAAAAATACGGAAGAGGTGCACGGACTTCCCTTCTGCTTTGCCTCTGTATAAGTTCAGTTTAGCTTCTGAATGCTGCTGTGAAATACTGACGAGAAGACGGCTGTGTGAAGGAGGCCTTTGGTCGGACTCTGCAGGAGGCCACTTCCAGCTGACGTGTCTTGTTCTCTATAAAGTGGGGTCACAGGGGCTGGACGCCCCCATCAGACATATCCCCATGGTTATGCCATAAATGTCTGAGGTGAAAAACGCCTTTAAATAACAGGAAGCCGCGTGCGCGTAGAGAAGGAGAATGGGATTGAAAAACATCAGCAGATAGCCGGGTGCAGGAACAAAATGTGACTGCAAAAGTACAATGCATGATGCGTCACTGATAACCATCCTAACTCTCTAGGCTCATGCCAACGAACGTAAGGGCTCCGTGCCCCTGCTGCGGACAGCATACGGCGGTTCCGCAATACACGGGTCACCAGCCATGTGCATTCCGCATGATGGATGCGGACCCATTCAATTGATTGGGTCCACAAATCCAGTGATGCGGTGTGGAAGCACAGATCGGAACCTCACGGAGTGCTTCCGTGGTGTTTCTGGCCGTGCCTCCACACTGCAAAAAAGTAGTGCATGCACTACTTTTTTGCGTTGAATGGGTCCATGATCCGCATGCGATGTCCCTGCATTGCGGACCGCAGCACGTGACGATTCACATGGGACTGTAGTGTTGCAGATGTTCTTCAGCAGAAAAAAAAAAAAAACACTGAATGGTATTTTTTGTGGTGGATTTTGATGCAGAAAGGCTGCAGATTTGAAGATTTCTCCCGACGCATTGCAAAGGGTAAAATCCGCAAGGAAGATCTGCCCCATAAATTTACAGGCTCCATGTGGATGAGATGAAGGAAACCCCTATTCGCTTTGCTGGTACCGGTGCCGCAGATTTCACTGTATGCATTGCAAAGGGCGACACTCACAGTAGAAGCCTCCAGCGTGTACGTGGATGAAACGTGAAAATCTCATTCACTACGCACACAATCCAATGCTGACAATCCACAGCCTCTAAATCTGGCTCTCAACGGTCAAGTAATTCCAATCATCCAGCAAAGAACTCCTCTACCGCAGCAGACTTGGCAAACCAATCTATGAAAAGACGAGCTGTTTGATAATCCGCCATCAAGTGGGCAGCCATTTATGTCCACGTTATTGAGACTTATTCATCAGCTCCACTCCATGCAATAATTTATTTATTGCTATCAGGACTTTGCCAGAAACTCCAGAGACATTTCATTAAAATCTTGAAACAGGGCACAGGAAAAGAGGCTTCAGAGTCACACGGACAAAATACAAAAAACATCCACACAATTATAACATAAAAAAAAAAAAATCTGGATTTTTAATTGAGTGTTTGGAGCATTTTATTGCTCACAATTTTAGGGGAAAAGTAAAATCATAAGAATAAAGAATCCAAACCAAACTCCCTGTGCATCAGATCACCCGCTGACTGGAGGCACATAGCGTTACGCTCCTGAGGGACAAGGACTGGTACTCATCAAAGCCGTGGATGATGTCATGCTAAGAGCTGGTGACAACCGCACCGCAGAGACAAAAAGTTACTTAAAATTTAAAGGGCCTCCCAGGAAAAAATCATTTGGGTCATCGTTCCCATGGCTTTGGTCCACTCCTACTTCACAAGCATTAGCTGTCACACTGTATGATAAAGGGAACAGCAGCTGCAGCGCCACCTAGTGGACCAAACGGATTGTTACAGGCTCACAAACAAAAGAATCAGTTACTATGAAAAAAAGAGAAAAAAAATCAGCTGCATGAACGTTAAAATTAGTCAAAACTGTGAACCAAATAAAAATCTAGCTGTTTTTCAGGACTTGACTAGGTTCCCTTGGCTGTCCCCTACTTAGTTCTATGGGTGCCCTTCTTCAGCTATTAGTGGGGGTCCCAGCAGCCAGACCACCATCTCTCACATTTCTAACCTACCCTGTGGTGCTGCTCATTTCTCCTGCAGTGTCCACAAATGATGGAGTGAACAGACATGTAATATGGTGTGTATATATATATATATATATATATATATATATATATATATACACACACACCTTCTATGATAGTGATATATTAAAAGTGTACATATGAAAAGTTAGTAGTTTTATTTTTTCCAGAGGGGATAACCCCTTTTAATTAGGTTAATAAGGTAAATCGTTAGTTTTTTTTATTGCCTACTTTGTTAGGCTACTTTCACACTTGCGTTCGGGGTTCCGCTTGTGAGTTCCGTTTAAAGGGTCTCACAAGCGGCCCCGAACGCATCCGTACTGCCCCAATGCATTCTGAGTGGACGCGGATCCGCTCAGAATGCATCAGTCTGGCAGCGTTCAGCCTCCGCTCCGCTCAGCAGGCGGACACCTGAATGCAGCTTGCAGCGTTCGGGTGTCCGCCTGGCCGTGCGGAGGCAAACGGATCCGTCCAGACTTACAATGGAAGTCAATGGGGACGGATCCGTTTGAAGTTGACACCATATGGCTCAATTTTCAAAAGGATCCGTCCCCCATTGACTTTCAATGCAAAGTCTGGACGGATCCGTCTGAAGCTACTTTCACACTTAGAATTTTTACTAAGCTATAATGCAGACGGATCCGTTTTGAACGGATCCCAACGTCTGCATTATAGGAGAGGATCTGTCTGTGCAGACACCAGATGGATCCTCTCTGAACGCAAGTGTGAAAGTAGCCTTAAACTTATGGCAAGAAACAGAACCCTTACTATTGCCTCTTTAGCAAAGTCTCATGGATGAGTGTTCAGCCCAGGAAAGGCCAACTAAAGTGCATGAAAAGTAAGTGAACCCAGATTTCTGCACTGTTAGGCCCCTTTCACACGGGCGAGTATTCCGCGCGGGTGCAATGTGTGAGGTGAATGCATTGCACCCGCACTGAATCCGGACCCATTCATTTCTATGGGGCTGTGCACATGAACGATGATTTTCACGCATCACTTGTGCGTTGCGTGAAAATCGGAGCAAGCTCTATTTTGTGCGTTTTTCACGTAACGCAGGCCCCATAGAAGTGAATGGGGCTGCGTGAAAATCAAAAACATCCGCAAGCAAGTGCGGATGCTAGGAGACGATCGAGATGGGGACCCGATCTTTATTATTTTCCCTTATAACATGGTTATAAGGGAAAATAATAGCATTCTGAATACAGAATACATAGTACAATAGGGCTGGAGGGGTTAATAAATATATAAAAAATAATATAACTCACCTTAATCCACTTGTTCGCGCAGCCGGCATCTCTTCTGTCTTCTTCTTTGAGGAAAAGGACCTTTGACGACGTCACTACGCTCACCACAGGATCCATCACCATGGTGATGGATCATGTGAATGACCATGTGATGAGCGTGGTGACGTCACCACAGGTCGTTTTCCTCACAGATGAAGACAAAAGAGATGTCGGCTGCGCAAACAAGTGGATTAAGGCGAGTTAAATTTATAAATTTTTTAACCCCTCCAGCGCTATTGTACTATATATTCTGTATTCAAAATGCTATTATTTCCCCTTATAAGCAGATTATAAGGGGAAATAATACAATCTACACAACCTTGAACTTCTGTGAAGAAGTTCGGGTCTGGGTAGCCACAGTCAGTTTTTTATCACGCGCGTGCAAAACACATTGCACCAGCGCGATAAAAACTGAACAACGGAACGCAGCGGCAGTCAAAACTGACAACAATTGGGTACCTACTCGCGCGGGTTTGCTGCAACTTATCCGGACACGCTCGTGTGAAAGAGGCCTTAGTGTCTGCACACGATGCAGATTTTAGCACGAAAACCCGCAGCACAATACAATACAGTGCATGACAACAGACTCATCTCATGTACACTTAGCTTTTTTCTTAGATGCAGAAATTGACCTTTTATGCGGATTTTGAAATCTACAGCCTGTCAATTGTTGTTGCGTTATTCTTGTTCAGATTTTACTGATCAATTTACCCGCATCAAATCCACCGCATTAAAAATGCACCAAAAAAGCAATAAATTGTGTGCATTTATGTGCATTTTTTGTCCAGATTTCTTCAGGATTTTCCCTTAAATGCAATAACCTGTAGATCCCCCTTCAGCAGCCATCAGCTCCGCCAAACATTTCCTATAGCTACAAACAAACGTCAGGTTATTGTGAGGTTCTTGGTGGCCTGTCAGGGGGCATGTCCTTTCTGCTGCAGCTAGTGGCAGGTGAAGGATGGAGCTGATCATGTGCTTCCGTCTCAGTGAGCAGGAACACAGATTTCATTGAATAACTCCAGGTGCTGGTTTGAAAAGTGTAGAATATTTTTTGTGAGGCAACTATAGAGTTTATGAGCTCCCAGGAGGAGGGCAATAAGGGCTACAGACTGAGGCAGCTCCTCTGCCCGATTTTACTGTGAAGGAGAAAGAGCAGCCTGCACTATATGTGAATAGCTGCCGGCTGCAAAAGGCCAGAATTATTTTTATTTTTATTTATTTTAAAAACAATTGGAATATTTTGCAATAATAAAAAATTCTAAAAAGTGTCTGTAGCCTCTTAATGCAAGAATATCCTACCGTTTTAGGTATACATCTCTTATGCAGACCCGCTGATGCTTCTCGCTTCAAACCGACTACAAACCGTGTGTAGTCTGATCCCACAGCCACGCGGTCCCTCTACTCCACCTGCCCCACTGTCTACGTGGCAGATACTCAGGAAAGGCCAGAAGAATATGACCGTGATTCACAACTGTCTTCAGAGCAAAACAAAACTACCGCCATGTGTTCCATCGCTCCCACAATGCACCAGAGCAAAGCTGGGGCTCCAGTAAAATCTGCCCCAGCATGCAGAATGAGAAAATGCGCTTCCTTACACATCCCAGCCTGCAACACGTGAACAGGACGCAGCTCGCACAACGGCATATTGTTCTAGGACGCGCGGCCATGGGAACCACTTACATAACGCAGCAGTTTATCAAAATTTAATGATATTTTCTTTTAGGAACTGGATCTATATTTAACGACCAGGGAAGCTCATTGAGAATCATGTACAAAACTTTACATTCTTGAACTGAACTTTTCGTACCCAAAATGAACTGCGGAACATAAAACAGAAAGCATCGTTTCCAAGTCCAAGTGATTAGAGGATGAGGTAAGGTGGAAAGGTTCAGCCAACACATTACTGCACCTTGTTGAAATACGATTATGACCTTGGACACACAATTTTTATTAAAAACGCACAAAGTTCACTTTAATTCAGCTTCATACATTTTATTTAGTTTTCGTTGTGAAGACACAAATAAGCAAAATTCTAAGGCACTTAATACAGGCCCTATTCGCACTTCCCATTCATAAAGAGCCTCCTTACCATAAGGCCTCATGCACCAAGCTGTTGCGCAGCCGTTCGGTGCATTGGGGACTGTAATTTGCGGTACACAATGCACAGGCTGCCGCAACGGATCCAATTCAACTTGAATGGGTCTGTAAGCTGTCCGACTAGAACATGATCAATTTTTTTGCGGTGTGGAGGCATGGACAGAAACCCCACGGAAGCACTACGGAGCACTCCCGTGGGGTTCCGTGCCTCCGTTCCGCACCGCACCTCCCGTTTACAGAGCTATTCAAGTGAATGGGTCCGCATCCGTGATGCGCTGAGCACACTGCCGGTGCAAGCAAATTGCGGACCTGCTGTGTGCATGAGGCCTAATAATTTCTCTGCACACATGGAGCTATATGAATATCCCCGCAGACTTTATATGTTTCTAAAAATGGCGGTGTTAGGGCAGTGACAATACCGCTAGTCTAATACAGCGCTGTCCGTACCATTCTGCTCTGCTGAATAAACTGCATGCTCTTTTCTTTAGTCTGGGATATACAGTGACCTTTTCCAGTCTGTAAACCATTCAGAGATTTTTTCCAGATTTGCTAATGTAATTTACTGCGGTCTCTGACTCTGATATAGCCTTGGATAATATTTTAGCTGCAGTACTATAATTTACAGTAATCTTATGGCCAATCTGACACTATCTTTCAGCACCAAAGGTTGTTAGAATGGAGACGTAATAAGGGGCCAATAGCCTGCTATGTGCCTGTACTGTCGCTGTCTATTCTGGTAAAACTAAGAAATAAAATCCCAACATATTCCATTGCAAGCTGTACTATGCAGGTATCCTGCAGGGGATCATGAAGGCACTATTCAGCCTCCATGCACACAGATTTGGCAAACACCTAACCAGAGACCCCAGCACTTTGCTTAAAAAATTCATCAGTACTCTTCGTCCAGCAACAGACGTATTCTGTAATCTATTGCAAACCATGAAATCTGCAAACAATTTAACACCGTCTAAAAATATTAAAATAAATCACAAAGCAAAATGTTCTAGTCAGTAAAAATTGATTTCAGGGTTGACTTATCCATCATGTCTGCACCCAGCATCCTCATGTAGAAGTAAATCTCCCTCCCAGGACAAGCATCAGAGCTCGAGCTCAACTATAATGTACGATATAAAGGTCAATAGTTGAAAACCATATTTGTACAATCAGATGTTATTTAGCTTGGAATAAAAGGCGCTTATCACAGACGCAGAAAGTCTCTTCTTTTATGTAACACGTCTCTGCAGCACAACTGTGATCCAGCGCCATCCACTACTCAACGTGCGTTAATTAATGGGAAAATAAATTAATTTCCTATTTTTGCCAATTTGTTTTACTTGGCATGTAATAATCTGACGACAAACCTTAGTGGAAGATTAAAGGGAGTTCTGCAGAGACCGAGGTGAACGCTTTTAGATCAGATGAACCTCATGGGAGGGATTACTGGAGAAACCTGGACAGGCTGGGATCCCCACCCAGGTAATGTGCATTGACGTTGCAGGACAGACCTTCGGCGGTTCCTGATGTAACATCAGCAGCTGTGGCTGAATGTGAACGAATACAGCCATCTCTGAACGAGTCTCTGCAGGATGACTATTTCACAATCTAATGCTTTAGAAAACAATATGCGACACAGCAGATAGGTTACATAACAGCAACGTGATATTTTACAACACAAAGTCAACCCCAGGCCATGTTACTGCACTGAGACGAGCGGCCAGTTCTAGATTTCATCCCCTGACAAAGCCCTAAAAGAAATATCCATTACAGCAGCAGATAAATCATTATTTTATAGACGGATAACTTCTGCCAAATCTTTACCACACCGAATCCACATCCAACTTGTACTGCATCCAACTGGGAACATACTGAGGCCTGTGAACATCACAGCATCTGAAGGAAATTGGGGGGAATTTCATAAGACTGGCGTTTCTTACACCAGTCTTAATTATAAAAAGGGAAAAAAAAGGACAGTGGAGGAGGATGTGCCAGATTTATTAAAGAGGTATTCTGGGTTTAATTATTACATTTATTTATGTCGAGAATAGGATGTGGAACAATTTTTCATTTACATCTATTTAAAAATTTGCCCACAGACCTTTATTATCATGTTTTTCGTTCTATAGACGCACCTAGGTTTTAAGAGGTAAATAAGAATAGAAAATAGATTTTTGTACTTTTGTTCTCTTCCGTTCATTGGGGACACAGGCTTGACCATGGGTATAAGCTGCTGCCCCTAGGAGGCGGACACTCAGTATAAGGGCTCATTCAGACGGCCGTATGCTGTCCGCAAAAATACTGAATGCTATCCGTTTTTTTGCGGATCCGCAAAAAAACGGATAGCATTCAGTATTTTTGCGGACCCATAGACTTCAATGGGGCCATCTCCTGATTTTCACGGACAAGTATAGGACATGTTTCATTTGTTTTGCGGAACCGTGGAATAGAAAAGGGCCCCATAGAAGTGAATGGGTCAGTATCTAATCCGCAAAAAAACGGATCCGCATTTTTGCGGATAGCATACGGCCGTCTGAATGAGCCCTAAGTGTGAGCTCCTCCATCCTGCAGGGACTGAGCTAAAGCGGCTTGTGCAAAAGCAGGAGGAGAAGCAAGAAAAGGAAGAGAGAACAATGTACAAACCAGGCCATAAAGAAGGTCCATCAAACAATGAACCGAAGAGAAACCGGGGGCAAAGGTTTGACCATGGAACGTTACAGAACAGTCCCCAGGGTGGGACAGGACCAAGACAGCCAGAGAACCACCGTCGGCAAAACTCTGCACCCAAGTGAAGCATCAGCAGATGCAAAGGTATGCACCCTGTAAAATTTGGAAAAGGCATAAGGACAACCAGGTAGCAGCCTTACACACCTGAAGGGCCAAAGCTCCATGATGCACCGCCCAGGAGGCCCCTGCAGCCCAAGCTGAATGAGCAGTAACACAGAAGGGCGGTTCCTGGTGCTTGATACGGTACGCTTCCACAATAGCCAAATTAATCCACCGATAAATGGAAGATTTGCAGACAGTCAAACCTCGCATCAGCCAGTCTGGAATGATGAAAATTGAATCTGTCTGACAGAAAGATGAGATCTGCGATAGATGCAGATAGCCCGCACCAAATCCAGAGAGTGAAGAGACCGCTCCCGAGGATGAGAAGGAGTAGGGTAAAAGGAAGACAATCTCCTCATTGAGATGGAACACCAATGCCGCCTTCAGGAGGAAGGATTGGACAGAGCGAAGGACCACCTTGGAGCACTAGGAAAGTTCCAACACTCTCCAGATGGAAGTGACAGTCACCAAAAAGGCCACCTTATAGGAAAGGAAACAAAGGGATACCCATTGCAGAGGCTCAAATGGCGAGGACTGGAGAGCATTGAGCACAAGATTAAGATTCCAGGGACTCAAGGGAGGACAGTAAGGGGGCACTGCATGAGCAACCCCCTGCAGAAAAGTCCAAATTGCAGAAAGCGAGACCAAGTTTCGCTCAAAAATAATGGAAAGAGCAGAAATTTGGCCCTTAAGATAACTGAGCGCCAGTCCCAAGTCCAATCCGGATTGAAGGAAAGACAAGAGGTGACAGTGGATTGCATTCACACCAAAGTAGGTCTTCCAGGTCCAGTGATAGATCCTAGAGGATGACGGCTTTCTGGCCTGGATTATCATTTGGATGACTGCTTGTGAGAATCCCTCAGCCCTTAGTACAGTGGCCTCAACAGCCATGCCGTTAAATGTGGAGACTTTAAATTCGGGTGGAAGCGAGGTCCCTGGTATCACCAGGCGTCAACTGCCAGAGCCAGAAGATCCTTGGTCCGACAAAGGATTAAACTTTTCAATTAAAGCAGGAGGCCGTCAGATCCACATCAGGCTGACCCAACCTCTCGCAGATTGCGTGAAATACCTGCGGATTAAGAGCCCATTCGCCGGGATCGAGACCCTCCTGACTGAGGAAGTCGGCAATCCAGTTGTCGACACCAGGTATATGAACTGCCTATAGCGCCAGAACATGGCTCTCCGCCCAGCGTGGAATCAGTGCCGTCTCCGCTATGGCTGCGGGGCTCCAGGTGCTGCCCTAGTGATTGAAGTACACAACTGACGTGGAATTGTTGGACTGAATCCAAACCAGAGGTCCCAGAAGACATTCTGTCCAGTGAAGCAGAGGTAGGAGAATAGCCCTCAATTCGAGAATGTTGATTGGAAGGGAGCATTCCTCAGGAGACGAAGTGCCTTAGACGGAGAGACTGCCTAATACAATTCCCCAGCCTCAGAGGTTGGTGTCCGTTGTCACCACCGTCCAACGGAGGGAGAGGAAGGAGCAACCCACCGTCAACATCGGGGAAACTGTCCACCACCTTAGTGCATCTGAGACAGGTGAAGACAACTGCAAGACACTGGGGCACATTTACGGCGGACTTCCCCCTTGCGGTGCCCTACAATTAGTCTAATTCATGACCTGTTTTCTTCTAATACACATACGCATACCCATGTATTGCCTTAAAAAACACTTGCACAGTTAAGACCCCTTTCACACGAGCGAGTATTCCGCGCGGATGCGATGCGGGAGGTGAACGCATTGCACCCGCACTGAATACCGACCCATTCATTTCTATGGGGCTGTTCACATGAGCGGTGATTCACAATGGTAAAAGATCATGTGACGTACCATGTGATGACCGGAGTGACGTCATCACAGGTCCTTGAACTATAATTAATGCTCACCACAGGTCTTTCAACAAAGGAGACACAAGGAGATGCCGGGCTACGCGAGCAAGTGGATTAAGGTGAGTTAAAAAAAAAAAAATTTTTTTTTTTTTTAACCCCTCCATCACTATTTTACTTTGCATTCTGTATTCAGAATGCTATTATTTTCCCTTATAACCATGTTATAAGGGAAAATTATACAATCCACAGAACACCGATCCCAAGCCCGAACTTCTGTGAAGATGTTCGGGTTTGGGTACCAAACACGCACGATTTTTCTCACGCAAGTGCAAAACGCATTACAATGTTTTGCACTCGCGCGGAAAAATCGCGGGTGTTCCCGCAACGCACCCGCACATTTTTACGCAACGCCCCTGTGAAAGAGGCCTTAACAAATGAAAAAGCTTGAGTACATCCGGTGATGCATCAGTGACTCTCTTCTCATGGATAGAGAAACATTTCTACAAAAGCTTCCCATTGGAAAAAACCCTCCATAATCAGGTCTATCACAGCTCGTAGGCCTGGAATATTGCACTTTTCAAAGCTCTGCAAGACTTATGACGGACACCCCAAGAGAGCTCAGAAATGAGAAATCATTTTGGGAAGAGCCATCTGGACGTGTTCAGAGTTACGCAGAGATATTAGCGCCTGGGGGGACAGCTCGTACTTCAAACGTGTTGTACTGATGGTCGACGGATCTGAACCCCACCAAGGGATTTGATGACCACAGCTGGGTAGTGGGACGCAGAACATAACTTAGATGCACTCCAGATACTGCATCTTGTGCCCAAATAATGTAATGTGAAGTCCATCTAACACTGCCTTCCCGCCCTAAAAGATTACAAATGTTCTTAAAGGGGATTTCCAGGACTTAGATACTGATGGCCAATCCTCCAGATAAGTCAATATCAAATCCGTGTGGGTCCCGCACTCAGCACCAGAAACCATACAGTAAGCCGGAAGCAGAAGGTCCCATCCACTGTGCAGTGGCCGTGTTGGAGCACCGCACCCAGGCAGTGTGCCCGAAACTACACAGCGGGCACAGACAGCTGCCCAAAGCAGCTAACCGGTGGGGGACCTTAGTGTCGGACCCCTACTGATTTGATATGGATGACCTGAGGATAGGTCATCAATATCTGAATCCCTTAAATCCCCTATAGGAAAATCAGCACATCTAAAGATCCCTTTTACATGGGCTGATGGTTGGGAATGAATTTTCGTTCACGTAATAACCACACAAGCAAACGCTCGTTTGTCAGGTGATCGCATCTTTTATGCATCATTTGTCAGGAACACATTGGGGGTCATTTACAAATCACGTTTTTGGGCTAAAAATAGTTGCAAGACGCTTTTTTTTTTTTTACGCCCGTGCGACAACAGCGTGGTGTTTTCACTAACATTGATGTCTGAAAATGTTGGTAAAAGAAAACTACTCCATTCATGGAATGCACCGAGTTTCCGACAAGGCACATGGTATGGGGTCATCCATTCTCATGATCGGTGGCGGCCCCAGCAGCAGAACCCCTATCCAATGGTGTAAAGTACATTAAATGTGTTGGGCCATGGTGGCCCCGCCCCTTCCACTAAGCTCCACCCAGTAAGCGTTGAGAGTTATGTATATACTGAAGTCGTCAGTATTTTTTGTGCCCACGTTCAGTAAATGACCCCCAATCACTGCAGTTGCTTTGCATTTGTGAAATGTTCTGCTTCAGTCTGCGCTGGAGTAATATGTGCCCAATTTAACAAACGGAGCATCTTTAAATATAACACTTCTGTCTACAGAACTTACTCCGTTTTTTTCCACTACCCATGTACTTCAATGAGAGAAATGGTAATGACTTTTAAAAAAGCTGCGAATGAGAAATAATAATAAAAATAAAAAAAGGTGGCGAGAGTGGTGCAAAAAAAAAAAAAAAAAAAATCACAAAAAGCACTTTTTTGCATCGAGATGGCTTGGATTACTTTTCCTACACGCTTTGATATACGGTAGATGCATTGCATTGTGCAGCATAATCTCCTGTCGGATTTTGAGACAAAGAATTCCATTCAGCTGCTCGGCCCATTGGAGCCACATTTTTGTGGCTCGGATGTGGATCCATTCACTTCAATGGGGCCGCAAAAGATGCGGACAACACTCCATGTGCTGTTCGCATCTGTTGCTCCATTCCGAGGCCCCACAAAAAAAAAAAAAATTGAATACGTCCTATTCTTCTCTGTTTTGTGGACAAGGATAAGACATTGTGAGAGAGTGAAAAAATGTCTACAGGCTCTCAGCCACTATCCGTGTTTTGTGGATCTGCAAAAACAGCTACGGCCGTGTGCGTGTGCCCTAAATCTGACACACCAGGAAAACCACACCCGAGTCTGTCACAAGCACAATTTGTTCACATCCCGATTTATCAAAGCGCCAACATCTACTTCTAACCAATTCAATAGAGCCCAGCAGCCGAGGAGCTGCTTTACTGCAAGGCTAAGCCCACACAATTGGTATTTCCAACACCGATTTCATTACAGATTTGTGGCAATGTCTGCAAGTGTCGCATTTAACACATTTTTCACGCTATGTACTTAAAGGGTGCAAATCACCAGGAAAAACTGCAGCCTTTCTGCAAAATGATGAGCATTTAAATATCCCAAGTAAGCTTCTGTTTCCGTTAAACACATGGCTTTGGGGTCGGCAGTTCTCATCCTCTTACTGGTTGTCAGGACATACTGGGACAACAGGACACGATGAAAAGCTCTGAAATTTCCCAAAAATCAGAGCCAGAGGGAACTTGGGCTCCTGATCCCGAGCACACATCTGGGAGCTTTATCGTGTTACACCTGCTGTTGCCGTTGTGGCCCCATTGTATTTTCTGTAGGGCCGGGAGACATTGCAGCTCGATGCATCCGCAGCAGGTCTACAAAAATGATTTATGCATTCTTCAGTAATTGTTTTCACTCTGAATATTAAGCTACCAGAGATGGACGGCCAAGTGCAACACCGCGCAGGTCCATGTCCTTCCAACGAAAACAGAACTTCCCTGGGATCTCAGCAGTTTAATATGAGATTGGCCAGAGATCAGCACAGGCTAAAGCGTAAGAGCTGAGGGGAAATATGGGGCTTCGGAGCACATAACAAGGGGCTGGATTGTTTGTTGAAGCATTCTGCGTAGTCCAGTTCAAGATTCGCTCCAGATAATATTTAAGAAATCAAGGATTAGATTCTCAGACTTCCCCCAAGATGAACATCCTCTAGTTATTCTGAGATGCTATCAGGAGAGATGACTTCCAGGAAAATATCCCAGCTGAAATCCCAGCTTTTGAGAAAAGCTGACGTCTAACCAGGCTCAGATCTCGCCCTAAACCCTCCGCAGCGTCATTTAGCGTCTCCAGATCTAGGATGGTGTGAACAGGGCGCTGCAGGTGTTCTGTACCTCGTGAGGTTCTGGGCTGACATCTCTCCGAAGCATCAAAACCAAGATTGCTAGATGGCCGCTAGCATATCCGCAATACCCAGTCCCCATAGCTCTATGTGCTTCCATGAGGTTCCGATGCTTGCCTCCGTTCCGCATCTCTGTGATTGAGGACCCATTCAAGTGAATGGGCCCGCGATCCGTGATGCGGAATGCACACGGCTGGTGCCCGTGTATTGCGGACCCGCTGTATGCGGGCCGCAATACGACCACGGGGGGCACATGGTCGTGTGCATGTAGCCTAAGAAAGTAGAATTCACATTAAAGGGGTTCTCTGGGCTTTAATACTGATGACCCATCCTCAGGATAGGTCACGAATATCAGATCGGCAGGGGTCCGACACCCAGGACACCGATCAACTGTATAAGGAGACGGCACACAGTGTGCATGTGCCACCTCTTCCTGCTCACTTCTGCTACTATGTCAAAACAGGAAGAGAGGAGGGCGATGGCACTTGCACACTGCGCACGCCTTCTCTCCATGCAGCAGATCGGCGGGGGTGCTCCTGCAATTCCAGAACGGAGCGTGATTCCCGCAATGGACTCTTCCATGTGAAACAGCCCTAATACTGATGACTAGGGATGAGCGAACTGTATAGTTCGGGTTCGAACCGAATTTTGGGGTGTCCGTGTCACGGACCCGAACCCGAACATTTTCGTAAAAGTCTGGGTTCGAGTTCGGTGTTCGGCGCTTTCTTGGCGCTTTTTGAAAGGCTGCAAAGCAGCCAATCAACAAGCGTCATACTACTTGCCCCAAGAGGCCATCACAGCCATGCCTACTATTGGCATGGCTGTGATTGGCCAGTGCAGCATGTGACCCAGCCTCTATATAAGCTTGGGTCACGTAGCGCTGCACGTCACTCTGCTGATACAAGTGTAGGGAGAGGTTGCAACTGCGACGTTAGGGCGAGATTAGGCAGATTAACTCCTCCAAAACACTTAATTCTGTGATCGATCTACAGCTGTGGATCATTGAACTGCTGCTATTCAATTGCTCAGTGTTTTTAGGCTGCCCAGAGCGTTTTTCTGTCCCTTTTTTCTGGGGTGATCGGCGGCCATTTTGTGTCTTGTGGTGCGCCAGCACAAGCTTTCATCAAGTGCATTTAACCATCAATAGTGTGGTTATTTTTTGCTATATCCTACAACAGGGTCAAGCTTTCATCAAGTGCATTTAACCATCAATAGTGTGGTTATTTTTTGGCCATATACTACATCAGGGGCAAGTTGCGCCTGTCACCCAGCGCCTAAAAAATAGGCCTCACATTTATATTCCTCCAAATCTGTCATTATTGCTTTAGCTGGTCAAGTTATTTAGTGACCGTCAAAGCACAGTTTTTGTTCTGGGTTAAAATTTAATTCCCAATTTTGCAATTCTCAAAATTAGTGGTTTCTGCTGTATCAGACCTACTTTAAATCTATCCCTAAAAGGGTATATTAGATTCAAGGTGCTGATGGGGTCATTCTGAAAAACTTCACACACACGCTACAGTGCAGATACAAGTCTAATTCTGTCCGTAAACGTACACCTGTCCCCCAGCGCCTAAATAATAGGCCTCAAATTTATATTCAGCTAAATCTGTCATTACTGCTGTGCCTGTATTAGTGTAATACGGTACCTAAATAGATAGCCAGATAGTGTTAGGTGTCTGTAAAAAAAGGCCTGAATTTGAATTCAATACATTGGCCCGAATAATATATTTCTTATTGTGGTGAACAGTAACAATGAGGAAAACATCTAGTAAGGGACGCGGACATGGTCGTGGTGGTGTTAGTGGACCCTCTGGTGCTGGGAGAGGACGTGGCCGTTCTGTCACAGCCACACGTCCTAGTGAACCAACTACCTCAGGTCCCAGTAGCCGCCAGAATTTACAGCCATATTTGGTGGGGCCCAATGCCGTTCTAAGGATGGTAAGGCCTGAGCAGGTGCAGGCATTAGTCAATTGGGTGGCCGACAGTGGATCCAGCACGTTCACATTATCTCCCACCCAGTCTTCTGCAGAAAGCGCACAGATGGCGCATGAAAACCAAGCCCATCAGTCTGTCACATCACCCCCATGCATATCAGGGAAACTGTCTGAGCCTCAAGTTATGCAGCAGTCTCTTATGCTGTTTGAAGACTCTGCTGGCAGGGTTTCCCAAGGGCATCCACCTAGCCCTTCCCCAGAGGTGGAAGAGATAGAATGCACTAACGCACAACCACTTATGTTTCCTGATGATGAGGACATGGGAATACCACCTCAGCACGTCTCTGATGATGACGAAACACAGGTGCCAACTGCTGCGTCTTTCTGCAGTGTGCAGACTGAACAGGAGGTCAGGGGTCAAGACTGGGTGGAAGACGATTCAGGGGACGATGTGGTCCTAGACCCCACATGGAATGAAGGTCGTGCCACTGACTTTCACAGTTCGGAGGAAGAGGCAGTGGTGAGACCGAGCCAACAGCGTAGCAAAAGAGGGAGCAGTGGGCAAAATCAGAACACCCGCCGCGAAGAGACTCCGCCTGCTACTGACCGCCGCCATCTGGGACCGAGCACCCCAAAGGCAGCTTCAAGGAGTTCCCTGGCATGGCACTTCTTCAAACAATGTGCTGACGACAAGACCCGAGTGGTTTGCACGCTGTGCCATCAGAGCCTGAAGCGAGGCATTAACGTTCTGAACCTTAGCACAACCTGCATGACCAGGCACCTGCATGCAAAGCATGAACTGCAGTGGAGTAAACACCTTAAAAACAAGGAACTCACTCAGGCTCCCCCTGCTACCTCTTCTGCTGCTGCCGCCTCGGCCTCTTCCTCCGCCTCTGGAGGAACGTTGGCACCTGCCGCCCAGCAAACATGGGATGTACCACCAACACCACCACCTGCGTCACCAAGCATCTCAACCATGTCACACGGCAGCGTTCAGCTCTCCATCTCACAAACATTTGAGAGAAAGCGTAAATTCCCACCTAGCCACCCTCGATCCCTGGCCCTGAATGCCAGCATTTCTAAACTACTGGCCTATGAAATGCTGTCATTTAGGCTGGTGGAGACGGACAGCTTCAAACAGCTCATGTCGCTTGCTGTCCCACAGTATGTTGTTCCCAGCTGGCACTACTTCTCCAGGAGAGCCGTGCCTTCCCTGCACAACCACAGATACGTGGACCAGTCAGCACGGCCAGGGACGCTATATCTCCCTAACTGCACACTGGGTAAATGTAGTGGCGGCTGGGCCCCAGGCGGAGAGCTGTTTGGCGCACGTCCTTCCGCCGCCAAGGATCGCAGGGCAACATTCTTTGCCTCCTGTCTCCTCCTCCTCCTACTCAGCTTCCTCCTCCTCTTCTTCCACCTGCTCATCCAGTCAGCCACACACCTTCACCACCAACTTCAGCACAGCCCGGGGTAAACGTCAGCAGGCCATTCTGAAACTCATATGTTTGGGGGACAGGCCCCACACCGCACAGGAGTTGTGGCGGGGTATAGAACAACAGACCGACGAGTGGTTGCTGCCGGTGAGCCTCAAGCCCGGCCTGGTGGTGTGCGATAATGGGCGAAATCTCATTGCAGCTCTGGGACTAGCCGGTTTGACGCACATCCCTTGCCTGGCGCATGTGCTGAATTTGGTGGTGCAGAAGTTCATTCACAACTACCCCGACATGTCAGAGCTGCTGCATAAAGTGCGGGCCGTCTGTTCGCGCTTCCGGCGTTCACATCCTGCCGCTGCTCGCCTGTCTGCGCTACAGCGTAACTTCGGCCTTCCCGCTCACCGCCAAATATGTGACGTGCCCACCAGGTGGAACTCCACCTTGCACATGCTGGACAGACTGCGAGCAGCAGCAGGCCATAGTGGAGTTTCAGCTGCAGCACGCATGGGTCAGTCGCACTGCTATTCAGACACACTTCACCACCAATGACTGGGCCTCCATGCGAGACCTGTGTGCCCTGTTGCGCTGTTTCGAGTACTCCACCAACATGGCCGGTGGCGATGACGCCGTAATCAGCGTTACAATACCACTTCTATGTCTCCTTGAGAAAACACTTAGGGCGATGATGGAAGAGGAGGTGGCCCAGGAGGAGGAAGAGGGGTCATTTTTAGCACTTTCAGGCCAGTCTCTTCGAAGTGACTCAGAGGGAGGTTTTTTGCAACAGCAGAGGCCAGGTACAAATGTGGCCAGACAGGGCCCACTACTTGAGGACGAGGATGAGGTGGAGGAGGATGAGGATGAAGCATGTTCACAGCGGGGTGGCACCCAATGCAGCTCGGGCCCATCACTGGTGCGTGGCTGGGGGGAAACGCAGGACGATGACGATACGCCTCCCACAGAGGACAGCTTGTCCTTACCTCTGGGCACACATGAGCGACTACATGCTGCAGTGCCTGCGCAACGACTGCAGAGTTGCCCACATTTTAACGTGTGCGGACTACTGGGTTGCCACCCTGCTGGATCCATGGTACAAAGACAATGTGCCCACCTTACTTCATACACTGGAGCGTGATAGGAAGATGCGCGAGTACAAGCGCACGTTGGTAGACGCGCTACTGAGAGCATTCCCAAATGTCACAGGGGAACAAGTGGAAGCCCAAGGCGAAGGCAGAGGAGGAGCAAGAGGTCGCCAACGCAGCTGTGTCACGGCCAGCTCCTCAGAGGGCAGGGTTAGCATGGCAGAGAAGTGGAAAAGCTTTGTCACCACGCCACAGCTAACTGCACCACCACCTGATACGGAACGTGTTAGCAGGAGGCAGCATTTCACTAACATGGTGGAACAGTACCTGTGCACACCCCTCCACGTACTGACTGATGGTTCGGCCCCATTCAACTTCTGGGTCTCCAAATTGTCCACGTGGCCAGAGCTAGCCTTTTATGCCTTGGAGGTGCTGGCCTGCCCGGCGGCCAGCGTTTTGTCTGAACGTGTATTCAGCACGGCAGGGGGCGTCATTACAGACAAACGCAGCCGCCTGTCTACAGCCAATGTGGACAAGCTGACGTTCATAAAAATGAACCAGGCATAGATCCCACAGGACCTGTCCATCCCTTGTGCAGATTAGATATTAACTACCTCCCCTTAACAAAATATTATTCTACTCCAGGGCACTCCCTCATTCAATCCTATTTTTATTTTCATTTTACCATTATATTGCGGGGCAACCCAAAGTTGAATGAACCTCTCCTCTGTCTGGGTGTCGGGCCTAAATGTGTGACAGTGGCCTGTTCCAGTGGTGGGTGACGTGAAGACTGATTCTCTGCTATGACATGAAGCCTGAATCTCTGTTATGGGACCCCTCTCCTCTGCCTGGGTGCCTGGGCCTAAATATCTGACAGTGGCCTGTTCCAGTGGTGGGTGACGTGAAGCATGATTCTCTGCTATGACATGAAGACTGAATCTCTGTTATGGGACCTCTCTCCTCTGCCTGGGTGCCGGGGCCTAAAAATATCTGACAGTGGCCTGTTCCAGTGGTGGGTGACGTGAAGCCTGATTCTCTGCTATGACATGAAGACTGATTCTGTGCTGACATAAGGCCTGATTCTCTGTTATGGGACCTCTCTCCTCTGTCTGGGTGCCGGGGCCTAAAAATATCTGACAGTGGCCTGTTCCAGTGGTGGGTGACGTGAAGCCTGATTCTCTGCTATGACATGAAGCCTGATTCTCTGCTATGGGACCTCTCTCCTCTGTCTGGGCCTAAATATCTGACAGTGGCCTGTTCCAGTGGTGGGTGACGTGAAGCCTGATTCTCTGCTATGACATGAAGACTGATTCTCTGCTGACATGAAGCCTGAATCTCTGTTATGGGACCTCTCTCCTCTGTCTGGGTGCCGGGGCCTAAATATGTGACAGTGGCCTGTTCCAGTGGTGGGTGACGTGAAGCCTGATTCTCTGCTATGACATGAAGACTGATTCTCTGCTGACATGAAGCCTGAATCTCTGTTATGGGACCTCTCTCCTCTGTCTGGGTGCCGGGGCCTAAAAATATCTGACAGTGGCCTGTTCCAGTGGTGGGTGACATGAAGCCTGATTCTCTGCTATGACATGAAGACTGAATCTCTGTTATGGGACCTCTCTCCTCTGCCTGGGTGCTTGGGCCTAAATATCTGACAGTGGCCTGTTCCAGTGGTGGGTGACAGGAAGCCTGATTCTCTGCTATGGGACCTCTCTCATATGTCTGGGTGCCGGGGCCTAAATATATGACAATGGACTGTTCCAGTTTTGGGTGACGTGAAGCCTGATTCTCTGCTATGGGACCTCTCTCCAATTGATACTGGTTAATTTTTATTTATTTTATTTTAATTCATTTCCCTATCCACATTTGTTTGCAGGGGATTTAACTACATTTTGCTGCCTTTTGCAGCCCTCTAGCCCTTTCCTGGGCTGTTTTACAGCCTTTTTAGTGCCGAAAAGTTCGGGCCCCTATTGACTTCAATGGGGTTCGGGACGAAGTTCGGGTCGGGTTCGGATCCCGAACCCGAACATTTCCAGGAAGTTCGGCCGAACTTCTCGAACCCGAACATCCAGGTGTTCGCTCAACTCTACTGATGACCTATCCTCAGGATAGGTCAGCAGTATCTGATAGGAGGGGGTCTGACACCAGGGACCCTCACCAATCATTTGTTCAAGAAAGCACTGGCGCTCACAGCAGCACCGTGGCCTTTTCTCAGCTTATCTAGTGATGTGACATTCATCGGTCACGTGGCCTAGGTGCAAGTGAATGGGGCTGAGCGCGATACGAAACACAGCCGCTACACAATGGATGGCACTGGGCTAGGTAAGCACAGACCCCCAACGATCAGAGGACAAGTCATCAGTTATAAAGCAAATCCAATTCTATAAATCACGGCACTCAGTAAAGCGTGTGACGCCATCCTCCATTCCGTTTCTCCTGTATACAGTGGCCGTGAAAAAGGTCCGGGACCGAAACGTTGGCCAGTACTAACAGATGTGTACCTAAAGGATGGATTGGGATATTTCTTCAATTTTAAAGAAGATATTCTCTCTACTGAGTGCCGTGATTTATACAACAGGATTATACGTGGGCTCCGCCCCATCATTGAGCGCTATATAAGCTTCTCCAACTAGTTTCTATTTTTTTTTATTTTATCAGTTATAAGGCCACACACTGCGAAAAGAATCCAGTGCACAAAATTGCCCTGTGGTGAGAATACTAAAGTGTTATTTCTGTGGATAGGAGACAACTAATAGGGGGCCAACCACTGGGACCCAAACCGATCACAAGAACAGCAACCACATACCCAACAGGGGCCCCGAAATTATATAGAAAGGAAGGTCCAGCATGCGCACCGCTGTTCTGTTCATCATTATGTTATTGCCAGAAACAGGGACCCCCAGTCTAGTGGTTGCCGGGGGTCCCAATGGTTGGATCCCCACCAATCTGATAGTTATAGGGGAAAACATGATGTAACCAGAATACCTCTTTAGGTCCACAGAATGCCAATTTATGCTGCATGTTTCACCCACTGCAAAACCGGGTGAAATCCACCACAAAATACTGAACAAATCTGCATTTTTGCAGTTGATTAATTGTGGATTTTGCTACAGAAACATGAGCGGTTTTTTTTTTCACGCATCAGTTTTTCTTTGCGTGAAAAACGCAGCATGTTCTATATTCTGCGTTTGTCACGCAAACGCAGAATAGAAGTGAGTGGGGCTTCAGGGAAAAACGCATCGCATCCGCAAGCAAGTGCGGATACAATGCGTCTTTCACTGATGGTAGCTAAGAGATGTTGTTTGTAAACCTTAAGTTTTTTATCAAAACGCATTGCACCCGCGTGGAAAAAACTGAACGCAATCGCAGACAAAACTGACTGAACTTGCTTGCAAAGTGGTGCGAGTTTCCCTGAACGCATCCGGACCTAATCCGTCACGCTCGTGTGAAAGAGGCCTTACAGTGCCAGCTAAGTGGCTGAGATTTTAGGAAACCTTTTCCAATGATGTGAGAGAGAAAAAATCTTCTGTGCGGCTCTAAGCACAAAACAGGCGCAGATCTTTCCCTTATACCTTAGGTTTGCGGAGGCTTCAGTCCTGGTTTTGCCTTGATCACTGACAAAAACACGGATGCTGGATTTGGATGAGTAGATAATCTTTACGATTTGAACGCTAGCAACTTAAGGTGGATGATAATCACGTAATGTGAATGTATGCAGAGACCGTACGATTTTTACAAAAAAACACTTGTCTTTACTGAAAGAGGACCTTTCACCGATTCTTACCCTATGAACTAACTATACAGATAGGTAGAGCGGCACCCGGGGATCTCACTGCACTTACTATTATCCCCGGGCGCCGCTCCGTTCTCCTGCTATGCCCTCCGGTATCTCCGTTCACTAAGTTATGGTAGGCGGAGTCTGCCCTAGCGCTGGCCAATCGCACTGCAGAGCTCACAGCCTGGGAGAAAATAACCTCCCAGGCTGTGAGCTCTGCGCTGCGATTGGCCAGCGCTAGGGCAGACTCCGCCTACCATAACTTAGGGACTGGTATCTCCGCCTACAATAACTTAGTGAGCGGAGATACCGGAGGGCATAGCGGGAGAACGGAGCGGCGCCCGGGGATAATAGTAAGTGCAGTGAGATCCCCGGGTGCCGCTCTACCTATCTGTATAGTTAGTTCATAGGGTAAGAATCGGTGAAAGGTCCTCTTGAAGTGTGGTAATGTTAATGTGCACCGTGTGACCCTTGGCCGATCTGCACAATGGGGGAGATTTACTAAACTGGTGTAAAGGAGTCAGACTTGTGTGTCTTTTTACGCTTGGTCTTTTTCTAGTCAGGAGCGCTGTATCAGAAGCTGCAAGGTCTGCCACACATGAAGCCCCGCCCCTCTCCCGAGAAGCCCCGCCCCTCTCCTCACAGACATCTCTCTCACCAGGAGCAGCTCCAGTCTGGACTAAACACTACATTGTGTTTACAGGACCTGTGGTGATGTCAGAGTCATGTGATCAGCCGTGTGTGGGAGGAGTTAGGGGAACACAGGCTCCTGTAGGACTGTGCTGGTGGAGAATGCAGCTGTGTGTGCAATGTGTATATAGTAAACTGTGTAATATGCATGTAGTAGAGCTGTGTATGTAATATGTATATAGTAGCGTTGGGTGGGCGCCGTGTATGGCTGCATTATATACCGTATATGAATTACCCCAAAATTCGTACTCCTCCTCAGCTAAAAATAATGCTCAAAATTGTTAAGAATATTTTTACTCTTCTGGAAAAAATGTAGTGCGGCCTCTGCTGGTACCATTGACTTACATGGTTTTTGGTGCCGGATTCGGCTTCTTCAGTTTCCCATGCCACAATCAAAAACGCTGCACAAACCGGAACAGAATGCATTCTGGTGGACCCCGTTGTGGTTTGTTGCGTTTTGTCCCCATTAACAATGAATGGGGACAAAACTGAAGCGTAGCGCTGTGGTTTTTAGAGCATGTGTCAGATCTCAAAACCGGACAGCACAACGCAGATGTGAAAGCCTACTTAGGCTACTTTCACAACTGCGTTAGGTGCGGATCCGTCTTGTATCTGCACAGACGGATCCGCACCGATAATGCAAACGCTTGTATCCGTTCAGAACTAATCCGTTTGCATTATTCTTTCAAAAAATTTTCTAAGTCAAAACGGATCCGTCCTGACTTACATTGAAAGTCAATTGGGGACAGATCCGCTTTCAATTGCACCATATTGTCAGTGAAAACGGATCCGTCCCCATTGACTTACATTGTAAGTCAGGACCGATCCATTAGGCTCCGCATCGTCAGACGGTCACAAAACCGCTGCAAGCTTCGTTTTCAAAAGGAGCTCTCCAAAACGAAAGGTGGAATCTGATTGGTTGCTATGGGCAACTAAGCCAGTTCTACTTTACACCGGTTTGATATGTCTGCGCAGGCGTTTTATGTAAGTGTTGCCTGCGTGTGACCTTTTCTGATGCGGTGGACTAACATATTCGCAGTGGTACTCGCAGGAGAGAGGAGGCCCGTACTCTATGTACTGCTTGCTAGATGTAGATATTTTCGGAGTGTCAGTTTGTTTCATTTCTACTTGTGATACACTATTCAAACATGCTGAACACGGAGTCGTCTCATTGGCTGCACGCTACATTTGCTGATCAGCTGATTGCACGCATTTCTCTGCCGGGTCCCGTTATAGTTAATGCTCGTTCACACTCCAGGGACGGCACGGACTTTTAGTGCGTCACACATCGGGGGGTTTCCACAGACAATGGGTCAGCAGACACACACACTGCTTCAGAGCAAAGACACTCATTGAAGCCTATGGGTCCGTAAACACGTTAAGCCTGCGCGTCCTGTCGGCGTTTCACTGACCACTGGTAGGAGATGCTCTGGGGGGAAAAAACACACACATGGACCAAAGACGGATCCTTCATGGACATCTGATGGATTTTCCTCGGACATCAAATGGCCACGATAATGTGAATGAGGCCTAAGGCTACTTTAGCGGCCTTATTTGTGGTGTTTTTGGCCCTTGCGGAAGACGCAAGTTCCAGATGTTAGGACTATGGAAAATATGGAGGGCAAGACATACACGTGGTTTTTTGCTCCCTGTGTTTTCGTTCATTAGGTGGAGTTTTTGTCTCTCTACTTTTTCAAGTCCCCTTCTTCTTAAGGAAAAAGCGCCATAAAGTAATCGCTAGCGGTAAGCCGCACCGGGGCTTGGTTATCCAACACGCCTTGACACCCCCTGCACCTCAGGAGGACACACTCAGTATACAGCTGGGCACACCCCTGTGCACCTAAACTCACAAACCGCATCAGTGGATCATATGTGAAGATGTCCGTGAAGCATCCGTGTTTGGTCAGCGTGTCATCCATATTCCACGAACACGTCTCCTACAAACGCTTCATTAAAATCACTGACACAACATGGACACCATCCGTGTGGCGTCGGCGGTTTTCACGGACTCAACTTAAATAAGCGTGTTCTGCATCATGGACCAAAATGGCGCATGCCTCCAAAGTCGATGGCAGCAAAGAAACACCAATGTCAACTAAACTTCTGTCACAACTGCACTTAAAAAGTTGCAAACCCACTTTTTTGGGCCACTTTCTGGAGTAGGTGCTCCTTGTAAATAACCCCCCATGAAAAAGCTGCAGTAAAATAAAATGGTTGCTTTTATTCTGGCGCCGGAGCGAGATACATGTGGAGCCTAAAACCAGGAGGTATCGCTGCAGATTTAACCTGCGCAGTTCAGCGCCACAGAACCTGAGACGCCTCATCTAAAGCGACTTTCATATACGCAATTAACTTTACTGGTATTGAGATCTGGCAGAGGATCAATGGGGACAAAACTGAACAGAATGAGCCAAAATGCATTCCGCTTGGCTGCATTACCATACCGGACAAAAAAAACGCCACAAGCTTCTTAGGATGTGGAGCAAAACGGATCTGGCATGACTCACAATGCAAGTCAATGGGGAAGGATCTGGGTTCTTGGACACAATAGAAAACGGATCTGTCCCCCAATGGCTTACAATGGAGTTCATGACGGATCCGTCTTGGCCATTACAGATAATACAACCGGATCCGTTCATAACGGATGCAGACGGTTGTATTAACAATAAGGCTACTTTCACACTTGCGGCAGTGTGATCCGGCAGGTGGTTCTGTCGTCGGAACTGCCTGCCGGATCCGCCGATTTGGATGTGACTGAAAGCATTTGTGAGACGGATCCGTCTCACAAATGCATTGCAAGAACGGATCAGTCTCTCCGCTTGTCATGCGGACAGACGGATCCGACTTGTATCTTTTTTCACATCTTTACCAGTCAGCGCATGTGTAGGCCGGAAGGACGGATCCGGTATTTTGAATGCCGGATCCGGCACTAATACATTCCAATGGGAAAAAATGCCGGATCCTGCATTCAGGCAAGTCTTCAGTTTTTTTTGCCGGAGATAAAACCGTAGTATGCTGCAGTTTTATCTTTGGACTGATCAGTCAAAACGACTGAACTGAAGACGTCCTGATGCATCCTGAACGGATTACTCTCCATTCAGAATGCATGGGGATATGCCTGATCAGTTCTTTTCCGGTATTGAGCCCCTGTGACAGAACTCAGTGCCGGAAAAGAATACCGCTAGTGTGAAAGTACCCTAAGGGCCCTTTCACACTTGCGTTGTCCGGATCCGTCGTGTACTCCATTTGCCAGAGGTGCCCGCCGGATCCGTAACAACGCAAGTGAACTGAAAGCATTTGAAGGATCCGTCTTCAAAATGCGTTCAGTGTTACTATGGCAGCCAGGACGCTATTAAAGTCCTGGCTGCCATAGTAGTAGCGGGGAGCAGTATACTTACCGTCCGTGCGGCTCCCAGGGCGCTCCAGAGTGACGTCAGAGCGCCCCATGCGCATGGATGACGTGTCCATGCGATCACGTCATCCATGCGCGTGGGGCGCCCTGACGTCACTCTGGAGCGCCCTGGGAGCCGCACGGACTGTAAGTATACTGCTCCCCACTACACTTTACCATGGCTAACAGGACTTTAGTGTCCTGGGAGCCATGGTAACCATTCCGAAAAAGCTAAACGTTGGATCCGGTAATGCGCCGAAACGACGTTTAGCTTAAGGCCGGATCGGGATTAATGCCTTTCAATGGGCATTCATTCCGGATCCGGCCTTGCAGCAAGTGTTCAGGATTTTTGACCGGAGCAAAAAGCGCAGCATGCTGCGGTATTTTCTCCGGCCAAAAAACGTTCCGGTCCGGAACTGAAGACATCCTGATGCATCCTGAACGGATTTCACTCCATTCAGAATGCATTGGGATAATCCTGATCAGGATTCTTCCGGCATAGAGCCCCGACGACGGAACTCTATGCCGGAAGACAAGAACGCAAGTGTGAAAGAGCCCTAACTGAAGCATTTTTATTGATCCCTGCCGGATCAGGCAAAAATGCCAGTGTGAAAGTAGCCTTAGGGTACTTTAACACTTGCGGCAGGACAGATCCGACAGGCTGTTCACCATGTCAGATCTGTCCTTCCGCTATTTCACTATGCCGCCGCTCTGTCCCCATTGACTATAATAGGGACGGGGGCAGAGCTCCGGCGCAGCACGGCAGTGCACGGCGAAAGCCGCCGGACTAAAAAGTCGGACATGCAGGACTTTTTAGTCCGGCGGCTTTCGCCGTGCACTGCCGTGCTGCGCCGGAGCTCCGCCCCTGTCCCCATTATAGTCAGTGGGGACGGAGCAGCAGTCCTGCGGCACGGCGAAATAACAGAATGACGGATCCGACAGGGTGAACAGCCTGTCGGATCTGTCCTGCCGCAAGTGTGAAAGTAGCCTAATCCTTAGGCCTCATTCAGATGCGGCAGATTGATCGCTGCAGACTGGACCTGACCTTCTCCCCAGTGCAGACGTCCGTCAGATTCCAGCACAAATATGGACAAATGGAAAACACAGAAGCCACTGGAGGGAGTAGATGGCGCCGTTACCCATGGCAACCAGTCAGCCCCTGCTCACATGGAGAGGCGGGAGCTGGTTGCTATGGGTGACGGCTCCACGTCCCCTCACGTCAGGTGACACACGCCACGTCTCGGCCATCCGCCCCTATAACTGCCCGCGCCCGTAGTAAGGCGGCTGTGGCCCTGGACGGGGCGGTAAGGGGCCCACACCAGGCCTCGGCCACTATTCCCTCACAGCCCGCGACTCCCGCCTCAGGCCTCTCTTCCCGCCCTCCTCCCCGCTCTTTCCTGGAGCCCGTGAAGACCGGGCAGACCCTGGGAAGCCGGAGAGGGCGGCGGGGAGGTGCCCGGAGCTCTGTAACATCGCAGCTCCGCCACTGGTCTCCAGTTACCGTTTGGGGGCGAGTTCTCGTGGTGTTTTGTGGGCGATAATGGCGTCCTTCCTCGCGAGAGAATCCAGCACCTCCTCTCCTCCTCACAGCGGCGGGTACCGGATTGCGCCTGCGCGGCTTGTGGTAGAAGGCGCAAGCGCGGATCACCACTGGGAGGCTCATGCCACCTGCTGGTGAAAGTGTGGAAGAGCAGGGACGTCTGGGGGCCAATCACAGGCCGTAATAATAATAGAAATGATCTAGATAGATAGATGATAGATAGATAGATAATAGATAGATAGATAATAGATAGATAGATAGATAGATAGATAGATAGATAGATAGATAGATAGATAATAGATAGATAATAGATAGATAATAAATAGATAGATAATAGATAGATAATAAATAGATAGATAGATAGATAGATAGATAGATAATAGATAGATATATAGATAATAGATAGATAGATAGATAGATAGATAGATAGATAATAGATAGATAGATAGATAATAGATAGATAGATAGATAGATAGATAGATAATAGATAGATAGATAGATAATAGATAGATAATAGATAGATAGATAGATAATAGATAAATAGATAATAGATAGATAGATAGATAGATAGATAATAGATAGATAGATAGATAGATAATAGATAGATAGATAGATAGATAGATAATAGATAGATAGATAGATAGTAGATAGATAGATAGATAGATAGTAGATAGATAGATAGATAGATAGATAGATAATAGATAGATAGATAATAGATAGATAGATAGATAGATAAAAGATAGATAGATAGATGATAGATAGATAGATAGATAGATAATAGATAGATAATAGATAGATAGATAGATAGATAGATAGATAGATAGATAGATAGATAATAGACCACCAATGATTTTAATACAGGGGAGGGCGCACTGGGGGCTGCTATGAGGCATGGGGCTCTTATCTGAGGTCTGATTGGGGGTTATTCATATTGGGGTCTGAGCTGAGGTGTTATCTGAGGTCTCATTGGGGTCTTATTAACATTGGGGATCTTATTGGGGCTGTTAGCTGAGGTCTGATTAACACTGGGGGTCTGATTGGTGGTCTGACCTGAGGTGTAATGAAAAATATTTTTTTTCCGGAGCAGCTTGGAGAAAAAAGGCCTCACAGTCTCCCACACTCCTGCTGCCCGGCCAAGCGAGCACCCCTGAGGCCAAGCCTGTCAGCACCCCTGAGGCCAAGCCTGTCAGCACCCCTGAGGCCAAGCCTGTCAGCACCCCTGAGTCTTCAGAACTGTAAGTAAATTATATATAAGAGGAGCTTATAATATGAAAGAGACGAATTATGTCTGAACAGACATATAGCGCAAATTCCAGTTTTATGTTGCACTGAATTTTCTGCAAAATATATATATATTTTTTTTTGGGGGGGGTCGGGGTGGCAGTGGATCTTGGGTGAGTTCCCACACTTTTTTTCCCAGGACTTGACCCCTGGAGTGGTCACGCAGTCTTGGCGGCAGTTCTGACTAGTCCTACTTTAATACACAGACATTTAGATTCATACATTTCCTACACTGGCACAAATGCGTTGCCAGTGACCAACTGTCTGTGCTCAGTCCTACGCGTAACAGTCAGTGCATGAGGAGCTGCGGATGTGGCGGCGAGGTCCGAGAGGTATGTGGGGGTGGGAGATCCGGAAGGCGGGGGCCATACATTTTTTTGCTATGGGGCCTAGTCATTTCTAGCTACGCCCCTGGATAGATAGATAATACATAGATAGATAATAGATACAGTGGGGGAAATAATTATTTGACCCCTCACTGATTTTGTAAGTTTGTCCAATGACAAAGAAATGAAAAGTCTCAGAACAGTATCATTTCAATGGTAGGTTTATTGTAACAGTGGCAGATAGCACATCAAAAGGGAAATCGAAAAAATAACTTTAAATAAAAGATAGCAACTGATTTGCATTTCATTGAGTGAAATAAGTATTTGAACCCTCTAACAAAAAAAGACTTAATACTTGGTGGAAAAACCCTTGTTTGCAAGCACAGAGGTCAAACGTTTCTTGTAATTGATGACCAAGTTTGCGCACATTTTAGGAGGAATGTTGGTCCACTCCTCTTTGCAGATCATCTCTAAATCCCTAAGGTTTCGAGGCTGTCTCTGTGCAACTCTGAGCTTGAGCTCCCTCCATAGGTTTTCGATTGGATTAAGGTCCGGAGACTGACTAGGCCACTCCATGACCTTAATGTGCTTCTTCTTGAGCCACTCCTTTGTTGCCTTTGCTGTATGTTTTGGGTCATTGTCGTGCTGGAACACCCATCCACGACCCATTTTCAGTTTCCTGGCAGAGGGAAGGAGGTTGTCGCTCAGGATTTCACGATACATGGCTCCGTCCATTTTCCCGTTTATGCGAATAAGTTGTCCTGTGCCCTTAGCAGAAAAACACCCCCAAAGCAAAATGTTTCCACCCCCATGCTTGACGGTGGGGACGGTGTTTTGGGGGTCATAGGCAGCATTTTTCTTCCTCCAAACACAGCGAGTTGAGTTAATGCCAAAGAGCTCTATTTTGGTCTCATCAGACCACAGCACCTTCTCCCAGTCACTCTCTGAATCATTCAGGTGTTCATTGGCAAACTTCAGACGGGCCTGCACATGTGCCTTCCTGAGCAGGGGGACCTTGCGAGCCCTGCAGGATTTTAATCCATTGCGGTGTAATGTGTTTCCAATGGTTTTCTTGGTGACTGTGGTCCCTGCTAATTTGAGGTCATTAACTAACTCCTCCCGTGTAGTTCTAGGATGCTTTTTCACCTTTCTCAGAACCATTGACACCCCACGAGGTGAGATCTTGCGTGGAGCCCCAGAGCGAGGTCGATTGATGGTCATTTTGTGCTCCTTCCATTTTCGAACAATCGCACCAACAGTTGTCACCTTCTCTCCCAGCTTCTTGCTAATGGTTTTGTAGCCCATTCCAGCCTTGTGCAGGTCTACAATTTTGTCTCTGACATCCTTGGACAGCTCTTTGGTCTTTCCCATGTTGGAGAGTTTGGAGTCTGCTTGATTGATTGATTCTGTGGACAGGTGTCTTTTATACAGGTGACTAGTTAAGACAGGTGTCCTTAACCCCTTAAGGACATAGGACGTACCGGTACGCCCTATTTCCCGAGTCCTTAAGGACACAGGACGTACCGGTACGTCCTGACTTAAAATCTGTATTCCGGCGCCCGAGGGGTTAAACGGAACGGGATTTCGGCTGAAATCCTTCAGCCGGCATCCTGTGACAACGCCAGGGGGGGTCATGTGACCCCCCCGTGTCGGCGATCGCAGCAAACCGCAGGTCAATTCAGACCTGCGGTTTGCTGCGCTTTTTGCAGTTTCTGATGCCTGCGGTCCCTGACCGCGGGGATCAGAAACTTTAGAGTGGCTAAAATCATTATTATTCACCCCCCCCTGCACCCCTGCATGATTTGATGCCGGCGGGTGGTGCAGGGGGGGTGTCGCATGCGGTGGGGGCGTTGCGGGAGGCGGGCGGTGCGGCAGGCGGGATCGCGATCCCCCGCCCGCCTCCCCATGAATGATCGTTGGTGTCTAGTGGTTATACCAGGGTGCCAGCACATTGCTGGCACCCTGGTACAAACGGCTGACATCTGTGCAGATGTCAGCCGTTTAACCCTTTCCATACCGCGGTCCGTACGGACCGCTGTATGGAAAAAGTTAACTGTCATCGTCAGGGAGCTCCCTCCCTCTCCATCGGGGGGCTGCTGTGCCTTTGCAGCCCCCCGATGGAGAGGGAGAGAGCTCCCAGAGAGCCCCCCTCAGCCCCGTGCTTACCCTTCCCCGTCTGCGCAGTTCTGAGCAGACGGGGAGGGTTCCCATGGCAACAGGACGCCTGCTCAGGCGTCCTGCTGTCCATGGTGCTGAACAGATCTGTGCTAAAAGCACAGATCTGTTCAGTGTAAGTAAAATACAGTACAGAACAATATATATTGTTCTGTACTGTATTATACAAACATCAGACCCACTGGATCTTCAAGAACCAAGTGGGTCTGGGTCAAAAAAATGTAAAAAGAAGTGAAAAAAGTTAAGATAAAAAAAAAAAACATTTATCACTGAATAAAAATTAAAAAAATAAAATAAACTACACATATTAGGTATCGCCGCGTCCGTAACGACCTGATCTATAAAACGGTCATGTTACTTTCCCCGCACGGTGAACGCCATAAAAATAAAAAAATAAAAACTATGAGAAAATTGAAATTTTGCCCACCTTACTTCCCAAAAAAGGTAATAAAAGTGATCAAAAAAGTCGCATGTACGCCAAAATAGTACCAATCAAACCGTCATCTCATCCCGCAAAAAATGAGACCCTACTCAAGATAATCGCCCAAAAGCTGAAAAAACTATGGCTCTTAGACTATGGAAACACTAAAACATGATTTTTTTTTGTTTCAAAAATGAAATGATTGTGTAAAACTTACATAAATAAAAAAAGTATACATATTAGGTATCACCGCGTCCGTATCGACCGGCTCTATAAAAATATCACATGACCTAACCCCTCAGATGACCACCGTAAAAAAAATAAAAATAAAAACAGTGTAAAAAAAGCCATTTTTGCCATCTTACGTCACAAAAAGTGTAATAGCAAGCGATCAAAAAGTCATATGCACCCCAAAATAGTGCCAATCAAACCGTCATCTCATCCCGCAAAAAATGAGACCCTACTCAAGATAATCGCCCAAAAACTGAAAAAACTATGGCTCTTAGACTATGGAGACACTAAAACATTTTTTTGGTTTTAAAAATGAAGTTATTGTATAAAACTTACATAAATAAAAAAAAATGTATACATATTAGGTATCGCCGCGTCCGTGACAACCTGCTCTATAAAATTACCACATGATCTAACCTGTCAGATGAATGTTGTAAATAACAAAAAAAAAAAACGTGCCAAAAAAGCTATTTCTTGTTACCTTGCTGCACAAAAAGTGTAATATAGAGCAACCAAAAATCATATGTACCCTAAACTAGTACCAACAATACTGCCACCCTATCCCGTAGTTTCTAAAATGGAGTCACTTTTTTGGAGTTTCTACTCTAGGGGTGCATCAGGGGGGCTTCAAATGGGACATGGTGTCAAAAAAACCAGTCCAGCAAAATCTGCCTTCCAAAAACCATATGGCATTCCTTTCCTTCTGCGCCCTGCCGTGTGCCCGTACAGCGGTTTACGAACACATATTAGGTGTTTCTGTAAACTACAGAATCAGGGCCATAAATAATGAGTTTTGTTTGGCTGTTAACCCTTGCTTTGTAACTGGAAAAAAAATATTAAAATGGAAAATCTGCCAAAAATTTGAAATTTTGAAATTGTGTCTCTATTTTCCATAAAATCTTGTGCAACACCTAAAGGGTTAACAACGTTTGTAAAATCAGTTTTGAATACCTTGAGGGGTGTAGTTTCTTAGATGGGGTCACTTTTATGGAGTTTCTAATCTAGGGGTGCATCAGGGGGGCTTCAAATGGGACATGGTGTCAAAAAAACAGTCCAGCAAAATCAGCCTTCCAAAAACCAAACGGCGCACCTTTCACTCTACGCCCTACTGTGTGCCCGTACAGTAGTTTACGGCCACATATGGGGTGTTTCTGTAAACAGCAGAGTCAGGGCAATAAAGATACAGTCTTGTTTGGCTGTTAACCCTTGCTTTGTTAGTGTAAAAAATGGGTTAAAATTGAAAATTAGGCAAAAGAATGAAATTCTCAAATTTCATCCCCATTTGCCAATAACTCTTGTGCAACACCTAAAGGGTTAACGACGTATGTAAAATCAGTTTTGAATACCTTGAGGGGTGTAGTTTCTTAGATGGGGTCACTTTTAGGGAGTTTCTCCTCTAGGGGTGCATCAGGGGGCTTCAAATGGGACATGGTGTCAAAAAACCAGTCCATAAAAATCAGCCTTCCAAAAACCATACGGCGCACCTTTCACTCTACGCCCCGCTGTGTGGCCATACAGTAGTTTACGGCCACATATTGGGTGTTTCTGTAGACGGCAGAGTCAGGGCAATAAAGATACAATCTTGTTTGGCTGTTAACCCTTGCTTTGTTAGTGGAAAAAATGGGTTAAAATGAAAAATTAGACAAAAAAATGAAATTCTCAAATTTCCTCCCCATTTGCCAATAACTCTTGTGCAACACCTAAAGGGTTAACAACGTATGCAAAATCAGTTTTGAATACCTTGAGGGGTGTAGTTTCTTAGATGGGGTAATTTTTGGGTGGTTTCTATTATGTAAGCCTCGCAAAGTGACTTCAGAGCTGTAGTGGTCCCTAAAAATTGAGTTTTTGTAAATTTCTGAAAAATTTCAAGATTTGCTTCTAAACTTCTAAGCCTTATAACTTCCCCAAAAAATAAAATATCATTCCCAAAACAATTCAAACATGAAGTAGACATATGGGGAATGTAAAGTCATCACAATTTTTGGGGGTATTACTATGTATTACAGAAGTAGAGAAACTGAAACTTTGAAATTTTTCAAATTTTTTCAAATTTTTGGTAAATTAGGTATTTTTTTGTGCAAAAAAAATAATTTTTTTGACTTCATTTTACCAGTGTCATGAAGTACAATATGTGACGAAAAAACAATCTCAGAACGGCCTGGATAAGTCAAAGCGTTTTAAAGTTATGAGCACTTAAAGTGACACTGGTCAGATTTGCAAAAAATGGCCTGGTCCTTAAGGTGAAAATGAGCCCGGTCCTTAAGGGGTTAATGAGGGTGACTAATTGAGTAGAAGTGTCTAACCACTCTGTGGGAGCCAGAACTCTTAATGGTTGGTAGGGGTTCAAATACTTATTTCACTCAATGAAATGCAAATCAGTTGCTATCTTTTATTTAAAGTTATTTTTTCGATTTTCCTTTTGATGTGCTATCTGCCACTGTTACAATAAACCTACCATTGAAATGATACTGTTCTGAGACTTTTCATTTCTTTGTCATTGGACAAACTTACAAAATCAGTGAGGGGTCAAATAATTATTTCCCCCACTGTAGATAGATAGATAGATAGATAGATAGATAGATAATACATAGATAGATAGATAGATAGATAGATAGATAGATAGATAGATAGATAGATAGATAGATAGATAGATAGATAGGAGATAGATAGGAGATAGATAGATAGATAGATAGATAGATAGATAATAGATGGATAGATAGATAATAGATGGATAGATAGATAGATAGATAGATAGATAGATAGATAGATAGATAGATAGATAGATAGATAGATAGATAGGAGATAGATAGGAGATAGATAGATAGATAGATAGATAGATAGATAGATAGATAGATAGATAGATAATAGATGGATAGATAGATAGATAGATAGATAGATAGATAGATAGATAGATAGATAGATAGATAGATAATAGATATTTTGGGCGTCATGTATCAAGACCTGCATTTTAGATGCCGGTCTTAATCACCCATATATCTGGCGGTGGATCCTCTGGAGTTATGAGGTGGCCTCGGCCTCTCCATAACTTTGGCGCATCCATCGTCACTATAAATATAAGAGCTTCCTAACTTACATTTAGACCATTTTCTGCGGCTAAAACAGGTGTAGAAAATAGTGAATGAGACGCACCTGCCGGCCCCTTCTCCGTCCACGCCACGCACACAATTTTAGACCTGGCGTGAGAGGGAAAAAGTCGGGAAAAACCGTTGCGCTACAATCTGCACCAGAAATACACCTAATTTAGGTGTATTTCTGTTTAATAAATCACCCCCTTTAGGCCCCTTTCACACGGGCGAGAATTCCGCGCGGGTGCAATGTATGAGGTGAACGCATTGCCCCCGCACTGAATCCGGACCCATTCACTCCAATGGGTCTTTGCAGATGAGCGGTGATTTTCACGCATCACTTGTACGTTGCGTGAAAATCGCAGCATGCTCTATTTTGTGCGTTTTTCACGCAGCACAGGCTCCATAGAAGTGAATGGGGCTGCGTGAAAATCGCAAGCAAGTGCGGATGTGGTGCGATTTTCACACATGGTTGCTAGGTGACGATCGGGATGGGGACCCGATGTTTATTATTTTCCCTTATAACATGGAATGCATAGTAAATTAGAGCTGGAGGGGTTAAAAAATAAAAATAAATTATGAAACTCACCTCATCCACTTGTTCGCGCGGCCCGGCTCGTCTTCTTTCTTCTTCTTTGAGTACCTGGGAGAAAAAGACCTTTGGTGACGTCAATACGCTCATCACATGGTCCATCACCATGGCGATGGACCATGTGATGGACCATGTGATGAGCGCAGTGACGTCACCAAAGGTCCTTTTCCTCCCAGGTCATCAAAGAAGAAGAAAGGAGACGAGCCGGGTCGCGCGAACAAGTGAATGAGGTGAGTTTCATTATTTTTTTTATTTTTTAACCCCTCCATCCCTAATTTACTTTGCATTCTGTATTAAGAATGCTATTATTTTCCCTTATAACCATGTTGTAAGGGAAAATAATAAAATCTACACAACACCTAACCCAAACCTGATCTTCTGTGAAGAAGTCCGGGTTCGGGTCTGGGTCCCAAACATGTCGATTTTTCTCACGCGAGTGCAAAACGCATTAAAATGCTTTGCACTCGCGCAGAAAAATCGCACATTTTTCCGCAACGCACCCGCATTTCTTCAAGCAACGCCCGTGTGAACCCAGCCTTATGCAGAGTTGGTAATGTGAAAAGGACTATATATGATGAGCGTAATACAAGCTGTGGCCACTAGGTGGCATGATTGTACTAACAAAAGAAAGCGGACAATCCACTGGGGAGTTAGGCCGTGTTCACATCTGTGTTAGTCGCTCGGTTCGGAGCCTCAGTTCCAGATTCCATCAAAAATAGCAGACAAGAAATCCTGCTAAAACAGCAAGAGAAACCAAATGATTCCCCTTTTAGTCGGCATAGTCCGTTCTGCCGGATATTTTTACTGTTCTGCTCCTATGATGGAGATAACTAGCAGTAAGGTGAACAAGCCCTTATTACTGCCACTTCTACCAGCGCACAGCTCGTTCCATTCCATCTTAATATCTCATACCCCACTAGATAAAAGAACCTGCTGATTTTGGTGCGAACAGACATCTAATGAGTTTTGGGGAGTCACAACCTTAACCCGAGGGCCCTCTTGTTCCGGTTCTGCCAATCTCTAAAACATGTGGCACCCAGGGCCGTCTTTAACAAGGGGCAAAAGGGGCAGCTGCCTCTTGAGCCCTGCTAGCCACTGCCCCGGGTGTCAGGCTGTCAGCTACACAGGGGGTGCTGCCATGCCATGCCTGCCGGCACTCCAGGCAGCGTACTGTGAGAGCTGTGATTCTCCAGGACCTTAGATGACATCATCACCATGTGACCAGTAACCTAGCAATATTACTGGTCACATGGCTATGAGGTCATCAAGGTCCTTTCTACCAGGGGTGTTGGTGTAGAAGTTTGCCTTAACTGTGGAGCTTTTTTTGTGAAGATTACATCAGAAAATGGTGACAGGGGCTGTTATGCTAATATACTATAAACTACTGTATAGTGGGGTGCTGTATAGTGTGGGGGCCTGTATACTGTGGGGGGCTGTATACTTTATACTGTGGGTGCTGTATATTGTGGAGTGCTATACTGCTGTACTGTATAGTGTGGGGGGCTGTATACTGTGGGTGCTGTATATTGTGAAGTGCTATACTGCTGTACTGTATACTGTTGGGGGCTGTATACTGTGGGGGGCTGTATACTGTGGGTGCTGTATATTGTGGAGTGCTATACTGCTGTACTGTATAGTATGGGGGGCTGTATAGTGTGGGGGCCTGTATACTGTGGGGGACTGTATACTGTGGGTGCTGTATATTGTGGAGTGCTATACTGCTGTACTGTATAGTGTGGGGGGCTGTATACTGTGGGTGCTGTATATTGTGAAGTGCTATACTGCTGTACTGTATACTGTTGGGGGCTGTATACTGTGGGGGGCTGTATACTGTGGGTGCTGTATATTGTGGAGTGCTATACTGCTGTACTGTATAGTATGGGGTGCTGTATAGTGTGGGGGCCTGTATACTGTGGGGGGCTGTATACTTTATACTGTGGGTGCTGTATATTGTGGAGTGCTATACTGCTGTACTGTATAGTGTGGGGGGCTGTATACTGTGGGTGCTGTATATTGTGAAGTGCTATACTGCTGTACTGTATACTGTTGGGGGCTGTATACTGTGGGGGGCTGTATACTGTGGGTGCTGTATATTGTGGAGTGCTATACTGCTGTACTGTATAGTATGGGGGGCTGTATAGTGTGGGGGCCTGTATACTGTGGGGGGCTGTATACTGTATACTGTGGGTGCTGTATATTGTGGAGTGCTATACTGCTGTACTGTATACTGTGGGGGGCTGTATACTGTGGGTGCTGTATATTGTGGAGTGCTATACTGCTGTACTGTATACTGTGGGGGGCTGTATACTGTGGGGGGCTGTATACTGTATACTGTGGGTGCTGTATATTGTGGAGTGCTATACTGCTGTACTGTATAGTGTGGGGGGCTGTATAGTGTGGGGTGCTGTATCGTGTATAGTTTGGGGTGCTGTATACGGTGAGGTGCTATACTGCTCTACTGTATACTGTGAGGAGTTGTATACTGTGGGCTGCTATACTGCTCTACTATATACTGTGGGGTACTGTATAGTGCTGGGTGCTATACTGCATACTGTGTGGTGCTGTATACTATAGGGTGCTATACTGTATACTGTGTGGTGCTGTATACTATAGGGTGCTATACTGCATACGGTGGGGTGCTGGGGTGCACTGTAACACTAGGGTGAGCCGAGCCCTGGTCTCCTTCCTGCAGAGCGGTGCCCACTTCCAGCCTGAGCCCAGCTGCCCAGAGCACTGATCCTGAGCCGCTGGACTCTACCAGATGTGTGGATTTTTTGTGTGTGTGTGTTGTGGTGGAGGGCGTGATTGCCTGCTAAGGTGTGGGAAGGCGGGATCCAGGGGGCCCAAGTAAATTTTTGCCCAGGGTCCAATCAATATTAAAGACGGCCCTGATAAGGAGAGGTAAGTGAAGGGAGAGGCAGAGCAATGCTGGGAGTTGTAGTTATTTAACTAGGATGTATGTTAGGGCTAAAGGGAGGGATGTTATTGACATAGACCTGTGTGCTTGAGGTGGCTGGGGGAGGAAGTGATGTTATTTACATAGGACTGTATGTTGAAAGTGGATGTGGGGGGGAATGATGTTTATGTACATGGGACTTAATGTTTAGGCTACGTTCACACTTGGGTTTGGGGATCCGCTTGTGAGATCCGTTTCAAGGCTCTCACAAGCAGCCCCAAATGCATCAGTTTAACCCCAATGCATTCTGAATGGATGCGGATCCATTCAGAATGCATTCGTTCGGCTCCGTACGGCCCCCCGTTCAGTTTTGGAGGCGGACCCCAAAATGCTGCAAGCAGCGTTTTTGTGTCCGCATGGCCTTGCGGAGCCAAACAGATCCGTCCTGACTTACAATGTAAGTAAATGGGGACGGATCCCTTTGCATTGACACAAAATGGTGCAATTGTAAACGGATCCGTCCCCCATGACTTTCAATGTAAGTCAGGACGGATCCGTATTGGGACTTAGAAATTCAAATCTAATACAAACGAATTGGTCCTGAACGGATGCATTCGTTTGTATTATCGGTGCGGATCCGTCCTGTACAAGTACAAGGGGACTCTGTGAGGGTATTAATATGGGAGGGCTCTTCTAATAATGGGGGCATTGTTGAAGAGCATTATCACGGTTGGGGCAGTGTTACTAATGAGGGCATTCTAGAAGGGAATTACTATTGGTGGGACTATGAGGAGCACTATTACTATGGGGGGCAGTAATGTTTCTTCAGGATAGTATTTGGGGGTATTGGGGGGGGCAGGGGTGTAACTAAAGGCTCATGGGCTCCGGTGCAAGAGTTCAGCTTGGGCCCCCCTTCCCTCAGTGCTTTGTGTGTCTTCTTATGCGGCACACGTGTCTTTGGGCCCCTTCAGGCTCCTGGGCCCCGTAGCGACTGCTACCTCTGCACCCCCTATAGCTACACCCCTGGAGAGGGGGGGGGGGGGGGGCACAGGAAGCAGCAGGATAACACTGTGGGGACTCCAGGTGGGGGATAATGATAGAATGTGAGGAAGCTAAGATGTCTGTGTATCACACTCTGCAGAGACGAGGCGGCTAAGAGAAGTTGTCCAGACCGAGTGGAGAAGATGATGAGAGAGAAGATCGACAGAGAAGATGATAACAGAGAGGAGACGTCACCTGGAGGCCCTGGACGTGACAGGTAAGTGCTGCTGTATAGCAAGTACAGCAAAGTGCGGGGGGTGGGGGGGGGATCCAGGGGGCCCAAGTAAATTCTTGCCCAGGGTCCAATCAATATTAAAGACGGCCCTGGCAGACTGTCAGCTGTAATTTGAGGGAATTTGCATCCAAATCAGGTGAACGGTGCAGGAATTACAGCAGTTTGCACATGTGCCTCCCACTTGTTAAGGGACCAAAAGTATTGGGACAATTGTCTTCTCGGCTGTTCCATGGCCGGTGTGTGTTATTCCCTCATTATCCCAATTACACAAATCAGTGAAGCAAGCCATCATTAGGCTGAAAAAACACAACAAACCCATCAGAGAGATAGCAAAAACAACTGTTTGGAACATTCTTAGAAAGAAGGACCGCACCGGTGACCTCAGCAACACCAGAAGACCCGGAAGACCACGGAAAACAACTGTGGTGGATGAGCGAAGAATTATTTCCCTGGTGAAGAAAACCCCCTTCACAACAGTTGGCCAGATCAAAAACCCTCTCCTGGAGGTAGGTGTATGTGTGTCAGAGTCAACCATCAGGAGAAGACTTCACCAGAGTGAATACAGAGGGTTCACCACAAGATGTAAACCATTGGTGAGCCTCAAACAGGAAGGACAGATTAGAGTTTGCCAAACGGCATCTAAAAAAGCCTTCACAGTTCTGGAACAACATCCTATGGACAGATGAGACCAAGATCAACTTGTACCAGAGTGATGAGAAGAGAAGAGTATGGAGAAGGAAAGGAGCTGCTCATGATCCTAAGCATACCACCTCATCAGTGAAGCATGGTGGTGGCAGTGTCATGGCGTGGGCATGTATGGCTGCCAATGGAACTGCTTCTCTTGTATTTATTGATGATGTGACTGCTGACAGAAGCAGCAGGATGAATTCTGAAGTGTTTCGGGCAATATTATCTGCTCATATTCAGCCAAATGCTTCAGAACTCATTGGACGGCGCTTCACAGCGCAGATGGACAATGACCCAAAGCATACTGCAAAAGCAACCAAAGAGTTTAAGGGAAAGAAGTGGAATGTTCTGCAATGGCCGAGTCAATCACCGGACCTGAATCCGATTGAGCATTTCACTTGCTGAAGACAAAACTGAAGGGAAAATGCCCCAAGAACAAGCAGGACCTGAAGACAGTGGCAGTAGAGGCCTGGCAGAGCATCACCAGGGATGAGACCCAGCGTCTGGTGATGTCTATGCGTTCCAGACTTCAGGCTGTAATTGACTGCAAAGGATTTGTAACCAAGTATTAAAAAGTGTGAGTTTGATTTATGATTATTATTCTGTCCCATTACTTTTGGTCCCTTAACAAGTGGGAGGCACATATGTAACTGCTGTAATTCCTGCACCGTTCACCTGATTTGGATGTAAATCCCCTCAAATTACAGCTGACAGTCTGCAGGTAAAGCACATCTTGTCCGTTTCATTCCACATCCATTGTGGTGGTGTATAGAGCCAGAAATGTTAGGATTGTGTCCATGTCCCAATATTTATGGACCTGACTGTATGCTCATATATTGGCAGGCCAGAGAGCAATATATTTGTAAACATGAACAAAAGAGTAATGAAGATGAATAAATAAATAAGTAAATTAAAAGATAAATTGGGGGATATAATAATAAAGGGAAGGAGACTCCGGAGGGGGGGAGGGGGGGGGGGACTAGAGGGAAGATTCCCTTGATAGGTACATTAAGTATTTTAAGTCGAAAAATATATATATATATGTACCCTGGCCAAACTAAGATATAGGAGGGGGGGGGATTTGTTTGGGGAAAGATATAAAGTCCCCTTGTGCATGATGTCCAATATTCCTCCCCCTTGTTCGTCAGATTGTGTCTAATGTGGTTGGTTGATAAGGGAAATGTGCAGGTCACCGGGAAGGCTGCCCATTATAGAAAACAACCAAAGTTTAACTGCTCGTTGAGACCTGAGGGGGCCGTGGTCTTGAGGTCATAGATCCATCTGGCCTCCCTTTGTAGTACGATCTTATCCCAATCACCACCCCTTGATGGTGGATTTACTTTGTCAATGGCCGTGAAAGAAAGACGTGCACAGCCATGATGAGAGTTGTGGACGTGTTTTTCCCCAGGAGTATCCTTGTATTTAGCAATGTCGTTGAGATGTTCCCCTACTCTCCTCCGGAATTCCCAGATTGTCTTGCCTATGTATTCTTTTCCACACTGGCAGATGACCCCACGGGTCTTACAATTGATATAATTACTTTTACCGGATTTGCCAGTCTTAATATACGGGCAGGCGATGCATCCACTGCACCTATAGCAGCCCCAGTTTGGGTTCTGGAGCCAGGCACAACCCAATGATGGTTTTGGGGTGTATTGGCTTTGGACCAGTCGATCCCGTAGGCTCCTACCTCGTCTGTAGGATATGCTGGGGAAATCTCCCAGCACCTTCCTCAGATCCGGATCCATCAAGAGGACGTGCCAGTGCTGGCTGATTATACCTTTAATGGACTTGGCTTCGCCATCATAAGAAGTTTCTAGGCGAATCAGTTTATTGGATGGTACTGATTTCTGTTTAGGGGTGAGCAGAGAAGAACGTTCTTCCGTTAGGGCTGATCGAAATGCTGGTTTAAGCTCGCAATCAGGATAGCCTCTTGCCAGGAATCTTTGGCGAAGATCGGCAGCTTGGTGTAAAAATTATGAAGGAGTGAGTTGGTCGAGTTGGGTTTTCTATACACAGATGTGTTCCACTCATGGAATCAGGACATCCAAGAAGGGGAGGGCGCGTTCGTCAGATTCATATGTGAAACGAAGCCCGCTTAGTGCCATGCCATATGACAAAAATGTCATCAATGTACCGTGCCCACAGTCCTATGGGCTCGGTATGCAAGGCACTATCATCAGTGAAGACCAGAGTCGCTTCCCACCAGTGCAGCACAATATACCGCCCCAGCAGAACCAGATACCACAGTGCAGCACAATATACCGCCCCAGCAGAACCAGATACCACAGTGCAGCACAATATACTGCCCCAGCAGAACCAGATACCACAGTGCAGCACAATATACCGCCCCAGCAGAACCAGATACCACAGTGCAGCACAATATACTGCCCCAGCAGAACCAGATACCACAGTGCAGGACAATATACTGCCCCAGCAGAACCAGATACCACAGTGCAGCACAATATACTGCCCCAGCAGAACCAGATACCACAGTGCAGCACAATATACCGCACCAGCAGAACCAGATACCACAGTGCAGCACAATATACTGCCCCAGCAGAACCAGATACCACAGTGCAGCACAATATACCGCCCCAGCAGAACCAGATACCACAGTGCAGCACAATATACTGCCCCAGCAGAACCAGATACCACAGTGCAGGACAATATACCGCCCCAGCAGAACCAGATACCACAGTGCAGCACAATATACTGCCCCAGCAGAACCAGATACCACAGTGCAGCACAATATACTGCCCCAGCAGAACCAGATACCACAGTGCAGCACAATATACCGCCCCAGCAGAACCAGATACCACAGTGCAGCACAATATACTGCCCCAGCAGAACCAGATACCACAGTGCAGGACAATATACTGCCCCAGCAGAACCAGATACCACAGTGCAGCACAATATACTGCCCCAGCAGAACCAGATACCACAGTGCAGCACAATATACCGCCCCAGCAGAACCAGATACCACAGTGCAGCACAATATACCGCCCCAGCAGAACCAGATACCACAGTGCAGCACAATATACCGCCCCAGCAGAACCAGATACCACAGTGCAGCACAATATACCGCCCCAGCAGAACCAGATACCACAGTGCAGCACAATATACCGTCCTAGCAGAACCAGATACCACAGTGCAGCACAATATACCGCCCCAGCAGAACCAGATACCACTGTGCAGCACAATATACTGCCCCAACAGAACCAGATACCACAGTGCAGCGCAATATACTGCCCCAGCAGAACCAGATACCACAGTGCAGCACAATATACTGCCCCAGCAGAACCAGATACCACAGTGCAGCACAATATACTGCCCCAGCAGAACCAGATATCACAGTGCAGCGCAATATACTGCCCCAGCAGAACCAGATACCACAGTGCAGCATAAAATACTGCCCCAGCAGAGCCAGATACCACAGTACAGCACAATATACTGCCCCAGCAGAACCAGATACCACAGTGCAGCACAATATACTGCCCCAGCAGAACCAGATATCACAGTGCAGCGCAATATACTGCCCCAGCAGAACCAGATACCACAGTGCAGCACAATATACTGCCCCAGCAGAACCAGACACCACAGTGCAGCACAATATACTGCTCCAGCAGAACCAGATACCACAGTGCAGCACAATATACCGCCCCAGCAGAACCAGATACCACAGTGCAGCACAATATACCGCCCCAGCAGAACCAGATACCACAGTGCAGCACAATATACTGCCCCAGCAGAACCAGATACCACATTGCAGCACAATATACCGCCCCAGCAGAACCAGATACCACAGTGCAGCACAATATACTGCCCCAGCAGAACCAGATATCACAGTGCAGCACAATATACTGCCCCAGCAGAACCAGACACCACAGTGCAGCACAATATACTGCTCCAGCAGAACCAGATACCACAGTGCAGCACAATATACCGCCCCAGCAGAACCAGATACCACAGTGCAGCACAATATACTGCCCCAGCAGAACCAGACACCACAGTGCAGCACAATATACTGCCCCAGCAGAACCAGATACCACAGTGCAGCACAATATACTGCCCCAGCAGAACCAGACACCACAGTGCAGCACAATATACTGCTCCAGCAGAACCAGATACCACAGTGCAGCACAATATACCGCCCCAGCAGAACCAGATACCACAGTGCAGCACAATATACCGCCCCAGCAGAACCAGATACCACAGTGCAGCACAATATACTGCCCCAGCAGAACCAGATACCACATTGCAGCACAATATACCGCCCCAGCAGAACCAGATACCACAGTGCAGCACAATATACTGCCCCAGCAGAACCAGATATCACAGTGCAGCACAATATACCGCCCCAGCAGAACCAGACACCACAGTGCAGCACAATATACTGCCCCAGCAGAACCAGATACCACATTGCAGCACAATATACCGCCCCAGCAGAACCAGATACCACAGTGCAGCACAATATACTGCCCCAGCAGAACCAGATATCACAGTGCAGCGCAATATACTGCCCCAGCAGAACCAGATACCACTGTGCAGCACAATATACTGCCCCAACAGAACCAGATACCACAGTGCAGCGCAATATACTGCCCCAGCAGAACCAGATACCACAGTGCAGCACAATATACTGCCCCAGCAGAACCAGATACCACAGTGCAGCACAATATACTGCCCCAACAGAACCAGATACCACAGTGCAGCACAATATACTGCCCCAGCAGAACCAGTTACCACAGTGCAGCACAATATACTGCCCCAGCAGAACCAGATACCACAGTGCAGCACAATATACTGCCCCAGCAGAACCAGATATCACAGTGCAGCGCAATATACTGCCCCAGCAGAACCAGATACCACAGTGCAGCACAATATACTGCCCCAGCAGAACCAGATACCACAGTGCAGCACAATATACCGCCCCAGCAGAACCAGATACCACAGTGCAGCACAATATACTGCCCCAGCAGAACCAGATACCACAGTGCAGCACAATATACCGCCCCAGCAGAACCAGATACCACAGTGCAGCACAATATACCGCTCCAGCAGAACCAGACACCACAGTGCAGCACAATATACTGCTCCAGCAGAACCAGATACCACAGTGCAGCACAATATACTGCCCCACATTGCAGCACAATATACCGCCCCAGCAGAACCAGATACCACAGTGCAGCACAATATACTGCCCCAGCAGAACCAGATACCACAGTGCAGCACAATATACTGCCCCAGCAGAACCAGATACCACAGTGCAGCACAATATACTGCCCCAGCAGATCCAGATACCACAGTGCAGCACAATATACCGCCCCAGCAGAACCAGATACCACAGTGCAGCGCAATATACTGCCCCAGCAGAACCAGATACCACAGTGCAGCGCAATATACTGCCCCAGCAGAACCAGATACCACAGTGCAGCACAATATACTGCCCCAGCAGAACCAGACACCACAGTGCAGCACAATATACTGCCCCAGCAGAACCAGATACCACAGTGCAGCACAATATACCGCCCCAGCAGAACCAGATACCACAGTGCAGCACAATATACTGCTCCAGCAGAACCAGATACCACAGTGCAGCACAATATACCGCCCCAGCAGAACCAGATACCACAGTGCAGCACAATATACCGCCCCAGCAGAACCAGATACCACAGTGCAGCACAATATACTGCCCCAGCAGAACCAGATACCACAGAGCAGGACAATATACTGCCCCAGCAGAACCAGATACCACAGTGCAGCACAATATACTGCCCCAGCAGAACCAGATACCACAGTGCAGCACAATATACTGCTCCAGCAGAACCAGATATCACAATGCAGCACAATATACTGCCCCAGCAGAACCAGATACCACAGTGCAGCACAATATACCGCCCCAGCAGAACCAGATACCACATTGCAGCACAATATACTGCCCCAGCAGAACCAGATACCACAGTGCAGCACAATATACCGCCCCAGCAGAACCAGATACCACATTGCAGCACAATATACCGCCCCAGCAGAACCAGATATCACAGTGCAGAGCAATATACCGCCCCAGCAGAACCAGATACCACAGTGCAGCACAATATACCGCCCCAGCAGAACCAGATACCACAGTGCAGCACAATATACCGCCCCCGCAGAACCAGATACCACAGTGCAGCACAATATACTGCCCCAGCAGAACCAGATACCACAGTGCAGCACAATATACTGCCCCAGCAGAACCAGATACCACAGTGCAGCACAATATGCTGTGCCAAAAGCCGGCCCTCTGTGGTGGCCATCAATAGTGTCTGTTTTCTGTCCTCCTCCTCCAGTTGTCTGTGGTAAAGATATGGAGCAGGGGGCTTAGGAGGTGAGGTGGGCCACAGCTGTTGAATTCAGGAGGACATGTGTGGTCGCTGGCCGGGTACATGGGCACCTGATTCTGATAGTGTTAATTACTGTTGAGAGCTTATTATGTATCCGGTCAGCGGCAGAGAGCAGGGCTTGGGCGGCCCCCTGGGAAATTCCCCTGTAGGGTCTATGGCCAGTCTTCTCCGTCTCACTCCCTTGCGCTCTTAGTTTAGGCTGCATGGCACCATGGCGTACCCAATGTATGGAGGTGATTGGTCGTCATCATCACTCTGGATCAGGTTCCTGCGTGCCTCAGAGGTGCAGGAACCTCCAGATCTAGCCCCAACCCTCCTGGGTGTCATGGTTCGGGGCACACGTGAGATATGGGGTGCAGTAACTGATTCCCTGAGCTGCTTCCCTTGGAGGAGGGGATGTGACCTCTATATCCTCCATTATATATATGCCCCTGGCCTTGTGATGCATCGAACGAGTCTGTATTTTTCAGACTTGTCACAATGTTGCAGAGTGGTTAGTGATACAATGTTTCTGCTACCTGTTGTTTTCACGGGTAGCTGCGTCCTTGCTGTGCATCGGCTTATTTGCCTTGGTTGAATGCCACCTGGGCACCTATTACGCAGGGCAGTCATCATGTGTTTGCTGCTGTACATCACCCTCTGTTCCCCCCAGAATCACGAGGCCAGCAGAGATATAGTAGATAAAGATTAACCAGCCGTGTACAGATAACGACGAGCCATCGGCAGGAGCCGAACATTACCTGCTTATAATAGACAGCATGGAGGCCGCCTGTCCATAGCTGGACACATGGAGGGTACTGTCCGCCGGGTTATTATGGTCTAATATTGATTATCAGTATCAGATTGGTGGGGGTCCAATGTCCGACACGCGCCGCTGTCTCTTCCTCGGCCACGTTCATTAGTCACATGACCTTGGCACAGCTCAGTCCATCATAATGATCACTGTTAAATCTGTTTTGTAAATATATTTGATTAACAAATTCCCACCGTTTAGGATACAATTCATCCCCACTTACCTCATTGTTGTCATTTGGTCTCCCCTGGTTACGGCCACCGCTCTTCTCCGCGCTTGCGCAGAAGACTCCTTCTTTTCTCCCGGCCGGGCCGCTCGCTGTCCTGAACGGGCACGCCGCCTCTGTACTATACTGGCCAGGAATAAGTCACCATGGCGCATGCGCGGCGGCGTGCGCGTTCAGTCCAGCGTGCGGCCCGGCCGGGAGAAGACTTCAATCAAGATGAAGCCTGCCCCCAGCCAGAATCCAGGAAGTGAACGGCGCGCTGGCAGCAGGTAAGTATGAAAAGGCGAAGTGGGATAACCCCTTTAAGTGAATGGGGCTGATTTGCAATACCACGCATAGCCACTCTACAATGGACGGCGCTGTGCTTGGTAAGCTGTTAGGAGGCTGGAGAGTGGAGCGCTAGGACTTCTTCAAACAGCCGAATGGTGGGGGGCCCTGGAGTCGGGCCCCCACTGATCAGGTATTGATGATTTATCCTGTGGATAGGTCATCAGTATTAAACACCTGGAAACCCCTTTAATGGCTGCGCAGTTTTTAGGGAAGTGGTTGTTTTACTCCATGCGGTCATTTTTTATTTTACAACTGCGTGTTGGCGTGGTTTTTAGCCACGTAAGGCTACCGCTACATGGGGCTGTGCCCTAATTATATCTACTGATACAGGCCAGGACCTGCAGTCGTCACGGAATGTCATGGACGAGGGTCTGTAAGTTCGGACCCCCGCTAGTCACTGAAATTGAGGGGGGGGGGGACATCATTTTTTTCCAAGCTCCCGTATATATCTATAAGCTCTAATGACAGGTTTGTAACTAAAATCAACGTACATTAAAAAGTTCAGCAACTTCGTGTTGTACTTCCTCTATTTCGAGATCTCTGCTTGCTGTCAGTGAATAGAAATATTCTTCACATCCAAAGGCTGACACTTATTACAAGAGAAGTGCTGGACATGTTCAGCGTCTATTCAGTCTGGCCATACACGTGCCCAGCAGCGGCCCCTGCAGGGTGACTGTAGTATTACACATGACCCGCATAATGCATGGACGGCCGTGTCCGTCAGAGAGACAGCTGCTGTTTGTGACGGACAGACACTTGCTCCATTTGTAATAACACCTACAGGACTTGTCTGACATTTTTCTTGCGTCCCATGATCACTTTGGGCATCTTGTAATGTAATGTACGCCATCGCCCCTGTGGCGTCCGGTCTTGTGTGTCACGATACCACACACAGCTGGTCACAGCGTCACACTAGCAGCAGCAGTGACCCCTTGTTTTGTGTCCTCATGTGACAGCGCCCGTTGTGCAATCCTCCATGTGCAGCCAAAATCCAGCACAGAGAGAGAGCGCCCGCTTCATGTCAGGAACACGCCGTCCCGGAGCCAGGACGCACCTCTCATCCTTTCATACATTTCTTCACGATTATTAAATTCTATATCTTCAATCTTCAATCTACAATACCTTGAGGGGGTTTTAGGAAAAAGGACACTTTTCTGCCCCATTTTCCTGGTGTTTTTTTTGCTTGCAAATAAAACAAATAGTGAAATATAAAACATACAACAATGCATTTTCTGTGGGATTTTTTGGGTCTACAGTGTTTTTTTTTCTTTTTAAATGCCACTAGCGCTAGGTGAGGCGTGAAAATGACATTTTCTTATAGGCGTCTCTACTGGACTTGTAAATGCAAAGGTGAAATTCGCAAATCATGGCAGATTTCCCCGGCCAAAAAAATATATAAAAAACACAGGAGGAAGAGACTGCACACAGTGACTGCACAGGAGGAAGAGACTGCACACAGGTACTGCACAGGAGGAAGAGACTGCACACAGGTACTGCACAGGAGGAAGAGACTGCACACAGGGACTGCACAAGAGGAAGAGACTGCACAGGAGGAAGTGACTGCACACAGTAACTGAACAGGAGGAAGAGACTGCACAGGAGGAAGAGACTGCACACAGGTACTGCACCGGAGGAAGAGACTGCACACAGGGACTGCACAAGAGGAAGAGACTGCACAGGAGGAAGTGACTGCACACAGTAACTGAACAGGAGGAAGAGACTGCACAGGAGGAAGAGACTGCACACAGTGACTGCACAGGAGGAAGAGACTGCACACAGGTACTGCACAGGAGGAAGAGACTGCACACAGGTACTGCACAGGAGGAAGAGACTGAACACAGGGACTGCACAAGAGGAAGAGACTGCACAGGAGGAAGTGACTGCACACAGTAACTGAACAGGAGGAAGAGACTGCACAGGAGGAAGAGACTGCACACAGGTACTGCACCGGAGGAAGAGACTGCACACAGGGACTGCACAAGAGGAAGAGACTGCACACAGTAACTGAACAGGAGGAAGAGACTGCACACAGGGACTGCACAAGAGGAAGTGACTGCACACAGTAACTGAACAGGAGGAAGAGACTGCACAGGAGGAAGAGACTGCACACAGGGACTGCACAGGAGGAAGAGACTGCACACAGGGACTGCACAGGAGGAAGAGACTGCACACAGGGACTGCACAAGAGGAAGAGACTGCACAGGAGGAAGTGACTGCACACAGTAACTGAACAGGAGGAAGAGACTGCACAGGAGGAAGAGACTGCACACAGGGACTGCACAGGAGGAAGAGACTGCACACAGGGACTGCACAAGAGGAAGAGACTGCACAGGAGGAAGTGACTGCACACAGTAACTGAACAGGAGGAAGAGACTGCACAGGAGGAAGAGACTGCACACAGGTACTGCATCGGAGGAAGAGACTGCACACAGGGACTGCACAAGAGGAAGAGACTGCACAGGAGGAAGAGACTGCACACAGTAACTGCATCGGAGGAAGAGACTGCACACAGGGACTGCACAAGAGGAAGAGACTGCACAGGAGGAAGAGACTGCACACAGTAACTGAACAGGAGGAAGAGACTGCACACAGTAACTGAACAGGAGGAAGAGACTGCACACAGTGACTGCACAGGAGGAAGAGACTGCACACAGGGACTGTACAGGAGGACGAGACTGCACACAGTGACTGCACAGGAGGAAGAGACTGCACACAGTAACTGCACCGGAGGGAGATACTGCACCCAGTGACTGTACAGGAGGAAGAGACTGCACACAGTAACTGAACAGGAGGAAGAGACTGCACACAGTAACTGAACAGGAGGAAGAGACTGCACAGGAGGAAGAGACTGCACACAGGGACTGTACAGGAGGACGAGACTGCACACAGTGACTGCACAGGAGGAAGAGACTGCACACAGTAACTGCACCGGAGGGAGATACTGCACCCAGTGACTGTACAGGAGGAAGAGACTGCACACAGTGACTGCACAGGAGGAAGAGACTGCACAGGAGAAAGTGACTGCACACAGTGACTGCACAGGAGGAAGAGACTGCACACAGGGACTGTACAGGAGGACGAGACTGCACACAGTGACTGCACAGGAGGAAGAGACTGCACCCAGTGACTGCACAGGAGGAAGAGACTGCACACAGGGACTGCACAAGAGGAAGAGACTGCACAGGAGAAAGTGACTGCACACAGTGACTGCACAGGAGGAAGAGACTGCACACAGGGACTGCACAGGAGGAAGAGACTGCACACAGGGACTGCACAGGAGGAAGAGACTGCACACAGGGACTGTACAGGAGAACGAGACTCCACACAGGGACTGTACAGGAGAACGAGACTCCACACAGTGACTGCACATGAGGAAGAGACTGCACACAGTAACTGCACAGGAGGGAGATACTGCACCCAGTGACTGTACAGGAGGAAGAGACTGCACACAGTGACTGCACAGGAGGAAGAGACTGCACAGGAGGAAGAGACTGCACAGGAGGAAGAGACTGCACAGGAGGAAGTGACTGCACACAGTAACTGCACAGGAGGGAGATACTGCACACAGTGACTGTACAGGAGGAAGAGACTGCACACAGGGACTGTACAGGAGGAAGAGACTGCACACAGGGACTGTACAGTAGGAAGTGACTGCACACAGTGACTGCACAGGAGGAAGAGACTGCACACAGTGACTGCGCAGGAGGAAGAGACTGCACACAGTGACTACACAGGAAGAAGAGACTGCACAAAGTGACTACACAGGAGGAAGAGACTGCACACAGTGACTGCGCAGGAGGAAGAGACTGCACACAGGGACTGCACAGGAGGAAGAGACTGCACACAGGGACTGCACAGGAGGAAGAGACTGCACACAGTGACTGCACAGGAGGAAGAGACTGCACACAGGGACTGTACAGGAGGAAGAGACTGCACACAGGGACTGTACAGGAGGAAGAGACTGCACACAGGTACTGCACCGGAGGAAGAGACTGCACACAGGGACTGCACAGGAGGAAGAGACTGCACACAGGGACTGCACAGGAGGAAGAGACTGCACACAGTAACTGCACAGGAGGAAGAGACTGCACAGGAGGAAGAGACTGCACACAGGGCTGCACAGGAGGAAGAGACTGCACACAGGGACTGTACAGGAGGACGAGACTGCACACAGTGACTGCACAGGAGGAAGAGACTGCACACAGTGATTGCACAGGAGGGAGAGACTGCACACAGGGACTGTACAGGAGGAAGAGATTGCACACAGGGACTGCACAGGAGGAAGAGACTGCACACAGGGACTGCACAGGAGGAAGAGACTGCACACAGTGACTGCGCAGGAGGGAGAGACTGCACACAGGGATTGCACAGGAGGAAGAGACTGCACAGGAGGAAGTGACTGCACACAGTGACTGTACAGGAGGAAGAGACTGCACACAGTGACTGCGCAGGAGCAAGAGACTGCACACAGGGACTGTACAGGAGGACGAGACTGCACACAGTGACTGCACAGGAGGAAGAGACTGCACACAGGGACTGCACAGGAGGAAGAGATTGCACACAGGGACTGTACAGGAGGACGAGACTCCACACAGTGACTGCACAGGAGGAAGAGACTGCACACAGTGACTGCGCAGGAGGGAGAGACTGCACACAGGGATTGCACAGGAGGAAGAGACTACACACAGTGACTGTACATGAGGGCGAGACTGCACACAGTGACCGCACAGGAGGGAGAGACTGCACACAGGGAATGCACAGGAGGAAGAGACTGCACAGGAGGAAGAGGCTGCACACAGTGACTGCACAGGAGGACGAGACTGCACACAGTGACTGCACAGGAGGAAGAGACTGCACACAGGGACTGTACAGGAGGAAGAGACTGCACACAGTGACTGCGCAGGAGGAAGAGACTGCACACAGTAACTGCACAGGAGGAAGAGACTGCACACAGTGACTGCACACAGGGACTGCACAGGAGGAAGTGACTGCACACAGGGACTGCACAGAAGGAAGTGACTGCACACAGTGACTGCACAGGAGGAAGAGACTGCACACAGTGACTGCGCAGGAGGAAGATACTGCACACAGTAACTGCACAGGAGGGAGAGACTGCACACAGGGACTGTACAGGAGGAAGAGACTGCACACAGTGACTGCGCAGGAGGAAGAGACTGCACACAGTGACTGCACAGGAGGAAGAGACTGTACAGGAGGAAGTGACTGCACACAGGGACTGCACAGAAGGAAGTGACTGCACACAGTGACTGCACAGGAGGAAGAGACTGCACACAGTGACTGCGCAGGAGGAAGAGACTGCACACAGTGACTACACAGGAAGAAGAGACTGCACACAGTGACTACACAGGAGGAAGAGACTGCACACAGTGACTGCGCAGGAGGAAGAGACTGCATACAGAGACGGCGCAGGAGGAAGAGACTACACACAGTGACTGTACAGGAGGGCGAGACTGCACACAGTGACTGTGCAGGAGGAAGAGACTGCACACATTGACTGGACAGGAGGAAGAGACTGCACACAGGGACTGCACAAGAGAAAGAGACTGCACAGGAGGAAGAGACTGCACACAGTAACTACACAGGAGGAAGAGACTGCACAGGAGGAAGAGACTGCACACAGTAACTGCACAGAAGGATAAGACTGCACACAGGGACTGCGCAGGAGGAAGAGACTGAACACAGTGACTGCGCAGGAGAAAGAGACTGCACACAGTGACCGCACATGAGGAAGAGACTGCGCACAGTGACTGCACATGAGGAAGAGACTGCACACAGGTACTGCACAGGAGGAAGAGACTGCACACAGTGACTGCACAGGAGGAAGAGACTGCACACAGGGACTGCGCAGGAGGAAGAGACTGAACACAGTGACTGCGCAGGAGGAAGAGACTGCACACAGTGACCGCACATGAGGAAGAGACTGCACACAGGTAGTGCACAGGAGGAAGAGACTGCACACAGTGACCGCACGCAGCGATCCGGAGATACAGGCAAACATTGATTTTGGGCTGGAGGCGCCTATTAATGTGCAGGGAGAACCTGCCTCCCCAGCACCTTACACATAGAGGCATCTGCCTTGGGCACCAAGCAGCCAGTCATCGCACAAATGGTTTATAGATGTCAGCAGCTTGAAAACTGCAGCGTGGGAAAACAATGAGTGAAGGTTCATGCACATGGACATGGAGTGTGTGACGCTGGCATATACCGTGCAGATTTAGGGATCAGTCCTGCATTATTCAAAATATGCATTTTTAAGGGGAAATACAAATAGTTTTATCATTTTAACATTAATTAAGAAGTAAATTCAAAGTTCAGGATAAGGCTACGTCTACACGACGACAATAAGTCGTGCGACAGATAGGGCACAACTACACTGCAACATTTGTAGCGCAACATTTTGTTGCACTAATGTCGCGCGACAATTTTTATAATGGGAGTCTATGGTGTCGCAATGCAACATGCTGCGACTGTGACGCAACAGTCGCAGAAAAATCCATCTCGAATGGATTTTATGCGACTGTTGCGTCGCAGCATTTTGCAGTGCGACACCATAGACTGCCATTATAAAAATTGTCGCGCGACAAATGTCTTCGTGTAGACGTAGCCTAAAAAAGCAGTAATTGCCTCTCTCACCCCTACAGGGGGCACAGATTTATCGGGAAGTTCTGACAAGTCTACATTTCAATTCCTAAGGCTCTGTGCATATGGCCGTCATAGAATCCTACTATAGAAGGACGGTATACCAGCTGGAGAGCCGCAGGTTGGCCATCCCTGCCATACAGTAGACATTTATTTCTGGTGGTCTTCTGAGAAGAAAAGCACAGTTTCCTATACAGTTGAAAAAAAAGTATGCCCACCCTTTTGCCCACTGTCAGGTGAATGGGGGGCCATGGACACGTTCAGCGTACATACACCTAAAGCTTGCCTCAACTAAAAACACAGCGCATGCTCCAGACTGCCAATTCATTAAAACCACATGAGGTCCACATTAGGGGGCACATTTATAAAGACCAGCGTTTTAGACGTCGGTCTTAAAAAATCCCTGCCATGGCGGTGGATCTGCCGCTACATAACTTCGGGGTATCCACCGCGGCTTCTAAATGTGAGAAGCTTCCTCGCTGTCTTACGATTAGACCATTTTCTACGCCTAAAACAGCCGTAGAAAATGGTAAATGGGACCCCTTCCCCTCTCACGCCCCACCCATTTTTTTAGTCCTGGCGTGAGCGAGGGAAAAGGCGCAGATTGCGGCACAAAGATCCTTTACACCGCAAGCTGCGCCAGAAATACATCTTCTATAGGCGTATTTCTGTTTAATAAATGACTAAAATACTCCCATAGTACAGATGAGTAAAACCAACACTAATGACAGTCCTGTGGATGCAGATGACGGCTGATTTCAAAATCCCAACTTTACTCTTTCATCTTGTTTTCCATAGTAACTGCATTTCACATAATGTTGTCAGACAGGGTGGACAGGACAAACAGGGAGTTTAAATAACAAAAAAATAATATGTTTTTGAGTGACCACGTGTCTCTACAGACCATGAGAACAGCCCAAAAATTAATTAATGTCCAGAAGTTCTCCTGACAAATCTAACCAAAAATCCTCACTACACTAACATTACCTTCTAATTCTGCTACTATAATACTGCTCCTATGTACAAGAATATAACTACTATAATACTGCTCCTATGTACAAGAATATAACTACTATAATACTGCTCCTATGTACAAGAATATAACTACTATAATACTGCTCCTATGTACAAGAATATAACTACTATAATACTGCCTCCTATGTACAAGAATATAACTACTATAATACTGCTCCTATGTACAGGAATATAACTACTATAATACTGCTCCTATGTACAAGGATATAACTACTATAATACTGCTCCTATGTACAGTAATATATCTACTATAATACTGCTCCTATGTACAAGAATATAACTACTATAATACTGCTCCTATGTACAAGAATATAACTACTATAATACTGCTCCTATGTACAAGAATATAACTACTATAATACTGCTCCTATGTACAAGAATATAACTACTATAATACTGCCTCCTATGTACAAGAATATAACTGCTATAATACTGCCTCCTATGTACAAGAATATAACTACTATAATACTGCCTCCCATGTACAAGAATATAACTACTATAATACTGCTCCTATGTACAAGAATATAACTACTATAATACTGCCTCCTATGTACAGGAATATAACTACTATAATACTGCTCCTATGTACAAGAATATAACTACTATAATACTGCTCCTATGTACAAGAATATAACTACTATAATACTGCTCCTATGTACAAGAATATAACTACTATAATACTGCCTCCTATGTACAGGAATATAACTACTATAATACTGCTCCTATGTACAAGAATATAACTACTATAATACTGCTCCTATGTACAAGAATATAACTACTATAATACTGCTCCTATGTACAAGAATATAACTACTATAATACTGCCTCCTATGTACAGGAATATAACTACTATAATACTGCTCCTATGTACAAGAATATAACTACTATAATACTACTCCTATGTACAAGAATATAACTACTATAATACTGCTCCTGTGTACAAGAATATAACTACTATAATACTGCTCATATGTACAAGAATATAACTACTATAATACCGCTCCTATGTACAAGAATATAACTACTATAATACTGCCTCCTATGTACAAGAATATAACTACTATAATACTGCTCCTATGTACAAGAATATAACTACTATAATACTGCCCCTATGTACAAGAATATAACTACTATAATACTGCCCCTATGTACAAGAATATAACTACTATAATACTGCCTCCCATGTACAAGAATATAACTACTATAATACTGCTCATATGTACAAGAATATAACTACTATAATACTGCTCCTATGTACAAGAATATAACTACTATAATACTGCTCCTATGTACAAGAATATAACTACTGTAATACTGCCTCCTATGTACAAGAATATAACTACTATAATACTGCATCCTATGTACAAGAATATAACTACTATAATACTGCTCCTATGTACAAGAATATAACTACTATAATACTGCCTCCTATGTACAAGAATATAACTACTATAATACTGCCTCCTATGTACAAGACTATAACTACTATAATACTGCTCCTATGTACAAGAATATAACTACTATAATACTGCTCCTATGTGCAAGAATATAACTACTATAATACTGCTCCTATGTACAAGAATATAACTACTATAATACTGCTCCTATGTGCAAGAATATAACTACTATAATACTGCCTCCTATGTACAAGAATATAACTACTATAATACTGCCTCCTATGTACAATAATATAACTACTATAATACTGCTCCTATGTACAATAATATAACTACTATAATACTGCCTCCTATGTACAAGAATATTACTACTATAATACTGCTCCTATGTACAGGAATATAACTACTATAATACTGCCTCCTATGTACAAGAATATAACTGCTATAATACTGCCTCCTATGTACAAGAATATAACTACTATAATACTGCCTCCTATGTACAAGAATATAACTACTATAATACTGCTCCTATGTACAGGAATATAACTACTATAATACTGCCTCCTATGTACAGGAATATAACTACTATAATACTGCTCCTATGTACAAGAATATAACTACTATAATACTGCCTCCTATGTACAAGAATATAACTACTATAATACTGCTCCTATATACAAGAATATAACTACTATAATACTGCCTCCTATGTACAAGAATATAACTACTATAATACTGCCCCTATATACAAGAATATAACTACTATAATACTGCCTCCTATGTACAAGAATATAACTACTATAATACTGCTCCTATGTACAAGAATATAACTACTATAATACTGCTCCTATGTACAAGAATATAACTACTATAATACTGCTCCTATGAACAAGAATATAACTACTATAATACTGCTCCTATGTACAAGAATATAACTACTATAATACTGCTCCTATGTACAAGAATATAACTACTATAATACTGCTCCTATGTACAAGAATATAGCTACTATAATACTGCTCCTATGTACAAGAATATAACTACTATAATACCGCCTCCTATGTACAAGAATATAACTACTATAATACTGCCTCCTATGTACAAGAATATAACTACTATAATACTGCTCCTATGTACAGGAATATAACTGCTATAATACTGCCTCCTATGTACAAGAATATAACTACTATAATACTGCTCCTATGTACAAGAATATAACTACTATAATACTGCTCCTATGTACAAGGATATAACTACTATAATACCGCCTCCTATGTACAAGAATATAACTACTATAATACTGCCTCCTATGTACAAGAATATAACTACTATAATACTGCTCCTATGTACAGGAATATAACTGCTATAATACTGCCTCCTATGTACAAGAATATAACTGCTATAATACTGCCTCCTATGTACAAGAATATAACTACTATAATACTGCTCCTATGTACAAGAATATAACTACTATAATACTGCCTCCTATGTACAAGAATATAACTACTATAATACTGCTCCTATGTACAAGGATATAACTACTATAATACCGCCTCCTATGTACAAGAATAAAACCCGGTGTGACATCTGATAGATTTGGGTTGAGTTCTCATTTCCATTCATGCCCAGTGTATAAACTCTGTGGCTTCTGTCCACACCCTGAGACACTTGGAGCCAATGAAGAGTGCTGGGTGGAATATTAACTCTGCTGCTCAAAACAAACAGACAGCAGCATCTGAGTACATATAGGAGAAGCGCTCATCTATCTGGGGCAATTCCTCCCGCATCTGATGACCCGGCTCCACACAGGACACGGTGATGAAGGTGAGATCTTTCCTGACACTCAGCAGACAACTGGCAAAATGTGTCCTCCACCCAGAAAAGAGGCTACAAGTCAGATCCTGCAGCCTGGCTGCCTGCGCCCTCCAGCACAAGGATGGAAACTGTGAGTAACTGAGAGCGCCCTCATCTGGCCAGGGTTATACGACAGCTCTGCTGACCACAAGGTGGTGGTGGGGGGGGGGGGGGGGGGGATGTGTAATGTGAACCAGTAGGATTCTAAACTGACCATAGATGTGACACTAATCAACCTGACAAAAATAATATAATGTTGTGTAATTTGTTACAACGTATCAGTGCTGGACCCCCTCCCCCTTTATGTCTAAGGATTTAAAGGGTTAGTTGTGAACTACATGAGTGGATGAGCTGATTGTGGGGCCCTTCCGCTGGGGCCGCAGCTGTTACCTCTAACCAGCCCCCATAGAAAAAGCGTTCTTCTCACTGTTTCCAGGGTTATTATAAATGATTCATGATATAAACATAAGACTGCACTCTTCAATTAACCGTCTGATGATGACGCCGGGGTGTGGCCCCTGAACTGCACGACAGTAAAGCATCTGATCAATGCTGGATTCTAGATTTCTGTTACCTTATAGACATCTCGGACAGTGACCTGGATGAGCGCTGCGAGTAATCATGAGCCAGTACCTCCTATTGTGATGCTGCCCCCTAGAGGTCAAACTAAGGCTATGGGCATTTGTTATGATTGCATTTTACTCATTTTGGGTGAAAAATAATTTTTTCATTTGTTCTTTATTAAAAATGTTCAGCCATTTCTGAGCAAAAAGGTTTAAAAATCAGTCTGTTTACAAGCTGTCCATTTCTGTTTTCTCTGAATCTTGTCATCTGACGGCTCATGAGTAGCTTTTATCTCTGATCTCCTGACCTCATAAACACTTTTTGAAGCCATATTCTTACCAGTTTGATAGGCATTGAACTATAATGAGTGATTATGAGGTTAGGAGATCACTAATAAGAGCTACACATGAGCCATCAGATGACGGGATTCAAAGAAAACAGAAACTGACAGCCTGCAAACAGACTGATTTTAATCCTGTTTATTACAAACATCTAAATATTTTTAATAAAGACATATTAAAAAAATCAGTTTTAACCCAATATCACCAAAATACAATAAAAATGCCATTGTCCCAAAGGTTTCCAAAGTGTAAAAGTGAAACAGCGACTGTAAATGACTGCAGAATAAATCTCATCTTAAACAGTCCGCCACAGGCCTCCCTCGCTCTCCAGTCTGCATTTGGAGAAGGACTACTGGATTCCTACTGGTTTCTATGGCGTCTCGTATCTCAATGAATGTGTGAGAACAGCAGACAACGGCCGAATAATCTGCAGCATCTATGAGCCAAACCTCGCATAGGAAACGTTCTTTTTCCTTAAACAGTCCGTCCCCCCGTGAATCATAATGTGACTCATCGTGTTTACCGAAAATATGTATTACTGAATGTTCCTTCTAATAGAAAAAGAAGAAAGACACCAAAACATGGGAAAACACTAAAAAGGAAACTATAAAGTATAAAGTTCTACAACCTCCAGAGGACATACAGATATATAATGGAAAAGCAGCATTATAGCTTTCATATCTTATACAACAGGGCAGTATTATAGTAGTTATATTCTTGTACATAGGAGCAGTATTATAGTAGTTATATTCTTGTACATAGGAGGCAGTATTATAGTAGTTATATTCTTGTACATAGGAGCAGTATTATAGTAGTTATATCCTTGTACATAGGAGCAGTATTATAGTAGTTATATTCTTGTACATAGGAGCAGTATTATAGTAGTTATATCCTTGTACATAGGAGCAGTATTATAGTAGTTATATTCTTGTACATAGGAGGCAGTATTATAGTAGTTATATTCTTGTACATAGGAGGCAGTATTATAGTAGTTATATTCTTGTAAATAGGAGGCAGTATTATAGTAGTTATATTCTTGTACATAGGAGCAGTATTATAGCAGTTATATTCTTGTACATAGGAGCAGTATTATAGTAGTTATATTCTTGTACATAGGAGCAGTATTATAGTAGTTATATTCTTGTACATAGGAGCAGTATTATAGTAGTTATATTCTTGTACATAGGAGCAGTATTATAGTAGTTATATTCTTGTACATAGGAGGCAGTATTATAGTAGTTATATTCTTGTATATAGGAGCAGTATTATAGTAGTTATATTCTTGTACATAGGAGGCAGTATTATAGTAGTTATATTCTTGTACATAGGAGCAGTATTATAGTAGTTATATTCTTGTACATAGGAGGCAGTATTATAGTAGTTATATTCTTGTACATAGGAGCAGTATTATAGTAGTTATATTCTTGTACATAGGAGCAGTATTATAGTAGTTATATTCTTGTACATAGGAGGCAGTATTATAGTAGTTATATTCTTGTACATAGGAGCAGTATTATAGTAGTTATATTCTTGTACATAGGAGCAGTATTATAGTAGTATATATTCTTGTACATAGGAGGCAGTATTATAGTAGTTATATTCTTGTACATAGGAGCAGTATTATAGTAGTTATATTCCTGTACATAGGAGCAGTATTATAGTAGTTATATTCTTGTACATAGGAGGCAGTATTATAGTAGTTATATTCTTGTACATAGGAGCAGTATTATAGTAGTTATATTCTTGTACATAGGAGCAGTATTATAGTAGTTATAGTCTTGTACATAGGAGGCAGTATTATAGTAGTTATATTCTTGTACAGAGGAGCAGTATTATAGTAGTTATATTCTTGTACATAGGAGGCAGTATTATAGTAGTTATATTCTTGTACAGAGGAGCAGTATTATAGTAGTTATATTCTTATATATAGGAGCAGTATTATAGTAGTTATATTCTTGTACATATAAGCAGTATTATAGTAGTTATATTCTTGCACATAGGAGGCAGTATTATAGTAGTTATATTCTTGTACATAGGAGCAGTATTATAGTAGTTATATTCCTGTACATAGGAGCAGTATTATAGTAGTTGTATTCTTGTACATAGGAGCAGTATTATAGTAGTTATATTCTTGTACATAGGAGCAGTATTATAGTAGATATATTCTTGTACATAGGAGGCAGTATCATAGTAGTTATATTCTTGTACATAGGAGCAGTATTATAGTAGATATATTCTTGTACATAGGAGCAGTATTATAGTAGTTATATTCTTGTACATAGGAGCAGTATTATAGTAGTTATACTCTTGTACATAGGAGGCAGTATTATAGTAGTTATATTCCTGTACATAGGAGCAGTATTATAGTAGTTATATTCTTGTACATAGGAGCAGTATTATAGTAGTTATATTCTTGTACATAGGAGCAGTATTATAGTAGTTATACTCTTGTACATAGGAGGCAGTATTATAGTAGTTATATTCCTGTACATAGGAGCAGTATTATAGTAGTTATATTCTTGTACATAAGAGCAGTATTATAGTAGTTATATTCTTGTACATAAGAGCAGTATTATAGTAGTTATATTCTTGTACATAGGAGGCAGTATTATAGTAGTTATATTCTTGTACATAAGAGCAGTATTATAGTAGTTATATTCTTGTACATAGGAGGCAGTATCATAGTAGTTATATTCTTGTACATATAAGCAGTATTATAGTAGTTATATTCTTGCACATAGGAGGCAGTATTATAGTAGTTATATTCTTGTACATAGGAGCAGTATTATAGTAGTTATATTCCTGTACATAGGAGCAGTATTATAGTAGTTGTATTCTTGTACATAGGAGCAGTATTATAGTAGTTATATTCTTGTACATAGGAGCAGTATTATAGTAGATATATTCTTGTACATAGGAGCAGTATTATAGTAGTTATATTCTTGTACATAGGAGCAGTATTATAGTAGTTATACTCTTGTACATAGGAGGCAGTATTATAGTAGTTATATTCTTGTACATAAGAGCAGTATTATAGTAGTTATATTCTTGTACATAAGAGCAGTATTATAGTAGTTATATTCTTGTACATAGGAGCAGTATTATAGTAGTTGTATTCTTGTACATAGGAGGCAGTATTATAGTAGTTATATTCCTGTACATAGGAGCAGTATTATAGTAGTTATATTCTTGTACATAGGAGCAGTATCATAGTAGTTATATTCTTGTACATAGGAGCAGTATTATAGTAGATATATTCTTGTACATAGGAGCAGTATTATAGTAGTTATATTCTTGTACATAGGAGCAGTATTATAGTAGTTATACTCTTGTACATAGGAGGCAGTATTATAGTAGTTATATTCTTGTACATAAGAGCAGTATTATAGTAGTTATATTCTTGTACATAAGAGCAGTATTATAGTAGTTATATTCTTGTACATAGGAGGCAGTATTATAGTAGTTATATTCTTGTACATAAGAGCAGTATTATAGTAGTTATATTCTTGTACATAGGAGGCAGTATTATAGTAGTTATATTCTTAATCAATTTTCTTTTTATTAAAGAAAACGCAAAAAAAAGTCATGTGACAAATCAATCACTTAAATACCAGACGCAGCTGGACAAATGCTTATTCACTAAGCGCATCAATTCAAGTGTAGTGGCGACATACCTCAAAAACACAATAACATGTGCATAAAAGTAATTTATATGGAAAAGTAGAGACAAGACATGGGAAGAGGGGAGGGGGGGGAGAGAAGTTTTTGTTTTGGTCCGGTGTGAGGTCTGCATTAAGAGGTCCAATAGGGGAAGGGGCCCCGCTCAAAAATTTGCTGTGGCACAGTCAGTTCCAGTTGTGTGATAATGATTTTGTTCTATGTCTATTACATACATTATTATATGGTGTTATTCAGTAAACCTTCCTTTTGAGATGGTGTCAGGGCAGAATGTGTCCAAGTAATTGGGAGAAAGTTACTGCCCTGTGTAAACACCAGTATAACCAGCATGACGTTCAGAGGCCAGTAAACAGCTTTCTTACATTCTTTCATGATTGGGGATTGTTAGTCAGCGGCCCCGCTGGGCAGGATGGTGCAGTGTGGATCTGGGTGCGGTTCTTTAATGTTCTTGGCATTTATTTTGCTGGAGTTCACAGGGCGCCATGAACATCATGTACTGGAAGGAAGGAGGGGGTGAAAGCTGCTGCACTGCACGGCTCTCCGCTAAAAGACACAATGGTTAAATGGGCGCTAAGGCCCCGGCTACACTGCGACTTCTAGTAGCAAGACTGATTTTAACTATTGAGTGACCGCTGCAGTCCACGAGATTGCATTCAGCTGAACGCATTCATTAGGACGGCAGCTCTGGTTCAATACCTAAAATCAATCAGTTGCACTGCAAAAATTTGCAGTTTAGCCGAGACCTTAAAGGGGTTGTCCGGGTTCAGAGTTTAACCCAGACATACCCATAATTTCACCCCGGCAAAATCCCTGAGGCTAGCATCGGAGCAGTTAATGCGCTAAATCGCGCAGGGCAAGGGCTCTTTTGTTTACAATCACACACTGCCGGGTGGAAGCTTCCGCCCGTCAGTGTGTTCGGTAACATCACCGGCTCTGATGGGCGGGCTTTAGCGCTGCCCTAGCCGTTTTACTGGCTAAAGCCCGCCCATCAGTGCCGGTGACAGCCGGAGTTGTGTTGCTAAACTCTTTTACCCCGCTACAATCTCCTAAGGGCATTTACCTTGTCATCAGATGTAACTTTACATTATATCCTTACAACTGTGCATTGTAAACCTTGTTAAATGTATATTGCTGTAATTTCCATGTTCACCAGCAGGTGGCAGCAATGTGTTAGCAAGGACTTAGGTTCCATTTAGTATTTCTGAGCTGGAATAGTTCATTCCAACTTAGCTCCCCCTCTGTGAGCAGAGTGGGCTGTGCCCGCATCCTGCAGCATGGGGAGGGAAGGAAGTTAGAAGTAGTGTAGCCCACCCCCTGCTAGGGGTAGGGTGTGCATGTTAGGAACTCCCTGAGATAGAGAAGAAAGCCAGGATCTTGTCTCGGCTGAGACATTGATCCCAATTCCCAGTCTGAGCTCTGCAGCTCAGCTGGATGACACGAAGCAGAAAGTTACAGACAACTCCAGTTCCAGGAAGAAATCATCCCCTGAGAAGATAACTGTGAGTCAAGTTCCAGAGACCCAGGAGAATCCATTCCTCCTCAGCTAGTCAGTCCCCATACAGCAGAAGATAGAAAGTGCAGAAGCCAAATTCCTGCCACAGTATAGAGCTAACAAGCAGACGTCTTTTCCTGCAAGCTCCAGATACGTGAGAGAGCAGAAGATAAATTCCAGCCAACCATTGCCAATAGCTGCTGGGACCAAAGACTAAAGCTGTATCTTACTTGGATGAAAGTTACAATCAGTAAAGACAAGTTTGAACTTTATCAAAGGTCTGGATCTCAATTACTGCTGCAAAATCCCTCCATTATTCCTATTAGCACCACACTCCATTTATTGCAAGTGAGCCAGGATCCAGGAGTCCCGCCGTACCCAGGTAGGAGACACTGTTGACACAATTACTACCACCATACAGAGACATTACACCGCTCTGGCATTCCTAACCTGGGGCGTGAGTTATAACACCTTAAAGGGCCCTGTGACAGTACCCTGCACACGCTGCAATTGGCGTCACAAACAAAACGTTAGACTATTCTACCCATATCCTGACACACTGCATAATTTGGCGTCAGAGTGCATACCCCGGGCCAGCTCACTGCAAATTAACTGCTCCGATGCTCAAGTCAGGGGGGCTGCCTGGTGAAAATGGAGGTATGTCCGGGTGCAGCTCTGGACTCGGACGACCCCTTTAAATGTTACAGACTGACACATGTTTTCTTTGTAGTGACACCTTGTATTTTGTGGGCATTGATTACAACACTTTATACAGGTTTCACATCTCCGGATATAAAAGCCTCTTCCTCCACTGATCTTTGAACTCATTATAAAAACACTTAGAAGATTTCACTAAAAGTGGATAAAGAGATAAAGGTCCGGCTCGGATAAAAGGTGGATAAAGAGAAAAAGGTCGGATAAGATGTTACCTTTATTTTTCAGTGCAGATAAAAGGCAGTTACATGTTTCGGATCAGAGACAATAGCGATCCTTCCTCCTGTCACGAGCTGGACCTTGTGGTTCTTGGCGTGGTCCGTGCTTGGTGTGACAGGGTTTGAGCACGCCTACGCTCTCTCTCTGCCTATCCACAACTCATGCATTGAATAAAGTACTGTTCAGGCGCGTACATACAGGGGTCGCAGTTGCGACCGAACCCGACACTCCAGGGGGCCCGTCCGCCTGTGGACCCCTGGCCCCTGCAGTAGTGCTGTATGTACCCGGGGCCCAGTGCTCCTGATTTCCGCGCGGCCCGCCCTTTACCCCCCTCGGCCGGCGCTTCACTGTCCTCAGCGCATACAGCGTCAGGTGACAGTGCAGCGCCGGCCGGGAAGACAGAAGAGCGAGCGCGACTTCTGCCGGAGAGGAAGAGTAGCCGCGGCGCAGAGCAGGTATGTATGGAGCGGTAATTTTCTCACCGTATCTGGCATGGGGCCCCGTGGTTAGTGGTTCCACCCCTTGGCTCTTCCACTTGTACAGTCTGTGTATGGTGGGGCACTCTATAGCGGTGTGATTCAGACATCTGTAATACTACATGACACTGAAAGGTCGGAACTGTAGCACTGCAATCGACAGTATGGTGGACGCCAACAGAAGGTCCCATAGCCAGTCCTGATCGTGGACCATCTGTATAGAACAGTACAAGTGGCGTACACACAATCCATGGGGCCCCGGTGCAAAACTGATACATACCTGCTCCAGCTTAGATTTCTTAAAGGGGTTGTTTAGTCATAGACGGCCCCTTTCAGAATGCAGGGGGCCACAGAAAACATCTGACTTTGCTATGGCAGCCTCGTCTGGATAAAACGTGGTTTTACATGGTGACTATTCACATGAAAGGCCATCCGTGTAATGTGAAGCATGAATAGATGGCGCAGTGCCAGAGTCTAAAAATGTAAGGAGGACGGAGGGTGTCACTGAAGTCATTGGGGGTCATTCACAATCTGCGCTACGCCGGTGTGTGGTGTAAAGGAAAGGGGCACCACTCTGCTTTGTAGCTTCAGTTTTATGCCCGTTTGTGGCATCATGTACGACATTTGGCTGTGGCGGGGGTGGGCTTGGGTCTGGACATCGACACAGGCAAATTCACTCACATTCATGCCTGGAAACAGGATTCAATGTTAGCGGAAATCGACCCCAATCAGGGGCCACAGTGGTTTTCACACCCAGCACATGAACTGCTGCAGGAGAGGCCCACACCTCGTCATAAACTACAGGGGCTATCAAAGACCCACGTAAGAAGCCAGTCTTTAATTAAAGGGGTTGTCCAGGTTCAGAGCTGCACCCGGACATACCCAGAATTTCACCCCGGCAGCCCCCCATTTCATGCTCCGATGCCCTCCTTTGCCCTGCGTTGAATCTTGCAGGGCAAAGGCATTTTCAGGAGAGATGGTGACGCCACCGGACTCACTGCTGGGCGGAAGCCCCCACCTGGCAGCCCTAACAAGAGACTGGTGTGTTACCGGATCTCATGAAAATGCCCTCGCCCTGCGCGATGCTGCGCAGGGTAAGGGAGAGGATCGGAGCACGAGATGCTGCAATGCGGGGGGCTGCCGGGGTGAAAATATGGCTATGTCCGGGGTCAGCTATGAACTGGGACAACCCCTTTAATGACCCCCATTGAGTGATGATGGAGATCATAGTTTTTATGGTGCTCTGCTCCCCTCTAGTGGCGGAGTTATAAACTGCACCCAAATAAAAATCTATTTTGATTTAAGATTTTGTCTATTCCTCCAGAGGCGGGCGAGTATAAGGGTCTTGGATAAAGGGTGGGCTGTTAGGGATGTTGTCACCCAGGGGTGGGCTGTGACTTCATATCTTTCTATGGGATCTGTGAGGACATATTATAGAAGACGTCAGCTACGGAGGGCAGAGCTGCAGAGAGGACGGAAGCCTCTAGAACAGATGTCAGCAACCTTCATCTCTACAAACTACAACTCCCAGCATGCTCCATTCATTTCCATGACACTTCTTAGAGGAGCAGAGCCAGTATGCATGCTGGGAGTTGTAGTTTTACAACAGCGGGAGTGCTGGAGGTTGCAGAGCCCCGCTCTATGGCATGGCTACCAATGTATTCCCATAGTATTAGTGGCGGACCTGGCGGGGGAAGGGACAGCGCTGGGAGATGAGGGTTAATCGTCCTGTAATGGAATGGCGCCCAATACGTTTACGTCAGTTTACGCCGCAAACTGAGCCACGGAAAGTCACAAGTTGTGCAAACATTTCCCAATTACGCAAAGTCTCTAAATCTCAGTTTTTACACCGCAGCTGTATAAATGGGCGTGGTTTAACAGCGCGGGAGCGGCATAAGGCCAGAAAAGGGCACAAATCTGACTTAAGGTAGAGGCGTCCACCTTTAACCCCTTCCCGACCAGTTACGGCGCTGGCCGGGTCTCTAATGATGCCGCGGGGTGCCTGTTTTATACAGCTCATGTCCACGACCGGCGGTAATGCCAGTCACGGGTGTTTAACACTTCAGATGCCGTGGCCAATCCTGACCACAGCATCTCAGCGCGCTAAATACCGTAACCCCGCGCTTCCAATAATGCTCCGGCAATCGGAGGAGCCGGCGCGCAGTCCATGGCAGGAGGCTAATGATCAGCGTCTCCTATGGAGCCTCCGCCTGTAGCAAAATCATCAGAGACTCCAACGCTGATGACAAAAGAGTGTAAAGAAAGAAAGTTTTAAAAAATAAAAGAATAAAAATTTAAATCACCCCCCTTTACCCAAAATAAAACACAATACACATCATGGGTATCGCCACTTGCGAAAACGCCCGTACTATAGAAATATCTTCCCCATACAGCAAACCTCCGGGGAAAAAAAACACCTCAAAATGGCCAATTCGCCGTTTTTGGTCGCTTCATTTCCCACAAAAAATTAAGTAAAAAGTGATCAGTCGCCCCCCAGGCTGGTATCAGTAGAGCAAGTACAACTGGTCCCAGAAAAACCAATCCCTCATACGGCGATGTGAGCGGAAAAATAAAACCGTTATGGCTCTGGGAAGGCAGGGAGCGCAAAACGAAAACACAAAAACCTCCGGGGTAGAAAGGGTTAAAAAAAATATAGTGTTTCTACAATAAATAAATAAATGTTCTTCTGGTGCAGTTCCTCATCGATTCTAAGGCCTCTGCTTGCTGTCAGTGAACGGTCAACTAGCCTTCTAACCTCACTGCTGACAGACAGGACTAGGAGTGTATTCCCTGTCTGTGCAGCATCTTTTGTAATCAAACCCCTCCTGCGCGAGCAGCGTATTATCAGGACTGATTTTCAGCTTCGATGTAAACAAGAATGTTCTTATTCACTGACAGCAAGCAGAGTCTTAAACGACACTCCCAGGAAACTCTCTGCCGACACACGTGACTTAAATCTCACGTGAGGGGAGAAAAGCAAACAGTAGCTGTGATTGGCTGCCTGGCGCACTGTAAGCTAGAACCCGGAACCGTGCGTTCCAAACATCGCATCTCTTCCCTGACTGTGATTGGCTAGGAATGTCTGCCATTGGTTGCTGGGTGGGGCGTAATCTGTGGTGGGCGGGAGATGGGCGTGGTCTCGGGTGTTATGTTTTCTTCTATGGTCGCTGGCAGCTCCGAGGCTTCAGTAACTCGCGGGCCGCGGACATGGTGCTGACGCTCGGCTGCAGGAAGCTGCTCCTACCGCTGCTGGCCCCCGGCTGGACGGGACGGGCCCTCAGGCTGAGAACCCCCGGCGTGGTGCCCTCCAGGGCGTGTAACATCTCTGCCTGCTCCTACAAGCTGAGAAATGTGGACTGTGAGTGACAGCTGCGGGGGCTGCCGGATTACTGGGTGAATTATAGGGGGCTGCCGGATTACTGGGTGAATTATAGGGGGCTGCCGGATTACTGGGTGAATTATAGGGGGGGCTGCCGGATTACTGGGTGAATTATAGGGGGCTGCCGGATTACTGGGTGAATTATAGGGGGCTGCCGGATTACTGGGTGAATTATAGGGGGCTGCCGGATTACTAGGTGAATTATAGGGGGGCTGCCGGATTACTGGGTGAATTATAGGGGGGCTGCCGGATTACTGGGTGAATTATAGGGGGGCTGCTGGATTACTGGGTGAATTATAGGGGGGCTGCCGGATTACTGGGTGAATAGGGGGAGGGGGGCTGCCGGATTACTGGGTGAATTATAGGGGGCTGCCGGATTACTGGGTGAATTATAGGGGGGCTGCCGGATTACTGGGTGAATTATAGGGGGGCTGTCGGATTACTGGGTGAATTATAGGGGAGGGGCTGCCGGATTACTGGGTGAATTATAGGGGAGGGGCTGCCGGATTACTGGGTGAATTATAGGGGAGGGGGGCTGCCGGATTACTGGGTGAATTATAGGGGGGCTGCCGGATTACTGGGTGAATTATAGGGGGGCTGCCGGATTACTGGGTGAATTATAGGGGGGCTGCCGGATTACTGGGTGAATTATAGGGGGGCTGCCGGATTACTGGGTGAATTATAGGGGGGCTGCCGGATTACTGGGTGAATTATAGGGGAGGGGGCTGCCGGATTACTGGTTGAATTATAGGGGAGGGGGCTGCCGGATTACTGGTTGAATTATAGGGGAGGGGGCTGCCGGATTACTGGGTGAATTATAGGGGAGGGGGCAGCCGGATTACTGGGTGAATTATAGGGGAGGGGCTGCCGGATTACTGGGTGAATTATAGGGGAGGGGGCTGCCGGATTACTGGGTGAATTATAGGGGAGGGGGCCTGCCGGATTACTGGGTGAATTATAGGGGAGGGGGCCTGCCGGATTACTGGGTGAATTATAGGGGAGGGGGCCTGCCGGATTACTGGGTGAATTATAGGGGAGGGGGGCTGCCGGATTACTGGGTGAATTATAGGGGAGGGGGGCTGCCGGATTACTGGGTGAATTATAGGGGAGGGGGGCTGCCGGATTACTGGGTGAATTATAGGGGGGCTGCCGGATTACTGGGTGAATTATAGTGGATAGGGGGGCTGCCGGATTACTGGGTGAATTATAGGGGAGGGGGCCTGCCGGATTACTGGGTGAATTATAGGGGAGGGGGGCTGCCGGATTACTGGGTGAATTATAGGGGAGGGGGGCTGCCGGATTACTGGGTGAATTATAGGGGAGGGGGGCTGCCGGATTACTGGGTGAATTATAGGGGAGGGGGGCTGCCGGATTACTGGGTGAATTATAGGGGGGCTGCCGGATTACTGGGTGAATTATAGGGGAGGGGGCTGCCGGATTACTGGGTGAATTATAGGGGAGGGGCTGCCGGATTACTGGGTGAATTATAGGGGAGGGGGGCTGCCGGATTACTGGGTGAATTATAGGGGAGGGGTGCTGCCGGATTACTGGGTGAATTATAGTGGATAGGGGGGCTGCCGGATTACTGGGTGAATTGTAGGGGGGAGGGGGGCTGCCGGGTTACTGGGTGAATTATAGGGGGGCTGCCGGGTTACTGGGTGAATTATAGGGGGGCTGCCGGATTACTGGGTGAATTATAGGGGAGGGGGCTGCCGGATTACTGGGTGAATTATAGGGGAGGGGGCTGCCAGATTACTGGGTGAATTATAGGGGAGGGGGCTGCCGGATTACTGGGTGAATTATAGGGGAGGGGGGCTGCCGGATTACTGGGTGAATTATAGTGGATAGGGGGGCTGCCGGATTACTGGGTGAATTGTAGGGGGGAGGGGGGCTGCCGGGTTACTGGGTGAATTATAGGAGGGCTGCCGGGTTACTGGGTGAATTATAGGGGGGCTGCCGGATTACTGGGTGAATTATAGTGGAGGGGGGCTGCCTGGTTACTGGGTGAATTATAGGGGAGGGGGGCTGCCGGATTACTGGGTGAATTATAGGGGGGCTGCCGGATTACTGGGTGAATTATAGGGGAGGGGGCTGCCGGATTACTGGGTGAATTATAGGGGAGGGGGCTGCCGGATTACTGGGTGAATTATAGGGGAGGGGGCTGCCGGATTACTGGGTGAATTATAGGGGAGGGGGGCTGCCGGATTACTGGGTGAATTATAGTGGATAGGGGGGCTGCCGGATTACTGGGTGAATTGTAGGGGGGAGGGGGGCTGCCGGGTTACTGGGTGAATTATAGGAGGGCTGCTGGGTTACTGGGTGAATTATAGGGGGGCTGCCGGATTACTGGGTGAATTATAGTGGAGGGGGGCTGCCTGGTTACTGGGTGAATTATAGGGGGCTGTGGGGTCAGGCGCTGCCTACTGGGGTAGGACTGTGTATAGGATACATGGTAGGAAGGGGATATATATATATAACACACTATAGGGTGTAACGTGTATATATAGGGGTATATAGGGTGCATGGTGTGTGTATATTTCATACACTAGGTATATTGTATATATTGGTATATAGGCTACATGGTGTATATACATTGGGTCATATATCGTGTATACACTAGGTATATATTGGTATATAGGGTACATGGTGTATATACATTGGGTCATATCGTGTATACACTAGGTATATGGTATATATTGGTATATAGGATACACGGTGTATATACATTGGGTCATATTGTGTATACACTAGGTATATGGTATATAGGGTATATGGTGTGTATACACTAGGTATATGGTATATATTGGTGTATAGGGTACATGGTGTATATACATTGAGACATATCTTGTATACACTAGGTATATGGTATATAGGATACATGGTGTATATACACTGGGTCATATCGTGTATACACTAGGTATATGGTATATATTGGTATATAGGGTACATGGTGTATATACATTGGGTCATATTGTGTATACACTAGGTATATGGTATATAGGGTATATGGTGTATATACATTGAGACATATCTTGTATACACTAGGTATATGGTATATAGGATACATGGTGTATATACACTGGGTCATATCGTGTATACACTAGGTATATGGTATATAGTGACAGAAGCTGACGAGTCCTCCGTCCATCCACTTCGGGCTGTTATCCTGCAAGTTGATCCAGAGGAAGGCAGAATCCCCTGATGTATTGGGTATATATAATTGTATATAGGATATAATACCCTTATCTTTTTTTGGATAACCCCTTTAAGAGAAAAAAAAGATTCTGTTCCGACCGCTGTCATGGTAAATAATAAGTTTGGCGCCGTTCAGTATAAGCCGTATTCTCCGCCAGGCTGCATCTGATTGGCTGGTGGCGCCCTCTGACCTGGCCATAGACAGGAGTCCGTTCTGCTAATAACCTGATCCGTTTACAATGTAATTACTCAAAGCGATGACCGATTAATGCCCCAGACTAGCAGCACAATTCTCACTGCTGGTGGTTTGTTGAAATGTATCAGTTTTGGGTCCAGGCTCCCACAGAGGATTGTCTGCACTGGATACAATTGTGGCAAACATCAGCGGTGTGAACAGGACTCGATCAAGATGAGAGTTCAACCTTTTGATGTGACCAAGAGTGTTCCCATTCACTGATCGCAAGCAGATAACTTGGAAAGATAATAAATTGCAACATAAAGTTTGTTAGAAAGTTTCCAAACTTTTAATTTTTTATGTCTGTTTTACCTGTTACTCTTGGGCTCATGCACCCAAACGTGTGGCGGCTAAGGCCTGCATTGCGGCCCACAGTCACTTGAATGGATCTGCAAGATCTGGAGCAGTGCGGAGGCACAGAGCGGAGGCTTTACCCAGCGCTTCCATGGGATTTCAGTCTGTGCCTCCGCGTCACACAAAAAATAAAACTGCGGACTGAATCTTTCGGATTGTGGACTCATTCAAGTGAATGGGTCAATATCCGCAAATGGCGGCCACACAGCTGGTGCCCATGCATTGTGGTCCGCAGCACAGGGCGCACACGTTATGTGATGTCATTGGTAAGATCAGACTCCTGCCATGTCCCTGAAGCGGCTCCAGCAGGCAGATTGGTGCCGTCTTTCAATAGACTGCAGCTAAAAGCCGTTTTACCAGCCGCAGTCGGCATCAGTGTGCACGCCAGGGCGGTTTAGTCTGCTATACATTGTAAGTATAGAGTATATACTGTGTATATCAGTGATACATTGTAAGTATAGAGTATATACTGTGTACATCATTGTGATACATTGTAAGTATCGAGTATATACTGTGTATATCAGTGATACATTGTAAGTATAGAGTATATACTGTGTATATCAGTGATACATTGTAAGTATAGAGTATATGCTGTGTATATCAGTGATACATTGTAAGTATAGAGTATATACTGTGTATATCAGTGATACATTGTAAGTATAGAGTATATGCTGTGTATATCAGTGATACATTGTAAGTATAGAGTATATGCTGTGTATATCATTGGGATACATTGTAAGTATAGAGTATATACTGTGTATATCATTGGGATACATTGTAAGTATAGAGTATATGCTGTGTATATCATTGGGATACATTGTAAGTATAGAGTATATACTGTGTATATCAGTGATACATTGTAAGTATAGAGTATATGCTGTGTATATCATTGGGATACATTGTAAGTATAGAGTATATACTGTGTATATCATTGGGATACATTGTAAGTATAGAGTATATACTGTGTATATCAGGGATACATTGTAAGTATAGAGTATATACTGTGTATATCAGGGATACATTGTAAGTATAGAGTATATACTGTGTATATCAGTGATACATTGTAAGTATAGAGTATATACTGTGTATATCAGTGATACATTGTAAGTATAGAGTATATACTGTGTATATCATTGGGATACATTGTAAGTATAGAGTATATGCTGTGTATATCAGTGATACATTGTAAGTATAGAGTATATACTGTGTATATCATTGTGATACATTGTAAGTATAGAGTATATACTGTGTATATCAGTGATACATTGTAAGTATAGAGTATATACTGTGTATATCAGTGATACATTGTAAGTATAGAGTATATGCTGTGTATATCAGTGATACATTGTAAGTATAGAGTATATACTGTGTATATCATTGGGATACATTGTAAGTATAGAGTATATACTGTGTATATCATTGGGATACATTGTAAGTATAGAGTATATACTGTGTATATCAGTGATACATTGTAAGTATAGAGTATATACTGTGTATATCAGTGATACATTGTAAGTATAGAGTATATACTGTGTACATTATTGGATCCTGCAGCTCGGCCTATTCCCGTTCCGTCCCCAGCACGAGCGATGCTTCAATGTAGCAAAACTTGTGAAAAACGACAAAAACAAACAAGGGAATGAACTGTAAGGTTAGCAGGTGAGAGGAGCTGAACTTTCACCTGTTTTCTTCACTTTTCCTTCGGGGTGTGTATGTGGCTTCAGCCATAAACTCTGGCCCCCCCCCCCTTCGTGGTATATAGTGCAGTCGGTGGGGGTATTTACTAACCTTTATATGCCAGATTTTGATGCGAAAATAGTTGTAGGACTTATTTTTGTGACTTGAAAAGCTTGTGCATTAATAAATTGTCGTGCACTATGTGTGACACTTGGGAGCGGCAAGACATGGCGGAGCCATCACAACCGCTCCTGAAGTTTTACCAACAAAAAACTACTCCAGTCGGGGGCCAGATGAGTCCTCGCTCCAGGTGCACAGGCTGCACCTAATTTACAAGGTCTGCACCTCAACATAGACTAGGCGAATCCTCCTGCAGAACAGGAGGGAAATGGTCTGCTGTAAATGACCCCCATTGTGTATTATCTGCCACTACCTCCCTCCCTATGTGTACGTGATTGTATCGGGGCTTATTGTGCACTATGTGGCAGAGATGATCATCTGCTGCCTGTACGATTATGGGAAGGATTGTAACTCTACCAGCTGCAGGTTACTTTTGTCCTGTCCTCCTAAATCCTAATGCCCCCCCTCCCCCCCAGCACTCACATATTATTCTGCAGGGTCTCTTTAGAGAACAACCTGTACGTGACTCCTCACGCCGCAGGCTATAGTAATGCTTCCTGGAAGGGATTTGATTGCACAATACAGGCCTATGGTGAGCGGTAAATCTACTTACTGGGCCAGATGTGTAGTTATAGGGCGTCTGTCAGCAGATCTGTCCCTATGACCCCGGCTGACCTGTCACACGTGCACTCGGCAGCTGAAGGCTTCTGTGTTGGTCCCATGTTCATATGTTCAAAAATGATGTTTTAATATATGCAAATGAGCCTCTAGGAGCAACGGGGGCGTTGCCTTTACTCCAAGAGGCTCCGCCCCCTCTGCAACTGCTGCACTCTCCTGCAGTTTGATTGACAGGACCAGACAGTGTAAATGTCCTCACCCCTGGTCCTGTCAATCAAAGTGCAGAGGGCGCAGCAGTTGCAAAGAGAGCAGAGCCTCTGGGTGTAACAACAACGCCCCCGTTGCTCCTATAGGCTCATTTGCATATATTAAAGCATCATTTCCATTCCATCCACCATGACGGCCACAATTAGAGATGACCCTTGACCTCTGTAGGGGCAGGAATACACAGAGTTTAAATTGATTTGATCAGGCTGAATGTAAGATCTTTGAGATACCTAAAATTGATATTCAGGTGGCAACGGTAGTCAAAAAGACGGCCTTACCATTCAAAGACGTATCACAACTTAGCGGTCCAATGGAGCGCAAAGCAGATACTTTATTAAGGAAAGCTTGGGAGGCATCTATGTTTGCTGCTACATCCGTGGCAAGAGCCATGTACTTCTGGTTGTCTGAGGATCACCTAAAGAACAAAACCCCCAGAGAAGAGATCCTAAAATACCATTGTTAAAATCAGCAACGGCTTTTTGTCAGATGCCTCGGCAGAATCGGTACGTTTTGCCGCGAGAGATGCAGCTAGACGAGCTTTATGGATAAAATGCATGGTCGGGATAAAACCTCCAAGTCTAAACTATGCTCTATCGCAGGCGTCCTCAAACTGCGGCCCTCCAGCTGTTGCAAAACTACAACTCCCAGCATGCCCGAACAGCCTACAGCAGGGCATTGTGGGAGTTGTAGTTTTACAACAGCTGGAGGGCCGCAGTTTGAGGAAGCCTGCTCTATCGCCTGCTCGGGGGAGCTTGTTTTTGGGTCAGTGTTAGATAAAATACTGGAGAAAGCGGCTGATAAAGAAAAGGCCCTTTTGTCAATTCCCTTTACAATCCAGGCCGTACAGGGGTAAAGGTAAAGCGGGTCGCTGGAAGGGGTAGAGGATTCATTCTTAATCCCCAAAGCAAACAGAACAATAAACACTGACGCCAAAGTGGGAGGAGGTGGAAGGGTCTTCTAACCCAGCGGAATCGGGTTACGTCAAACCCATGGGCATTAAACCTCATCGCTCAGGGATACAGAATAGAATTCTCTTCAACACCTCCAGATAAGTTCTCCGTCACCACCCAAAACAGACGTGTACGGGAAAACATTTGGCAGCGTACTCCGATCAGGAGTCGTCATAGAGGTGCCAGACTCCGAAAAGGGAAGGGGTTCTACTCAGGCCTCCTTCTAGTCAAAAAACCCGACTACACCTTCCACATAATAATAATAAACCTAAAGCCTTTAAACAGATCCACAGTATACAGAAGATTCAAGATGGAGTCAATCGCATCTACGATTCCCCTGATTCCAAAGGGTGCCTTTATGACGTCAGTGGATCCAAAGGAGGCCTACGATCCCATACCGATTCCTCAGGCCTCCCAGAGATATCTAAGGTTTACAATAGGAGATTTTGGGGGACTCCTCCATCACTTCCAGGACGTAGCCCTCCACTTTGGTATCTCATCGGCTCCCAGAACATTTACCAAACTAGTGGTGGAAATGAGCGCAGGAAGGGAACCAATCTCATCCCTTACCTAGACTATTTCCTAATAATTGTCAATTCAAAAGCAGAAACCTTCAGGACTACAGAAGAAGGTAGAAGTACCCTTTCAGCTTTAGGATGGGTGATGAATCGGAAAAAATCAATACTCGCCCCAACTACAAACAAAAGGTTCCTGGGCGTAGAGTTGGATTCTGTATCCCAAACAACCGATCTACCCCAGGACAAAGTAAGATCTCTCAGAAGCCAGACGGGTGTCCATTCGGGGGGCAATGAGCCTACATGCATGAACTCGGTTCCATGGAGTCAGGCCCATACAAGAATCATGCAGTCCTGGATCTTGAATAAATGGGACCGGAAGCAGACGTCCCTAGACAGGACGATACAGGTACCATCAACAGTCAAAATACATCTGAACTGGTGGAAGGAAGAGAAAAAAAACACTCCGGGCATAAAATGGCCCAGAATCCCAGAGGCTCGGGTCATAACAGATGCCAGCACTTCAGGCTGGGGGCAAAGATTAGGCAACCAGTTTTTCCAGGGAGACTAGACAAATGGCCTAAGAGAAAGAGCCTCAAATTTCAGAGAACTGAATGCAGTCCTTATGACGCTCGCAGAAGCAGTAGACCTATTAAAGAACAGGCATCAGAAGGTCCTCTCGGACAACCTCACTACAGTGGCGTACCGGAAACGCCAGGGGGGCACAAGGTCCGATTCACTGGGGGAAGTAGCAAAAATAATATTGTCCTGGATGGAAACCAACGCTCTCTCCTTAACCGCAGTCCATCTAAAAGGGTCGGAGAACCTAGAGGCGGACTTCCTAAGCCTAAATAGATCCAGGAGAATGGACGTTAAACCGCAACATATTTCCCGAGATCACGGCCAGGGGGGGCCTCCCTGAGAGAGACCGGTTTGCCTGCAGGGAAAATGCCCAGGTCCGACACTTCTGCTCGATAAATCCAAGAGACAGACCATGGGCAATAGATGCCTTATCAATAGTCTATGCGTTTCCACAGATTCCTCGCTTACTGCAGAAATTACAGAAAGAAGCAACAACGATGATCTTGGTAGCTCCTCACCGGCCAAAGAGAAGATGGTTGTCAATCCTGAGACGGTGGGCATTAGAGGAACCGTGGAAAATACCCTACAGGGATAACGTGCTCCATCAGGGCTCGAGAATCCACCCAAACCCCCAGATCTACAACTTGGCGGTCCTTCAGACAGAGAAGGCCCTTCAGACAGAGTAATCCTTACCCTTAAGGCTGGCAGGAAGAGAATGAGATCAGCCATTTATCTCAAAGTCTGGAGAAGGCTTTGCACTTGGCTGGGGGAGCATCATCCGAACACTTCTTCTCCGCCGATTAATAAAATACTAGACTTTCTGCAAAATGGGCTAGAATTGGGCCTGAGGCCGAGTACCCTCAAAGTCCAAATATCGGCCTTACTAGTCTCGCAGAGCACAGATGGATAAGGAGATTTATTAGAGCGGCCTCTAGGTTAAGGCCAACCATCCCTCAGTGGGACCTTAATACAGTATTAGACGGGCTAACTAGCCCCCCTTTTTCTCCCTTATCTGAGATCTCTATTAAACATCTGTCCTTGTTCAGCGCGGCTCCGCTATCCCTCATCGATCCTGCTCCATCCTGACAAGCTGCCGACTCCTGGAACAGAGTGGACGGTGTGCAGGCGCAAGAGAAGACCCCGCGCGCCGACCATGGGTCCCAACAAGGCACAAGCGGCTGCCGAGCGGCTTAAAGAATTCGCCCGGTCAGAGGCCCAAAATGGCGCCGCGGCCGCCACTCCAGCGCGCGCGGCTCTCGCCCGCGGTCAAGCCGCTCAGCAGGTGGAGGCGGGAGACAACGCTGAGCCTGAATTTACCTTAAAGGCTGCATATGAGCAGCTGCTGGTAGCGATCTCCTCGTGCCAGTCATTACTTAGTGGAGGTGAGCCTGCTCCGTCACCATGTGCAGCAGCTGAGAGACCGGGTCAAGCATACAGAGGACCGCGTGTCTGCTCCGGAAGATCTGACCAGACCTATGGCGGGGAGAGTGCAGGAGCTGGAGCGCTCTGTGGGTCAGTGGCAGCAAAAATGGGATGACCTAGAAAACAGGTCCCGCCGCAACAATGCCAGGATCCTGGGCCTTCCGGAAAAACCCGAGGGCCGTGATCCCGCCGCCTTCCTAGAATCCTGGTTCAAGGATCAGTTTCCAGAAGCACCTTTTTTCTCCTGCATATGCTGTGGGGAGGGCGCACCGTGTGCCAGCCAAGTCTCCTCCACCTGGCGCTCCTCCTAGACCCCTGCTGGCGCGACTGCTAAACTGGAGAGACGGGGATCTCCTCCTCAGTCAGGAACCAGCAAGATATCGGACATGACAGGGACCCTCTGATCATGCACCGGTTCTAGCAGCGCTAGCCATGACTGATCCCGCCGGGAAGGGCTGCAAAATGCGTGTACATCCTTTCTGGCCGTCTCTCTTTTCGGCTTGAACGATAGAATCCCGGATCAGCTAAAGATGTTCCTGGAGGTTCAGGGCGACTCAACAGACGCCATGTTGCTCTGGGAAACCAGGAAGGCGTATCTCAGGGGTGCCTCAAGTCGCCCATTTCCTATGTCAAGAGGGACTCGCAGCGTAAAGAGAATGATTCGCACGCCAGCTGTAGGGAGGCCGACAAGGCATTCACGGAGTCCCCCTCCGAGGAACGTAGAATTGAGTGGCTCTCCAGAGGGAGAAGGTGCATGTTGCATCTGGAGGAAAGGAGCAAACGGGAACTTATCTTCCTTAAGCAACAATCGTTTGAAACAGGAAACCAGACTGGGAAGCTGCTCGCGCACATTGCACGCGGCAACACTATGGCTCCCCCAGTACTCCGCATAAAGGGTGCTGATGGGCACGTGGCGGAGTCGGTGGAAGACCTACTGAAGAGCTTCCGCAACTTCTATGGGGACTTATATGGCTCTGCTGTGGCATACTCGGGGCATGAATTGGAGGCGTCTCATCCTCAGCTAGGAGACCTGGATAGAGGTCTCCTGGAAGAGGATGTTACATTGGAGGAGAACGCGAGCTGTCACGGATCTCCCGTCAGGGAAAGCGCCCGGCCGGCATCCCGGTTGAGGTTTACTCTAGATATGTAGATAACCTGGGTCCACAGCTCTTGAACATGTACAGAGCCGCGGATCCTTGTCGGACTCTATGTACGACGCCACAATAGTAGTGATTCTGAAACCCGACAAGGACCCGCTGGACTGTGGATCTTATCGCCCAATTTCCCTTTTGAACTTGGACTATAAAATCCTGACCAGGATTCTGGCTAATAGATTAATCAAGGTGATCACGTCGGTGATCCACACTGATCAATCGGGCTTTATGCCTGGCAGATCCACTTCCGACAACATTAGGAGAGCCCAGGTGGTAGCACAGATGGGCGCATCCGAGAAGGCAAGATGGGCCCTGGCCTCTCTAGACACTGCCAAGGCCTTCGACTCACTAGAATGGCCCTTCCTGATGGCCGCGCTTAGGAGCTTTGGCCCCAAATGTATCAAATGGATTGAAACATTGTCCAAGAGCCCCACGGCTAACATTCATCTCTACGGTGGTCACTCTGACAAGTTCCCCCTACACGGAGGCACGAGACGGGGATGCCCACTGTCGCCTTTATTATTCGCAATAGTAATAGAACATCTGGCCATTAGATTTAGACAAGATTAGGTATATGTAGGTGTCCATGCGGGTGGTAGAGAGGACAGAATAGGATTGTATGCGGATGTGTCACCGCCAGCTCTCTGAGAAGGTCTGGCAGACATTCTTCTGTACCTCTTGCATGATGTTCTTTGTTTTGGTTTCACTTTGTCATCTCCTTTCCTTCTCCCAGCTGTCATCTATTTACACTGATTGCCTCCCTTTATATTCCCTCCCATACTGCCTCACTTTGCAGTTTATACTTCTTCCTGGATTGTGCTCTCTGCTAGAAGCTGCAACTGCTGATTCCTCAGATAAGTCATTTCTTGTATTGTGTTTACTTGCTGGCTTGATTCTAGGTGACCCTGACTCCGTCTGTATTAAGTGCAGGGAGCCGGTGGTCGTGTCCCCTCACTATTATAGGGTTTTCAGGTGTCACACAGTATTAGGTACGAGGGCATGCAATCGTCTACCATAGAGATCCTTGCATGGGCATAGTAGTCAGGGAGAGCTCTAGGGGTTTTATAGGGGGTCACCCATATGCTCCTTAGTTTGGGATCAAGTCAGTCGGATGTTTATTTATAAGTTCCAGTTTTCTGCAGCACCATCCGTGACAGGATGATTTGATCTTGTTTGTCTGATCCGGAGGTGACTCTTCCCAGAGCAATTGGGATCATAGAACGTTTTGGTCGGTACTCTGGTCTGTACATAAACTGGGCCAAGTCTGCCATCATGCCCCTCTGGCCACACCACTGGCCCTCGCATCGCCACAACCTGCCTGTAGTTGATCAATTTAAGTACCTAGGGGTAATAATTAGGAAAGAGCCGCATCCATCTTACACCCTGAACATTGAACCTCTAGAATCTGTACTCCAAGAAAAGATGAGGACCTGGGGAGCCCTTCCATTGTCCACCATGGGGAGACTGAATCTCCTAAAAATGGTGCTATTACCTAAGGGCCTATACCTACTGTCCCACGCTTGCCACCGGTACCCCGGGGATTCTTCAAGCGCATTCACGCTTTAATCGCCTCATTTGTTTGGGGCAAGGCTAGAAGAAAGCTCTCACTATCGGTCCTACAGAGATGTCTCTTCCAGACTTCTTTCTCTACTTTATAGCGAGTCCATTAAGGTTCCTGAGGTATTGGATCACGAATGCCTCACTGCCCAATGCTGAGTTCTACCTACATGACCACGTGCGTGTATCCACGCGGTGGCCTGTCCCGGAGGCCTCCTCCCACTCCACGCAGACCAGGTCTGGCAGGCTTCTAAGCTAAAGGTATACAAGGACCTGCCCGGTGCAGTCCCCATATGGGACAGCTTCATGTTCCCTCACCTGGCACAGTTGGAGGGGGTATCTGAGTGGAGACGCCATGGTGTCCTGACCCTGGGAGACGTATATGAGAAAGGCCTCCTCAATGCACAGGAAATAAGAGGATGAAGTCCCCAAACCAATTGCGAGACATTTCAAAGAGTTTCACTCCTGTAATCCCAGCTTCCTAGAGGTTAGAGGGATAGACTGTGTCCAGGCAATGTATCAAAGAGGCTAGCCCAAAAGGAGAGCCGCTGGATTTGGACTCTTGGGACCTTACGCCCCAGGGGCCTAAATTAAATTTTGTGTTTTTCATCTTTCCTGTAACTGCTGGGACCACGCCTGTGGATCCCATTACTTTTTAATAATCTTTTTGGGTATTATTTTTAATCAATTTCTCTAATACGCTCTCTCTCCCCTCCTTTTATTATTATTTTTTCATAGGACGTAACCTCCTCACACCTTCCATCTGTTTATGCCCGCGAAAATGAACCGCTCTGCAGCCCGCTCTTCTTGTTGTTGAACATTGGTGGGAGTACGATCTTAGCTCCGCAGACTTATTTCCATAAATATATTTTTTCTGCAGATAACATATTCCTTTTGCCCCTTTGATCATGATTTGCCTTTTCTTTTACACGTTCACCTATATATATACTTTATCCCGAGTGCAATCCTGTTTACATTCATCATTCATCTTTCCCTATTATGCACTTTCCGCTTAGTGCAATCCATTCTCTCCTTCTATTCTCCCTCCCTTCTCCCCCATCATCCTCCAAGGTATCATCACAATTATTATCATTCATCATTATTACTACTAATCATTATTACTTGTACTTTTGATTTCACTTTGTCGCACCATTTTATTACCTGGGTGCTCATAATATGAATTGCACCAATTCTCATTATTTATTCACCTTTTCACACATTTCCCATGTCCTCTGTGTGATACAATCCTTGTTCCCACAGCTTCCCTTCCCTCCTTCACACTTGCTCTTCTTGGATCCATTATTGATCCTCTTGTATATACTTTACATCATTATGTACCCTTTGTATATTTTACACATTACTTCAAGCACACCTGCACCTTATGTATAAACACACTGGTTATTCTGTAATTTCATAATTGTTTTGCGTCATTATAAAATGCAGATTAATCTCTGCACAGTGTATTCGTGCCCATATATTTGTTTCTGTTTATGTATTGTTGTATCATTATTTTATGTATTTATCATGTAACACTCGTATTTTCGTTATCATTCATTAATTTGCCATGTATGTTGGAGATTTAAGGGAGGTGCATATAATTTGTTACATTTTCTGCGGTGATAGTTATTTCATATTATGTGGTGTATGTTATTGTCCTTCTCCTCTTCTGTGGTGTGTGTGTGTGTGTGTGCGCGCGATGCTTGGCGGCGCCTCTCGCCTGTGCGTCCTCACGCCGCTATCGTCCGTCACGTGACGTCTGCGTGTAGGCAGGATGCCGGCCGGGGGGCAGCAGGGCGCGGTTTGACTGGAGCCCCGCGCGCCAGCATACATGAGGACAAGTATGTACAATCCACATCCGATTGGTGGAGAGAGCCTGTAAATGGATGATTCACAGTGATGGTGTTACCCCCGGACGAAGGCACGCCGAAACGCGCGTTGGGGTAGCGCCATCCTGGGTGATATAGCACACGGTCATTTTTGGTGAGTCTCTGCTCTGTTTTACCTATACGGCACTTGATTTAGGATATTTCTAACCTGGTCACTGTTGTGGTTTGCTCTTATTCCATTTATGTTGCACTTGCAATGCAAACCCCTTTTTCCAGCCTTTTTTTGCCGTGCAGGTTCTTTTCTGACCGCTGACTCATCCGTTATTTAGGCTGCATTTATTTCGGTCATTGGTCACTGCACCGTATACAATACAATCTATTCCATTGATCACCACTTTTTGCATTTGACCTGTGCTATCCCAGGGTGGCGCTCTTCTTTTTCTGCTTCTATTCACTTTTTAACGGCATATCATCATTTATTGCTTTGTATATCTTTTTAATTATGTTACAATAAAATAATATTTTTACTTTTGGTACTATGAGCTCTGTTCTCTTGTTTTTTCGCCTGTTTCACTCGGGAGCTTGTACCGAGTCACAACTACGGGGGTCCTTCTGGTTATATTGGGTGGACACTGTTTTTCCATTTTTTTATCAGTTGGACACCTCTGGTCTCTATTGTTTTTCCTTATAAATAATAAAAACCATAAACTCCTATACTTACCTTATGCTGCTGTCAGTGATGCGATGTAGGCCTCTTCCGGCCTGTGTCCCGCACTGTACGGCTCAGGCGGTGCGATGACGTCATCGCACCGCCTGCAGCGGCCTCTGATAGGCCGTCAGAGGAACGGGTAAGGGAGACGCCTCTCACCTGCTCCTCCGCACCGTTCATCTGTATCTCTGTCCTGAGGACACGAAAGGTTTCTGTGGACGGTAGCGCAAATCTGCTCTGTAAGGGCTCACGCACATGCAGGTTCGCAATATACGGGCACCAGCCATGTACGCACCGTCTCGTGGATGTGGACCCATTCACTTGTGTGGAACAGAGGCACAGATCGGAAGCACTACGGAGTGCTACCATGGGTTTTCTGACCGTGCATGCAAATTGCAGGCCCCATTCAAGTGATTGGGTCCGGCGGCCCTATGGTAAGTGCCCGTGCAGTGCGGACCCGGCTGGCGTACGTTTGTGTGCTTGAGCCCTAAGGAAGTGATGAATCCTAGAGTCCTTTGGCTGTCCAAAGTCTAAACAATCCTGGGGAATCCTGTCCCGGGGGTGGTGGAAGAGGCGGGGAAAGTATCCGAGCCGAGGATTTGACCAAGTCCCAAATTCTGAGAGAATGCTTAAGGATTAGTAATAGTGGGTGGAGAGGCAGTGGGGTCCGGTGGACCGGGGAGCAGCCCAAGTGCGGCACCTCCGATAGTGAAGCTTTGGAGCTTCTTGCTATTACTTTGGTTCCCGGAGACGTCCTTGGAGTCTGTCTCTGTATTAAGTGGAGCAAATCTAGGAATAGAATTATTCCAAACAAACTGGAGAGACATCGATTTTGTATGATTTTCAGGAAATATGTCAGAACTACGACTGGGAAAGCTTTAAAATAGTATATTTTGGGCAAGAAAGGTCTCTTTTGGAGCGTTAACTCTCCTGATCCAAAGCGTTTTATTGCGTTTTGCACGCGCGTGAGAAAAATCGTCATGTTTTGGTACTCGAACGTCTTCACAGAAGATCGGGCTTGGGATCGGTGTTCTGTAGATTGTATTATTTCCCCTTATAACATGGTTCTAAGGGAAAATAATAGCATTCTGAATACAGAACGCATAGAAAATGTATAAAAATGTAACTCTCCTCATCCACTGCACAGCCGGCATCTCTTCTGTCTTCTTCTTTGAGGACCTGGAGGAAAAAGGACCTTTGACGTCACTGCGCTCATCACATGGTCCATCACTATGCTGATGGATCATGTGATGAGCGCAGTGATGTCACCAAAGGTCCTTTTTCCTCCAGGTCCTCAAAGAAGAAGACAGAAGAGATGCCGGCTGTGCAGTGGATGAGGAGTTACATTTTTATACATTTTCTATGCGTTCTGTATTCAGAATGCTATTATTTTCCCTTAGAACCATGTTATAAGGGGAAATAATAAAGATCGGGTCCCCATCCTGATCGTCTCCTAGCAACCGTGCGTGAAAATCGCACCGCATCCGCACTTGCTTGTGATTTCCACGCAGCCCCATTCACTTCTATGGGGCTTGTGTTGTGTGAAACAAGGCACAATATAGAACATGCTGCTATTTTCACACAACGCACAAGTGATGCGTGGAAATCACAGCTCATCTGCACAGCCCCATTGGAGTGAATGGGTCCGGATTCAGTGCGTTCACGTCACACATTGCACCCCTGCGGAATTCTCGCCCGTGTGAAAGGGGCCTAACTGTGTGAGTAAAGTGCATCATAGGAGGCTGCTGAACGGACTCCTAGGGAATGTCCTTCTTGGGATATGTTCACACGTGGCAGATTTGTCGCGTTCATCTGAATGGAAAATTGCAGAAATCCATGTGCATGTTGCCGAAACAACCCAAATCCTCACCCAATCTGCAGTGACTATCCCCCCTCCCCCATTGCAGTAATGTAGGTGAATGGAGACCACCGCTCGGAGACTCGGGGAGGGGGCCGCAGCTCAGCGGTGCAGTGACTCGCCTCCTGGTCGTGCGCTCAGAGATGATACGGGGTCGATCTCTGCGGTGTCCCCCAATGTCGCAGACCTTGGAGAGCTCGACCGGCTGTGGATGGAGCCTGCAGCTGTGGGTATTTTTGGGAGGTTGTAAGGACTGAACCCCCGGGTGGTGACCATACACTGCGGAGGCTTTATGGGGTGCAGGGAGGTAGACCCAGGGGCCCATGATTACTGGGGGGGGCGGCAGGACAGATTTTGCACGGCTCCCTCTGCTGACCTCAGTCTGTTCTCTGTGCTGTAACCTGTTGTTTTCAATCACTTGATCTTGTTAACGTTAGGATTGTGCCCGTCCCTGGGCGATGAGAGAGTCTGCAGGGGTTTGCAGATTGTGGTGTAAACAAGGCGTTGATTATCCTGGGTTATGTGCTGCAGTTTATATGGGGTTTTCTGGATTCCGATCTGGGGGGGGGGGGGGGGGGCCAGGCTAATCTCGGGTTCATGAGTCCCCCCAGAAGTTTTTGGGAAGGGGGGGGGGGAATCTTGTCTTACTGGTTCCAGCTCTTCTGAAATCCCGGATCTCTTATCTGGCTTAGCAAATTCCTATTAGACTTTGTCATAAATTTCTTAACGTTTCAATATCTCTGCTTCTGTTACTGAATGGGAACCTTCGAATTCGCATCCAGCGACCAAAAACCTTGACTGTGTTTAAAACGTATCCGGTCCAGACAACAGCCGACCTTCCTGTACCTTTTATAATGTAGTATTTATGGATACATTGTATCACGTATTACTATTCTATCACCTGTATTCATAGGATCTATCTTTTGCAGTGCACCCTATATGGAAAGGACCTTTAAACATCCCCGGAGGATCCCGCCAGTCTCCTATCAACATTCGTGTACGGGATAGTGTTTTTCACCCAAATCTTGCACCTATCTCCACCCAGTATGACCCCAATACGTGTATTCACATCTGGAACAATGGTTACTCCTTCCTGGTGGAGTACGATGACTGCACGGACAAATCAGGTGAGAGGCGGCTGCTCCCGGAATCCTATTATCATCATCGCGCCGATCCCCCCGACAGATCTCCTGCAGCCCGAGGCCACGGTAGTGTCTGATTAGAGGCCTTCCTGATGGGACGGTCACTTTATATGGGGTAAATATGGGTGATTTATAGATAATTTACAGATTTTTGAGCCATCAAAACATATGATGTAATGTCTGGAGGCTATATCGGCGCTGGAGCGTTATATATCAGTCACATATGATGTAATGTCTCTGGAGGTTATATCAGTGCTGGAGCGTTATAAGAGGAGCGGCTGATATCAGTCACATATGATGTAATGTCTGGAGGTTATATCAGTACTGGAGCGTTATAAGAGGAGCGGCTGATACCAGTCACATATGATGTAATGTCTCTGGAGGTTATATCAGTACTGGAGCGTTATAAGAGGAGCGGCTGATATCAGTCACATGTGATGTAATGTCTCTGGAGGTTATATTAGGGCTGGAGCGCTATAAGAGGAGCGGCTGATATCAGTCACATGTGATGTAATGTCTCTGGAGGTTATATCAGTACTGGAGCGTTATAAGAGGAGCGGCTGATATCAGTCACCTATGATGTAATGTCTCTGGAGGTTATATCAGTACTGGAGCGTTATAAGAGGAGTGGCTGATATCAGTCACATATGATGTAATGTCTCTGGAGGTTATATCAGTACTGGAGCGTTATAAGAGGAGCGGCTGATATCAGTCACATATGATGTAATGTCTCTGGAGGTTATATCAGTGCTGGAGCGTTATAAGAGGAGCGGCTGATATCAGTCACATATGATGTAATATCTGGAGGTTATATCAGAGCTGGAGCGTTATAAGAGGAGCGGCTGATACCAGTCACATAGGATGTAATGTCTGGAGGTTATATCAGTGCTGGAGCGTTATAAGAGGAGCGGCTGATATCAGTCACATAGGATGTAATGTCTGGAGGTTATATCAGGGCTGGAGCGTTATAAGAGGAGCTGCTGATATCAGTCACATATAATGTAATGTCTCTGGAGGTTATATCAGCACTGGAGCGTTATAAGAGGAGTGGCTGATATCAGTCACATATGATGTAATGTCTGGAGGTTATATCAGTACTGGAGCGTTATAAGAGGAGTTGCTGATATCAGTCACATGTGATGTAATGTCCCTGGAGGTTATATCAGCGCTGGAGCGTTATAAGAGCAGCGGCTGATATCAGTCACATATGATGTAATGTCTCTGGAGGTTATATCAGTGCTGGAGCGTTATAAGAGGAGCGGCTGATATCAGTCACATGTGGTGTAATGTCTGGAGGTTATATCAGTACTGGAGCGTTATAAGAGGAGCGGCTGATATCAGTCACATATGATGTAATGTCTCTGGAGGTTATATCAGCGCTGGAGCGCTATAAGAGGAGCGGCTGATATCAGTCACATATGATGTAATATCTGGAGGTTATATCAGAGCTGGAGCGTTATAAGAGGAGCGGCTGATATCAGTCACATATGATGTAATGTCTGGAGGTTATATCAGTGCTGGAGCGTTATAAGAGGAGCGGCTGATATCAGTCACATATGATGTAATGTCTGGAGGTTATATCAGCGCTGGAGCGTTATAAGAGGAGCGGCTGATATCAGTCACATGTGATGTAATGTCTGGAGGTTATATCAGTGCTGGAGCGTTAGAAGAGGAGCGGCTGATATCAGTCACATATGATGTAATGTCTGGAGGTTATATCAGCGCTGGAGCGTTATAAGAGGAGCGGCTGATATCAGTCACATGTGATGTAATGTCTCTGGAGGTTATATCAGTGCTGGAGCGTTATAAGAGGAGCGGCTGATATCAGTCACATATGATGTAATGTCTGGAGGTTATATCAGCGCTGGAGCGTTATAAGAGGAGCGGCTGATATCAGTCACATGTGATGTAATGTCTCTGGAGGTTATATCAGTCCTGGAGCGTTATAAGAGGAGCGGCTGATATCTGATATTGATGTGTCATATACAGTAGTTGTCATGGGGGGCCGGGAGGTTCTGATGGACACTATAGTCTCTAGCCCAGGACGTCCGATGTCGGGGGGGGGGGGGGGGGGGGGGTTACCTCCGGCTGCTCAGGGAGTGGACCGTGTTCTTCTTTGGTAAATTATTCTGTATTACTTTCCAGGGTCTCCCGCCTCCTTCCTGACGCTCTCCATCTAGCAGATTAATTGGGGGCTTTCATTGTCATTTTTGGTCCAATAAGCAGCTTTATTTTTGGCTGTCGGCCACTACATTCCACTCCGGATGGAATCTGTAATGAGCTGGACCCCGCCACCTTTCATGTGGAATTTTCCTGGGGCCCCGACAGGTTCTGAATTGCTAAAGGGGAAACTGTCATTAGGGAGGACTTACATTTCGGGTTAGGGGTTATACATTGGTCTTTCCTTGTGTCAGTGAATGGAGACCTCCGGGCCCGTCACACGGAGAGAGCGAAAGATGCTGCAAACAGCTCCTCCTATCTCAGCTTCCTGTGGGGACATGCGTGGTGGGTGGCTGACTGAGGCCGCGTCTGAATGGAGAATGGGAGTCGTTGTGAACATTGCATGGTGGGGATATTGCATCTCTGGGGTTAGTTAACCTCTTGTGTGCCAGTTGTGTAACCTCCCTCTGTATCCTGGTACATGGATGTAGTCGCTGCGCTGTTATTTCCCTGCGACTGTCTCCGTGTCGCAGCTTGTGGAATACACCCGGTGTGTCACCTCCCCGCAGCATGAAAACTGTAACCAACGGAGATTGGGTTCACACCATGTAAGGGTGACAGATCCGCTCCGCTCCCTGCAGCTTTAAAGAAACGTAACCCTTTAATGTGCTGTTCTGCTGTTACGTGTCTGATTGGTGGGGTTCCAGCGATCCTTGTCGAATATCTTCTATATAAAAATAATCTTTATATAAAAGAGAGGATCAAAAAAAAAAATAATATAAAAAAATATGATCCTTCAGGCGGACATAATCGCCTCTAAGTTCTTTTATCGAGTATCTTAATTTTGATTTGTGCAAACAGTGAAACAAAGGGACAGTTGTCTATGCAAAAATATATATGTAATTTATTATACACAATACAAACCAAGGAAATAAAATTGCAAAGACAAACAATACCCCAAATATGCCACACGGTGGCGCTAACACACCCCTATCTCACCAGCACTGGACAGCTGAAAGTTACTTATGAGATACTTTTAACAAGCAGAACAATGATTTAGATACCAGGAGAAAGCGAGGATCTTCTGTTTACCAAACACGGATTATACAGTGGGAATAAATGTTATCCCTGGACTCTGTTTCCCTATGACCAATCCAAACTATATGATAGTAATACGACAAAATATCCAGCTCTGCAATCAGACTACGGAATATAACTTTCCAAGGGTCAGATCTTCCATTAACGATACGCATCTTTGCTAAGAGAATAATCAGCATTATGGAGGCGCCTAGCACTATATATTCCCACAGTATGGGGACTTTTGGCTATATACCGAGAGAAATATCTTATTAATATCCCGAGCAGTAAACACAGTATACGTTACCGGGTCAAAGATAGACAGAGTTTCAGATGGGACCAGTTCTCAAGGACTTTCCTTATAGTCAAAATATAATCCAAGTTTCTTTTGGTATATCTTTCTTGTGGTCCGTTTCCTTTGTGAGGGTCTCTGATGCTCTGCACACGAGTAATTATTCCCCACCTTTAGGATTAGGGATTTCCAATCGGGTAAGGTGGGTGTATTCGCATGCTAATAACACAATGATGTCATAGTAACCCTTGACATGGTATAAAAAAAAAGGGTAAAATAATATAATATTGTCCATCTGCCTCCAGTGGCACTGTTGTAACGTCAGACTTTTAAGTGAAAACTTAGATAACGTGGCTTCATTTTATGAGTACCTATTAACCTTTCTCAACGTATATAAAAGAGGAGGGATACTTCTCTGACACCCTGAAGTCATCTTTCCCAGACTTACTGGTACCATTATGATTTTCCCAGACTCTTGATTTATGGGCTTGATAAGAAATACAATGGGCCTTCCACGTGCACCGTGGGTTTCTATATCGAACTGTCCAAGCTATTGAGTAACGACGCCTGGAATAACATTGGCTTTTCTGAGAAACTTCTACTAGCGGAAAACCTCAGTGCTTTCTATACCTCTTAAGGCCTCTTTCACACTTGCGTTGTCCGGATCCGGCGTGTACTCCACTTGCCGGAATTACACGCCGGATCCGGAAAAACGCAAGTGAACTGAAAGCATTTGAAGACAGATCCGTCTTCAAAATGCGTTTAGTGTTACTATGGCAGCCAGGACGCTATTAAAGTCCTGGTTGCCATATTAGTAGTGGAGAGCGGGGGAGCAGTATACTTACAGTCCGTGCGGCTCCCCGGGCGCTCCAGAGTGGCGTCAGAGCGCCCCATGCGCATGGGTGACGTGATCCATGCGATCACATGATCCATGCACTTGGGGCGCCCTGACATCACTCTGGAGCGCCCGGGGAGCCGCACGGACTGTAAGTATACTGCTTCCCCCGCTCCCCACTACACTTTACCATGGCAAACAGGACTTTAGCGTCCTGGTAGCCATGGTAACCATTCAGAAAAAGCTAAACGTCGGATCCGGCAATGCGCCGAAATGACGTTTAGCTTAAGGCCGGATCCGGATCAATGCCTTCCAATGGGCATTAATTCCGGATCCGGCCTTGCGGCAAGTGTTCAGGATTTTTGGCCGGAGCAAAAAGCGCAGCATGCTGCGGTATTTTCTCCGGCCAAAAAACGTTCCGGTCCGGAACTGAAGACATCCTGAACGGATTTCTCTCTATTCAGAATGCATTAGGATAATCCTGATCAGGATTCTTCCGGCATAGAGCCCCGACGACGGAACTCTATGCCGGAAGACAAGAACGCAAGTGTGAAAGAGCCCTAAGGCTATATCCACCCAGTGAGATACACACGGCATAAAGTATACCTTAATACTTGGTTATACTATATATCAATATTGCATATTATACATGAATTATTGATATGTTCATACTAAAAAGCTAAATAAATGCACAGATGAATGTATAGAATACTTCTGAATATATGAATAGACCTCACACCAGATGTGTCTTAAGGATATAAATTCTTATCTTGTCCAGGTTCAGCCATGAAACAAACCTTGTTCCCTTCAGACAGACGTGTCTGGAGAAACCAGTATACTCCCTATAGATAAACCCAGTATACTCCCTATAGATAAACCCATATCTTTTAGCAATAACTTTTGAAATACAATGTCTATGACTCTTATATAAACTGAACTTGCCATGAACTCGTCTCGGCCTCTTCAGCCACAGAACAGAACTTTGCTTCAAGCTGATTTCACTCTTAAAGGCAATGAGCATCCATCTTGGCCCTAATATCATCAGATAATACTGTGCACTACATGCTGCATATGAAATGGCAGCGCTCCGGATCCCCCTGACGTGTTTCTCTGTCTCTGGTCACAGTGGTGAGTGGCGGACCCCTGGAGAACCCCTACAGACTCAAGCAGTTCCATTTCCATTGGGGGGCCAATAATGACTGGGGCTCGGAGCACACGGTGGACAGCAAGGTGTTTCCTGCAGAGGTGAGATACTCCGTCCCAGGGGCTGCACACCGCACAGTACATCGTCTGGTTGTAGTCCATTATACAATCTGCTTGCACACATGCGCAGGCGCTGTCACACGCGCAGACACCTTTTCTTCTTGCTTGCAATGGCTGATAACCCGAAACAGTACTTTGCATTCACCAGCAGTAAATGTCGACTATTTCAGCTCCACCTTGTGCATTGGAACTGCTCCAAGTACCGGACCTTCGAGGAGGCGGTCATGGAAGAGAGCGGCTTGGCTGTCATCGGCATATTCTTAAAGGTAATCCTCCATCCGTCCAGAAAAGCTTATCAAATTTCTCTCTGCTACATAGGTAATGCAGATGTGTTCTGTGTCCGCAGCTCGGCAGGTACAACGAGAAGCTCCAGAAGCTGGTAGACATATTGCCTTCTGTCCGATATAAGGTAAGGCAGACATGTCTGACTCCTGTGTGTAATCCTAGTCCCATAGACTTTACTGCTGATTGCAGTCTATCAAGCGGCCACAAGAGGGCACCAGTGCACTTCATATATTGTAGAGCACATGGCTGGAGGCGCAGCACTGATCGCCGTCTTAGAACTGAAAGACTTTAATTAGTGATGTCAGGGTTTTTAAAAGTTGTGAAAAACCTTACAGGACGTGTGTAATTCCAGCGAAGTGAATGCAGTACAAAAAATAAATAACTGACCAAAACGGCTCAAACTGATGCCAAATGGGTATAAACTGATTTTTTTTTTTTTTTACATGTGTTTTTTTTTTTTCTTTTTTCTTTTTCCTTTATTTTTCTGTTCTGACGGATCTGAAGAACGGGCAAATAACAGTGATGTGACTTCTCCTGTGACTCGCTGCTGTCATATATTTTTCGCAGGACGCTCTTACAGAGTTTAATTATTTCGACCCCTCCTGCCTTCTGCCGACCTGCAGTGATTACTGGACCTACTCCGGCTCGCTGACCACGCCGCCGCTGACCGAGTCCGTGACTTGGATTATGATGAAGAAACCAATTGAAGTCGACCACAGTCAGGTGATTTGGTTGCATTCCTTGTTGTGACCCAATGACCCGACCTCTGACCCCTGAAAATGTGACATTAATGGCTCTGCATTTGCAGGAGAAACATCACCTTGTGGTCTAAGAAAAGCTGCAAAGGGAGAAAGTTAGAACTCTGCCCAGAATGCAGGTCACCAGAGCATTTAGCTGTACAGCTGCAGAATAGTGAGTGCTGCTCTGGAGTATAATACAGGATGTAACTCAGGATCAGTACAGGATAAGTAATGTATGTACGCAGTGACTGCACCAGCAGAATAGTGAGTGCAGCTCTGGAGTATAATACAGGATGTAACTCAGGATCAGTACAGGATAAGTAATGTATGTACACAGTGACTGCACCAGCAGAATAGTGAGTGCAGCTCTGGAGTATAATACAGGATGTAACTCAGGATCAGTACAGGATAAGTAATGTATGTACACAGTGACTGCACCAGCAGAATAGTGAGTGCAGCTCTGAAGTATAATACAGGATGTAACTCAGGATCTGTACAGGATAAGTAATGTATGTACACAGTGACTGCTCCAGCAGAATAGTGAGTGCAGCTCTGGAGTATAATACAGGATGTAACTCAGGATTAGTACAGGATAAGTAATGTATGTACACAGTGACTGCACCAGCAGAATAGTGAGTGCAGCTCTGGAGTATAATACAGGATGTAACTCAGGATCGGTACAGGATAAGTAATGTATGTACACAGTGACTGCACCATCAGAATAGTGAGTGCAGCTCTGGAGTATAATACAGGATGTAACTCAGGATCAGTACAGGATAAGTAATGTATGTACACAGTGACTGCACCAGCAGAATAGTGAGTGCAGCTCTGGAGTATAATACAGGATGTAACTCAGGATCAGTACAGGATAAGTAATGTATGTACACAGTGACTGCACCAGCAGAATAGTGAGTGCAGCTCTGGAGTATAATACAGGATGTAACTCAGGATCAGTACAGGATAAGTAATGTATGTACACAGTGACTGCACCAGCAGAATAGTGAGTGCAGCTCTGGAGTATAATACAGGATGTAACTCAGGATCAGTACAGGATCAGTAATGTATGTACACAGTGACTGCACCAGCAGAAGAGTGAGTGCAGCTCTGGAGTATAATACAGGATGTAACTCAGGATCAGTACAGGATAAGTAATGTATGTACACAGTGACTGCACCAGCAGAATAGTGAGTGCAGCTCTGGAGTATAATACAGGATGTAACTCAGGATCAGTACAGGATAAGTAATGTATGTACACAGTGACTGCACCAGCAGAATAGTGAGTGCAGCTCTGGAGTATAATACAGGATGTAACTCAGGATCAGTACAGGATAAGTAATGTATGTACACAGTGACTGCACCAGCAGAATAGTGAGTGCAGCTCTGGAGTATAATACAGGATGTAACTCAGGGTCAGTACAGGATAAGTAATGTATGTACACAGTGACTGCACCAGCAGAATAGTGAGTGCAGCTCTGGAGTATAATACAGGATGTAACTCAGGATCAGTACAGGATAAGTAATGTATGTACACAGTGACTGCACCAGCAGAATAGTGAGTGCAGCTCTGGAGTATAATACAGGATGTAACTCAGGATCAGTACAGGATAAGTAATGTATGTACACAGTGACTGCACCAGCAGAATAGTGAGTGCAGTTCTGGAGTATAATACAGGATGTAACTCAGGATCAGTACAGGATAAGTAATGTATGTACACAGTGACTGCACCAGCAGAATAGTGATTGCAGCTCTGGAGTATAATACAGGATGTAACTCAGGATCAGTACAGGATAAGTAATGTATGTACACAGTGACTGCACCAGCAGAATAGTGAGTGCAGCTCTGGAGTATAATACAGGATGTAACTCAGGATCAGTACAGGATAAGTAATGTAATGTATGTACACAGTGACTGGACCAGCAGAATAGTGAGTGCAGCTCTGGAGTATAATACAGGATGTAACTCAGGATCAGTCCAGGATAAGTAATGTATGTACACAGTGACTGCACCAGCAGAATAGTGAGTGCAGCTCTGGAGTATAATGCAGAATGTAGCTCAGGATCTGGACGCAGTGACCGCTCTTCTAGTGTAGATTCATCAGGTCTATTTCATGCCAGTTCTCCTCTCTTCCAGCTTGCGGTATTTCGCAGTCTTCTCTACACTGCTGTGGGCGAAGAAGAGAAAAACATGGTGGACAACTTCCGTCCTCTCCAGCCACTCATGAACCGCACCGTCCATTCCTCCTTTGAACCAGCCCTAAAGATGTCCGAATTCAAAAAAACGGATGTTCAGGCCGGGTAGAGCGCGGTCCTTCTGATCGAGTCGCGGTCCTCACAGCCGCGTGCACATTCCGGTGTACCATCTCTGCATTACCACATAAGAGATCTAACCCCTAATCTTCACCCTGGGATCACGTTTCCATATTGTTCCGCCTTTTCCGGGTTACACTGATCGGTTTACAGGCGCTTCAGAGCTGAACATCGGTGCCTTTTTTATATTCATTTGCATTTTACTATTTTTTTAGATTTTTTTATTTTTTTTGCAGTCTTTTTTAAGAGATACAACTGGTTTTAAGTGACCTTAGAATAATGTGGGGTGGCCGCGCTCGGTCATGTGACCTAATGGTCGGGTGCAGGAGCCTTCCAGGAGGTGCTGATGCGATATGTGACCCATGAGCGCCGCTACCTACGTCTTACATTTCACATGCAGTGGTTGGAGTATAACCCCCCACATTGCAGGCCTGGTATGTTGTCTTCTGTCCTTGCTGTGCATTACATTAGTTCCTGTTCGTCTGGTTATAGGAGTTGATATACCTCTGCGGAGCATGCTGGGTGTAGTAGTTAATGTTTCCCCTGAAGTGCTGTTTTCTTAAAGGGACAGGAACCCGGCAGTCTGTCCTCTTGCTGTTGAGTTGACGGGGTGCATCGCATCGTTTTCAGACTGTAGGATGGGGGGATGCATGCTATGGCTTTCTGTTATCAGATATTTCGGTTGGTGCCCGCCTTCGGTAGGACGGGTAGTAATGTTCTAGGTGATAGACGTTTACCCCCTCGCGTTCTCACCAGTGTCGTATGCGCCTCGGGTGCAGGTGATGGGTTCACTTATGGAGTCTGTTCTGTAAAATGTATCCGAATAGAGATTTATTAAAGGCTTTTTTTTAACTCTAACATTCTGCCTCATTCTTCAGGAGATGCCGACCCCTGGGGGAGCGCTGTCCCTTTAAGTTGCTCTGATTCCCATACATGAGACAATGCAGCCATTCAGCGCCGGCGGATTGTCAGCTCTTCCTCCTGCTTTGTGGGAAACTGGATGTTTTTCCTTTTCATGGGGAGGTGATCGAGCATCAGATGGGGCGCCGCGGCGATCTCAGAATATGGGTCGATCCTGCAAAGTGAGAAGCTTCGTTTATCGTCCAATTAGCGGTGTCTTCATGGGGCAGAAGGGGTTAATTGCGTGCAGATGGCAGGAATAATGTAATTTTGGCGCAGCTGCTGCAGAGCCTCTTATCCTGCTTTTCTAGGGTCCTGAAAGGCAAATCTTTTTGTACAGAGTCGGGTATGTTTTACCTCTTAGGCCTAGTTTACACGAACGTATGGCTTTTATAGTTTTTTGAGGTCCTTTTTTCACGGATCTGTTTTTGAGGTTCCGTTGTGTTTTAGTTTTTCCGTATGGCATATACCGTATACAATAATTACATAGAAAAAATTGCGCTGGGCATAACATTTTCAATAGATGGTTCCGCAAAAACGGAACGGATACGGAAGACATACGGATGCATTTTTTTTGCGGACCCATTGACTTGAATGGAGCTACGGAACGTGATTTGCGGGCAATAATAGGACATGTTCTATCTTTCAACGGAACGGAAATACCGAAACTGAATTCATGCGGAGTACATTCCGTTTTTTTTGCGGAACCATTGAAATGACTGGTTCTGTATATGGACCGTATACGGAACGCCAAAAAAACGGCCCACAAAACGAAAAAAAAAAAACTGTAGTGTGAAAGAGGCCTTAGGCTCCATTTCCACATTTGTGGTGTGTTGCGGATCTGCAACACACCCGCCCGGCACCGCTATAGTAATGCCTATTCTTGTCCGCAACCTGCGGACATGTTCTATCTTTTGCGGAGCTGCGGACCCAAAGAACGGGGCCGCGCTCCGCAAATGCGGATGCTGACAGCACACTGTGTGCTGTCCGCATCCATTCCGTCCCCATAGAAAATGAATGGGTCCGCACCTGTTCCGCAAAATTGCGGAATGGATGCGGACCCATTTGCGGACGTGTGAATGGATCCATTTATTTTCAATGGGGCCGGAATCCGCACTTCTGTTCTGCAAAAAAATAGAACATGTCCTATTTTTGTCCGCAAATGCGGAACGCACGTGTGTGAATGGAGCCTTATCCAGATACATGTACATTCAGAAGCCTGAGAAAGCTGGGGGGCGACTGAAGAGGGGGAGGGGGTCACAGAAATTCTGCGATTACAATCTGTCCTGCAGCGATTCAGCCCTGATAAGTGTTGCCCACAGGATTGCCCTCAATAGGCGCCTGTTACTGGGCACCCGCGTGGGCGCCTCTGCGCATCACCTCTGTCTTCTTGCCAAGCTTGTTTCCTAAGTAGGAAGTCCTGTATGTGTGCCCTGACCACCGGGCATGCAACCCCCAGCGGACTGTCGGTGGGAGGGAGACTATGGCATATTGGGGGTGGTAGTTATCCCCCCCCCCCATCACTGACTGCTTCAAATGTCTGCATAATGAGTAACCCTTTGGCTACATGCACACGAACATTAGGGGCCCGTGCTGCGGACCGCAATGCACGGGCACAGACCGCGGGGCAGCCACATGCGGGTCACGGACCCATTTACTTGAATGGGGTCCGCTCCGTAGTGCTTCCATGGTGTTCCGATCCGTGCCTCCATTTTGCATCTCCGTGATTGCGGACCCATTCAAGTGAATTGATCCGTGATGCACACGGCCGGTGCCCATGTATTGTGGACACGCTGTATGCGGGCCGCAATACGGCCACGGGGGGCACACGGTCGTGTGCATGTAGTCTTACCCTGCTGGTGTCTTTGAACTTGAAGGATTGAGATGAGAGGCCACCGGACAAATCTGGTGCCGCTTATCTCTGGTGGGGAATGAACCAATCCTTGCTTCCCAATGGTAGTCAGACTATAGTCAATTGGATGGTGAGCGCAGGCGGCCATAAGAGAATGGGAGACCCTGAAGACGTCCCGAGCGCACTGTGCGGCCCCCTGATCACCGCATTGCCTCCTGCTCCCACCAATGGGCGGGGTGTGTTTTTTTTTTTTTTTGTGTGTGAATCCCCTTTAAGAGTTTGCTGCCACTTTGTAACTTTTTGCCTCTGTTCTCTCACAACCTTGTTTCTGCTTCATCTGATACTTTGCATCTTTTGACTCCAGTCCCCGTTACGCCAGGATTTTAGCATCTTGTGGCTTTTCGGGGGTCGTTCTCTGCTGTCCTCCTCCTGTAATGATCTGCAGATGTTTTATTACCTCGGATACAGTTTAATGTCGTGTGTTTGTTTTTTTTTTGTAATAATTTTGAAATAAATTTTAAACTCTCTAACAATGTTGTGTGCGTTCTTTCTGTCTCACGCATTCAGTCACATGACTCCCACCCCTCCCCCAGGCATTTCTTGTCCACCCTACCTCGTGGACCTTGGCAGCCGGATGCCTTCTCACATGGGGGGGCGCTGTCTCACACTGGGGGGGGGGGGGGGGGCTGTCTCACACTGGGGGGGGGGCGGGTGTCTCACACTGGGGGGGGGGGGCGGCTGTCTCACACTGGGGGGGGGGCGCTGTCTCACACGGGGGGGGGGGGGGGGGGGCACTGTATCACACGGGTGGGGGGGGGGCGGCTGTCTCACACGGGAGGGCGCTGTGGCTGTCTCACACGGGGGGGCGCTGTATCACACTGTGGGGGGGGGCGGCTGTCTCACACGGGGGGGGGGGGGGCGGCTGTCTCACACTGGGGGGGGGGGGCGGCTGTCTCACACTGGGGGGGGGGGGCGCTGTCTCACACGGGGGGGGGGGGGGCACTGTATCACACGGGTGGGGGGGGGGGGCGGCTGTCTCACACGGGGGGGCGCTGTATCACACTGTGGGGGGGGGGGCGGCTGTCACACACTGGGGGGGGGGGGGGGCGGCTGTCTCACACGGGGGGGGGCACTGTATCACACGGGTGGGGGGGGGCGGCTGTCTCACACGGGAGGGCGCTGTGGCTGTCTCACACGGGGGGGGGCGCTGTATCACACTGTGGGGGGGCGTTGTCTCACACTGGGGGCTTTGAAGTGGTCGCCCACATTCCCTCCAACACAGACTACATGATAATGGTCAGCTGCGTCTCTACGTTAGGAGCCTGTACACACGCTGCAGATTTTGTGAATACATTTCTGAGATTCTTCTTAGGGAATACTAAAGGCGACCACATATATGGCACTTTTTGGTGTATATTTGGCGCTGATTTTGTTGCAAAGGTGATTTGTGGCAAAATCTGCAACCTCTTCCCCTTCCATGCCACGGTGCAGGGGGATTAAAACCGGCGTCTAAAACGCTGGTCTTACTGAATGACCCCATATCTCTTTATGGAGAGGGCCTGGTCCGCATAAGGCGTCTTATGGGCCAGACAATGCTTCTCTGGAATTCTGCAGATGAGACGCTGGCTTACTTATTAACCTGCCTGAAAGGCTGAGCACTGACTTCTAGGATGGCGTCGGAGCTCGTGGAGATTGTTCTCTGCATTTGAATGGAGCTTGTAGCAGATGCTCCACAAACCGATCTTCAGCTGAAGACCTTTCTGCGACGCGTCGCCCGTGTGTGACTTCACCCCGAGGGGCCTTACACACCGAGTCTTCTGCCGAGGATTCTGACGTTTTGCCAGCTGGTTTCTTCCTCTCATTTATTTCAATAGGAGGCAGCGCTGAGGAGCGGCACCAAGAAGGCGATGTCCGTCCTCTGCGCAGATCTTCGTGGCCGCCTGCCGGATTACGGTGCAGCTGTCCGTGTCAAAGTTCCAGGATGGCCCCTAAGGATGAAAATCACGGAAGAAACTGAGCTGAGCAGATAATAGTGGAGGGAAAAAAGTCCTGGATGCAGGAATCTTTTGACGCTATTTTTGATAAACTCGCCCCGAAAGGAGCCTTCAACACAGATGTGAACACGCACTTACGTGTTTTTTCTGCGCTGATTACCACAGTGTAATCCATTACCAGCAGAGGGAAGCGGAGTTACTAAATCTCAGGAACTGGCGGGCACTACTATGGTAACGCGCCCATTGAAGTCTTTGGGTCTGTGAAAATCACGGATACGTCACGGATGGCGTCCTTGTTGCGTCTGGTTTTCACTGCAGACTGATTTCAGCTGAACGGCGTCTGTGGAATACATATGACACACGGACCGAACAGATCCTTCACGGATGAAACACTGATGCGTATTTTATTTTTTTCACGGACTTGAAAAATGACACAAATGTAGACGCGGCTTTAGGCCGGGTTCACACACAACTGATTCGCCGCACAAAATCCGCAGCGTTGTACTGTACCCGGAAAGTGGATGAGGATTCCAGAAGTCTCATCCCCATGCTGCATAAAAAGAAAAGCGGAACAGCTGTGGTATGGCGGGTTTATAGTGCGGATTTCACCTGTGGTATGGCGGGTTTATAGTGCGGATTTCACCTGTGGTATGGCGGGTTTATAGCGCGGATTTCACCTGTGGTATGGCGGGTTTATAGCGCGGATTTCACCTGTGGTATGGCGGGTTTATAGCGCGGATTTCACCTGTGGTATGGCGGGTTTATAGCGCGGATCTCACCTGTGGTATGGTGGGTTTATAGCGCGGATCTCACCTGTGGTATGGCGGGTTTATAGCGCGGATCTCACCTGTGGTATGGCGGGTTTATAGCGCTGATTTCACCTGTGGTATGGCGGGTTTATAGCGCGGATTTCACCTGTGGTATGGCGGGTTTATAGCGCGGATTTCACCTGTGGTATGGCGGGTTTATAGCGCGGATTTCACCTGTGGTATGGCGGGTTTATAGCGCGGATTTCACCTGTGGTATGGCGGGTTTATAGCGCGGATTACACCTGTGGTATGGCGGGTTTATAGCGCGGATTTCACCTGTGGTATGGCGGGTTTATAGCGCGGATTTCACCTGTGGTATGGCGGGTTTATAGCGCGGATTTCACCTGTGGTATGGCGGGTTTATAGCGCGGATTTCACCTGTGGTATGGCGGGTTTATAGCGCGGATTTCACCTGTGGTATGGCGGGTTTATAGCGCGGATTTCACCTGTGGTATGGCGGGTTTATAGCGCGGATCTCACCTGTGGTATGGCGGGTTTATAGCGCGGATCTCACCTGTGGTATGGCGGGTTTATAGCGCGGATCTCACCTGTGGTATGGCGGGTTTATAGCGCGGATCTCACCTGTGGTATGGCGGGTTTATAGCGCGGATCTCACCTGTGGTATGGCGGGTTTATAGCGCGGATCTCACCTGTGGTATGGCGGGTTTATAGCGCGGATTTCACCTGTGGTATGGCGGGTTTATAGCGCGGATTTCACCTGTGGTATGGCGGGTTTATAGCGCGGATTTCACCTGTGGTATGGCGGGTTTATAGCGCGGATTACACCTGTGGTATGGCGGGTTTATAGCGCGGATTTCACCTGTGGTATGGCGGGTTTATAGCGCGGATTTCACCTGTGGTATGGCGGGTTTATAGCGCAGATCTCACCTGTGGTATAGCGGGTTTATAGCGCGGATCTCACCTGTGGTATGGCGGGTTTATAGCGCGGATCTCACCTGTGGTATGGCGGGTTTATAGCGCGGATCTCACCTGTGGTATGGCGGGTTTATAGTGCGGATTTCACCTGTGGTATGGCGGGTTTATAGCGCGGATTTCACCTCTTCCAGCTTTTCTGTGGCAGACACTACGCAGCTAATCAGTCGTGTGTGAACCCGGCCATAGGCCTCATTCACACGGTCAGTATTTGTACGCCACCTTGTCTCTGTAGGTCCCACTCCTGGTTTTGGCTTCCAAATACTGACCGTGTGAATGAGGCCTTCATCTGGATTCTCAGGGACTGGCGGTACCACCCAGTCCACAGCTACACGGTCCGTCAGGGTTGATTCACGCACGTTCCATTGATTTCGGTGGTTCTTGCAGAAATCCTTGTGCTGCCAAAACAACTCCATTCAGAAGAACGGAATAGAGATCCAGCTGAACAAATATCTGCTACGTGTAAGGCGACTTTCACATCCGTCATGGATCTGCAAAAACGCTTCCGTTACAATAATACAACCGCCTGCATCCGTCATGGACAGATCCGGTTGTATCATGTCTTCTAGAGCCATGGTGGATCTGTCCTGAACACCATTGAAAGTCAATAGGGGACGGATCAGTTTACTATTGTGTCAGAGAAAACGGATCCGTCCTGGCACACAATGCAAGTCAATGGGGACGGATCCGTTTTCTCTGACACACCTAGACCCCAGTGTGATAAATCTGCCCGGGGCTGATGCCGCCGCCCTCCAGACGCCGCTCCCCTGCGCCTAGTGCAGCGGGTGATGCATGGTAGTCTTTAGAGATGAGCAAATTTTACAAAAAAATTCGCTTCACGATGAATTACTTTGTGAAGCGCATTTTTTTTGTAAGTAGCGGGTGCAATGGCGAGGAGATATGATGGTGCCGCCCCGTCATTGTACCCCTCAGATGCCGCCTTCATACATAATGAGTGTAAAAACAGCGTTAAATTAACATAATTTTATTTTTTTTATCAAACTTACCGCCTCCATTTTCTTGCGACGGGCCGCCAGCCGCCATCTTGCTTGAAGATCTGGAGCGAAATCTCGCACATCGCATTGGCGCGGTGACGTCGTATGTCACTACGCACAGGATTTTGGCAGAGATCTTCAATCAAGCTGGCGGCTCATCGCGACAAATGGAGGAGGTGAGTATGAATTTTTTATTTACACTATTCCAGGTTAAATCGATTCGCTAACACGAAGCACGCGGCGATTTGAATTTATCCTGAAATTCGGCTCAAATTCCACTTTTCTGGATTGTATTGGCTCGCCTCTAGTCTTCCCTGCCGCTCTGCCCTGGTCAGAGATTGTCCTGTTTGCCCGGAGTGCCCCTATAAGGTAACAGCAGCACAGAGGAGCGGTATGACAGGCGGTTATAGGCTGTGCCTGTACCGCTCACCGCCAGCAGGGGGCGCCCTCTACACCGTGCTCTTTCTACAAGGCTCCCTATGTAATCTTGCAGCGCGCTCCACTTCAGTCCTATTTTAATGCAAGACTTGCCCATTTGGATACCACGGCCATAACGGAATTCTATGGCGGGTGGTCTTTAAAGAGGCCCTGTCCCTGCTCCGGACCCCTGGCTCTGTGCAGGTACACCCCCCCCCCCCCCCCCCCCCCCCTGTACCCTTACTGCAGACAGCTAGCAATTCATTCATAACTTCTAACAGGAATAATAAAGGAATGGCAGAACATAGAGACATAAGACTAGAGGCTCCAGGAATGTTATTACACAGGGAATGCATGGAGCCAGGGGTCCGGAGTGGGGGGGGAGGTCCGCTTTAAGAGGAACTCCGTCTATGGGCTGCATAACGGATCCGTCTGGTTTCCATTATGCAGGAGAGGACCTGGGGGGGGGGGGGGGGGGTCCTCTGTAGTACACACTGTCAGGCGGTATCCCGGGGGTCCTCTGTAGTACACACTGTCAGGCGGTATCCCAGGGGTCCTCTGTAGTACACGCTGTCAGGAGGTATCCCGGGGGTCCTCTGTAGTACACACTGTCAGGCGGTATCCCGGGGGTCCTCTGTAGTACACGCTGTCAGGAGGTATCCCGGGGGTCCTCTGTAGTACACACTGTCAGGCGGTATCCCGGGGGTCCTCTGTAGTACATGCTGTCAGGCGGTATCCCGGGGGTCCTCTGTAGTACACACTGTCAGGCGGTATCCCGGGGGTCCTCTGTAGTACACGCTGTCAGGCGGTATCCCGGGGGTCCTCTGTAGTACACGCTGTCAGGCGGTATCCCGGGGGTCCTCTGTAGTACACGCTGTCAGGCGCTATCCCGGGGGTCCTCTGTAGTACACGCTGTCAGGCGGTATCCCGGGGGTCCTCTGTAGTACACGCTGTCAGGCGGTATCCCGGGGGTCCTCTGTAGTACACGCTGTCAGGCGGTATCCCGGGGGTCCTCTGTAGTACACGCTGTCAGGCGGTATCCCGGGGGTCCTCTGTAGTACACAGTCAGGCGGTATCCCGGGGGTCCTCTGTAGTACACACTGTCAGGCGGTATCCCGGGGGTCCTCTGTAGTACACGCTGTCAGGCGGTATCCCGGGGGTCCTCTGTAGTACACGCTGTCAGTGTCAGGCGGTATCCCGGGGGTCCTCTGTAGTACACGCTGTCAGGCGGTATCCCGGGGGTCCTCTGTAGTACTCGCTGTCATGCGGTATCCCGGGGGTCCTCTGTAGTACACACTGTCAGGCGGTATCCCGGGGGTCCTCTGTAGTACACGCTGTCATGCGGTATCCCGGGGGTCCTCTGTAGTACACAGTCAGGCGGTATCCCGGGGGTCCTCTGTAGTACACACTGTCAGGCGCTATCCCGGGGGTCCTCTGTAGTACACGCTGTCAGGCGCTATCCCGGGGGTCCTCTGTAGTACACGCTGTCAGGCGGTATCCCGGGGGTCCTCTGTAGTACACACTGTCAGGCGGTATCCCGGGGGTCCTCTGTAGTACACGCTGTCAGGAGGTATCCCGGGGGTCCTCTGTAGTACACAGTCAGGCGGTATCCCGGGGGTCCTCTGTAGTACACACTGTCAGGCGGTATCCCGGGGGTCCTCTGTAGTACACGCTGTCAGTGTCAGGCGGTATCCCGGGGGTCCTCTGTAGTACACGCTGTCAGGCGGTATCCTGGGGGTCCTCTGTAGTACACGCTGTCATGCGGTATCCCGGGGGTCCTCTGTAGTACACACTGTCAGGCGGTATCCCGGGGGTCCTCTGTAGTACACGCTGTCATGCGGTATCCCGGGGGTCCTCTGTAGTACACAGTCAGGCGGTATCCCGGGGGTCCTCTGTAGTACACACTGTCAGGCGCTATCCCGGGGGTCCTCTGTAGTACACGCTGTCAGGCGGTATCCCGGGGGTCCTCTGTAGTACACGCTGTCAGGCGGTATCCCGGGGGTCCTCTGTAGTACACGCTGTCAGGCGGTATCCCGGGGGTCCTCTGTAGTACACGCTGTCAGGCGGTATCCCGGGGGTCCTCTGTAGTACACACTGTCAGGCGGTATCCCGGGGGTCCTCTGTAGTACACACTGTCAGGCGGTATCCCGGGGGTCCTCTGTAGTACACGCTGTCAGGAGGTATCCCGGGGGTCCTCTGTAGTACACGCTGTCATGCGGTATCCCGGGGGTCCTCTGTAGTACACAGTCAGGCGCTATCCCGGGGGTCCTCTGTAGTACACGCTGTCAGGCGCTATCCCGGGGGTCCTCTGTAGTACACGCTGTCAGGAGGTATCCCGGGGGTCCTCTGTAGTACACGCTGTCAGGCGGTATCCCGGGGGTCCTCTGTAGTACACACTGTCAGGCGGTATCCCGGAGGTCCTCTGTAGTACACGCTGTCAGGAGGTATCCCGGGGGTCCTCTGTAGTACACAGTCAGGCGGTATCCCGGGGGTCCTCTGTAGTACACACTGTCAGGCGGTATCCCGGGGGTCCTCTGTAGTACACGCTGTCAGGCGGTATCCCGGGGGTCCTCTGTAGTACACGCTGTCAGTGTCAGGAGGTATCCCGGGGGTCCTCTGTAGTACACACTGTCAGGCGCTATCCCGGGGGTCCTCTGTAGTACACGCTGTCAGGCGGTATCCCGGGGGTCCTCTGTAGTACACGCTGTCAGGCGGTATCCCGGGGGTCCTCTGTAGTACACGCTGTCAGGCGGTATCCCGGGGGTCCTCTGTAGTACACACTGTCAGGCGGTATCCCGGGGGTCCTCTGTAGTACACGCTGTCAGGAGGTATCCCGGGGGTCCTCTGTAGTACACGCTGTCAGGCGGTATCCCGGGGGTCCTCTGTAGTACACGCTGTCAGGCGGTATCCCGGGGGTCCTCTGTAGTACACGCTGTCAGGCGGTATCCCGGGGGTCCTCTGTAGTACACGCTGTCAGGAGGTATCCCGGGGGTCCTCTGTAGTACACGCTGTCAGGAGGTATCCCGGGGGTCCTCTGTAGTACACGCTGTCAGGCGGTATCCCGGGGGTCCTCTGTAGTACACGCTGTCAGGCGGTATCCCGGGGGTCCTCTGTAGTACACACTGTCAGGCGGTATCCCGGGGGTCCTCTGTAGTACACGCTGTCAGGCGGTATCCCGGGGGTCCTCTGTAGTACACGCTGTCAGGCGGTATCCCGGGGGTCCTCTGTAGTACACGCTGTCAGGCGCTATCCCGGGGGTCCTCTGTAGTACACGCTGTCAGGAGGTATCCCGGGGGTCCTCTGTAGTACACGCTGTCAGGAGGTATCCCGGGGGTCCTCTGTAGTACACGCTGTCAGGAGGTATCCCGGGGGTCCTCTGTAGTACACGCTGTCAGGCGGTATCCCAGGGGTCCTCTGTAGTACACGCTGTCAGGAGGTATCCCGGGGGTCCTCTGTAGTACACGCTGTCAGGAGGTATCCCGGGGGTCCTCTGTAGTACACGCTGTCAGGCGGTATCCCAGGGGTCCTCTGTAGTACACGCTGTCAGGAGGTATCCCGGGGGTCCTCTGTAGTACACGCTGTCAGGAGGTATCCCGGGGGTCCTCTGTAGTACACGCTGTCAGGAGGTATCCCGGGGGTCCTCTGTAGTACACGCTGTCAGGAGGTATCCCGGGGGTCCTCTGTAGTACACACTGTCAGGCGGTATCCCGGGGGTCCTCTGTAGTACACGCTGTCAGGAGGTATCCCGGGGGTCCTCTGTAGTACACGCTGTCAGGAGGTATCCCGGGGGTCCTCTGTAGTACACGCTGTCAGGAGGTATCCCGGGGGTCCTCTGTAGTACACACTGTCAGGCGGTATCCCGGGGGTCCTCTGTAGTACACGCTGTCAGGAGGTATCCCGGGGGTCCTCTGTAGTACACGCTGTGTCAGGCGGTATCCCGGGGGTCCTCTGTAGTACACGCTGTCATGCTCTGGGGGCGCAGTTCCGCGCTCAGCCGGCAGGGGGCCCCCGCTCCTCGCCTCTGTTGCATCACCGTCAGTGACGTCTGGAGGAGCCGCGGATAAAACCGGAGGCGGCGGGAGAGGAGGCTGAGAGAGGGCGGACGGCAGAGCGGAGGAGACAGTCACACGTGGAGGAGGAGACACGTGGAGTCAGCACCACAGACAGAGGGGCGTCCAGCACCAGACAGAGGGGCCCCACAGCTGTTAGAGCCGCGCACCTAGCGAGGGTCCAGCACCAGACAGAGGGGCCCCACAGCTTAGAGCCGGGCATCCAGCGAGGATACACCACAGACAGAGGGGCCCCCCAGCACCAGACAGAGGGGCATCCAGCGAGGGTCCAGCACCAGACAGAGGGGCCCCACAGCTGTTAGAGCCGCGCAGGTCGGCACCTCAGGGGGCCATGTCGGGGGGCAGCTTGAAGCGCCGGGGGTCCGGGTCCCCGGGGGAGGAGGCCAGTGAGAAGATGCTCCGGGAGAACGGGGCGGCGGGGAAGTCGGAGGCGATAGAGCTGAAGCGCTCCATCACCCTGGTGAACGGCGTGGCCATCATCGTGGGCACCATCATCGGCTCCGGCATCTTCGTCACCCCGACCGGCGTGCTGAGGGAGGCGGGCTCCCCCGGTCTGTCGCTCGTGGTATGGGCCGTGTGCGGCCTCTTCTCCATCGTGGGCGCTCTGTGCTATGCCGAGCTGGGCACTACCATCTCCAAGTCCGGGGGGGACTATGCCTATGTGCTGGAGGTGTATGGGCCGCTGCCCGCCTTCCTGAAGCTCTGGGTGGAGCTGCTCATCATCCGCCCGTCCTCGCAGTACATCGTGGCCCTGGTGTTCGCCACCTACCTGCTGAAGCCGCTCTTCCCCACCTGCCCGGTGCCCGACTCCGCCGCCAAGCTGGTGGCCTGCCTGTGCGTGTGTAAGTACCGGCCGAGAACAATGCATCACCTGGAGCTGTGTAGATACAATGTGTAACCTAGAACTGTGTAGATACAATGTGTAACCTAGAACTGTGTAGATACAATGTGTAACCTAGAACTGCGTAGATACAATGTGTAACCTAGAGCTGCGTAGATACAATGCATCACCTAGAACTGTGTAGATACAATGTATCACCTAGAGCTGCGTAGATACAATGTATCACCTAGAACTGTGTAGATACAATGTGTAACCTAGAGCTGCGTAGATACAATGTATCACCTAGAACTGTGTAGATACAATGTATCACCTAGAACTGCGTAGATACAATGCATCACCTAGAGCTGCGTAGATACAATGCATCACCTAGAGCTGCGTAGATACAATGTATCACCTAGAACTGTGTAGATACAATGTGTAACCTAGAGCTGCGTAGATACAATGCATCACCTAGAGCTGCGTAGATACAATGTATCACCTAGAGCTGCGTAGATATAATGCATCACCTAGAGCTGCGTAGATACAATGTATCACCTAGAGCTGCGTAGATACGATGTATCACCTAGAACCGTGTAGATTGGATGTATCACCTAGAACCGTGTAGATTGGATGTATCACCTAGAACCGTGTAGATTGGATGTATCACCTAGAACCGTGTAGATACAATGTATCACCTAGAACCGTGTAGATACAATGTATCACCTAGAACTGTGTAGATACAATGTATCACCTAGAACTGTGTAGATACAATGTATCACCTAGAACTGTGTAGATACAATGTATCACCTAGAACTGTGTAGATACAATGTATCACCTAGAACTGTGTAGATACAATGTATCACCTAGAACTGTGTAGATACAATGTATCACCTAGAACTGTGTAGATACAATGTATCACCTAGAACTGTGTAGATACAATGTATCACCTAGAACTGTGTAGATACAATGTATCACCTAGAACTGTGTAGATACAATGTATCACCTAGAACTGTGTAGATACAATGTATCACCTAGAACTGTGTAGATACAATGTATCACCTAGAACTGTGTAGATACAATGTATCACCTAGAACTGTGTAGATACAATGTATCACCTAGAACTGTGTAGATACAATGTATCACCTAGAACTGTGTAGATACAATGTATCACCTAGAACTGTGTAGATACAATGTATCACCTAGAACTGTGTAGATACAATGTATCACCTAGAACTGCGTAGATACAATGTATCACCTAGAACTGCGTAGATACAATGTATCACCTAGAACTGCGTAGAACTGTATAGATAAAATGTGTAACCTAGAACTGTATAGTGGGGATGTATCACTTGGAGCTGGGTAGATACAATGTAACAGAACTGTGTACACTAGCTATAGATACAGTGTTGCACTGTTCAGACCACCTTTAGATACAACATATACACCTGTTTTGCTGTATTCACCCTTTAACCAGCAGAACTGTATATATGCTCTAGAGATACAATGTAACGCCTGGAATTCTACAGATCCCCAATACATACAATGTAGCGCCTAGATTTCCCATAACAACCGATCAGAATTCGGCCTTCGCCCGTCCAGGGCAGGTTGAGGTGGATTTACATGTAGCAGTGACCGCTCGCCCGCGTGCTGCCGATCTCCGGATGAATGATCCCGTCCTTCGTGCAGACACACCGATTAGGCTTCAGAACGTAGACCCGAAGTCGATTCGTTCAAACGCTTTGTTCTTAATGCTGTTTCCGTACTGCCTTAAAATGTATTGGCTCTGTGTGGGAAACCGCCGTATCGCCTGAAGTTGCACGAGACCTCGTGAATTACTCCGGTATTCGTTTCTGCATCTTTAAAAACATTTTAAAATGGGAATCTGAAGTGGGCTTTGGTACAGAGGTGCCCGCTAGCACCAAGGCCCAGTTCTGAACCGTTTTTAAATGCGCAGATATGAATACTGTAGTAATTCACCGAAGTCTTGCACAACTTTGGGCGATACCGCGAACTTCGCCTCCACATTTTAATGCAGTAAAAGCAAAGAGTTTGAACGAATCGACTTTGGTTCTATGATCTGAAAGTCTATTTACTGAAGCCTAACGCCAATCATCGTTTCTGGGCATCAAGTTGTGCGGTGTAAATGGCGTCTGCTGCCCAGATACAATGCAGCTGTATGGGGGTGAGCGATCGCAATAGTGACTGCTGGTCCTCGTACTGTGGAGGAGATCGCTGCATGTAAATGGAAAGCTTCACCCCCGCCGTATAAATGTTCCTTCAGCCCGTCTAAACTCGCCTTTAGATTGGTTGCCATGAGGCCCAGTGCGCATACCGCCATAGACGCTGCGTATACATGTCTCCTGTATCCGTCCCCCATAGACGCTGCGGCTCACATCTCAGCACTGGCCCCTCTTTCTCCTATAGGACCGTCCTGCCATTTCTGACCCTGTGCAGCGCGCACTGGCGGGTGGTCCATCCTCTGCGGGCACTGCGCTGTGTGCAGGGAGAGAGGTTTTGCTATAGAAATACACATCGAAATCCTGGTCTGGCTCCTGGCCTCCGTCTCTGATGGGTTCCAGATTATGAAATGTTCCGGATTATCAGTCAGTCAGGGCAGAGATCTTCTGTATGACCTTGTTTCTTAAAGGGTTTGTCTCACTTCAGTACATGACATTTACATGTAGAGAAAGTTACTACAAGCCACTTCCTAATGATTCATTTTTCCATCACATTATACAGCTGCTTGTTTCCATGGTTACGACCACCCAGTAATCCAGCAGCAGTGGTCGTGCTTGCATAGTAAGGCTCCATTCATACGTCTGCAAATGGGTGCGCATCCGTTCCGCAATTTTGCGGAACGGGTGCGGACCTATTCATTTTCTATGGGGACGTAATGGATACGGACAGCACACAGTGTGCTGTCAGCATCTGCATTTGCGGTGCGCGGCCCCGATCTTTAGGTCTGCAGCTCCGCAAAAGATAGAACATGTCCTATTCTTGTCTGCAGCTTGCGGACAAGAATAGGCATTTCTATAGGGGTGCTGGGTGGGTGTGTTGCGGATCCGCAATTTGCGGGTCCGCAACACACCACGGACGTGAGAATGGAGCCTAAAACAAAAGGCACCAACGTATTTTGTGGCTGGGAGCGCACATAGGCTGGTGCCTTTTGCTATAGTGTAGAAGCACGACCACTGCTGCTGGACTGCAGGGTGGTCGTAACCATGGATACGAGCCGTGTATAATGTGATAGAAAAGGGAATAAAGCAAAGGAGGCAATATGGAGAATCCCAATACATTAGTAAGGGCCTGGCTGCATGATAAATATCATTCGCTGAAGTGACACAACCCCTTTAAAGAGGACCTCTGACCGCTCCGGACCCCTGGTTTAATAGCTTCATGCATTCCCCATGTAATAACAATTCTGGAGCCTCTAGTCTTATGGCTCTATGTTCTGCCGTTCCTCTATTATTTCTACTAGAAGTTATGAATTAATTGCTAGCAGTCTGCAGTAAGGGTCCAGAGGGGTGTTACCAGTTGGGGGGTGTCCCTGCACAGTCTGACAATGGCAGCACTGATTGGATAGAGTAAGACTGTGCAGGTACACCCCCAACTGGTAACACCCCTCTGTACCCTTACTGAAGGCTAATAGCAATTCATTCATAACTTCTAGTAGAAATAATAGAGGAGCGGCAGAACATAGAGACCTAAGACTAGAGGCTCTGGAAATGCTCTTACACCAGACATGTCAGGAGCGGGGAGAGGTCCTCTTTAAGATACAGATGTAGCACGGTTAGCACTCCAGCTCTTCACTCTAATTTCTTAACTCGCTCCTTATCTTGAGACAAAAGCCATTGAAGGAGTTTGCTGAGATTAGATAACGAGACTCAGAAAGGAGTGCTAACTCTGCTCACTCTAACTCTGCTCACTCTAACTCTGCTCACTCTAACTCTGCTCACTCTAACTCTGCTCACTCTAACTCTGCTCACTCTAACTCTGCTCACTCTAACTCTGCTCGCTCTAACTCTGCTCCATCCGTGTTTGGTGTTAGGGACGTTCTTCAGAGTTTTTGGATACTGTCACTGCATTACACGATCACTGTTTCCGCCTTGCATCATGTCACCCGGCCGGTTAGTCTAGCACGTGGCTGAGGCCCCGCCTCCCATTCATTCCGTCCAGCAGGCCCCTCCCCTTTACTCCAGCATTACATCAGCTCCTGAACTGCACAGCGTTACTCCCCGAGCAGGCGGAGGCTCCATCTCTGCGCAGCGGCAGGTGTCCCCCGGCTCCACAGGACGCGCCCTCGTCCTATTGATAAAGGCTCCGCTGCTACATCGCACATGGCTTCCTAAACAGCGGGGGCCCTGCGGCAACCCATCCGCTGGTCACAATCTGCTTTAAAGGGCACTGATTAACCCCTTAACAACCAGACCCTTTTCTCTGTGCTAAGGCTGGTTGTGTATCTTTTTTTAAGGGGGGTTATAAAAGAGTCTCCCTTTAACGTGGGGCTATGGTCAGACCTGACGCTTGTACGGTTCATACTTCGGATCATCTGCTTGATGAGGGCGTCCGATAATCGGGTGATCAGTTCTAAGACTCGTTAGAGGGGAATCCTGCGCATCTTCTAGAAAATCCCCTTTTACTTTGCTGCTCATGGGATTACTGATCCTATATACGAGCTAAGCCGGCCGTGGACACGATGCATCCTAAGGCGTCTGATATTGATACAGCCTCGTATAACCATGGCGATGGGATGAGAAATTTGCGCGTAAATCACGGTTAAATTGTGGTTGTCGCTTCCATTGTTCCCTATGAGCCGAGAAGTCTGGAGCAACCCATCAACTTATTCCCTTTTGATTCCAGAGTTAGAAAGATGCTTAATGGGGGGGGGGGGTTGGGACCCCTCTAATGCCGCAGACTGTCCTTATAGATGGCCCCTTCAAAATGCATGGGGGTCAGCAGCCTGCTGGGACCCCCGATAATCCTGAGAATGAAGAGTCAGTGCCCGCCTGCTGTCCGGGGAACTGCCCAGCGCCCCATTCACCTGCTGCCGCCCCTTCATTCTGGGGGTCCCGTCCATTGTGAACAGAGCCTCCTCTGTGTCCTCCACAGACACAAAGGGCCGGAGCTGCAGTTATAGTTCAGCTATGATCCCTGCGTACAAAGACCACCTGCACATGTCTGGCGTGGGTGCTGTGTACAGTAGACGGCGGTGGGGTTAGTGTAACCTTCAACAAAGAGCGAGTTCTGCCGGAGAAGGGGGGGTTAGGGGGCAAGGCGAATGGTCAGCGATAACGGAGACTGCTGATTCCTGTGACCGTGAAAAACACGTACAGCGGTGGGCGTCTCCAGGGGGAGGGGGCCAAGGACTGCCAGATAGAAGGGGCCTGTTACATGGGCAGAGTGGTATATAAAGAGTTAATCCGGTTACATCAAGTTATCCCTGGTCGCTATTAGTTTGGGGGTCCGATTGCTGGGACCCCCACCTCAAAACGAATGGAGTGGCTGGTCGAGCATGTGCACATCTTTTTAATTGTCCATGGGACTGCTAGAAATAACCGCCCCGTAGTCGGACCCCCACCAATCAGACCCCCTGATCCTGGGGATAAGTCAACTTGGCACAACCCTAATCCCTGTACAGTGAAACTCTCTGCAATTTTATAACATACTTTGTGCCATCTCCTTACCATTTTCAAGATCTCTGCTTGCTGTCAGCCTTATTGCCACCTTAGGGGGCTGTATATCATGGCATTCTTGGACGTGTAGTTCAACAACGAATGGAGACCCACGGGGTGGTGGCATTACATAAGCTATGCCGCGCCTGGTCCCTTTAAATGCTGTGCAGGAAAGAGTTAATAGCAGTGTAGTCCACGTGTTTGGCTGCGTGTGGCTTACCCCTGCTCCTCTGCATTCTGACTCCTAGGAAGGAAAGCGTCCGCGTTAGAGGCCCGCTCACCGCTCCGGACGTGTCTGGTGTAATAACCATCCTGGAGCCCCTAGTCCTATGTCTGTATGGTCTGCTATTCCTCTATTATTCCTACTAGAAGTTATGAATGAATTGCTAGCTGTCTGCAGTAAGGGTACACAGTCAGACTGTAACTAGTAGCACCCCTCTGTACCCTTACTGCAGACTGCTGCAATTCATTCATATCTTCTAGTAGGAATAACAGAGGAACGGCAGAACATACAGACATAAGAATGGAGGCTCCAGAAGTAGTATTACATGGGGAACACATGGCGATATTACACCAGGGGTCCGGAGCGGGGACAGGGCCTCTGAGCTGCTCTTTCCATTCACTTATTGGGGAGGGACCTTGCAGATTTGTCTCTTTTCTTCCTGGTGTCAAGGTCTCGTACACGCCGCGTCTTCAGGAACGCCGCGGTATTTCCTGGGACCTCCCCTTTCAGCAGAGCATTCTTTCTCATATTTTTTTATTTTTAAATACAAATTCCTTGAGGCGTTTTTGATGAGGCGCCTAGTAGTGGGGGAGGGGATCCGGTGCCTCAGATTATATCCCCTCAAAAATAGTCCTATTATTGTCTGCATTACGGACAAGGACAGGACCGCTCTATGAGGGGCGGCCGTTCTGGCCGCAATCCGTGTTTTGTGGATCCACAATTTGCGGACTGCAAAACGCCCGACGGTCATGTGCATGAGCCCTTACATAGGATACATTGTATTTCTGTCATTTTATTTGTTTTTCTTGCTATAGTTTTTGCCTCCCTGCTTGCTGTCAGTGAATGGAACCATTTGGGCTACATTCTCACAACGATTTTATTTTTTTCCGACTGTCACTCGTAGTAGTCCATGGGGTTAGTCATGTGGCAGGTTTTTTTGGCGGTCAGTGAATACCGGACACATGAAGGGGACCTATACTGACATCTGTTTCTCAGAAAGGCACCAATGAAAAAAGTCAGTTAAAAACAAGAAAGTTTATCAGTTTTTGACGAAAGGTTCATCTGACCGTGAAAAACCGTTCTTTTCATGTTCAGAGGTCCAAAACCCTTCCTGCACTCCTCACAGCTGAGGGTTTGTTGCAGTTGTATTTCTAGAAGCGCTCATGCGCACGAACGTGTGCTGTGCATTGGGGACTGCAATTTGGCCATGAAAAAGAAAGGACACGCTCGGTTTTTCAACCATTTTTGCATTTGTTTTCTGCCTTAACAGTCCTTAAAAAGGATGAATAATCCCACCCGATCTGCGGAGCCCTCGGAATACCTGATGCCCCAGACTTCACATCCGCACCCCGATGCCCACCTCATCCACTCACTGGAGGCACCAGGACCCCATAATCCACATCATGTGATGTCTCCATACTGGGAGCGTCGGGTCCTGATGCCTGCAGCGAGGCGGGAGTGTCCCCGCACATTCAAGTGGATGAGGTGGGTTGTTTTTTTATTTTTATAAAACTCCTGAATAACATAATGTACTCGTTTTTAACAGCCATTGAAGTGAAAGGCGCTGAGCTGTAATACCGCATACCTCCTGCGGACAGGTGTGGCGCTGTTATAATGAGGACCCCCTCTAAGCAGGAGCTACAAGTCGTACTTCACAGAACTGGAGGCTTATTTGCACAAGGAGCAGTGACCTTTCAGGCTTGATAAATCCAGGATGCAGGATCTGAACTGAAGCCAAAGCCCCGGATGGACTCGGGCAAACTGGTTTTATATGAACGACTGGAAACATCCCAGACGCCCCATTCTATTCTCCATATGGTGTACTGTATCTGTGCTGTAAAGGACACCGCCCATTACTGCACTGACCTACTGCCACACAGCTGAACAAGCAGAGCTGCAATATAAAGCATGGAGGAACGGAAGGCTGAACTGTATTTCAGAGCACCTCAGAATAAATGAGACCAGGGAAGCCCAACCTGCGGCCCTCCAGCTGTTGCAAAACTACAATTCCCAGCATGCCTGGACAGCCTACAGCTGTAAGGGCATGCTGGGAGTTGTAGTTTTGCAACAGCTGGAGGGCACAGGTTGTGCATCCCTGAATTAGACGATGCAGCTATGTTAGATAGTAGCTGGAGCACAGTGGCAGTGTAAAGCATGGCGAAGAACAGAATTAGAGCTGCGGGGGGAGTGACTAATGTATCGTTTTTAACCCCTTCCCCATTTGGTATAGGCTTGAATATAATCCACAAAATACTTGGGAATGAGGGATAGGAGTTGGGTAAGGCTACTTTCACACTCACGTTTGGTGCGGATCCGTCAGATAATACAACCGTCTGCATCCGTTCAGAACGGATCCGTTTGTATAATCTGTAACATGGCCAAGACGGATCCAATTTCTATTGTCAGATAAAACGGATCCGTCCCCATTGACTTCCATCCGTTTGGCTCAGTTTTGTTATGGTGTCCACCTCCAGAGCGGAACGGAGACGGATCGGAGGCGAACTGATGCATTCTGAGCGGATCCTTTTCCATTCAGAACGCATTAGAGCAAAACTGATCCGTTTTGGACCGCTGAGACCTGAACGGATCTCTCAAACGGAAAGCCAAAACGCCAGTCTGAAAGTAGCCTAAGCTGGTGCAGCGTGGGCCCGGATGACCGCGGTCTCCCTTCTTCCAGTAGTGAAGGGCAATGGGGACCCCCTCAGGCAGGACAGGATGGAACTCTGCGCTTGGCACCCATTATGTGAGGGTTAAGTGGGTACACATGGTGCTTGACCCGTTCTGAGCTCCCCTGACTAATTGCTGGCAGAACAAAGCCTGGCGGAGAAGACAATGAGACCTTTGTCCTGGTCACATTAAACAGATCGCCCCATGGCATGGCGCGGCGGATGGAGAAAACTGGAGGCCTTGTGCGGGAGCGCCGGAGAGTGCCCTTATTAGCGGGTCCTACAAGAGCCGAGGCTGGGAGGGAGATTTCGGAGCGTCTGATGCCAGGAGCTTGCAGGGGGTGCCGATTAACGGAGTCTCTGGCCGGTACAGATTTAGAAATCTCAGGCTGTGATCCAGAACGATTAACTATTTCACAGCCCATGTTCTCAGGGGCCAAAAGTAAACCAGAAATCAGAATTTCTGGACTATCAGATGCCGAATTCAAAGAGCTTGTCTGCGCCATTCTGGCCGTGACTTTCCGTTACTACACATTGTGTTGTGCCCAGATGCAGGAACACGTCAGTCATCTGTGATACGTTGTTTCCAGCCCTTCACAGAACATGCAGCAAATGATCACCTACTTCCTGAGAACTTTCCGCTAAGTGTTGCACAAGTCACTTGTGGTTCGATGCTGATTCTTGTCTTCTTTATTTCAGTGCTGCTGACTGCAATTAACTGCTACAGCGTTAAAGCCGCCACCAGGGTACAAGATGCATTCGCTGCTGCAAAACTGCTGGCCCTGTGTCTGATAATCATCCTGGGATTCGTGCAGCTGGGCAGAGGTGAGCAGGTTCTCCTTGCAGTTTATCAGTCACTTCCACTAACCCTGTCACCCATCGGTTTATAGGTCAAGGGTTAGTTACCTGCACACGGGTCAATGAGCAGATCTGCACCACTTTCCATGTTTTGATGACTTTTTATGATTTCTGTACTTGCTGCGGTTACACTGCGGTTTTTATGCCTCCGCTACATGTGCAGTGACCCTTAGACTTATTTACTTAACCGGTAAATCTTTTATTTATGTGACTTATTATTGTAATGTTTTATTTTTCTAACCAAATAACCATATTAAAAGAACCAACATAACACATTATCTAATGAGAAGTCCACCCATAAACAACAGGTTCTATGTACCGTAAAAGAGACAACAGACTTAGACACGTGCAAAGAAACCCCCCCCCACCCGCTCCCAGCCTCTCATACTCAGAGCGCATCTTGGAACCGAGTTCGGGAAATGTTGTTTTTTGTTTTTTTTTGTACAGTATAAATCAGTTTCTGAAGTAATTATGCGAGACTTCGCTAAGTGATAACTTCGGCTCATCAGAGCCAATACATTCTAATACTATACGGAGCGCTCACTCCAAACAGTATTTATTCTAATGAAGTTCTAGGCGAATTGACTTTTCATCCGAAGTCAATTCGCTCATCCCTAGTACCTACCACCCAGGCCTCTGGCCCATTCCGCATAAGAGGCCGTCCAATGGCTGCGCCCGCCCTGTTATATACTTCTGTATTAAAGGGACAATGAAGCAGGAAGTGGTCCATGCTCTTCAGCGGACCACCGCAGTCCTCCCAGGGACTCCCCCTGTCCTCAGAGCTCCTACACTTCAGATTGTCCCTCACACTCTGTTTCCCATGGAAGCCGCGCCAAGTCGAGGCCCTAAACCTCAAGGGGATCCAAAATGGGATTCAAAAACCGCAAACCAACCCCCGAGATGCCAACTTTGGTTCTCAAGGATTGCCCGAGGTTTCTGGAAATAGGTTAACAGAACCCTTTGGTCAAGGAGTTTCCTTGCCAGAGTCCTGATCTCCCACATCCCCAGACCCCACCGGTGAATCCCCGGGGCAACATAAGCCGGAAGATGCCCATGCGGTGTACGAAGATCTTTCACTTGCCCTCCTGTCTCCCATTCCTGAAAGGAAGACCGAAATTATCCTCTACAAGAGACTACCCACGGAGGAGCCCTCTCTTTCCAGAGGCTTGCGAGGTTAATCTTAATAAAGGTGTTCACCAGGAACACCACGGGGTTGACCATACCCAACCCTCCTAGCCTCCTCGTACGGTAAGTAACCTCCCTCTTGACAAGGTTCAGTCTACTCCTCTTTTGGAAGAACAGACCGTAGACCCGAGTCCAGAGATGTCCCGGCACTGCCCAGATAGGAGTAAAGGGAGCAGGTAGGTTTAGATCAGGCTTAGTTTCTTTTAGGGTCCAAAACCAACCCTTCCATTGGTGCACCTTCTGTGTGGCAATCGTTAGCCTGCTTTCCCAGTTTTGTTCGGGGTAGTCCCTTTGGCCAAGTTCAATGCTGAGTACATGAGCAGAATCTGGAGGCCCTGAAAGGCTGTCCAGAAAATCTAACTCCAGATCTCCCCCTCCCAGCCAGAGACTCTTATCCTACCTCTGACGTCACCCACTCTGCTTCCCCTTCCAAGGACACAGTGACATCAGCATACCTACGCTACCCCCCTCAGTGCGGCCTCCAGCACTGGCAAGTCCATCTCAAGCTCCACAAACGGTCCACGATCAACCCTCCTAAAAAATGGACATGCCTGGTGAACAGACCCCACCTCAGAAGAGCGGCCAATCCAACCATTCACAAGTGGAAATCTCTCAGTCCCTGCGTATAAAATCTTAGGCCAATCTATAAACCACCCCGGCAGGTCCTATGTCAGAAGAACAGACTAAAGGTACTCATGGTTAACCTGATCAAACGCTTTTGCCTGATCCAGGGACCGCATGCACCCCTTCCAGTGACCTGCCCGGCTCCATGACCTCTCAGACACTGAACACGGCACTAAACGTACTGCGGCCTGGAACAGAGCAATGCTGGGCCCCAGAAAGGAGCCGGGGCACTGATTTCATCAGCTGATTAAACAGCAACTTTGCCAATACTTTTGTCTGTATTGAGTACCACTATGGGACGGCAATTCTCAATACGAGATGGGTCTTACCCTTTGACAGAATGATCAGAGCCGACCTCCTCATTGACTTTGGCAGAGTGCCCGAGGAGAGACACTCACTGAATTCCTCAGTCAAGAGGGGAACTAAAATGCCCTTAAAGGTCTTCTAAAACTCAGATGTTAAGCCATCTGGACCTGGCGATTTCTTGAGGACAAGCCCTTCGATCTCCGGTCTGACTCCTTTACTGATCATCTCTGCCAAAACATTGAGGGGGATCTACTCCTGGTTCAGGGACCGTTTCACTCAGGAAAGCAGACATCACATCCCGATCTAGAGCCCTCTTACTCAAGAGATGAGTAAAACGATCTGACGACCTCCAGGATCTGTGATCTTGTCAGGGATCCTGTACCATCAGTCCTGTAACCACTTTACTACTTGGACACCTTCTAGTTTCTGTAAGCATCGGGCGAGCGGTATTTCCCTTAATCCCCCTGAAAAACCAAAGATGCGTGCGTATCGTACGACACCTCGTGAGCAAAGGTTTCACTCTGGAGATATTCTCGTAGCTACCTCCAGAGAAAACCGGACCGGTGCCCCCTGCACTGTAGGTGCTCACTGAGCTGTTATGGGTGTTTGTTAACCAGCAGAATTAAGACTGCAGCTCTGAAGCAGTGTGGATCTGACCCTGCTCCTTCCTGCATGTAAAGTCCATACAGAATACGGTATGGTCTCTGCAGGAACAGTCGTGATTATGTTGTTTCTGAGCTGTGATTAGTTCTGCTGGAATTATAAATGATTGCACAGTGGTTGGCGAGCACGTGTCTCGTCTTTCCCCGCTGCGTTACAACTTTATATCCCCTCCTTGGCCAGCCGCCATCACAGGAGCTGAACACCTCCACAGGAATTAATATGAGAAGGCCGCTGCTTGCCTCATCAGAAAATCTCACCCTAAGAGGATTACCTCTAAATCCCGCTCATTTTACAAGGCTTTGTACCTAAAGCAACCTGTCTTCTGTCTGCCCGGGCCTGGTGCTCGCTACGCAGACTGAATGTTTATCTAATTAGTCAAAGCCTGGCGTCGTCTCCCCACGAGAGGAGCTTCACCTAATGCATTTGCTACCTGTAACGTTCTGTCATTTATCACATCCACTGTGTTGCTCATCTTGTACTCCATCCGAATTGTGACTGCAGCTTTGGCTGTGACTGTAGTATAAGGCATGTGGTATCTGTTGTCAAAGTGGCTGAAAGTGATCTGTAGGTTCACGTATGACAGTAATAAGATCGTTCCTCCCTATGGGTGGTAGCTGTTTTCAGGGACGCACGGTGAAGGCCTCAGCGCACTCCTCCCTTCTCAGAACTAGGTCACGGAGCTCGCCTCGGGACTCGTAGATTTGACTTGCAAACCTCTTACTGACAGACTTGGAGAAATTTGCATTTTATGTTTGGAGAAAAAGAGGTGACAGAAACGAGTTCTATTAGGTGGAGAGCAGCCAAGGACGCGAAGGCCGTGCGGAGAGGGTTCAGGGAGCGTGCATGCTTGTTAATGAGTAATGGAGCAGCATCGGCTCAGGAGTGACTGTTACAATGGATACAATGTCGGGTCTTTAGCCCAAATTGACACTTGGAGAACAGAAAAAAACCTACTTGATAGGACCTTTCTCTTGGTGCCTTATTAATCAGATTTCCTTGAACTGCTTTAGTATGAGCCAGTGGATCACTAGAAAGTCAGATCGTGGAATATCTGCTGCGAGCGGGCAGCATGCGGAGCTCCTCCAGCTTTTACCGGAGAGCCTCCGGTGGGTGACCAGGGACCAGTGTAGTGTATGGCGAGTATATATCGTGCATCTTTGCAGTATTTCATTGCAGTCCCATTTCTTCCCCCAAGCTGTGGATGTTTGTAGAACTACTTTTCGGTGTGTTCTTACTGAAATGCATGATACATTGCGGGGGACGGCTGGAAGACCGCACATTAGAGGGAAAGATAAGGAACCACAAATGGCAGACGTCTCTGTACTCACCTCAGACTATTACTATGCACAGAAGTAAAATGTCGAGGAAGGTGGGTCTTCCTTTATCCGGTGCACCGTCTGGTTATGTGATAACTGCACCCTCCGTTCCGCTGCACACCCGGAACACCATGATTATGCAGGATCGGGTGTGGACACGGGCGCTGACCTCTTATCTGGTGCCCACATGTTCTATATTAGAGGGAAATAACTTATCCTCCCCCCTCAAAATGTTCAACAGAAAAGTGGAGTGAATGAAGCTAAACGTGCCGGCCGTTCTCCCCACGGCCCCTTTAGAAAGTCACGAGTTATGCCACAAAAAAGGATCTGCAACTGAATTTCCAACTTCCATAAATATCGTGAACCCCCCCCCAGTGTTTATTAACAAAGAGATGGCATATAAAATAATAATCGATATAGAATTAGTAACAAAGATCTTCCTCTGGCTCCAAACATCTTAAAGGGGTTTTCCAGGCTTTTGGAATAAATCTTTTATTGTTTAAGAACAATTATAATCCAGTAACAATGGCTGGTATTCAATATGCTGATCAGATGGTGCAGAACATGAAGCGGGCACATGTCGACGGAAACATGGTAGTAATTGGGCTAAATCGCTGTTGTGTATAGATTCCAGGTCCTGAAAAATTTGTCAGCGTCAAACATAGATGTACATGAACCCAAAGAGATTCAAGATGTCTTGGAAAAGTGCAATGTAGGAAGAGGAGGGTAGATGAACGGGAACCAACAATGCGGCCACTCCTTGACGCCCACCATTTACAGGTCCACGTCCCAACCGTGTCCAGGTTCCCGGGGGTTCTCTATGCTTTTTCCAAGGATGCCACGGCTTAACAAACCGGTCGTGTTTCCTAGCTGTCCAGCCAACCAATTCCTCCATTCTATATATCTGGTTGATCCTATCAAACCATTGCTCAAGAGATGGGGGCTCTGTGCGAAGCCAATCGAGGGGAAGTCGAAGGCGAGCCGCTTGTACTAGGAGAATGGGCAGGTTGGATGCGGATGGTGCCCAGGAGTCATTAGGTAACCACAGGTAGTGTTATGTGTGCAGTGCAAATCTGGTTAACCCTTTCCTCTACCAATCTCCAGTATCCCTGTGTGGCTGAAGAATCCCCAAATACATGCAGGAGAGATCCAGTCTCTTGATGACGTCTCCAGCATCTATCACTGTGGGTTAGACCGGATTGGGATAGCCTTTTGGGATAACTGTATCTTGTTTGAGTGTTCTTGTATGCGCACACATTTAGAAAACCCATGGGACCGAAGGCCAATTGTGACCACCTCCGGCTCCGTAAAGGACCTTTTTTGTAGTTCCTTCTCCCAGCCCCCAATAAACGCAGGTCGTGGCGTCTGAGGGGTAGATAGAAAAGAGTGGTACAGAGAAGAAAGCCATCTAGGTCACATAGAGGGTTTAGGGCATTTTCCAGCCGGGTCCCATTGTTCTGTGCTCAAGGGTATGATCTTCTTGAGAGAGCTATATAAGCAAAACTCCGTGGCACTCTGCCGTCCGGTTCCCACCCCGTCTTTGTAAAATATAGAAACTCCAGCAATTGAGTTGCAAGAAAAAATTTTTTTAAATTGGTTTTGTGGCTGTGTACAGTGACGTTTCAGCCGCACATTGGCCTTCATCAGACTACAGCAAAAAACTAAATAAATAGTGTAATCAAATATTACATACAAATCTTTTTATAATATGCCATGGCAAGTGAAGAGAAATGAAAGGATGAAAAAAGGAAAAACAGGAGAAACCTGGTACGTAATGAATGGGATTCAGGAGGTTCTGTTATCACATCCGCATATCAGTCAATATTCGGACATAAATCCTAGATCCAGGTATTTCGGTTGAGTCCCATAGTAGGGCTACCTCCGCTGGAATCATGTTAAGGGGTATATCATCCAGATGAAAGGAAGTCCATAACGCACATGAGTAATCCGTGAGTATCGGCAGCATTACAGGAGCAAAATCCTAACCAAGCATTATCATTACATTGTAATTCAGTCACTAGCTGGACTTAAAGGTCAATATCTCCATATTAATGGAGCATAGATATATAGAATAAGCAGAACAGGATCCATGAGGAGGCAAAGGAAAAAAGGGGGGATGGGTAAATGTGTATACAGTTTGGCTTTAAGTCATATACAGCATGATGTACAGGGAAGACCTAGTTAAGATCACCAGCCCCCTGGACTTATCTATGAGGGTATATAGCCGGAATCCATCGTTGTTTGTGAAGGGTGGAAGTATTTCCTACCTTGTGCCGCTTGTTTAGATGGATATCCAGGATGCGGGCGTCAGGATTCGCCTGTGTGAGAGGACGCACGCCCTTATTCAAGGGAGCGCGTCCGGTGTCAGGGGGTGTTGCGCATGCGCAGAATACACCGATGCGCGTCAAGCCTCGCTTTGGTTGTGAGTGATATCCGGTGTCGGGATGTTGTGCATGTGTAGAGTACGCTGGTGCGTCTCAAGCCTCACTTTGGTTGTGAGTAATATCCGGTGTCGGGGGATGTTGTGCATGTGCAGAGTACGCTGGTGCGTCTCAAGCCTCGCTTTGGTTGTGAGTAATATCTGGTGTCGGGGGATGTTGTGCATGTGTAGAGTACGCTGGTGCGTCTCAAGCCTCGCTTTGGTTGTGAGTGATATCCGGTGTCGGGGGATGTTGTGCATGTGCAGAGTACGCTGGTGCGTCTCAAGCCTCGCTTTAGTTCTGAGTGATCTGTAGAGCGCACGCGGTCCTAGCGCTTTGAACAGAGCAGGAACCAAGGGACAGAAGGGATGGAGAATGATGGCAACTAGGATGTCTAGATGTTGTAGACAGGGAAGGATAAAAGGAAAGAATAGGACATACGGACATAAGACCTATAACATATGACAAAAAACATATAATGTACCATTATGGAAGAAGGCTACTATGGATGACCCCAGGGTGTGAAGGGCAGTATTATTAATGCATCTAGAAGAAAATGGCACGATAGATAAGATGGTGGTGGAGATTACGCCTACACATGCTAAAACATACACAAATCTAAAGTATAATAGTACACAAACTCCAAAAAGGACCTGTCATATATATATATATATATATATATATATATATATATATATATATATATGGTACCATAAGAGAATCTATGGATACAAAGCGCTGGGTAGTATGAAAGACCATGACAGAAAAAAGGAGAGGATATTTGGATACCGGAAAATGGATAATATTACTTAATTCATTATATTATGTGTAATTGAGGATTTAGATGAGGCTGTGAATTTCATATTCCCTATTTAGTCCCTTTGGGTTCCAGGCTATTAAGAGTGTGAATCCAGTACGCTTCCCTCGTTTTTAACCGTTTTGCTCCATCGCCTCCTCTCCTGCTCGGTGTCACCTCTTCATTGCTCCATCGCCTCCTCTCCTGCTCAGTGTCACCTCTTCATTGCTCCATCGCCTCCTCTCCTGCTCGGTGTCACCTCTTCATTGCTCCATCGCCTCCTCTCCTGCTCGGTGTCACCTCTTCATTGCTCCATCGCCTCCTCTCCTGCTCGGTGTCACCTCTTCATTGCTCCATCGCCTCCTCTCCTGCTCGGTGTCACCTCTTCATTGCTCCATCGCCTCCTCTCCTGCTCGGTGTCACCTCTTCATTGCTCCATCGCCTCCTCTCCTGCTCGGTGTCACCTCTTCATTGCTCCATCGCCTCCTCTCCTGCTCGGTGTCACCTCTTCATTGCTCCATCGCCTCCTCTCCTGCTCGGTGTCACCTCTTCATTGCTCCATCGCCTCCTCTCCTGCTCGGTGTCACCTCTTCATTGCTCCATCGCCTCCTCTCCTGCTCGGTGTCACCTCTTCATTGCTCCATCGCCTCCTCTCCTGCTCGGTGTCACCTCTTCATTGCTCCATCGCCTCCTCTCCTGCTCGGTGTCACCTCTTCATTGCTCCATCGCCTCCTCTCCTGCTCGGTGTCACCTCTTCATTGCTCCATCGCCTCCTCTCCTGCTCGGTGTCACCTCTTCATTGCTCCATCGCCTCCTCTCCTGCTCGGTGTCACCTCTTCAGTCACTTGATGGGTTATGCCCGGCTGGCACTGGGAGCAGGAGGTTTTTCCGTCTGATATTCGATTTGTGTTGGCATACACGATCACGTATCTTTTGAGTTGTCTCTCCTACGTATACCTTACCACAAGGACATTTTAATAGGTATACCACGAAATTGGTTTCACATGTAAAAAAGCCACGAATAGGGAAGCTTTTACCTGACTGGGGATGATAGAATTGGGGTCCTTTTTAATACATTCGAGCACTGAAGGCAGTGTACACAGGGAAATGTTCCTGCATAAAGGTCTGTCTCAGGGTGGTCTTGGAGGGGCCTATGTCGGCCTTCACAATTGGGTCCCGTAGATTCTTAGGACGGCGTGTACAAGACAGTAGAGGATTTTTAAACTCTGCAATGTCTGGATAGGCCTTTTGTAGAATAGGCCAATGGTTCCTAATACTATTGATTATCTTATTGGCACTCAGGTGGAAGGTATGAACAAAGGGTATCCTATTAGTTACTCCTGTCTGTTTGTCTGATTGCTTCATGGAGAAGGTGTTGTGGATAGCCTCGCGCTAGGAATCGCTGTTTCATTTCTGTTATTCTGGTTTGTTGAAGAGGGGCTGTTTTGACTATGCGGCGTATACGTTCAAATTGGGAATGTGGAAGTGACTTTTTAGTGTTTGAGGAATGAAAACTGGAGAAGTGCAACAGATTATTGCGATCTGTTGATTTTCTGTACAGATCCGTAGTAAGGGCACCGGTAGATGGTTTAGTGACCATAGTATCTAGGAAATTGATTGAATCAGAGTGATAGTGAATGGTAAATTGCAGTTCTGGGTAGATGGAATTAAGGAATGTGTGAACTTCTTGAGAGAGCAGGAGAGCTCGTGTATTTCTAGGAAATATCCTGAAGGTAAAACCTGTGAGCAATAACGTGAGACCTTTTCCTCCGAGCCCATATGTGAGAGAATATCTCTGATATTAACCCAGAAGCTAGGGGCCTTAGCCTGTGATGGTAGGACATGATCGTGGTTCTATCCTGTAGGGAGCAGAGATATATACACGCTGGCCATCTGTTGGTCATCTAGTGTAGCCCGTTCTACATCGACACCCAATGGACCGTGTTCTGTCACACACGATGAGATCCACCTCTTCATTGGAGTCGCTTTGTAATACGTCCGTGTATCTGTCAGACCAAAGCCCCCAAGAGAGCGCTGGAGAATAAGAGCAGCGTGAGATCCTGGGTTTCTTCGCCCGCCACAAGAAGGAGGAGAATATTGATCTAACCTCATGGAAGAACTTTTGGTTAAGGAAAATGGGAACCGTCTGAAGCCGATACAAATGCTTGGGCATTACATGAGTGCAGAAGAGATTCTTTCTGCCCATCCATGATACACATGGAGAGTGCGGTCGGCAGGTCTATAGTCTCACTGAGCAGTGGGGTATAATTTGCTCCATACAGATCTGACATATCTCTGGTCAGATATATTCCTAGGTATTTCTGCCACTTGAAGGGCATAATCTTTTTTTCCAGCGTGTTTACTATTCCCGAGCGGGCTGATCTGTTAAGGGATCCTGACTTTGAGTAGTTTAACCTTTTTAAAATTGGAGAGTTTCCCAAACTCCTCGAACAGTCTGATTATGTGTGGGAAAGCTGTGTTCGGATTGGTGATCAGAATGAGGAGCAGATCATCAGCAAATGCCGCATTTTGGTGTGTAACGGCCCCGAATCTGCTTGGAGCATGAACAATGTGGGGGACAAGGGGCATCCTTGTCTGGTCCCATTCGAAATTTCAAAAGGAGTAGAAAGAGTGCCATTAACCCGAATTCTAGCGCTAGGATGTCTGTAAAGGGACATGATTGCTTGTATGAATTGGGTTGGGATTCCAAAATGTAGCAAAGCGAATTGTAAATAGACCCAGTCGACTCGGCGTCGGTGCTAAGTAATACTAGTGACTGCAAAGCTTATGGCATGAAGAAGCCGAACCGAATGATCATTTCCCTCCCTGTTTTTGACAACCCGGGTGGTCCAAGCCCGTAACTAGTGTGCCAAGTCTGCGGGCTGACAATTTTGGCTAAATTTTTACATCAACGTTGATTTAGGGCTATGGGACGATAAGAGGCACATAAATTGGGATCCTTCCCTTCTTTTGGTAAAATGGTTATTGTGGTGTTTAAAGCTTGTTTTGGGAGTGTATCTCCTGCTAGAAGTGCATTGCACCAAGCAGCTAATTTGGGGAGAATGTTCTAGAATAGCCTACTGTTAGGCCGTCAGGGCCCGGGGCCTTGCCCAGTGTCATGGACTTCACTGTCTCCGAAATTTCGTCCTCTGTGATTGGTTGCACTAATGGAACAGGAATTGCTCGAATACCACAGCTTTGGGCGAGTCCCTTGTGGGGTGTGTCCCTTGTGGGGTGTGTCCCCAGGTAAGTTATATAATTGTCAATAAAAGGCCACAAACTCTTGTGCAATATCTTTTTGTTTCCGTAACCCTGTGTCCTGTATCCGGTATCCGTTTGAATGGAATGTATAAACCTGGATTCTGTTTGTTTCGTAATAAGGTGCGACCTCATTTTATTGCCTCTGTCCCCATACGTGTAATATTTGTATTCGGCATATTGATTGTGCTTTGCATATTGAATATTCAGATGGTCTTTGCGTTGCTGACGTAGAGTCAACAGATCAGTATGTGCACCAGCAGGTTTAGATCTTTTCTGAATCATTTCAATGGTGGAGATTTGGGTTAAGAGGGAATTTAGAATTTTTTGGCGTTCTTTCTTGATTTTGGAGCCGAGGCCTTTGAATTCTCCCCCCCCCCTTCCCCTTATGGAAGCCTTGTGAGCCTCCCAAGTAATTGGGACCGGTGTGTCCTCTGGGAGGTTCTCTCTGAAATAATTCTGTAGTCTTTGGGAGAGAGCGGCTACATCTGAGGTCTCGTTCAGTCTCCATACCCTTTCAGGTAAATTCATAAGAGACCGTTGCTGATACTGGTGCATGATCGGACCCTGCTAGACTTGAATGGGTCCGGCCCGCTGCACGGATGTTGCACGGAACAGCCGCACAACGGCCGTGTGCATGAGGCCTAACATGGTAAGGACTTGCGACCTCTTCTGGGCGGTGTTCATCCCCTTTACATTGAATGATGTGAATGTGATGTCAGCCATCATTTAGAGTTCTTCTCAAGAACAATGGGCCTATTGCTCGCTGATTCCGAACCATAGCCAAGCAATATGCGGTAGTATGTGATGGAACTATACAAATTAAAGCTGGAATTTGGTTGCTATGGACAACTGCTTTACTTTTCCTTTGTACAAGGGTTAATAAATGGGCATATAACTGTTTCCCAACCAATGTGACTCCAGCTGTTGCAGAACTACAACTCCCAGCATGCCCGGACAGCCTTTGGCAATTGCGGACAAGAATAGGCAGTTCTATGGGGGTGCCGGCCGGGTGTATTGTGGATCCGCAATACCCTACGGACATGTGAATGGACCCGTAAACGGTTGTTTGTGCTGGCACCTAATTGATCATTTCTGGGCAGCAGATGGTGGAGTTCAAACAGCGATCGGCTGCCCAGAAACCACGAATGTGTAGGAGGACGAACGGTGGCAATAGCGACTGCTCGCCCTCGTACTGTGGAGGAGATCGCTGCATGTAAATGCCTTCTCCCAGACAATTGGCTGCACCTCGGCCCATCTAAAGTCCTCTAGTGTAGGAAAAACCTTTCTCCTGCTCCTTGGTGTATCTGAGAATAATAGCCATTGTGTGACTGAGGACACAGTTATAGAAGTCCATCCACCAAGGGATAGGGGGGGGACGCAGACTTTAGAAAAGAGTGTCTGTATGGGAATGTTTAGTTAGATCTGTGTCTGCAAGACTCTGCTGTGTAGGGTTACATTTGTACAGTATGGCTGTGATTGTATGGCCGTGTTTAGTTGCACACACAATCCACCTTCTATGTAATTATATTGTATAATCCTTGTGTGACCCCGTCCCGGTCTGTTACTTTGGAGTCATGAGGCACAAGTGACCGTCTGGCTGCTGCCGTCAGCTGCTTCAGCTCCGGGACCGTCCGGCTGCAGCCGTTGCTGGATTGTTCGCCTGTCATGTGTTTTACATGTGGATCACTATGCAAATCCCTGTTACCGCCATCCTGTAGCCAGGGGTATAGCGGATATTAATTGGGGGATTTTCTGTTTAATTATAAAGAATCTGCAGGAGCCGCAGTTTTCTTCTTTTCTTCCTCCCAGGGACGGTCTGTGGTTCTGTTAAAGATAAGTGACAACCAATAGGACCATCAGTACAGGTCCCAGAGCAGTTGTCACTTTTTGATCTGGCTCATTATATAGGGATCCTTTAATCAGATTGGTCATTCATGAATTTGGGAAAGCTGGGTGACTGGCCCTGTGAGAGCTATAAGGGAGCCCTTATCATTGTACAACATTGCCCAGTGATACATTGTTACATCTTCCTTATTATTAATACTTCTAATCCGTATCTTTCTCCAGGAGACGTCACCAACCTGAGCCCAGAGCATGCCTTCGATAACACAAGTCGGGATGTTGGCCAATGGGTCCTGGCATTATACAGCGGACTTTTTGCTTATGGAGGATGGTAGGTAGACGGTAACTTACAGCCCATAGCAGCGAATCCCGGATGAGTGCTGCCTGATCCTGTAGCAGTGGCTTCTTGCTGATGATTTCCTTTTCGTTTTTTTTCTTGCTGCAGGAATTATTTGAACTTTGTCACAGAAGAAATGATAGAACCTTACAAGTAAGTGACCGGACGGCTCTCGCAGCTTAGACCAGCGAGTGTCTGTCTCTGCCAGTTTACAGATATGACTTAAAGGGACGATACGTTTTAAATTTACCCTTAAAGGGGCGCAGGGTTGTGACCACCTTTTGTATATAATGACTTGTCTTTACAGGAACCTACCTCGTGCGATCATCATTTCTCTGCCCATCGTCACCTTGGTTTACGTCCTCACCAACCTGGCGTACTTCACGACGCTTACGCCGGAGCAGATGTTGACCTCTGAGGCTGTGGCCGTGGTATGTAACTGTGGGCAAGGAAACCTTTCATCCTGTTCAGGCATTTCTTGGTTAAATCTGTAATTGGGAAAGCTGGGTGAGGTGGAGTGTGGCTGGTCCTCAGACTTGCGCCTCCTTATAACATGATCCACCTCCACATATTACTATATAACTTGGTAGATTTGCCGGTTAGGAGCCTGGAAAAGCTGAGTGACGATTGCAGGAGCTGTCAGGGAGGCCATACTGGTCAGCACCCAGCTTTCCTGACCGCCTGCTATTTGCTCTTGTAACAGTTGCTCTTTGGATACATTGTTTCCTTTATCCCTTCAGGATTTCGGGAACTACCACTTGGGTGTCATGGCCTGGATCATCCCCGTCTTTGTGGGGTTGTCCTGCTTCGGCTCTGTGAACGGCTCTCTGTTTACGTCTTCCAGGTAATGACCCCAGACTGACCACATTGTGTCGAGTGTCTTTACGGCTGATGAGTAGGTTGATGTAACGTGACAAAGGGAGCGAGTAACCGAGCTAATTACCGGGGCTTTGATATAAAAAAAAAAACTTGGGACCGCCACAGCCGGACGGACGTCTTGGGTCGGGTCCACATGCTGGATGCGTTCGACTTGTATGGGGGAAAACCCCCTTTGTTACTGCACGTGGTAATGCTGCAGTCGGCAACACCATTTAAACGCCAATAGTTTTTTGGTTTTTTTCCTCCTCACCTTCCTTAACTTTTCCATTCACTTAACCATAAGAGTTTTTCCTGGACAAGTTAAATTTTTTAACGGCATCATTGAATTTACCATATTGTGTACTGGAGAAAACGGAAGAAAATTGTTTATGGGCTGAAATTGAAAAAAATAAATACAATTTTGCCATAGTGTTTTTTTTGGGCTTTACTTTTATTATGATCACTGTGCACTAAAATTGACATGACGCCCTTATTCTGCGGGTCAGTATGATTGTAGCGCTATCACATTTCAAGTATTTTTTTTATTTGATTTTTTTGTCTTACTACTTCGAAAAAGTCACTGCAATTTTTTTTTGGGGGGGGGGGGGGGGTTGTCGCCCTATTCTGGCAGTCATCCCTTTTTTATATCCCTCTCCAGAGCGCTGTTTTCATTGGTACCATTTTAGGGTATATAACACTTCTTGGCTCCTATTTTAATAGCTCCATGCATTCCCCGTGTAATAACATTTCCGGAGCCTCTAGTCTTATGTCTTTGTGTTGTACCATTCCTTTATTATTTGCACTAGAAGTTATTAATGAATTGCTATTAGCTTTCAGTAAGGGTACAGAGGGGTGTTACCAGTTGTCAGACTGTGCAGGTACACCCCCCCCCCCCCCCCAAACTGGTAACACCCCTCTGTACCCTTACTGAAAGCTAATAGCAATTCATTAATAACTTCTAGTGTAAATAATAAAGGAATGGTACAACATAAAAAGACATAAGACTAGAGGCTCCGGAAATGTTATTACAGGGGGAATGCATGGAGCTATTAAAACAGGTGTCAGGGGCGGTGAGAGGTCCTCTTCAATAGGGACCGCAGCATCTATCTCCGCTCCCAGTCACTGTGGGCAGCGTCATCTGTCACTCCTCACATGTACAGTTATGTCCAGGTACACAAAGGGGTTAACAGTATAGCTGCTTGGAGATGGCTTTGGAATACCGCAAGACAAGGATACTGGTAAGAGGAGGATACTGGCAAGACAAGGATACTGGTTTCCACTCAATTCCAAGCAGCAGCTGCAAAAATCAAATGCAATTATGTGTTTATTGTGCCTACAAAAGGTAGATGAAAGCCTGCGGCTCGCATATGAGGACTGCTGGGCCTCGCGCTGCCGGACCCATTGACCCGCAAGCAGGAAAAATTTGCTTTATTAGGGCACCGTGAACAGTCCGGCGCCTTCACATGATAAATGGTGATGGATTTTCTCACTTTTTGTAAAATAAACTGATGCCTCTTACCCTTAAGATGATAGGTATATATATTTTTTTAAATATTAAATGTTTTTTTCTCCCCCAGGTTGTTCTTTGTGGGGTCCAGAGAAGGACATCTCCCGTCTCTCCTGTCAATGATCCACCCCAGACTGCTGACCCCCATGCCTTCGCTCATCTTCACGGTACGCGCCCGCAGACGCCTGAGGATTCAGCTTCTTATTATTGTCTTTTAATGCCAGACTAACGGCCCACCGCCCTCTCCTATAGGGACTGGGACGTAGAGTGAGACCACCTTAAAGGGGCCCACTGGAGCATTGTAATACAACATTCTGATAGACTCTGTGGGGCTCATTTACTAAAGCATCGCCGCCTTTTCTCATGAGTAAAAAGCCTGTTTCTGTCTTATTTTTTTAAGTCTCCTTCACCCTCTGTTTTTGTGCCTGTTTTGGAGGTGTTTGCGCCTCTTGCGACTATTAGTTTTAAGACTTGTTCAAAAGTTTTCTGACTTTAGCGCCTAATTTCCGTCCTATTTATGTAGTCGCGCCTTATTTTAGTCGTAAAAACAGTGTCCTTTCTATTGAGGGCTGCAGCCGGTCAGAGGCCTCAGAAGTACTGTGGAGGATCTCTGCTTGCTTTCAGTGAATGAAGCAGTTCTTGCCTGGCAGCCTGTACAGATGTCGTCGTTATTTGTTGCGACTAGGCTGCTGTTCATGTAACAAACAAACTCGTCATACGTGATGCATATGAACATGTATGACTTCGCGTGTTACCAGCTTTCCATGGACCCTGAAAGGCACATAACCCTTGTTCTTATATAGCATTACATTCCTTCTCCAAGACACCCCCCCCCCATGCTGTTCTATCTACGTGTCGGTCTGCACTGTCGTGCTGGAATCCTATTCATACGGCACCAGCATATGCTGTGCAATGATCCTCATTCTCTTCCTCCTTCTCTTCGCAGTGCGCCATGACGCTGCTCTACGCCTTCTCCAACGACATCTTTTCGGTTATCAATTTCTTCAGCTTCTTTAACTGGCTGTGCGTGGCGCTGGCGATCGTTGGGATGATGTGGCTGAGATACAAGAAGCCAGAACTGGAGAGACCCATCAAGGTAAGGAGCTGCTGAGCCGCCACCAGTAACCATTGCTGGTACATAGCTGAATGGTGGGGGCCCTTTACGGTCTTTGTGTCCGCGGTAGATTAGCGATCCGTGATTCCAGGAGCTGGGCGCCCAGAACTCCGTGCGCTTACAGGGCCGCACAGCTGTTTATCTCCCATTCTCATAGATTTGCCATTGGGGGCTGTTAGTGACCATAGTGGCAAACGCTGTCGGGGGAGGGGGGGGAGCTGTAACGGAGGCCGCAGTGCATGTCACCCAGCTTTCCCGGACGCCACAGCACAGATGTACCCTAAATGGTAATGCCCCGCTCTCATGAGAACTGTAATGATGGATGTCACCCAGCTTTCCCAGCAGCAGATTGAACTGCAAAGAATGGTGAGGAAGTAGTACATGTGTCTGTACTTGTAGCAGGCAAAGCCCTGGCCCTCCTGTTGTAGTAACCCGAGGCTGTGTGTCTGGTAGTCAGCGACTAATGGGGGGGGCACAGCTTGTAAGGACCTGACGGCGTCTGTGCAATTACATCTATAAAGGATGAAGTGAAGCCAATAAAATCATGTTAAACCTCTGGAATTCATCCTCCTGCTGCAGACCATACTGGTGGCCGGGAGGCAGGTTTTACATCCGCGGCGTCGAACCGCGTGGTGACAGCGCCTGATTGTACCACTTAACGAGATAAGCGGCACAAAGGACGCCGCCCGTCAGAGAGCTAAGAGATCACAGAGCCTTCTACCCGTGGGCTCTGCTTCAGAAAGAAGTCACCAGATTAAACTCTCCCCTGCGTCACAAAGAAGCAAGGATTAGGTGAAAACTACAACTCCCACCATGCACTCGTGTTCACCTGTACTCACACAGAAGTGAATGGAGCATGCTGGGAGTTGTAGTTCCTAACCCTTGTACTAGGGAATCCCTTAAAAAGGGTTCAACTTTTATTTCCGTGACTGTTTCTTTCCTTTCACCCTTTCAAGATCTCTGCTTGCTTTGGGTAAAATGAAACATTACTTTTTACATTCCTGGCTAAAAATTGCCCAGACCTCATATTTCTGAAGATTTGTTCCACTTGTTTGCAGTGTAGACATTCCTCTGGTATAAACATCCTGGATTGATGCATTTACACGGATCTGCAAAAAAGGATGACATCCGTGTGATGTCTGGGGTTGTTTATTTATTTATTTATTTTTTGCGGATCCATTGTAACTGCCTGTCCCTGTCCACAAAACAGACAAGAATAGGACATGTTCTATTTATTTTAATTTTTTTGCGGAATTGGCTTGCGGACATACGGATACGGAACGCACACGGAGTCATTTCTGGGGGGTTTAAGCGGCACCATTGAAATGACTGGTTCCGCATAATTGGCCACAAAAAAATATGGAATTTACAAAAAATACGTTTGTGTGCATGAGCCCTAACAATCGGGACAGGAGACGTTTGGGCTGCTGATGTTTTTGGCTTCTAGAGGATTGTCTAGACTGGATACAATTGTAACAAACTCTCAGCTGTGAGAAGTATTAGAACACAATAGGTTTCAGCTGCTGGGTGTGAACAAGAATGTTCCCATTTGCTGCCAGCAAGCAGAGATATTAAAAATGGCAGGGAGTTAAACATAAATGTCAGTGTCAGAAAGTTGCAGAACTTTCCATTCTACGGCCTGTCAGCAGAATGCGGGCTGCCCGTTATAGCGGTCTGTAGTCTATGGCGCAGCATGCGCTGGCAGGGAAGCCGTGTCACATTCATCAGCCGCCCTGATTATTATTTTTTTGGACTACTCCCCTGCGTACTATAAATAGCAGCTCCCTGATCTAGCGGTGTTATAGGGAGTGTGGTTAGCAAGTCCCAAAATAGCACGCCGGGTGATACGGCTATTATACAAGCGGGACATTTAGGGAGTTATTTTGGCTCTTGCCTATTAAAGTTATTAATATGGCTGTAAAGGTCAGAATTCAGGTAGTGTGGCCCCTAAGCTGAAGAGTAAAGTGGCCCCGGAGGCGGCAGACAGGTACAATGCTTTGGTCTGAGCGCACAGGACTCGCTGCGCTCCTTTCATCTCTGCTGGATCCAATTTAAGAGTCCACTTTTCCTGCCGCCCCGTGTGGATGTTATGGATTAGTTCAGACAATCGCCGAGGAGGAGGCGGGAGCGCAGCTCCTGGACAGACTGCAGCTCATTGTTAAAAAGCTTCCTGGAGAAGTTCACCTGCTGAGGAAGGAGACCGTTCACACACAGCATGAGGCCTGGAAACACTGAGCGGGGAGATGGGAATAATACCAGCAGAAGAAGTAATATATATAGGGAGCGCAGCTCTGGAGTAGAATACAGGATAAGTAATGTATGTACATAGTGAGTGCAGCTCAGTAGTATAATACAGGATGTAACTCAGGATCAGTACAGGATAAGTAATGTATGTACACAGTGACTGCACCAGCAGAATAGTGAGTGCAGCTCTGGAGTATAATACAGGATGTAACTCAGGATCAGTACAGGATAAGTAATGTATGTACACAGTGACTGCACCAGCAGAATAGTGAGTGCAGCTCTGGAGTATAATACAGGATGTAACTCAGGATCAGTACAGGATAAGTAATGTATGTACACAGTGACTGCACCAGCAGAATAGTGAGTGCAGCTCTGGAGTATAATACAGGATGTAACTCAGGATCAGTACAGGATAAGTAATGTATGTACACAGTGACTGCACCAGCAGAATAGTGAGTGCAGCTCTGGAGTATAATACAGGATGGAACTCAGGATCAGTACAGGATAAGTAATGTATGTACACAGTGACTGCACCAGCAGAATAGTGAGTGCAGCTCTGGAGTATAATACAGGATGGAACTCAGGATCAGTACAGGATAAGTAATGTATGTACACAGTGACTGCACCAGCAGAATAGTGAGTGCAGCTCTGGAGTATAATACAGGATGTAACTCAGGATCAGTAATGTATGTACACAGTGACTGCACCAGCAGAATAGTGAGTGCAGCTCTGGAGTATAATACAGGATGTAACTCAGGATCAGTACAGGATAAGTAATGTATGTACACAGTGACTGCACCAGCAGAATAGTGAGTGCAGCTCTGGAGTATAATACAGGATGTAACTCAGGATCAGTAATGTATGTACACAGTGACTGCACCAGCAGAATAGTGAGTGCAGCTCTGGAGTATAATACAGGATGTAACTCAGGATCAGTACAGGATAAGTAATGTATGTACACAGTGACTGCACCAGCAGAATAGTGAGTGCAGCTCTGGAGTATAATACAGGATGTAACTCAGGATCAGTACAGGATAAGTAATGTATGTACACAGTGACTGCACCAGCAGAATAGTGAGTGCAGCTCTGGAGTATAATTTTAGCCTGATTTTTGACGTTCCCTGTGCATATTTTTGTAGGTCACATGATCAGACTAATGTGCTCTTTTCTTCCCATTGCAGCTGAATCTCTCACTCCCCACCTTCTTCATCCTCGCCTGTGTCTTCCTCATTGTTGTGTCGTTTTATATGACGCCCATTGAGTGTGCGATCGGTTTTGTCATCATCTTATCGGGGGTCCCTGTTTACTACTTCGGGGTCTGGTGGCAGAATAAGCCTGATTGGGTACAGCGGTCTATATGTAAGTATCCAGTGTAGAACTCTGTGGGGCAGACGTCGTCTTCTCTCGGACTTTACATAGCAGTAATGATCGCGCCATCTTGTCCTCTCAGGCACAGGGAACATGAGTTTTGCAGCTGCCAAAGGACTTTCTAAAATACTTTGACCCACATTCCAGTCTACAGAGAAAAATGTTGGAAAAAATTTGCCCCGAGGCGCATGTTTCTTAATAATAAAAACTGGCGCGTTTGGGACGATCTAAAAAGTGGCCTGAACCTCTGCTTTAGCGTAGATTTGCGTCAATATTGCAGTTTGTTGCTTACATCATAATCTGCAACTTTGTTAGTACAATTTACTCCAAAAACTGTCGGGGATTGCTCTTCAATTTGATCCATTGGGCTTCAGTTCTGTACCTTCTCAAGATCACTGCTTGCTGTCAGCGAATGAGAACACTCTTCACATCCAGAGGCTGAAAATCCCAACCAGGCCTAACGTTTTTCACAACTGAAGTTCTGTTACAGTTGTATAGAAGCAAATCAGCAGCTTGTTGGTGTACCAGTCCCATCGTAGCTGTGTCTGTACAGGTTTCAACCCCTGGATATGAACCTAAAAATCTATTCACTGACATATAACACAAAGTCAAAGACCATTCCCGGGAGAAGACTGGGCTGAATCTGGGTATATGTTTGTGGCAGTCGTCGGCCATCTTCAGACTGATGAATCTGTCTTCTGTGTCCCTACAGATTCCACAACCATCTTGTTGCAGAAGATGATGGAGGTTGTACCTCAGGAATCCTAAACTCCTCCTGTGCCACCGACACAGAATACGGCAGTACTTAAAGGAGCCGATGTTACAAACGTCAGATTATTGCTGGGGACACTATCCAGCTGAGATCCCCCAATACAGACTGATGACCCCCAATAATATATGCAGCAACTTATCCACCATAACCTCCTGACCTTTGACCTAGCCTGTGTCGGGGGTCATCCTTTTTGTAGAGTGGTCGTCTTAATGTTTTTTCTTTTTTATACATAAAACTCTGATGTACAATTTTTAGTTGCCTCGGAAGCAACATGGCCGCGCAGGTCAGAAAAACTGCGGACTTTGAAAACGGGCTTGTACTGGACCAGGCGACTGCAAGCGGGAAATCCAGATTGGTTTCCTGCTTCAGGACCAGATTATTTTTTTAATACTGTTTCCATAAGCCACACTGCCTGGTTGACGCTCGCCACAAGATTGGCGCCGTTCTGCCCGCTTCTGCCTGGATCATCCTCTCCGCTGATACAACGTTTCTTCTTGTTTGCAAAAGTTTCTATTTTTAAGAAAAAGATCTACAAAAAGCACTTAATGTCCAGCGCTGCTGTGAGACTCCCTGTTACTGTATGGACAATATGTCCAAAGGGGCAGAGCCTGACACAGGAAGTTAGAGCACTCGGTGTCATGCCCCGCCCCCAGCACAACCCACTGCATCAGTTTAGTTTGGAGAGTTACTTTAATGATCATAACTTATCTAATACTGGAGCATTTCCATAAAGTACTTTAAAGGGGTTGTCCGCTTTTTACTATCCTCAGGACTGGTCATCAATATCTGATCGGCGGGGTCAGACTGGGACCCCCGCCATTCTGATATGGATGATCTATCCTGCCGATAGGTCATCAATAGTATAAGGCGGACAATTCCTTGGAGGCTCCTTACAGGTAAGGCCAGTGCACCGTCAGCAGGATCAGTCCCATTAAAGCAGGCATACTCCCTGGTAGAGTTGATCCTGCTGATAATGATGCCCGTCTTTCAGCGTTCCTGAGAAAATAAAAACTCCTATTTATGCAAATGAAGGCTTCAGTGCATGGACGGGTGTGTGCAGTCCTGGAAGCTGTGGACGCCAGGCCCCGCCGTGCATGGACCTACCCTTTCGCATAAAGAATGTGTGTGTCCCCTGGAACGTTACAACCTACGGTATTTTCACAAGATGGGTATCACTTTAAAATCTGCATCAACCCTACCAGGGAGTACGTCTGGTTTTACAGAGTTTATCCTGCTGACGGCTACTCTTTAAAGGGCAAATCCACCTTAAATGACCTGAACGCCGTGTCCGACAGCAGAGACCCTCGCCAGTTCCCATCACTTAGGCCGCGGTGCTGTCCGGAGATTTACAAATTATGACGTTCCAGGCTGAGGAAAATTTATGGTGGAATTTCCCATAAAGTGGTAAACTCAGTGGTTATCCTCTGGCCGCACGTACAGCGTCAGCGCCGCCACCTGCGCAGTTCATGTGTAGGATTTTTATGTAACATTTTATGTTTTAGATATTAATTTAACGTGTTTGAGTGAAATCCCCTAAAATATTTTATGTATTAATGTCTATATCTCTCTAGTCTTACACACTATGCAGGTATTGCTATAACGGTCACCTCCACCTCTGAACGCGCTGATCTGCCATCTGTACAGCAAGTTCAGGATGTGTGCAGATCATCCGACTTCATTACATTCCTTTACATCCAGAGCTGCATTCACAGTTCTTCTGGCTTCTTCAAGGCTCAGACCTCCCCTTCCCTGTAAGCATCTTCTGGTTCAGCATCTATATGGCGTGTGCTTCACTGTGGTGCATGAAGGACCTATGACATGGTGCAGCTCTGTGTGTGACTGGAGTAAGAGGTCAGGCTGGAGAAGGGGAAGCTACACGTTATAATACCCCTTTGGTCTGCAGGTGCTTTTGCGCCATGAAAACACTTCCAGATTGCAGTATCCGAAACGCTAAACGGTTATAACTTAAATTCACTGTTTATGCTCTTAAGGGCTCATGCACTGGCCGGGCCTGTGCTGTGGGCTGCAATGCATGGGCAGCCGCATGCGGATCGCGGACTCATTTACTTAAATGAGGTGCGTGATTAGCATTTGGCGGTCCGAATCGCAAAAAAGTAGTGCATGCACTCCATAGTGCTTCCGTAGGGGTTCCGATCTGTGCTTCTGCACCGCATCTCTGGGTTTGCAGACCCATTCAAGTGAATGGGTCCACATCCGTGATGCGGGGTGCACACAGCCGGTGCCCCTTGTATTGCGCGGGGGGAGGGTCAACAAATGTATGCATGAGTTCTCATGACCGTTGTCCCCCCACTTGAATGAGTCCGGAGATGCGGTGCAGAACGAAACCCCCACAGAGTACTTCCTGGGGTTCCGTTCTTCTGCACCGCAAAAAGATAGAACTCTCTCTATCTTTTTGCAGAACGGACAGATCGCGGACCCGTTCAAGTGAATGGGTCCGTGATCTGCATGCGGCTGCCCATGGTCGGTGCACAGCGGGCACAGAGGGGCAACGGTCGTGTGAACGAGCCCCAACACCGAGTAGTGTCCTCGGTAAGATGTTCCGTTTGTGTTGCCGTCGAATGTCAGACGCTTTGTAACTTTTTATTACTTTACTAGGCGTTATTAATTTAACAGATTTACTTACTGTTTGTGTCGAGTTTTATGGTGTTTCTAGATAATTTTTCTATAATAAGTTGTATTCCTCTGAATTTTGATGTGCAGTATACACTGGAGGGAGCAGCAGGTCATCGAGGCCCAGTGAGTTGTTAAAGGAGTTGTTCAGGATTTAAAAGGCCTGTCTGCTTTCATCCAAGGACCACGCCACCCCCGTCCACGGATTGTGTCTGGTATTGAGGTGAATGCAACAGAGCTGCAATACCACACACAACCTGTGGACGGGGGTGGCACTGTTTTGGAGGAAAAAAAGCCTTTAAAAAAAAAATCCAGATTACTTTTTATTTATTTTATTTTTTTAATGCAAAATGGTTCTGTTACAGATATACAAGGGCACCTTAATACTCCATGCAAACATCTATGTGCTAACCAGTCGGGCTGCTGCCCGGGGTATTCTCACAACCTGCCATAAGATTTGTCAACAGTGGTGGCCCGCATGCTGATGGTTTCCAATGAAGGTATAAAGTGTTACACTGATGTGGAAACTCACACCCAGCACTAATGTCAGCCAGAAGTGAAGCTATACTGGGCGGGGCGACGTCCCCCTCTACCCGGGGCAGCGGCGGGGCGACGTCCCCCCTCCACCCGGGGCGACGTCCCCCCTCCACCCGGGGCGACGTCCCCCCTCCACCCGGGGCGACGTCCCCCCTCCACCCGGGGCGACGTTTCCCCTCCACCCGGGGCAGCGGCGGGGCGACGTCCCCCTCCACCCGGGGCGACGTCCCCCCTCCACCCGGGGCGACGTCCCCCCTCCACCCGGGGCGACGTCCCCCCTCCACCCGGGGCAGCGGCGGGGCGACGTCCCCCTCCACCCGGGGCAGCGTCCTCCTCTACCCGGGGCGACGTCCCCCTCTACCCGGGGCAGCGGCGGGGCGACGTCCCCCTCTACCCGGGGCAGCGGCGGGGCGACGTCCCCCTCTACCCGGGGCAGCGGCGGGGCGACGTCCCCCTCTACCCGGGGCAGCGGCGGGGCGACGTCCCCCTCTACCCGGGGCAGCGGCGGGGCGACGTCCCCCTCTACCCGGGGCAGCGGCGGGGCGACGTCCTCCTCTACCCGGTGCGGCGTCCTCCTCTACCCGGGGCGGCGGCGGTGCGGCGTCCTCCTCTACCCGGGGCGGCGGCGGTGCGGCGTCCTCCTCTACCCGGGGCGGCGGCGGTGCGGCGTCCCCCTCTACCCGGGGCGGCGCCCTCCTCTACCCGGGGCGGCGGCGGTGCGGCGTCCCCCTCTAACCGGGGCGGCGTCCTCCTCTACCCGGGGCGGCGGCGGTGCGGCGTCCCCCTCTAACCGGGGCGGCGTCCTCCTCTACCCGGGGCGGCGGCGGTGAGGCGTCCCCCTCTACCCGGGGCGGCGTCCCCCTCTACCCGGGGCGGCGTCCCCCTCTACCAGGGGCGGCGGCGGTGCGGCGTCCCCCTCTACCCGGGGCGGCGGCGGTGCGGCGTCCCCCTCTACCCGGGGCGGCATCCTCCTCTACCCGGGGCGGCATCCTCCTCTACCCGGGGCGGCGGTGCGGCGTCCCCCTCTACCCGGGGCGGCGTCCTCCTCTACCCGGAGCAGCGGCAGTAATCCACTGCTTTCAACAATCCTGCGGAGAGCCATATTGTGCCAATTGTGGGAGAATTTCTGTATCCTACATGATGACGCTGAGGGATCTGCTCTTGTGGCAACCATTGCAGACTTACAGGAGGACCCGTCCCCATTATCACTGGTTATAACAGATGGTCTTGTAGTATTAAGATTATGGGGTGAAGCTTATTATGACCCCCTCCTCCTTTTTACTGGACTGTGCAGGATAACCAGAACGTGCTGCGTTTCTGTATTCTTATTTTTTGGACTTTTTTAATGCAAAATGGTTCTGTTACAGATATACAAGGGCACTGCCATGATTCTACATGTAACCAGCTGGAAACTATCGACAAGTTGGCATAAAGTTTATGAATGCGTTTTTATTTATTTTTTTATGTTCTTTTATGACCATAAAATGACCACATTTTGGACACAACATGTGAAACTAGCCTTCGCCTCCCCATAGCTCTGGCTCATTAAAGCCTCATTCACACGTCAGTGTTCGGTCAGTGATTGTGAGCCACAACCTTAGAAGTCCGGAATGTATTGGATAAGACTGACGGCATTATGTCATTGTTATCTAATACATTGTGGACCTCTAAGGCCGAGTTCACACGAACCATACGGATCGGCTCCGGATGCGTTCAGTGAAACTCGCACCATTTTGCAACAAGTTCAGTCAGTTTTGTCTGCGATGGCGTTCAGTTGTTCAGTTTTTTTCCGCACTGATGCGATGCATTTCGATGCATTTTTCACACACGTGATAAAAAAAACTGAAGGTTTACAAACAACATCTCTTAGCAACCATCAGTGAAAAACGCATTGTATCCGCACTTGCTTCCGGATGCAATGCGTTTTTCACTGAAGCCCCATTCACTTCTATGGGGCCAGGGCTGCGTGACAAACGCAGAATATAGAACATGCTGCTATTTTTACGCAACTGATGCATGAAAAAAATGTGCACAGACCAATTAAAATGAATGGGTCCGGATTCAGTGCAGGTGCGATGCGTTCACGTCACGCATTGCACCCGCGCGGAAATCTCGCTCGTGTGAAAGGGGCAATAAGGTATGAGGGAAAGATCTGCACCTGGTTTTGGCTCAGTCACTGAAGGAAATCACTGACCAAATACTGATGTGTGACTGAGGCATTACACCTTAATACTCCATGCAAACATCTATGTGCTATCCAGTCGGGCTGCTGCCCGGGGTATTCTCACAACCTGCCATAAGATTTGTCAACAGTGGTGGCCCGCATGCTGATGGTTTCCAATGAAGGTATAAAGTGTTACACTGATGTGGAAACTCACACCCAGCACTAATGTCAGCCAGAAGTGAAGCTATACTGGGCGGGGCGACGTCCCCCTCCACCCGGGGCGACGTCCCCCCTCCACCCGGGGCGACGTCCCCCCTCCACCCGGGGCGACGTCCCCCCTCCACCCGGGGCGGCGGCGGGGCGACGTCCCCCCTCCACCCGGGGCGGCGGCGGTGCGGCGTCCTCCTCTACCCGGGGCGGCGGCGGAGCGGCGTCCCCCTCTAACCGGGGCGGCGTCCTCCTCTACCCGGGGCGGCGGCGGAGCGGCGTCCCCCTCTAACCGGGGCGGCGTCCTCCTCTACCCGGGGCGGCGGCGGTGCGGCGTCCCCCTCTACCCGGGGCGGCGTCCTCCTCTACCCGGGGCGGTGCGGCGTCCCCCTCTACCCGGGGCGGCGGCGGTGCGGCGTCCTCCTCTACCCGGGGCGGCGTCCTCCTCTACCCGGGGCGGCGGCGGTGCGGCGTCCCCCTCTACCCGGGGCGGCGTCCTCCTCTACCCGGGGCAGCGGCAGTAATCCACTGCTTTCAACAATCCTGCGGAGAGCCATATTGTGCCAATTGTGGGAGAATTTCTGTATCCTACATGATGACGCTGAGGGATCTGCTCTTGTGGCAACCATTGCAGACTTACAGGAGCACCTGTCCCCATTATCACTGGTTATAACAGACGGTCTTGTAGTATTAGGATTATGGGGTGAAGCTTATTATGACCCCCTCCTCCTTTTTACTGGACTGTGCAGGATAACCAGAACGTGCTGCGTTTCTGTATTCTTATTTTTTTGGACTGTATCAACGGAGGCATAAAACGTGATGTTAACCCCCCCCAAATGACATTTTAGGTTATTATCGCCTTTCCACGGTATTCCCACCACACCACCAAAGGACAGGTGTCAGGTCTGCATTAGAGGGCTGGGACCCCCAAGATGTGCCGGTCATCTCATTCTCCTTATCACTCCTATATTCATTCAAGTTTTAGACCATCTTTCTTTCTCCTTGTGCTACATTTCCAGATGCTTCATAAGGTTTATGCTTTTTGTTTAATGTTGTTTTTGTCCATTAGAGGCTGGTAAAGTCCTGAAGCGCTCGTATTATTGTTTGTATCTGTATTAGCACCCTTTATTTTATAGGGTTAAATGATATTTGAGGCCTTTGCAGTATTGTTAGAGCTGGACGTAGTGTTACCTGATTTTGGATTTATTTTATTTGTGCTTTTTACCTTTTTACGATTTCATGTTTTTTCCCCCTAAATAAAATTGACCACTAAAATAACTTCATCTAGAAGTCTGTGTCTTGTGTTCAGCGAATGTATTGCGGAGTGAAACGCTGCGTTGGTCGTGGGTTTAAAGACTGTTCCAATCTGTTAGAGACTATTTGCATATGGAAAGAACATCTGCGCCACAAAACATAATGACATGTTAATGCGAGATGGTGTGGAGGGGGGGGGGGATGCTTTTTGTTGTGCCGCTGCATGCCATAGCCTTAGGCTACTTTCACGCTTGCGGCAGAGTGATCCGTCGTCGGAACTGCCTGCTGGATCCGGCAATCTGCATGCAAACGGAGAGCATTTGTATGCTGATCCGTCTCTCAAATGCATTGCAAGAACGGATCCATATATATATCAGACCGGACGGATTCGGCATTCCAGCAACTGATCCGGAATTTTGGACGGAGATAATACCACAGCATGCTGCGCTATTTTCTCCATCCAAAATGCCGTTCAGTGACTGAACTGAAGACGTCCTGAACGGATCGCTCTCCATTCAGAATGCATGGGGATAACACCGATCAGTTCGTTTCCAGCATTGAGCCCCTAGGATGGAAGTGTCAGAAAATAAAACCGCTAGTGTGAAAGTACCCTTAAAGGATTTCTTTCAAAAACCACGCCACCCCTGTCTACAGGTTGTGTTCAGTACTGCAGCCTCATTGGAGTGGATAGGGCCAGGCTGCAGTACCTTCTGGATGGAAGCAGCCATGTTTTTCTAATCTTATGAACCCCTGCAGCCACAGCGTTCTGAAAGAGGAAATCCCATATGAACATGAATGTACATCGGCCTCGGGCAGATTCTCGCCCATGACCCAGTAATGCAAGTTCCTAGTCCTGACCACAATGGGTCAAATGCAGACATCAGCACAAGTGAGCAACTAATAAATGGAGGCTTCTCTCCAGAAGATACCACTGCATGTCAATGGTTAACGGGACCTTTGGACACCTGTAGCGGTGCCTTGAGGTTGGGCACCCTTCCTGTTGGCCAGGACCCCCGCTGGGCTAGGAGAAGTCTAAAGCTGTTCTTTAGAGTGCTCCATTGTCTTGTATCTTAGAAGGGGAAGTGAGAAGGACATGTTCACACTGTGCACTGGTGAGGTCACCTGCGGGTTTAACCCCTAACCTTCCTGTAAACTTCCATAGCATAACATCACACTATATAGACACAAAATCCGGCGTGTCTCACATCGGCCATTAAACGACAGGAGCTTACCTTTGAAGCAGAAACAATGTGAATGCTGCCTTTCCTGGTTACTTGTTACATCAGACATGTACTGATACAATGTAACTTATCTGCAAATGAATACAAACATTGATTTATCAGAGGCTGAGAAAGGTATAGGAGACCTCCCCATTCCACCTGCAAGAGATTTCCAGACCTCCATGTCTACCTCCAGAAGCATTAATACGGAGTTGGTGCCCCCACTGCTCCTCTGCTAAGGCTTTCTACAAGCTTTTGACGTTTGTGGGAATTTTGGCCCATTCATCCAGGGCATTTGTGAGGTCGGACACAGATGTTGGAGTGGGGGGCCCGTTCTAGTGTTGGATGGAGTAGAGGTCAGGGCAGTCAAGTTCTTCCAGATTCACCAAAACATTCCTTTACGGACTTCGCTTTGTGCACTGAGGAGGCACAGTCATGCTGGAAAATAAGAGCCTTCCCTCAGCTGGAATCCATACAATTGTCCACAATTAAGATTTCCCTTCACTGGAATTAAGGGAATTAGGTAACGTTCTCCTGGCCTCCATCAGACCTCCAGATAGAGAGGTATGATCGGTGACTGCTCAGAAGACGTCTCCACTGCTCCAGAGGCACAAACGTTTTTGTGCTGATGTTAATGACGGAGGAGGTCGGGAGTTATGGATCCAGTAGAGAGTTGGGGGCTTGTATGCAATTGCTCCTCAACACTTGACGACCCCACTTTGTAACGTTGCGTTCTCCACTTAATGCTGTGGTTCCTTCCAGAAGCTGGATGTTATACACTGTGGTAATGGTAGACTGCAGGGCTAGAGGCTGGATGTTATACACTGTGGTAATGGTAGACTGGAGGCTGGATGTTATACACCTGTGGTAATGGTAGACTGCACGGCTAGAGGCTGGATGTTATACACCTGTGGTAATGGTAGACTGCACGGCTAGAGGCTGGATGTTATACACCTGTGGTAATGGTAGACTGCACGGCTAGAGGCTGGATGTTATACACTGTGGTAATGGTAGACTGCACGGCTAGAGGCTGGATGTTATACACCTGTGGTAATGGTAGACTGCACGGCTAGAGGCTGGATGTTATACACCTGTGGTAATGGTAGACTGCAGGGCTAGAGGCTGGATGTTATACACTGTGGTAATGGTAGACTGCAGGGCTAGAGGCTGGATGTTATACACCTGTGGTAATGGAAGACTGCACGGCTAGAGGCTGGATGTTATACACCTGTGGTAATGGCAGACTGCACGGCTAGAGGCTGGATGTTATACACCTGTGGTAATGGTAGACTGCACGGCTACAGGCTGGATGTTATACACTGTGCTAATGGTAGACTACATGGCTAGAGGCTGGATGTTATACACTGTGGTAATGGTAGACTGGAGGCTGGATGTTATACACCTGTGGTAATGGTAGACTGCACGGCTAGAGGCTGGATGTTATACACCTGTGGTAATGGCAGACTGCACGGCTAGAGGCTGGATGTTATACACACTGGTAATAATAGACTGTATAGCTAGAGGCTGGATGTTATACACTTGTGGTAATGGTAGACTGCACGGCTAGAGGCTGGATGTTATACACTGTGGTAATGGTAGACTGCACGGCTAGAGGATGGATGTTATACACCTGTGGTAATGGTAGACTGCACGGCTAGAGGATGGATGTTATACACTGTGGTAATGGTAGACTGCACGGCTAGAGGCTGGATGTTATACACTGTGGTAATGGTAGACTGCACGGCTAGAGGCTGGATGTTATACACTGTGGTAATGGTAGACTGGAGGCTGGATGTTATACACCTGTGGTAATGGTAGACTGCACGGCTAGAGGCTGGATGTTATACACCTGTGGTAATGGTAGACTGCACGGCTAGAGGCTGGATGTTATACACCTGTGGTAATGGTAGACTGCACGGCTAGAGGCTGGATGTTATACACCTGTGGTAATGGCAGACTGCACGGCTAGAGGCTGGATGTTATACACACTGGTAATAATAGACTGTATAGCTAGAGGCTGGATGTTATACACTTGTGGTAATGGTAGACTGCACGGCTAGAGGCTGGATGTTATACACTGTGGTAATGGTAGACTGCACGGCTAGAGGATGGATGTTATACACCTGTGGTAATGGTAGACTGCACGGCTAGAGGATGGATGTTATACACTGTGGTAATGGTAGACTGCACGGCTAGAGGCTGGATGTTATACACTGTGGTAATGGTAGACTGCACGGCTAGAGGCTGGATGTTATACACTGTGGTAATGGTAGACTGGAGGCTGGATGTTATACACCTGTGGTAATGGTAGACTGCACGGCTAGAGGCTGGATGTTATACACCTGTGGTAATGGTAGACTGCACGGCTAGAGGCTGGATGTTATACACCTGTGGTAATGGTAGACTGCACGGCTAGAGGCTGGATGTTATACACTGTGGTAATGGTAGACTGCACGGCTAGAGGCTGGATGTTATACACCTGTGGTAATGGTAGACTGCACGGCTAGAGGCTGGATGTTATACACCTGTGGTAATGGTAGACTGCAGGGCTAGAGGCTGGATGTTATACACTGTGGTAATGGTAGACTGCAGGGCTAGAGGCTGGATGTTATACACACTGGTAATAATAGACTGTATAGCTAGAGGCTGGATGTTATACACTTGTGGTAATGGTAGACTGCACGGCTAGAGGCTGGATGTTATACACTGTGGTAATGGTAGACTGCACGGCTAGAGGATGGATGTTATACACCTGTGGTAATGGTAGACTGCACGGCTAGAGGATGGATGTTATACACTGTGGTAATGGTAGACTGCACGGCTAGAGGCTGGATGTTATACACTGTGGTAATGGTAGACTGCACGGCTAGAGGCTGGATGTTATACACTGTGGTAATGGTAGACTGCACGGCTAGAGGCTGGATGTTATACACTGTGGTAATGGTAGACTGCACGGCTAGAGGCTGGATGTTATACACTGTGGTAATGGTAGACTGGAGGCTGGATGTTATACACCTGTGGTAATGGTAGACTGCACGGCTAGAGGCTGGATGTTATACACCTGTGGTAATGGTAGACTGCACGGCTAGAGGCTGGATGTTATACACTGTGGTAATGGTAGACTGCACGGCTAGAGGATGGATGTTATACACTGTGGTAATGGTAGACTGCACGGCTAGAGGCTGGATGTTATACACTGTGGTAATGGTAGACTGCACGGCTAGAGGCTGGATGTTATACACTGTGGTAATGGTAGACTGGAGGCTGGATGTTATACACCTGTGGTAATGGTAGACTGCACGGCTAGAGGCTGGATGTTATACACCTGTGGTAATGGTAGACTGCACGGCTAGAGGCTGGATGTTATACACCTGTGGTAATGGTAGACTGCACGGCTAGAGGCTGGATGTTATACACTGTGGTAATGGTAGACTGCACGGCTAGAGGCTGGATGTTATACACCTGTGGTAATGGTAGACTGCACGGCTAGAGGCTGGATGTTATACACCTGTGGTAATGGTAGACTGCAGGGCTAGAGGCTGGATGTTATACACTGTGGTAATGGTAGACTGCAGGGCTAGAGGCTGGATGTTATACACCTGTGGTAATGGAAGACTGCACGGCTAGAGGCTGGATGTTATACACCTGTGGTAATGGCAGACTGCACGGCTAGAGGCTGGATGTTATACACCTGTGGTAATGGTAGACTGCACGGCTACAGGCTGGATGTTATACACTGTGCTAATGGTAGACTACATGGCTAGAGGCTGGATGTTATACACTGTGGTAATGGTAGACTGGAGGCTGGATGTTATACACCTGTGGTAATGGTAGACTGCACGGCTAGAGGCTGGATGTTATACACCTGTGGTAATGGCAGACTGCACGGCTAGAGGCTGGATGTTATACACTGTGGTAATAATAGACTGTATAGCTAGAGGCTGGATGTTATACACTGTGGTAATGGTAGACTGCACGGCTAGAGGATGGATGTTATACACTGTGGTAATGGTAGACTGCACGGCTAGAGGATGGATGTTATACACTGTGGTAATGGTAGACTGCACGGCTAGAGGCTGGATGTTATACACTGTGGTAATGGTAGACTGTATAGCTAGAGGCTGGATGTTATACACTGTGGTAATGGTAGACTGTATAGCTAGAGGCTGGATGTTATACACTGTGGTAATGGTAGACTGGAGGCTGGATGTTATACACTGTGGTAATGGTAGACTGCATGACTAGAGGCTGGATGTTATACACCTGTGGTAATGGTAGACTGCACGGCTAGAGGCTGGATGTTATACACTGTGGTAATGGTAGACTGCACGGCTAGAGGATGGATGTTATACACTGTGGTAATGGTAGACTGCACGGCTAGAGGCTGGATGTTATACACTGTGGTAATGGTAGACTGTATAGCTAGAGGCTGGATGTTATACACTGTGGTAATGGTAGACTGGAGGCTGGATGTTATACACTGTGGTAATGGTAGACTGCATGACTAGAGGCTGGATGTTATACACTGTGGTAATGGTAGACTGCACGGCTAGAGGCTGGATGTTATACACTGTGGTAATGGTAGACTGCACGGCTAGAGGCTGGATGTTATACACCTGTGCCAATGCAGCTAATTTACACACCTAAAATCTATGATTAAGACATGGGGCCTTATACTTTTCTCCACATAGTGCTTCTGCTTAAGAAAGTACTACTTGGAGTACAATGTAACAGTACCCAGGACCCCTAACTACAGCAGCACTTGGTTCTAATTACACAGAGATGTAATCATTGTAGATTGGACAGTAAATAACATGTCACCATACACAGTGTACAGATCGTGATATCGTATATAGATCCTGCACGCTGTGATGTCATAATATTTGCTTATTTCAGATGGCAGGGAAAGTTTCTCCACCAAGGCTCTACCTGTAGGATTTTGGAGGTAGTCTTATGTTCAGTGGATGATGCTGGGGGCAGTAGTGCACATTTCTCCATTGTGCAGCCCCTGGCATTACTGTGCGCAGCGGTTCCTAAATACTCTGTACAGATAATGGTTAATAACGGCCTCCTCATTTCAGGGTTTAATGAGCGGAGAAAACCCCCATATGTCAGCAGCAATTAGACTGTAATGTAAGGTATGGAGACAAGGTGCAGCAATGGCGCGGAAAGGAGACGGGCACTGTCTGGGCACGCCGGACCACAATATGAAATGCTTGGCCCGTATCCTCCTGACGTTCCCTGCAGCTCTGTAATCGTACATGATGGGGGTTGTAGTGCTGTGTGGTAGATGTACAGCAGTATCAGACATCACAGGCTTAGGGCTCATGTACACTCGGATCAGAAGCCCATGGAAGCGATTCGTAGTTCTTCCGATCCGCGCCTCCGCATCGCAAACAAGATCGGTGAAGTCAGATTTGGCAGAACCATTCAAGTCAATGGGTCCACATCTGTGCAAAGGAGTGCACACAACCAGTGCCCGTATACTGCGGACCGGCCGGGGCACGGAGCAAGTATACTGCTGTGTGTACACTCAGCAGGCAGTATCACACAGGACGGGATTAGATACACAGCTCAGCAGAGGGAGTATCACACAGGACGGGATTAGATACACAGCTCAGCAGACAGTATCACACAGGATAGGATTAGATACACAGCTCAGCAGAGGGAGTATCACACAGGATAGGATTAGATACACAGCTCAGCAGACAGTATCACACAGAATAGGATTAGATACACAGCTCAGCAGACAGTATCACACAGGACAGGATTAGATACACAGCTCAGCAGACAGTATCACACAGAATAGGATTAGATACAGCTCAGCAGAGGGAGTATCACACAGGACGGGATTAGATACACAGCTCAGCAGACAGTATCACACAGGATAGGATTAGATACAGCTCAGCAGGCAGTATCACACAGGATAGGATTAGATACACAGCTCAGCAGAGGGAGTATCACACAGGACGGGATTAGATACATAGCTCAGCAGAGGGAGTATCACACAGGATAGGATTAGATACACAGCTCAGCAGACTGAATCACACAGGATAGGATTAGATACACAGCTCAGCAGGCAGTATCACACAGGATAGGATTAGATACACAGCTCAGCAGAGGGAGTATCACACAGGACGGGATTAGATACATAGCTCAGCAGAGGGAGTATCACACAGGATAGGATTAGATACACAGCTCAGCAGACAGTATCACACAGGATAGGATTAGATACACAGCTCAGCAGACAGTATCACACAGGATAGGATTAGATACACAGCTCAGCAGGCAGTATCACACAGGATAGGATTAGATACAAAGCTCAGAAGACAGTATCACACAGGATAGGATTAGATACACAGCTCAGCAGACAGTATCACACAGGATTAGATACACAGCTCAGCAGACAGTATCACACAGGAGAGGATTAGATACATCCCATCCATAGAACTTTATTTTAATTGATATGTACAATGAGAACTGGGACCCTCCGCCCGCACCCTCTCCCCGCACCCTCTGCCCGCACCCTCTGTACCCCGTAGTCATGCTACTTGCAGAGTTAATAGGATTCAGTTCTCAGGATGACCTGGTATAAAGCATTTTAGCAAATAAGACTCTTAATGCGCCTCCGTTGGCAAATATAATATGAAAAACATGGGCCCCGGGGCCGTCTGGATGTCATTGATGGCAGATTCCCCTCTACACATGGAGTGAATAAAAACCACCCAAACTCTCAGCCAATCCGGTGCCACGCTTTGGAACACCCCCGTCCCATCACTGGGAACACAACATTTTGGCTTTGCCTGGCGACTGCTTTGTTACCGATGCACAAGGCTAAAAGCGCGGACCCTGTGTGATCGGCAGGGATCTATGGATGATGGGAATCTGGTGAGGTCGGAGGGCAGGTCCCTCCATTGGGCAGTGTCCAGAGCAGGTGACCAGTGGTGCCCCCGGACCCCGATATAGTCAATGGAAAGCTATCCAGTCCATTGCTGGGAGTTGCAGAGGAAGCAGTCAGGGGTGTAGGTATAGTGGGCGCAGAGGTAGAAGTCAGGGGTGTAGGTATAGAGGGCGCAGAGGTAGCAGTCAGGGGTGTAGGTATAGTGGGCACAGAGGTAGCAGTCAGGGGTGTAGGTATAGTGGGCGCAGAGGTAGCAGTCAGGGGTGTAGGTATAGTGGGCGCAGAGGTAGCAGTCAGGGGTGTAGGTATAGTGGGCGCAGAGGTAGCAGTCAGAGGTGTAGGTATAGTGGGCGCAGAGGTAGCAGTCAGGGGTGTAGGTATAGTGGGCGCAGAGGTAGCAGTCAGGGGTGTAGGTATAGTGGGCGCAGAGGCAGCAGTCAGGGGTGTAGGTATAGTGGGCGCAGAGGTAGCAGTCAGGGGTGTAGGTATAGTGGGCGCAGAGGTAGCAGTCAGAGGTGTAGGTATAGTGGGCGCAGAGGTAGCAGTCAGGGGTGTAGGTATAGTGGGCGCAGAGGTAGCAGTCAGGGGTGTAGGTATAGTGGGCGCAGAGGCAGCAGTCAGGGGTGTAGGTATAGAGGGCGCAGAGGTAGCAGTCAGGGGTGTAGGTATAGTGGGCACAGAGGTAGCAGTCAGGGGTGTAGGTATAGTGGGCGCAGAGGTAGCAGTCAGGGGTGTAGGTATAGTGGGCGCAGAGGTAGCAGTCAGGGGTGTAGGTATAGTGGGCGCAGAGGTAGCAGTCAGGGGTGTAGGTATAGTGGGCGCAGAGGTAGCAGTCAGGGGTGTAGGTATAGTGGGCGCAGAGGTAGCAGTCAGAGGTGTAGGTATAGTGGGCGCAGAGGTAGCAGTCAGGGGTGTAGGTATAGTGGGCGCAGAGGTAGAAGTCAGGGGTGTAGGTATAGTGGGCGCAGAGGTAGCAGTCAGCAGTGTAGGTATAGTGGGCGCAGAGGTAGCAGTCAGGGGTGTAGGTATAGTGGGCGCAGAGGAAGCAGTCAGGGGTGTAGGTATAGTGGGCGCAGAGGTAGCAGTCAGGGGTGTAGGTATAGTGGGCACAGAGGTAGAAGTCAGGGGTGTAGGTATAGTGGGCGCAGAGGTAGCAGTCAGGGGTGTAGGTATAGTGGGCGCAGAGGTAGCAGTCAGCGGTGTAGGTATAGTGGGCGCAGAGGTAGAAGTCAGGGGTGTAGGTATAGTGGGCGCAGAGGTAGAAGTCAGGGGTGTAGGTATAGTGGGCACAGGGGTAGAAGTCAGGGGTGTAGGTATAGTGGGCGCAGAGGTAGCAGTCAGGGGTGTAGGTATAGTGGGCACAGAGGTAGCAGTCAGGGGTGTAGGTATAGTGGGCGCAGAGGTAGCAGTCAGCAGTGTAGGTATAGTGGGCGCAGAGGTAGAAGTCAGGGGTGTAGGTATAGTGGGCGCAGAGGCAGCAGTCAGCGGTGTAGGTATAGTGGGCGCAGAGGTAGCAGTCAGGGGTGTAGGTATAGTGGGCGCAGAGGTAGCAGTCAGGGGTGTAGGTATAGTGGGCACAGAGGTAGCAGTCAGGGGTGTAGGTATAGTGGGCGCAGAGGTAGCAGTCAGGGGTGTAGGTATAGTGGGCACAGAGGTAGAAGTCAGGGGTGTAGGTATAGTGGGCGCAGAGGTAGCAGTCAGGGGTGTAGGTATAGTGGGCACAGAGGTAGCAGTCAGCAGTGTAGGTATAGTGGGCGCAGAGGTAGCAGTCAGGGGTGTAGGTATAGTGGGCGCAGAGGTAGCAGTCAGGGGTGTAGGTATAGTGGGCGCAGAGGTAGCAGTCAGGGGTGTAGGTATAGTGGGCGCAGAGGTAGCAGTCAGGGGTGTAGGTATAGTGGGCGCAGAGGTAGAAGTCAGGGGTGTAGGTATAGTGGGCACAGAGGTAGAAGTCAGCAGTGTAGGTATAGTGGGCGCAGAGGTAGCAGTCAGCAGTGTAGGTATAGTGGGCGCAGAGGTAGAAGTCAGGGGTGTAGGTATAGTGGGCGCAGAGATAGAAGTCAGGGGTGTAGGTATAGTGGGCGCAGAGGTAGAAGTCAGGGGTGTAGGTATAGTGGGCACAGAGGTAGCAGTCAGGGGTGTAGGTATAGTGGGCGCAGAGGTAGCAGTCAGCGGTGTAGGTATAGTGGGCGCAGAGGTAGCAGTCAGGGGTGTAGGTATAGTGGGCGCAGAGGTAGCAGTCAGGGGTGTAGGTATAGTGGGCGCAGAGGTAGCAGTCAGCGGTGTAGGTATAGTGGGCGCAGAGGTAGAAGTCAGGGGTGTAGGTATAGTGGGCGCAGAGGTAGAAGTCAGGGGTGTAGGTATAGTGGGCGCAGAGGTAGCAGTCAGGGGTGTAGGTATAGTGGGCACAGAGGTAGCAGTCAGGGGTGTAGGTATAGTGGGCACAGAGGTAGCAGTCAGCAGTGTAGGTATAGTGGGCGCAGAGGTAGCAGTCAGGGGTGTAGGTATAGTGGGCGCAGAGGTAGAAGTCAGGGGTGTAGGTATAGTGGGCGTAGAGGTAGCAGTCAGGGGTGTAGGTATAGTGGGCGCAGAGGTAGCAGTCAGGGGTGTAGGTATAGTGGGCGCAGAGGTAGCAGTCAGCAGTGTAGGTATAGTGGGCGCAGAGGTAGCAGTCAGGGGTGTAGGTATAGTGGGCGCAGAGGTAGCAGTCAGGGGTGTAGGTATAGTGGGCGCAGAGGTAGCAGTCAGGGGTGTAGGTATAGTGGGCGCAGAGGTAGCAGTCAGGGGTGTAGGTATAGTGGGCGCAGAGGTAGCAGTCAGGGGTGTAGGTATAGTGGGCGCAGAGGTAGCAGTCAGGGGTGTAGGTATAGTGGGCGCAGAGGTAGAAGTCAGGGGTGTAGGTATAGTGGGCGCAGAGGTAGCAGTCAGCGGTGTAGGTATAGTGGGCGCAGAGGTAGCAGTCAGGGGTGTAGGTATAGTGGGCGCAGAGGTAGCAGTCAGGGGTGTAGGTATAGTGGGCACAGAGGTAGCAGTCAGGGGTGTAGGTATAGTGGGCGCAGAGGTAGCAGTCAGCAGTGTAGGTATAGTGGGCGCAGAGGCAGCAGTCAGGGGTGTAGGTATAGTGGGCGCAGAGATAGAAGTCAGGGGTGTAGGTATAGTGGGCGCAGAGGTAGCAGTCAGGGGTGTAGGTATAGTGGGCACAGAGGTAGCAGTCAGGGGTGTAGGTATAGTGGGCGCAGAGGCAGCAGTCAGGGGTGTAGGTATAGTGGGCGCAGAGGTTGAAGTCAGGGGTGTAGGTATAGTGGGCACAGAGGTAGCAGTCAGGGGTGTAGGTATAGTGGGCGCAGAGGTAGCAGTCAGGGGTGTAGGTATAGTGGGCGCAGAGGTAGCAGTCAGGGGTGTAGGTATAGTGGGCGCAGAGGTAGCAGTCAGGGGTGTAGGTATAGTGGGCACAGAGGTAGCAGTCAGGGGTGTAGGTATAGTGGGCGCAGAGGTAGCAGTCAGGGGTGTAGGTATAGTGGGCGCAGAGGTAGCAGTCAGGGGTGTAGGTATAGTGGGCGCAGAGGTAGCAGTCAGGGGTGTAGGTATAGTGGGCACAGAGGTAGCAGTCAGCAGTGTAGGTATAGTGGGCGCAGAGGTAGCAGTCAGGGGTGTAGGTATAGTGGGCGCAGAGGTAGCAGTCAGCAGTGTAGGTATAGTGGGCGTAGAGGTAGCAGTCAGGGGTGTAGGTATAGTGGGCGCAGAGGTAGCAGTCAGAGGTGTAGGTATAGTGGGCGCAGAGGTAGCAGTCAGGGGTGTAGGTATAGTGGGCGCAGAGGTAGAAGTCAGGGGTGTAGGTATAGTGGGCGCAGAGGCAGCAGTCAGGGGTGTAGGTATAGTGGGCACAGAGGTAGCAGTCAGGGGTGTAGGTATAGTGGGCGCAGAGGTAGAAGTCAGCAGTGTAGGTATAGTGGGCACAGAGGAAGCAGTCAGGGGTGTAGGTATAGTGGGCGCAGAGGTAGAAGTCAGGGGTGTAGGTATAGTGGGCGCAGAGGTAGCAGTCAGGGGTGTAGGTATAGTGGGCGCAGAGGTAGCAGTCAGGGGTGTAGGTATAGTGGGCGCAGAGGCAGCAGTCAGGGGTGTAGGTATAGTGGGCGCAGAGGTAGAAGTCAGCAGTGTAGGTATAGTGGGCGCAGAGGAAGCAGTCAGGGGTGTAGGTATAGTGGGCGCAGAGGTAGCAGTCAGGGGTGTAGGTATAGTGGGCGCAGAGGTAGAAGTCAGGGGTGTAGGTATAGTGGGCGCAGAGGTAGCAGTCAGGGGTGTAGGTATAGTGGGCGCAGAGGTAGCAGTCAGGGGTGTAGGTATAGTGGGCGCAGAGGTAGAAGTCAGGGGTGTAGGTATAGTGGGCACAGAGGTAGAAGTCAGCAGTGTAGGTATAGTGGGCGCAGAGGTAGAAGTCAGGGGTGTAGGTATAGTGGGCGCAGAGGTAGCAGTCAGCAGTGTAGGTATAGTGGGCGCAGAGGAAGCAGTCAGGGGTGTAGGTATAGTGGGCGCAGAGGTAGCAGTCAGGGGTGTAGGTATAGTGGGCGCAGAGGTAGCAGTCAGGGGTGTAGGTATAGTGGGCGCAGAGGTAGCAGTCAGGGGTGTAGGTATAGTGGGCGCAGAGGTAGAAGTCATACCCAGACTCTGGTATTACAGTGTCTTTCCGGATTGCGGCACATCGAATCATCATACAGGACACATTTGTTCTTAATGGCTGTAATGTATTTCATTGTAACCACTAGAGATGGCCTTGCGGTTCGCCCGGTGGTAGTTTCACGGAGAACTTTGCGCATTCGCGATTCACCGAACATGTTAACATATGGCGATGTCTGCCGGCGCCATATTCTTTTGCATTGTGCCGAACTTTGACCCATGACACATCCGTCAGGTGGTAGAGAACAGCCAATGGAGACGTTTCAGCACATGGACACCCCCCCTGTCTTATAAATAAACCCGATCTGGCCGCCATTTTACATTCAGTCTTTTGCCAGTGTAGGGAGAGGTCGCTGTGCGGAGCAGGGCCAGGCTGTTAGGGACACCGAACGCTGGCTAATAGGGCCACAAAAGTCCTTCTAAGGACTGGTATAGGTGTGCTATCGATAGGTGTGATATATAGGGGTGTAATATACTTATAATATACTATCTACATAGTGCATGTGTATTGTGCAGCAGTTGTGTGCGGTTCTGCTGAGATGCCGCAGCTACACAGAGGGGAAACACTACTGGAATAACAAATTGCAACAGGTTTCTTATTACTGTTGCCCCCCAAAAAACTGATTGAGGCAGGGGTGCCATACAGTGATGGCCAGTTCGCCCGCGAACAAATGCGGGCTAACATCTTGACTTACAAGTCTGGCAATGCACAGGTAAGCCCTTACCTGTGCCTGCGCCGCGAGCCGGTCTGAAACAAATGCAGTCACCGGGAGCAGGCAGTTTCGAGAACAGCCGCCGGGGGCCTTTATCGGGCTGTTCTCGGAAATGCCTGCTCCCGCTGATCGCATTTGTTTCAAACCGGCTCGCGGCGCAGGCACAGGTAAGGACTTACCTGTGCATCGCCGGACTTGTGAGTCAAGATGGCAGCCTACATGTGTTCGCTGGCGAACTGGCCATCACTGGTGCCATATACCTTGCTTCCACAAATACTGCTCTTCTCTAGGGACTTAGGCAGAGGAAGAGGCAGGTGGTAGGAGCCGGGCAGGTGCACCAGGCTGGAGCCTAAGTGGGAAGTTGCAGAAGGTGCGTGCGATAACGTCAAAGGACGCACCAGAGTTGGTTGAGTGGCTCATTCAGCCTTCTGTTTCTGCCCCCTCCTCATCCTCTGTATCTGCCCCCTCCTCATCCTCTGTATCTGCCCCCTCCTCATCCTCTCTATCTGCACCCTCCTCATCCTCTGTATCTGCCCCCTCCTCACTCTCTGCTGTGTGCACCCCCCCCCCCCCCCCCACCATCATAGCCCCTCCACTCGAGGCAGAGGAATTATTTTCCCATCCATTCCCAGACCTTACCGATGTGCAGCCATTCTTGGCATCGGATCAGGAAGAGGAGGTAGCACCGGCCGCCACCCAGCGGTCTGACGACAGTACCCAGATCAGCCCAAGGACGGAGGTCCCCGCTGTTGCTGCCTACTCCGAGATCTCTAATGTCAGTGGTGGAGAAGGTGACGATGATGACGTGTCGATGGACGTCACGTGGTGCCCACAAGAGAGGAAGAGGAGGGGAGTTCAGAGGGAGAGACGGAGCAGCAGAGAGGGAGGAGAAGCAGGCAGAGCTCGCAGGGCACAGGAGGCAAAAACCAGACTGCAAATGTATCTGGAGAGAGCCATCCACCATGCACGGTCACATCTGGCGCTCCCAGGACGCCGGCACATGGCTCCGCAGTGTGGGCTTTATTTAACGTGTCCGCTGCTGACAATAGTGTTGCCATCTGCAGCCTGTGCTGTCAACGCATAAGTCGCGGTAAGCCCAACACTCACCTAGAGACGACCGCCTTAAAAAGGCACCTGGCCTCCCATCACCGAGCCCAGTGTGAGCAACGCCGTCAGAACCCACAAAGCCACACTCCCGGCGCTCCACGTCCTGCCTCTTCTCCTTCTCCTCCCATTTCTCCTCCACTCCATCTTCCACCGTGCCGTCGTCGCGTTCATCTGGCACAAGGCAGGCTTTCGTGGCCCAAATGTTCGAGCACAAAAAGTTGATGACCCCGGATAACCCTCTTTCCCAACGGCTGACCACTGGCTTGTCGGAACTGCTGGACGCCAACTACTGCCATATAAACTGGTGGACTCGGAGGACTTTAGAAAATTTGTGACCATTGGCACAACGCAATGGAAGGTCCCCGGAAGGAAATATTTCTCCCAGAAGGGCATCCCGGAGCTATATGGCCACGTTCAGTGAATGTATCTCTGGCACACAGTGTCGGTGCCAAGATACATCTGACCACAGACACGTGGTCTAGCAAACACGGCAGGGAAGGTACATAACTTTTACTGCCCACTGGGTGAACCTTCTGATGGCCGTCAAGTAACCCGTGGCACCCATGTAGATTTGGTGTTACTGCCACAGATTGCATGCAGGCCGGCCTCTTCTTCTCCTCCTGATACTCCATCATCCATCTCCTCCTCGGGTGACTCCTCCTTTTCCACTGCTACCGCCTCTTCCGCTGCACCCCCCAAGCTCCCCAGAACCTATCCGACGGGCCAGGTGAGACGTTGCCATGCTGTGCTGCGTCTGTTGTCCCTGGAAGCCAAGAGCCACGCCGGTCCTGCACTGCTTTCAGCTCTGCGGTCACAGGCTGATCAGTGGCTAACCCCGCTCAATTTGAACTTAGTCGTGCAGCGATTCGTTGCCAAACACCCCGGGGTCCAGGACGTCTTGCGGCAGGACAGGAAATCTCTGGCCATTTTAGAGGCTTTTACACGGCCATGGCTCGCCTTGCGGACGTTAAGCGGTGACACCACCTGCCCGTCAGACGTCTGATTTGTGACTGCCCGACGCGATGGAACTCCACCTTGTATATGCTTGATAGGCTGCTCCAGCAGAAACGTGCCGTTAACGACTACCTGTACGAACTCTGCGGCAGGACAGGTTCTGGGAGCTTGGCTTCTATTCACAGCGCCAGTGGCTGGTCATGCGCGACGCATGCAGACTTCTGCGGCCATTTGATGAGATCACCAAACTGGTCAGTCGCAGCCAATGCGCCATCAGTGACATCGTACCTTACGCCTTCTTTCTGGAGCGTGCATTGCGTCGTGTCGTTGATCAAGCCGTCGAGGAGCAAGAAGATGAGGAAGTCGCAATGCTGGATGAATTCCCAGGGGGGCGACTCCATCTGAGACAAGTCAGCAGGAGTCTGAAGAGGAGTCAGAGGAGGATGGTGCCGGGGCGGAGGAGGAGCAAGAAGAGCAGGCTTTAAACAATTCTGGGATCCCTGGTGTTGTCCGTGAATCGGGGGAGGAGACCGAGGACGACATTCTCCTGGGCGATAAGCAGGAGCCAGGCCGCTCCACCGCTTCTAGTGCAAATGGGGGCCTTCATGCTCCAGTGTTTGAAGAGGGACTCCCATATAAAAAGCATAAAGGGCAAGGACCAGTACTGGGTGGCAACGTACTTAGACCCCCGGTACAAACACAAAATGGCGGACATGTTACCAGCATCACAGAGGGCTGACAGAATGCAGCATTTCCAAGCCTTGCTGCGAGAGATGTTGTATTCTGCTGTTGCGGGCGCTGGCAGAGGAGTTTACACCCACAGAGAAACAGGTGCAGGTACCAATCCTACCGCGCATGCAAGAAGAGGGCGGTTTGAAGATGTGTTGGTCACTTCGGATATGAGATCATTCTTGTAGCCAACCCATCGACAGCCGCCCTCCGGATCCAGCCTCAGGGAACGCATAGACCGACAGGTGTCTGACTACATCGGGTTAACGGCCGATGTGGACGCTCTGAGAAGCGAGGAACCCCTGCACTACTGGGTGGGCATGCTTGACCTGTGGCCAGAGCTGGCACAATTTGCCATGGAACTCTTGGCTTGCTCCTCGTCCAGTGTCCTGTCCGAAAGGCGCAGCATGGGGGATGGTGACCGATAAGCCCACACATATCCGCCACCACAAATAATGGTCCTTGTCTTATGTATATACAGCGGTATAAAAGGCCTTTTCTGTCCGGTGTAAGCCTAACTTTTGGGGCCTGCACTCAAGTGGCCTGCAGTAAAATTGTTATCCAGTGACCACGTAATGTACCTCCAGCCACATCATCACTAGTTCTTTTCTGTCCGGTGAATGCCTAATTTTGGGGCCTGTACAATGAGATTTTTCTAGGCTCCAGCAGGGCACATTTTTGAGAGTTTCCCTTTGAGATGCATAAAAATGGCTCTTGATTAAAATACATATATTTGTGGGAATTTTTTCCATTGACCCCCCTCCGGTATGTCACTGTCCATGTTGTGGGATGATTTGTGCGCTCGTAGTTTGTATTTGGTGGCTGCAGGTTCGCCTGCCATTAATTGCCCCGGCCGATGTTCGTCCATCACTAGTAACCACAAGTATCGGCTGAACTAAATTAAATAGAAAAAGAAAAAAACAGGAAAAGAGCAAATACTTCCATCATAAAAATTACAGGAAACCAAAACTTCTGGAAAGATGAGAACGGATTCTTTGTAAGCTCCCCGCTGCTGGAGTGGTCCAGGGCTTTCATGTGCTGGGGGTTTGTACAAGAGGAAATCTGACGGCGCGGTCACTGACTTATTGTGCAACTGTTTTTTCCTGATTTGGACAATAACAAAAATACAGAAGAGGAAACCTGGACTTTTCTAACGCGCCCCTCACTGTGGAGGACCCGCTACATACAAGCATTCGTTCAATGAGAGCGGTGTAATGCTCCGGTTCTCCTGTGGTGGCGCTGCAGGTTCCCTCAAAGGGGGCCCATCTAAAGATAAGGAATTGTCCAAAGTTCCATCCTCCTAGCCACTTGTCCTAAAAAGCTCAAGACAGTATGGAGGGGGCACAGTGAGGGGTGGAGGGGGCACAGTGAGGGGTGGAGGGGGCACAGTGAGGGGTGGAGGGGGTGAAGCTGCAGTCCCACAACCCTAGCCCCTATGTGCAGCCGCACCGAGACTTCTGATTGGTCAGAGCACAGTGCACTGCTCGCTACCTCTGCACCAACGGAGATCCTGCACAGTTCTAGAAAGAGAGAGATGGAGAGGGTTAAAAATAAAACCCAAAATCTGCAGATCTCACTAAACATTCCTGGCTACGCCACCTCCTCAAGGATGAGAGGGGTTCTTACTGTAGTGACCGGCAGATAACAGAGAACATCAGACTGCAATGGAGGGAGAGCAGATGCAGGTTTAGTGCCCATCATGTACCCTTATACTTACAGTATACTGCAGAGCACTATATGACAGTACATCTATAGGGTAGAACGACATGATGGCAGATCCAGGACATAAGTCTTCAGCCCCTTTACTCCGGACATAAGTCTTCAGCCCCTTTACTCCGGACATAAGTCTTCAGCCCCTTTACTCGGGACATAAGTCTTCAGCCCCTTTACTCCGGACATAAGTCTTCAGCCCCTTTACCTGGGACATAAGTCTTCAGCCCCTTTACTCAGGACATAAGTCTTCGGCCCCTTTACTCAGAACATAAGTCTTCGGCCCCTTTACTCCGGACATAAGTCTTCAGCCCCTTTACTCAGAACATAAGTCTTCGGCCCCTTTACTCAGAACATAAGTCTTCGGCCCCTTTACTCCGGACATAAGTCTTCAGCCCCTTTACTCCGGACATAAGTCTTCAGCCCCTTTACTCAGGACATAAGTCTTCAGCCCCTTTACTCAGGACATAAGTCTTCAGCCCCTTTACTCCGGACATAAGTCTTCAGCCCCTTTACTCAGAACATAAGTCTTCAGCCCCTTTACTCAGGACATAAGTCTTCAGCCCCTTTACTCCGGACATAAGTCTTCAGCCCCTTTACTCAGAACATAAGTCTTCAGCCCCTTTACTCAGGACATAAGTCTTCAGCCCCTTTACTCAGGACATAAGTATTCAGCCCCTTTACTCAGGACATAAGTCTTCAGCCCCTTTACTCAGGACATAAGTCTTCAGCCCCTTTACTCCGGACATAAGTCTTCAGCCCCTTTACTCCGGACATAAGTCTTCAGCCCCTTTACTCCGGACATAAGTCTTCAGCCCCTTTACTCAGGACATAAGTCTTCAGCCCCTCTGGCAGTGATTCCAGCCTCCAGTCTTCTTGGAGATGAGGCCACAAGGTTTACACCTGGATTTGGAGATTTTTGGCCTCTCCAGCTCTGTCAGGTTGTACGGGGGCAGTCGGTGGACAGCCATTGTCAGGTCTCTCCAGAGATGTTCCATTGGGTTCAGGAGTCTGGCTGTGGCCCCTCAAGGACATTCTCAGAGTTGTCCCTAAGCCGCTCCTGTGTTGTCTTGGCCTTGTGCTTAGGATCATTGTCTTATTGGAAGGTAAATCTTCGGCCCAGTCTGAGGTCCAGAGCTCTGGATCAGGTTCTCATTAACAATATCTCTGGACTTTGCTCCATTCAGCTTTCCCTCCACCCTGACCCGTCTCCCTGATCCCCCCTCCCCCGCCAGACATGACACCACCATGCTTCACTGTAGATATGGTATTGGGCAGGTGATGAGCGGCGCCTGGTCTCCTCCAGACATGATGCTGCCCCCACCATGCTTCACTGTAGGGATGGTATTGGGCAGGTGATGAGCGGTGCCTGGTCTCCTCCAAACATGATGCTGCCCCAACCATGCTTCACATGATGCTTAGAACTGGGGCCAGAAACTTCAATCTTGGTTCCCTCAGAGCAGATAATCTTCTTTCTCACAGTCTGAGAGACCTTTAGGTGATTTTTTGCTATCTCCCGGTGGTTTTCATGTGTCTCTTACTGATAAGAGGCTTCTTTCCAGCCACTCTTCCATAAAGCCCAGATTGGTGGAGGCTGCTGTGATGGTCGACCTTCTGGAAGTTTCTCCCATCTGCACACAGGATCTCTGGAGCTCAGTCAGGGTGACCATTGGGTTCTTGGTCATCTCTCTTACCAAGGTGCTTCTACCCCAATTACTTAGTTATTTAGTTTGGGCGGTAGCAGCTCTAGGACGAGTCCTGGTTGTTCTTCTTCCATGTAAGAATTCTGGAGACCACTGTGCTCTTGGGAACTTTCAGTGCAGAAGAAATGTTTTCCCCCCTTCTCCAGATCTGAGCCTCCGCATAATCCTGTCTCCGAGCTCTACAGGCAGTTCTCTACTCAGGGCTTGGTTCTTGCTCTGATGCATTGTCAGCTGTGAGATCTTATATAGACAGAGCTGAGTCCTTCCACATCATGTCCAATCCACAGAATTTACCACCAGTAAAGGTGTAGAACATCTCAGCGATGATCCAGAAGAATGGGAGGAACCAGAGCGAAAATGTCACGTGTCAGAGTAAAGGTCCGAATACTTGTGTCCAGGAGAAAGGGTTTAAATATTTATGTCCAGGCCACATTTCAGTTTTTCCTTTTTAATAAATTTGTAAACATTTCTAAAATCCTGTTTTTGCCTCCTCATTATGGGGGATTGAGGGCAGATTGATGCGGAGCCTGCATTTTAATTTCAGCACAAGGAGCAACATAAAATGAGAAAAATGTGAAAGGGCCTGAAGACTTTCTGAATGCGTGTATACAGTAATGCCGCGGTCCCCAACCACCGGATCAGTACTGGGCCGTGGGGAGTGCCCTTGTTTGCAGCGGGGACAGGAACTATTGTTTAGCTTCATAGGCTGAAGGTCGCTAGGCCTGAGGCCAATGAGGCAGTGCTAACATGACGGAGGTCGCAATAACATCATTGCAACCTCCTGCACCGGGTCGCATGCAGCGCGAGGACGTCTTCACCCCACCAGAGACCCGGAGAGCGCCTGTAATGCAGACAGCCCGGGAGAAAGAAGCAGCAGAGTGGAAGAACGATGGGGGAAGACCGCGGCAGCGAGGCGACTCTGCGGGTCTTTTTTTAATTTTTTATTTGGTTTATGGACACTACTGGGGGCCTCTACTGTGGGAGGGGGTACTATATTAACTGAGGCCACTAATGGAGGCATTATATGTAAAGTGGCAACTACTGGGGAGGGCACTGTATGTAAAGAGGGCGCTATGGGGATGTTACACAGTGGATATAAAAAGTCTACACGCCCCTGTTACAATGTCAGGTTTCTGTGATGTAAAAAAAAAGAGACAAAGATAAATCATTTCAGAACTTTTTCCTCCTTTAATGTGACCTGTAAACTGTACAACTCAATGGAAAACAAACGGAAATCTTTTAGGTGGAGGGAAGAAAAAATATAAAAATAAAATAATATGGTTGCATAAGTGTGCACACCCTTACACTAATACTTTGTTGAAGCCCCTTTTGTTGTTATTCCAGCACTCAGTCTTTTTGGAGTCTTTCAGCATGGCACATTTTGACTCTTCTTTGCAGAAACCCTCCGTCAGATTGCGAGGGCATCTCCTGGGCACAGCCCTCTTCACATCACCCCACAGATTGCGAGGGCATCTCCTGGGCACAGCCCTCTTCAGATCACCCCACAGATTGCGAGGGCATCTCCTGGGCACAGCCCTCTTCACATCACCCCACAGATTGCGAGGGCATCTCCTGGGCACAGCCCTCTTCAGATCACCCCACAGATTGCAAGGGCATCTCCTGGGCACGGCCCTCTTCAGATCACCCCACAGATGGCGAGGGCATCTCCTGGGCACAGCCCTCTTCACATCACCCCACAGATTGCGAGGGCATCTCCTGGGCACAGCCCTCTTCAGATCACCCCACAGATTGTCAATCGGGTTCAGGTCTGGGCTCTGGCTGGGCCATTCCAAAGCTTTCCTCTTCTTCTGGTGAAGCCATTCCTTGGTGATTTGGATGGATGCTTTGGGTCGTTGTCATGCTGAGAGATGAAGTTCCTCTTCATGTCCAGCTTTATAGCAGAAGCCGGAAGGTTTTGGGCCAATATGGACCGGTATCTGGAACTGTTCAGAATTCCCTCAGGCTTAACTAAGGCCCCAGTTCCAGCTGAAGAAGAGCAGCCCCTTGGCATGATGCTGCCCCGACCAGGCTTCACTGTGGGGATGGGGTTCTTCTGGTGATGGGCAGGGTTGTTTTTACCCCAAACATATCTTTTGGAATTATGGCCAAAAAGTCCAACCTTGGTCTCATCAGACCAGAACACCTTTTCCCACATGCTTCTGGGAGACTTCAGATGTGTTTTTGCAGAATGTCGCCTGGCTTGGATGTTTTTCTTGGTAAGAAGAGGCTTTCGTCTTGCCCCTCTACCCCAAAGCCCAGACATATGAAGAATACGGAGATTGTTGTCACATGGACCACACGGCCAGGACTGGCCAGATGTTCCTGCAGCTCCTGTAATGTTGCTGTCGGCCTCTTGGTCGCCTCCCAGACCAGTTTTCTTCTCGTCTTTTCATCAGTTTTGGAGGGACGTCCAGTTCTTGGTGATGTCCCTGTTGGGCCATATTTCCTCCACTTGATGATGACGGTCTCCACTGTGTTCCATGGTAGATCTAATGCCTTGGACATTCTTTTGTACCCTTCTCCTGACTGATCCCTTCTAACACTGAGGTCCCTCTGATGCTTTGGAAGTTCTCTGTGGACCGTGGCTTCTCCTGTGGGATGTGACCAAGAACATTTCAGGAAAGACCAACTAGAGCAGCTTTAGATCAGAGGCCCTTTACATGACGGCCGGTGTCTGCCGACTCCGATCTAACAGGATTCTGAATGTGATTGCTTCATTCTGGACACAGCCACATCCCCAGTTATAAGAGGGTGTGCACACTTATGCAACCACATTATTTTAGTGCTTTGTTTTCTTCCCTCCACCTAAAAGATTTCCGTTTGTTTTTCAGTTGAGTTGTACAGTTTATAGGTCACATTAAAGATGGAAAAAGTTCTGAAATGATTTATCTTTGTCTTATTTTTTTTTTACAGCACAGAAACCAGACACTTTAACAGGGGCGTGTAGACTTTTTATATCCACTGTATGTACATAGGGCAGTACTGGGGGGGGTCATCATATCTAATGGGGCCTAAACAGTGATGATTACCACGTCGCCATTAATACCAAATGTGTTCAATTAGGCAGAAAGAAGTTGTGGTCAGGAGACGCCATCAGTACAGGACTGAGAAAAAGGAAGCAGAACAACTGCGGCCAGAGCAGACATCACTGAGCGGGATTATTAATGACTGGGTCATGGCGTAGCGGTATTAATTGGCCTTTATAAAGTGTTATTATTGGCAATGTTGTCCACTTATTCTGTAATATGTATTTTATTGTGTTTTCTTATGCTGTAAAATTATTTTTATTAAGGATTTCACATTGTAATCTTTAATAACAAATGTTTAGATACAAGCCATATAAAAAATACGACATCAAATGACATAATAACATATCTGTTGTACACTGTCAATGCAGCTGTGACATTCAAAGGTCAGTTAGACATAGATAGCATCACGACAATGTATTTAATATAAATAACAAACATTCGAGGAACATAACCAGGGCCGGTGGGGCGGTCGGAGGGGGAGGTTAGATGGGATTGGTGCGGATCTGTAACTCTCAGTCAGTCTCGCTGGAATATAAGAGCATTACATAAGAAGTTATAATATTCTAAACGTCTTTAGAAGGCCACCTCTGTCTGATAAGAGCCAAGGTCTGCTTGATATAGCCTTTTTGTGAGGAATTTAGTTTTCTGAGAAGTGTCTGAATGTTCGCCAAGGATTCCAAATTTTCTTGAACTGGAGAGAGGTGCGGGCGTCCCAGTGAGCTAATTGTTCAAGGCGGAACAACTGGTCGCATTTCTGTATCCAGTGGGACATGTTGGGAGGATCTGGAGACTTCCAATGCACTGCTACTAATAGTCTGGCTGCAGCTAACAATATGTTACTAAGGGTTCGGGTGTGTTTAGAGCATTCGAAGTCCCCATATATCCCAAAAAGGAATAATTTCGGAGAGGCCGGAACCTAGGCCTTGCACAACTCAGAGATGGTTTTGCATATCTTTTGCCAAAAGGGTTTGATTTTTGAGCAGGTCCACCAAATGTGTCCATCTGTTCCTATGTCATCATTACATCTCCAGCACTCGGGGCTGCAGTCAGGGAAGGTACGGTTTAGGTGTTGCAGTGTATAGTACCATTGCATTAGTACTTTATAACTATTTTCTTGTCATTTCACACATCTGGACACCTTGGAGAAATTCAGCAGGGCTTGTTTTGAATCATTAGGAGTAAAAGTAATGTCTCAATCCCTCTCCCATCGTTCAAAACATGGGTGTCACGGATGTAGTAGAGGAGAACACCAAAAGACAATCAAGAAGGAAGGGGAAAGACACTAGGCCTCACCGCTTGGGAAGGAAAAGGGTCACCACCTATAGAACCCTGTTCCTGGCCCTAACTCCTATCCGTATGGGCACCTCTCGATGGTAGAGATACCCATACACAGGAACCTAGAAAACCCTGGTGGCCCTCAGATACCCTAATAGTAATGACCGGGCAGAGACAACCCGCTCCTTCCCTGGTGAAGTAACTAGAGTCTCACTGAGACCTAGTAAACAACCAGGGGGGGGGGGGGGAATACAAAACACGACAAGCGGAACACTTAACTTCAGAGGATGATGGATGAACAGGACTTCAAAACGAACCACACTCGGCTCTTCCAAGACCAAGTGAAGCTATCCAGAGCAAGGAGTGATGGGTGAAGTCAGACTAAATAGGGGGAGGTGAAGGTCACATGATCCACACCTGACCAGGAGGTGCGGACATACCAGCAACACACAGACAACGTGCAACCAAAAGAGGCCGTCAGATCACTAATGTCAGACCTTCTGGGACCTGTCACAAATGTGACAATGGGTGATTTTTAGGGCAGGTTGTATAGTTTGGATATTTTACTCTTTGGCTCTTTAGTTTGTAGAGCTAATTTCTCAAAAACAGAGAGTTCCTGTGGGTCGGAGAAATGTATTAAATGTTTTTTAATGGTCCAAATGAAAGGTAGGGGACAAGGGATGGGACATCATTGTCTGGACACAACTCTAGGGCCGGGCGATTAAAAGTTTTCACTCTTTCAGGTAGAGTCTCTTTAAAATGGGTAGTGGATTGAAAGAGCGCGTCTCTTACCTGTAGGAGTGTAAGGGAATTAGGAGAGAGCTGGTTCAGCCAGAGTCCAACCATATACGGAACGTGGATCTAGTAATAGGGCTAGGAGTGCGTGGACGTTTATCCGCATTGGTACGGTCTAGAAAAAGTAAGGAGCGAAGTGGAATGGAGGATAGATTATCCTCCACCAGTAAGTCTAGACGTTTTCCGTATGGTCTCAGCTATTCTAGACGCCTGGAGCACACTATCGCTTTATCTGGGACCCCAAGCCCACCTTTGGCAGGGCGCTGTATTATTTGTTTGAAAGGCAATCTGGCTTTCCTTCCTCCCCACAGGAATTTTGAGAAGATATTTTGTAATTTTTTTAAAGTGAGACTTAGGCCCCTTTCACACGGGCGAGATTTCCGCGCAGGTGCGATGCGTGAGGTGAACACATTGCACCCGCACTGAATCCTGACCCATTCATTTCTATGGGGCTGTGCACATGAGCGGTGATTTTCACGCATCGCTTGTGCGTTGCGTGAAAATCGCAGCATGCTCTATTTTGTGCGTTTTTCATGCAATGCAGGCCCCATAGAAGTGAATGGGGCTGCGTGAAAATCGCAAGCATCCGCAAGCAAGTGCAGGGGGATCTTTATTATTTCCCCTTATAACATGGTTATAAAGGGAAAATAATAGCATTCTTAATACAGAATGCATAGTACAATAGGGCTGGAGGGATTAAAAAATAAAATAAAAAATAATTTAACTCACCTTAATCCACTTGTTCGCGCAGCCGGCATCTCTTCTGTCTTCTTCTTTGCTGTTCACAGGAAAAGGAACCATGGTGACGTCACTGCACTCATCACATGGTCCGTCACATGATCCATCACCATGGTGATGGATCATGTGATGGACCATGTGATGAGCGCAGTGATGTCATCAAAGGTCCTATTCCTTCGTACTGCACAGCAAAGATGAAGACAGAAGAGATGCCGGCTGCGCAAACAAGTGGATTAAGGCGAGTAAAAAAATTTTTTAACCCCTCCAGCGATGTTTTACTATACAGGGAGTGCAGAATTATTAGGCAAATGAGTATTTTGACCACATCATCCTCTTTATGCATGTTGTCTTACTCCAAGCTGTATAGGCTCGAAAGCCTACTACCAATTAAGCATATTAGGTGATGTGCATCTCTGTAATGAGAAGGGGTGTGGTCTAATGACATCAACACCCTATATCAGGTGTGCATAATTATTAGGCAACTTACTTTCCTTTGGCAAAATGGGTCAAAAGAAGGACTTGACAGGCTCAGAAAAGTCAAAAATAGTGAGATATCTTGCAGAGGGATGCAGCACTCTTAAAATTGCAAAGCTTCTGAAGCGTGATCATCGAACAATCAATCGTTTCATTCAAAATAGTCAACAGGGTCGCAAGAAGCGTGTGGAAAAACCAAGGCGCAAAATAACTGCCCATGAACTGAGAAAAGTCAAGCGTGCAGCTGACAAGATGCCACTTGCCACCAGTTTGGCCATATTTCAGAGCTGCAACATCACTGGAGTGCCCAAAAGCACAAGGTGTGCAATACTCAGAGACATGTCCAAGGTAAGAAAGGCTGAAAGACGACCACCACTGAACAAGACACACAAGCTGAAACGTCAAGACTGGGCCAAGAAATATCTCAAGACTGATTTTTCTAAGGTTTTATGGACTGATGAAATGAGAGTGAGTCTTGATGGGCCAGATGGATGGGCCCGTGGCTGGATTGGTAAAGGGCAGAGAGCTCCAGTCCGACTCAGACGCCAGCAAGGTGGAGGTGGAGTACTGGTTTGGGCTGGTATCATCAAAGATGAGCTTGTGGGGCCTTTTCGGGTTGAGGATGGAGTCAAGCTCAACTCCCAGTCCTACTGCCAGTTTCTGGAAGACACCTTCTTCAAGCAGTGGTACAGGAAGAAGTCTGCATCCTTCAAGAAAAACATGATTTTCATGCAGGACAATGCTCCATCACACGCGTCCAAGTACTCCACAGCGTGGCTGGCAAGAAAGGGTATAAAAGAAGAAAATCTAATGACATGGCCTCCTTCTTCACCTGATCTGAACCCCATTGAGAACCTGTGGTCCATCATCAAATGTGAGATTTACAAGGAGGGAAAACAGTACACCTCTCTGAACAGTGTCTGGGAGGCTGTGGTTGCTGCTGCACGCAATGTTGATGGTGAACAGATCAAAACACTGACAGAATCCATGGATGGCAGGCTTTTGAGTGTCCTTGCAAAGAAAGGTGGCTATATTGGTCACTGATTTATTTTTGTTTTGTTTTTGAATGTCAGAAATGTATATTTGTGAATGTTGAGATGTTATATTGGTTTCACTAGTAAAAATAAATAATTGAAATGGGTATATATTTGTTTTTTGTTAAGTTGCCTAATAATTATGCACAGTAATAGTCACCTGCACACACAGATATCCCCCTAAAATAGCTAAAACTAAAAACAAACTAAAAACTACTTCCAAAAATATTCAGCTTTGATATTAATGAGTTTTTTGGGTTCATTGAGAACATGGTTGTTGTTCAATAATAAAATTAATCCTCAAAAATACAACTTGCCTAATAATTCTGCACTCCCTGTATATTCTGTATTCAGAATGCTATTATTTCCCCTTATAACCATATTATAAGGGCAAATAATACAATCTACATAACACCGATCCCAAACCCGAACTTCTGTGAAGAAGTTCGGGTTTGGGTACCAAACATGCCGATTTTTCTCATGCACGTGCAAAACGCATTAAAATGCTTTGCACTCACACGGAAAAATCGTGCATTTTCCCGCGACGCACCCGCATCTTATCCGACCCTAAAACATGACGCCCGTGTGAAAGAGGCCTTAGGGATTGATATAGGCAGAGCTTGAAGATAGTAAAGTACTGTGGGCCTCAGAATGGTCTTAAGGAGTTCCATATGGTATGTCCCAAGAACTTATTAGATCTTCTACTCTTTTGGGTAACGGAAGAAAACTCTCTGAATATTTCGGAATAGTCTGGGGTGAGCTTCACTCCTAGAAATGTTACAGAGAATGTGGTCCACTGAAAGGAAGGACGTTTCTGCAGTGCGGCCATGTCTTTAAAAAGGGAGCGATACATTCAGGACCGTGGATTTGGACAAGTTTACCGAAATATTGGAAAGTGTGTTAAATGTCTGAAGTGTTGATACAATTGCTGGAAAGGCAGCCTTGGGGTTCATGATAAGCAATAATACATCTGCAAAGGCCGCAGTTTGATGGGTGGTGGTGCCGACTGTCCCTCCAGCAATATCCTGGTGTTGTCGAAATGATTGTAGTAGCTTTTCAATCACCAATACAAACCACAACGGGGAGAGGGGACAGCCTTGGCGTGTGCCATTTGAGGGTGCCGTTTACTAGAATACGTGCTGTGGGTGCTTGATACGTCGCCATAACCCCCTCTTATAAACGTGTCTGAGATGCCAAATGTGATCATGGTGAGCGTCATAAATAACCAGTCTGCACTGTCCAAAGCTTTTTCAGCGTCCATACGACGAATAGCCAACGGCGATTTTGTTTTCCTTTTTAGTTGCATTAGTTGGATAATTGTAACTGTCCACCCACTGCTGTATTTGGAGAGTTCTCCGGTCCGTCTGAGCTGCGGTCTGCGCTTCTCTCAGATTGTATAACTGGTTGTAATATTTGCAGAATTGTTCGGCAATTAAATCTCTTTTATGAACTTGCTGTGAGTCCGATATATAGGATGCTGCTTTCCTTTTCTTAATTGGAGACAATAGTACTTTAGTAGCTTTATTGCTATGAGCGTAATATTTATATTGGGTTGATAACAAAAGTTTGGCCGTATTAGCATTGAGAATGTTTTTCAATTCTGATCTCAAGGTGTCCAGATGTGCTAGGGCAGGGATGGCCAACCTGCGGCTCTCCAGCTGTTGCAGAATTACAACTCCCAGTATGCCCACAGCTATTAGCCTACCGCAGGGCATGGTGGGAGTTGTAGTTTTACAACAGCTGGAGAGCCGCAGGTTGGCCAGCCCTGGGCTAGTGTGTCTGGGTTCAGAGATCTTCTAGGCTGCATTTCTAGTCTTGAGATCTCTGTTGTAAGTTCATTTATTTTCTTTTGTTTTTGTTTTTTTTATGTAAGATCTTAGTGACCTCTAATGACCGCTTTATGGGCGTCCCATAGCGAGATCGGCGACATATCTGCAGAATCATTCAATCGGAAATATTCTTCCAGTATGCTAGCCAGTTTCGGAATTTGAGAGCTATGTAATAACGTCTCGTTAAGTCTCCGTCTATACTCAGCTTTAGGCATATTCGGAATAGCAAATGAGAGGATAACTGGAGCATGGTCTGATAGAAGTATATTCCCCATTTTTGAGGATACACAATTTTGGAGGGATTGCCTCTGGAGAAATATATGGTCAAGTCTATGGTATGTCTGGAGAGTTGTGGAGAAAAAAGGTATAATCCTCATCGTTAGATTGCAGAGCCCTCCAGGAATCTACTAAACCTATTTGAGATAGAGCCTTCTTAATTATATACAATGATTTCGTTGATAGTGTCAAGGATCCTGATGAGGAGTCTAAGGTAGGGACTAGCGTAGCATTAAGGTGTCCGCCTAGAAAGGCTATGTCTTCTGTAAAATCCCCAAATTTCCTAATGGAATCCGAAAGCCAGATGGCTTGGGATGTGTTGGGAGCATAGTCAACTAGGTGCACACTCAGAGCATAGCAGGGATTGTTCAGACTAAGCCCATCGTTCATGTGGCAGAGTGCCGAGGGGTCTTCTTGGGCCTCTGCTGTTTAGGCATCACGTCTTGCCAGGCATTCTTGGCGGGTAAGGAGGGCAAATTAGCCAGATTGTGCCGGGCACCAGTCCGGAATGCCCAGATCTTGTACCTCTAGGTCAGCGTGGCTCCTGATTATTTGTTTGCGTAGTGGGGTATTGATCAAGAGGCCGAACGGGTGCAGCCATCTGTATGTTAGTTTCTTCAAGTGAAGGACTTCCAGGAGGGGTTAAAGATGTCTCCTCTTTCTTAGGGTCATAGGCGATAGGTCTTGATAAATCGCTACCATGGATCCCTCTATTTCCACCATCTTGTCTGTTCTTGCTGCGGCCATGATCTTCTCCTTTACTGCATAACTAGCCATGCGGCAAGTTACATCTCTAACCCTAACCCGTAAAGCCCTGTGGATCCGATCCATTTCAAAAAGCGCTCCTTGGATGTCAGGAACTGAGCGGGTGAACAGTTGTACGACCTCTTGTTGAAGAGATTCCAGGGGCAGCGATTCCGGTATGCCTTAAGCCTGATGTTATTCCGGCGGCCCCCGTTATCTTCATCTTCTAGCAGAGAATTAAGGTAGTTTATGTGCGCCTGCGCGGTGTCCACTTGTTCAGATTTCATCCACTCTGGCGCTCAGCTGTCGTACATCTGACTATTTCAGAAAGATCCTGGTGGAGAGGGGGCAGCTTTCAGGTCTTTCATAAAGCCCCTGGTGAGGGGTAAGTCATCTACTGGTGTATTTCTCTCGGATTCTCAGTCTCCCTCGGCTTCCTCTTCGTCAATGAGAGTAGCTTGTAGGGCCGGCGCCATCTTGGATTCGCACCGCATGTCCGTTCTTCTTACAAATCTGTCCAAATCGCTCTGGCCAGCTGCCGATTTCAGCTTCCCTGGGGTGTCTTTGAGCTTTTCTTTACTGAGTTTGCCCATTCTTGTGCTGTAATTAACGCTCAAAGGGTCTCGGTCTGCGGTGGAGCTCCTCACACCGCCTGCACCCAGCTTGGCCGCTAGACTATGCCCCTTGTGTTTTCTTATGTATGTGATTAACCTCCATGCCAAAAGTACCACCCCCCGGACCCCAGAAAAATAATGTCTTGTATGAAACCAGTCCCTGGTGCGAAGAAGGTTGGGGACCATTGCAGTAATGGATGAGGATTATGCTCATTAACGCCGGGCACGTATTTCCAGTGCTGACTGGTGCCGCAGACAGAACTTATTTTACAGCTGCCAAAAATATCTGCCCTGGGGTTACGGTTTAATGAAAATCTCTAAATCCATAATTGTGAAAGTTCCCATCTTTCAAATCCTTAAATACCAGAAGTGGAAGGATTAGTGGCCAGGCTTAAACACGAAGACGCGGAGCGGTAATCGCCAAAGACTAACTTGTCAGAATTAGATTTTAAGGAACTGCAGAGGGATGAACCTGGGTACGATATGTCATGTAATGTGGTCACTGGTCAGATGATGTCACAGGGCGAGGGCAGTGAGGTCACACAGTCTACGTAGCAGATCGCACTCTGACTGGATGGTGATGTCACACAGCAGGTCTCAGATCATGACGTTACAGGGTGGGGGCAGAGACATCACAGTCTATACAGCAGATTAATATCTGATTGGATGATGTCACAGAGTGAGGGCAGTGAGGTCATAGAGTCTATGTAGTAAATCAATCCGTGATTGGATGGTGATATCACACGAGGTTGGTCTGTGATTGGATTATGATGTCACAGGGTGACGACAGTGAGGTCATACAGTCTATACATTAGGTTGCTTCGTGATGTGACAGAATGAGCGCAGTGCGGTCACACAGTTTACAAAGCTAGTCTGTATGTAACCGTGCGAGCTGCCCTGGAGCTCACAATCTAATTGTCCCGGCACACTTTGTGGCGCTGCGTGAGAATCCCGGTGTACAAGGTTATTGGCAGATGGATGTTGTAAGATTTTTAGCATTTTGAAAATAAACATGTGACAACAATCTGAGTGATGAGCTGTGCTGGAGGATAATGGGGACTGTAGTGTGGAGATGATGGGTGTCAGAATAGTATTCCTGTGCAGGACGCCCAGTGGAGGCCATACAGACTGTGCTCAGATGGTCAGGACATAGAACCTGGTTCACACCATGTTACTCTGGCGCTGGGGCAGAAGCGCTTCTTGGCCGCTCACTGTCTTTTGTAGGATACATTATTTGCTCATGTTATTCACTTACCAAAATATTAGAAACTGGTCGCGGCAGCATGAAGGAACTGCATCCATTTTATGGTAGGCCCGGCCCTGTCACAAGCCGTACATGGGCAGCACTTACCTGACCTACTTATCGCGCCTGAATCACCGCCATCCCAGCACCGAGAGTATTAAGTGTCCATCCACAGACATGATAAAACAACTGGTTACATTGTATCTGCTGTTCTCAACCTATGGTGATACTTCTCATTGGTTGCTGCGGGTTACACAACCTTCCACTTCTGATGCACGGACATGATAATACAATATGGTCGACAATGAGTTACATTGTATCTGCCATTCTCCAGTGTATGGCGACCCTGGTTGCTATAGGTTACACACTTCCACTTCTGTAACTTTGTTTCGGTCCATTACGTAAGGGGCAGTGTATTATTACATCTCAGATTGGCACAAAATAATGGTATAAAAAAGGGTCCAATCAGGTAGAGTAAGGAATGGCGGCTTAATCTGTGCTCTCCAAGCGGCTCAGGAAGTAAGTTATCTGCACAAATCCACCTAAAACGACCTCTATCTCCCCTGACATCCATCAGAGCTCATCCACACCTAGCGTATTTGCCAGGCTTGTGGTGTAACATTCGCAGGGGATTACAGTACCAGCAAAGTGAATGAGATTTGTGGGGATCACATCCACACGCTGCACAAAGGTTCATGTAGAAATTAACCCGTGGTGAGTTCATCTCTTGCAGTAAGTCAATTTCTGTTGCAAAAAGGTTGAGGATTTTTGCAGATTTTCGGCACAAGTTCTATCATGATTCAGCATTACTGAATCAGAAAATTTGCAGCAAAAATAAATAAATAAATCAGCACACATTGGATCAGCACAATCCAATGCAGATTTCCCTTTGGAACTGCAGATGTGATGCGCAGTAAACCTGTGATGTGTGGATGTACCCGTAAAGTGGCTGTAGACATCACCCCATGATCTAACCTGTGGGTCAGTCTGAATTCTGCAAACTTTCTGTAAACGAATGCAGCAGAACTGACCCAGCGCATCAGACACTTCAGCTAGGACTGTGCATGGATACCAGGCAGGTGGTGCATGGACTGACACCCCTGCGCCCATCAATCACCCAATATCTCCATTGCTTCTCCCATGACTGGAGACATTTTGGCTGCTGGCACTTTCATGGTTGACCTCTAACACTTCTATCCCTAGAAAGTGATGTTGTCCATGGTGTCATCCATCACTCGGCGTTTCATTCCTGAGCACCTCTGACTTAGTAGGCAAACTGTGTTACATTCCACATATAGGAGCTAATGGGATAATTGTATAAAACGGCGCTCGGTCCCATCACCAGGCGCAGAGGATTAGCGGACACGGTGACGGACCCCCAGTACTCAGGAAGAGTATGTCCGCCTCTGTATTCTTCCTTACTCAGGAGATATTGCAAACCGCTGATCTGTAGCTCCCAGTTTCCCCAGTCACTGGTCGAGACTCAGTGTAGGTGAAAGAACAATCTCCTCTCATTGAGCAACTGCACAAACTTATATACAGAAATTGAGACCAGATAAAACTAAAATCCCATCACATCCCCCTTCCCCTCCCAGACAGACATTCTGTCTGCACCACACCACAGGGGTCCACCTGCTAATAGCTCCAGACAGCCCTAGCAGGAGCCTGGCCAGAATGGCATTGTTCTGAGCTCCTTCAGAGTACAATGGGAGATAGAGGGGATGGGGGGGAGGGAGACGGGTGCTGACAGTCCTTTGATAACCAGGTCACACAACATAACGCAATTACACCCAACACCAATACAAACTCTTCACCATGTTATCACAGACAGCACACAGTATAAAGGAGGGCAAGGGGTGCAGCTCTATTTTCGTAGAAAACAGCTTGCTCATGGCTCTAGGTGGGGGAAAGGTACATACAAGCCCATCACCCTGGGTCCCCCTGATCAGACCCCAAATTAGATGTCAGTGTTACTTAAGACGACGTTTTGTTGCACTGGATGAAGAAAGTCACAGTTCTCGGGCTTTCGAAAAAAATTAGTAAAAGCATCATGACTAGAAGAAGCCATAAAATGCACCACAAATTATAGGTGTAAATGTACGGCAAGGGGGGGAAATCCCTTAAACCGAGCGAGCTGCGTCACACGTATGATGCCATATACACTGTGGTGCGCCATTGTCCTGACTCCTAATTTCTTTTATCAACCTCTCTTGTTTTGTGCGTCTCTTTTTGATCCTTCAGGTAGAATTTTTCCTGCTGTACAATTGCTGAGATGAGCGGCGGTGAAGGGACACATCCCCTCCTCTCTCCACCAGTGGGAGGACACTTTACATTCTGGATACGGGTGGGAGTGGGGGTTAGTACATTTTTGTCTCGGCACCATGCTGTCACGGACGTTCCCACGACAGGTGGCAGGAGATCGGTGGGACTGGCAACACGTGGTTTGATCTGACATGTTTTCTGTTTGGATCCGATGACATCTGTGTTGTTTCTGGTGCCTGCCTCACCTTCTTTCCCCAGGTGTCGCTATTCGGGTCATGTAACCTTCTCTATTTATAGTTGTTTCTCCCACAATGCTGTGCGGTTTATAGCTTCTGTTGGAGTTGTGGATGCTGGTGTGTGGATCTCAGCTGAGTTCCTGGTGCTGCCATAGCCACTTGACGTTAAGTGTTTTCTTTCCCTTTTGTATTTTGTTTGGGTTATTTTGTGTGTTGGATTTCCCTGTCATTTGTATTAGGCCCGAGGGAGACTCCTGTTCGTCCTTCCTTTTGGAGGAACAGGTTGTCTCAGTCCTGACATTAGTACCAGGGTCCTATAGGGTGAGTTAGGACACTAGGTGTTCCTGTGTATGAACTCACCTACCTGTGGCGTCTGTTCATACTGGTAGTTAGTCAGGACTTTGATTAGGGTTTTACTAGGAGGTGTCCATCTCCTGTCCCTAGTTTCCAGGCCTTATTCCCTCCTATGTTCGGTGTGGTGACACATGCTCATGGCCTATTCATGTGGAAGGTCCTTCCACCTCAGTGCACTGTGCAGAGCGGTGAGCCGGACACCACACATACGGCTCGCACCCTTATAAGATACACTGTAACCTCCTTATTCATCAGATACACACTGTCAGGGCAGACTCATATGGATACATGGTAGCAATAGAGGTAAATCAGAGGGGTGCTTACATAAGCTGAAGTCTAGGGGATCTATGAACCAAGTGTTACCTGCACTATTATACTGTCTATTAAAGCACCCACTGGGTCATGTGACAGCAGTGATGTCACTGCGCTACAAGCATAAGGATACATGACTACCTATGAGCCAAACAGAAGGGTGTATACATCAGGGCAGATGCGGGACTGTCTACACGGATACACTGCAAGGCCCCTTTCAGACGAGCAAGTTCCACACTCTGCATTATGTCATACTTATCCAATACATTCCAGACCTCTAAGGGTTACATAACATCATAAATCAATATAATCCTACGAGACCCACCAGTGCTCGGAGGTCGGGACGGGAGCTGCCGCATACTCAGAGTGTGAAGCTCACTCGTCTGAAAGGGGCCTAGTAAATTCACCAGCTGAGAACAGGACTAAGTGTGGATATTCTGCCTATGGATGTACAGGGAGGAACAGAAGTATTGGAACTCCCTGTGATTTTGCAAGTTCTCCCACTTAGAAATCATGGAGGGTCTGACATTCACATTGTAGGTGCATTCCCACTCTCAGAGACAGAATAAAAAAAATTCTGGAAATCACATTGTATAATTTTGAAAGAATTTATTTATTTTTTTACCGCAGGCCCAGTGACGTCACGACTAGCAGCACTGGCCTGGGCGCGGCTAAGCTCCATTCAAGTGAACAGAGCTTAGCCCCGCCCAGGCCACTGATACAAGTCGTGACGTCACTGGGCCCGCGGTAAACAGCGAGAAGGCCGCAGCGCTGCTGCCAGCGCCGCTGTCTTCTCAAACTGCTGATCGGCGGGGGTTCTGGGTGTTGGACCCCCGCTGATCAGATGCTGATGATCTATCCAGAGGATAGATCATCAGTTTAAAAAAACTGCAGAACCCCTTTAAGGAGAGGAAGAATGGGGCCATTTATTGTGAGATTTTGAGCAACAACCTCTTTCCCTCAGTCAGAGCATTGAAGATGGGTCGTGGCTGGGTCTTCCAACATGACAAGGACCCGAAGCACACAGCAAGGATAGCCAAGGAGCAGCTCTGTAAGAAGCATAGCAAGGTTCTGGAGAGGCCTAGCCGGTCTCCAGACCTAAATCCAGTAGAACATCTTTGGGGGGAGCTGAAACTCTGCGTTGCTCGGCGACAGCCCCGAAACCTGACAGATGTAGAGGAGATCGGTGTGGAGGAGTGGGCCAAAATCCTGCTGCAGTGTCTGCAAACCTGGTCAAGAACTACAGGAGACGTCCGACCTCTGGAACTGCAAGCGTCTGGACTAAATAGTAACACTATATTAACACTGGTGTTCAGATGCTTCTGTTCAGAAGTGCAAGACAAAGACATTATTTAAAAATCATACAATGCGATTTCCTAATTTTTTTTAAAATTCTGTCTCATGTAGTCCATTTCCACGTGACTGTGACAATAGTCCCTATCACATGGATATGGTCGAAGGACTGTGTTTGGGAGACAAAGTCGCCTGGCCACACGTTGACCCAGACCCACAGTGGGACGCAACATACATGCAAAAAGGAGGAGAACAATGGTTAGAAATAGCATGTCATTGGTATGATAGGCCCACAAAAAAGGCCAAATCACCTAAAATGTACCCAATGACTCAAAGAAACACGATCTTGAGGCGGACCTCAGAAAACCACCGCCATACAAAACCCCGAGTGTAACCGAAAACCAGGCGGTGACGGAACAGAAATGGAGCATTCAGACGCTCTACCCTTCTTTGGCTGCGGGTGATATTGTCCTGCAACCAGTGCCCACAGCACCCGCCCGCCCGTGTCTCTGGTGGAACAGATATCAGCCTCTGCCTTTCAACAACCTGATTCTTCCAGTGAAGTCCACACCAATAGAATCACCCGGTGTTCGGGATAAAAGGGATATGTCAATGTCAGACCCCTCCATGACTTCTAAGTGGGAGAACTTGCAAAATCGCAGGGTGTTCAAATACTTCTGTTCCTCACTGTAAATGAGAATGGTTCCATTCACTGCGAGCAAGCAGAGATATTGTAAATGATGAGGAACTGAAGCACAAAGTCTATTGGGAAGCTGCCGTACGTATGACGTGATGACAGACTGGTCTGCGCCATCATTGTACATGTGAAATGACTGGATTTGTCTCTAGGAGATATATTTCAATGATTATAATTGTCCATCCAGGGCGCGGTCACATGACCATCCTCCGATAAGAGCCGCCCCGAGTCACCGGCACAAGAGCGCACACGGCGCTGCCGTACCGTTAACCGATTAACTGCCAGGTTACAGATCATCTGTATTGTACCAGATATTCTCCTACACCTAGGATACACCGCCTCTGTATTGTACCATATATCCTCCTACACCCAGGATACACCGCCTCTGTATTGTACCATATATCCTCCTACACCCCTACACCTAGGATACACCGCCTCTGTACTGTACCATATATTCTCCTACACCCAGGATACACCGCCTCTGTATTGTACCATATATCCTCCTACACCCCTACACCTAGGATACACCGCCTCTGTATTGTACCATATATCCTCCTACACCCCTACACCTAGGATACACCGCCTCTGTACTGTACCATATATTCTCCTACACCCAGGATACACCGCCTCTGTATTGTACCATATATCCTCCTACACCCCTACACCTAGGATACACCGCCTCTGTATTGTACCATATATCCTCCTACACCCAGGATACACCGCCTCTGTATTGTACCATATATCCTCCTACACCCCTACACCTAGGATACACCGCCTCTGTACTGTACCATATATTCTCCTACACCTAGGATACACCGCCTCTGTATTGTACCATATATCCTCCTACACCCCTACACCTAGGATACACCGCCTCTGTACTGTACCATATATTCTCCTACACCTAGGATATACCGCCTCTGTATTGTGCCATATATCCTCCTACACCTAGGATACACCGCCTCTGTATTGTGCCATATATCCTCCTACACCTAGGATATACCGCCTCTGTATTGTGCCAGATATTCTCCTACACCTAGGATACACCGCCTCTGTATTGTGCCAGATATCCTCCTACACCTAGGAAACACCGCCTCTGTATTGTGCCATATATCCTCCTACACCTAGGATACACCGCCTCTGTATTGTGCTATATATCCTCCTACACCTAGGATATACCGCCTCTGTATTGTGCCAGATATTCTCCTACACCTAGGATACACCGCCTCTGTATTGTGCCAGATATCCTCCTACACCTAGGATACACCGCCTCTGTATTGTACCATATATTCTCCTACACCTAGGATACACCGCCTCTGTATTGTGCCAGATATCCTCCTACACCTAGGATACACCGCCTCTGTATTGTGCCAGATATCCTCCTACACCTAGGATACACCGCCTCTGTATTGTGCCAGATATCCTCCTACACCTAGGAAACACCGCCTCTGTATTGTGCCATATATCCTCCTACACCTAGGATACACCGCCTCTGTATTGTACCAGATATCCTCCTACACCTAGGATACACCGCCTCTGTATTGTACCAGATATTCTCCTACACCTAGGATACACCGCCTCTGTATTGTGCCAGATATCCTCCTACACCTAGGATACACCGCCTCTGTATTGTGCCAGATATCCTCCTACACCTAGGATACACCGCCTCTGTATTGTGCCAGATATCCTCCTACACCTAGGAAACACCGCCTCTGTATTGTGCCATATATCCTCCTACACCTAGGATACACCGCCTCTGTATTGTACCATATATTCTCCTACACCTAGGATACACCGCCTCTGTATTGTACCAGATATTCTCCTACACCTAGGATACACCGCCTCTGTATTGTACCAGATATTCTCCTACACCTAGGATACATCGCCTCTGTATTGTACCAGATATTCTCCTACACCTAGGATACACCGCCTCTGTATTGTACCAGATATTCTCCTACACCTAGGATACACCGCCTCTGTATTGTACCAGATATTCTCCTACACCTAGGATACACCGCCTCTGTATTGTACCAGATATTCTCCTACACCTAGGATACATCGCCTCTGTATTGTACCAGATATTCTCCTACACCTAGGATACACCGCCTCTGTATTGTACCAGATATTCTCCTACACCTAGGATACACCGCCTCTGTATTGTACCAGATATTCTCCTACACCTAGGATACACCGCCTCTGTATTGTACCAGATATTCTCCTACACCTAGGATACACCGCCTCTGTATTGTACCAGATATTCTCCTACACCTAGGATATACCGCCTCTGTATTGTGCCATACATTCCTCATATATACTGTGTTATATAGAGCCCTGCATCAGCCATATGCTACTTCTACTGTGTAAATATATGTCTAGATGTGTCCATATTCTCAGGGTACAATTTTGATACATTGTGGTGCAATTCATTAATTAACAATTAGGTGGGTGACCTTGTTAAAACTTTACACTAAGATAAGCCCATTCAATAAATCTCACTTACTAAAAATACGTGCAGTGAACGAAAGACTCCAGCATATGATGTGTTAAATTGTTTTTGTTTTTTTATTATTGTAAAGTTACTGCGGCTTTGAGTAACGTTTCGGCCTTATGACCTTCTTCAGACTACAGTAAAAATGAGTCAATAAATCCCATAAGTACATGTTTCACATTGTCAAGAGAATATGTAATAGAGGTATCTTAATTCATGAAAATAACATATATATCATAAGTACCCGTCTGGGTCTAAAACCGCATTAGGTATAGTGTCTATCTTTTCTCATTTCAATAGAGTCCTAATATAGAGTTCCATATGGATTTCCCTATGGTATTATAGAAGAAATAATTATTTATGGTCTACTCAATGTATATATAGCAGGGTGGATAAAAATCAATGATTTTTTAAAAAAAATCAAAAAAAAATCGGATTTTTTTTTATTTAAATCGGATTTTTGGGATTTAAATCGGATTTTTTTTTTATATAAAATGCTTTTTGGAGGAAAATATATTACCATCCAAAGGTTATTCCATCATGAAATAAAGATTAGTTTTTTAATCATGTAGAATAAGGCTGTACGTAGACTCCCATATTGTTGAATGGATTAGGCAGTGGCTGAGGGACAGACAACAGAGGGTTGTAGTCAATGGAGTATATTCACTTGTTACCAGTAAGGTGACTCAGGGATCTGTTCTGGGACCCATATTGTTTAATATATATTGCAGAAGGCCTCGATGGTAAGGTGTGTCTTTTTGCTGATGACACAAAGATTTGTAACAGGGTTGATGTTCCTGGAGGAATACACCGAATGAAAAAGGATTTAGGAAAACTAGAGGAATAGTCAAAAATCTGGCAACTAAAATTTAATGTTGATAAGTGCAAGATAATGCACCTGGGGCGTAAAAACCCAAGAGCAGAATATACAATCAGTGATACAGTCCTAACCTCAGTATCTGAGGAAAGGGGTTTAGGGGTCATTATTTCAGAAGACTTGAAGGTAGGCAGACCATGTCCTAGAGCAGCAGGAGATGCTAGCAGAATGCTGGGGTGTATAGGGAGAGGCATTACCAGTAGACAGAGGGGGCGCTCATGCCGCTCTACAGAGCACTAGTGAGACCTCATCTGGAGTATTGTGCTCAGTACTGGAGACCATATCTCCAGAAGGATATTAATACTTTGGAGAGAGTTCAGAGAAGAGCTACTAAACTGGTCCATGGATTGCAGGATAAAACTTACCAGGAAAGATTAAAGGACCTTAACATGTAGAGCTTGGAAGAAAGACGAGACAGAGGGGAGATGAGAGAAACTGCTAAATACATAAAGGGAATCAACAAGGGAAAAGAGGAGAGAATATTTACAGGAAGAAAAACTGCTACGAGAGGACATAGTGTTAAATTAGAGGAGCAAAGGGTTAACAGTAATATCAGGAAGTATTACTTTACTGAGAGAGTAGTGGATGCATGGAATAGCCTTCCTGCAGAAGTGGTAGCTGCAAATACAGTGAAAGAGTTTAGGCATGCATGGGATAGGCATAAGGCCATCCTTCATATAAGATAGGGCCGGGGGCTATCCATAGTATTCAGTATATTGGGCAGACTAGATGGGCCAAATGGTTCTCATCTGCCGACACATTCTAGGTTTCTATGTTTCTATATGTGTAATTTTTTTGGTAAATAAATTCCATTAATCCATTCACAATGTCCGGCTCCTCCAGAGGTTTTTGTAAGATTATTGGGCAGTTTCTCTGCCTACAAGATATTATCACAGATGCTTGGTTTACTTTTGCAGTTCTCAAAACTGAATTTGACTCAGCAGAGATCACAGGCCTCTTCTTCACAGCAAAAATTTTATAACATGAACAGAGTTGAGAAGAATACCTTAATCCTAACTTCTACAAACCTATGAATGCAGAATCCACCGAATATGAAAAGTTGTTTAAATCTTCATCTACTTGCATATTATAAGTTATACCAGCAATAATTAGTCTTTATGTAGAAAACTATGATTTAAATCAAGCCTTACTGACTAGTGATTTAAATCGTGATTTAAATCATTTTGATTTAAATCAAATCCACCCTGATATATAGCTATATCATCTTTCGATATCATTGACCCCTTGAAGGTGGCCAGTCTCAGTACAACAGTTCAGTCACACCGTTATTAACAAGCAGCCGTCAATCAATGCCCTCGTTAGTCAAAATGATATCTCGTTGCCTAGTAAGTCAAGTCTAAATCCACATAGTCTTTACCCCTCCCGAATACTGTTTGATAATTAAGGAAAAATTACATCTTACAATCTACTCGTTGGTTAAAGAAAGCAGTACAGATAGACACTGTAGCCATAGAGCTCAAAAGACCTACCGGCGTCCGGGAACTCACTTACCGAATGGTTGAGCGCAGTTGTAGATTGCGGATATACCGCTGGTGAGAGGAGCGCTAGGGAAATGAGAAAGGCCCAGGGGTTTAAATGGCAGTGCGCGTCTCTGCCGCGTGTATGCCATTTCCAGCGCTGGCCGCTAAAAATGGAAGTGCGGCGGACGGTGGAACGCAGTGTTTTACCTCCCAGAAGTAGGGCAAATAGTGGAGCGCAAATGCAGTTCAGAAGGACGCATGCCATATAACAATTGGCATAAGGTGGCGCTACGTTAGACCCCATGGCCGTCCCCTGTTTCTGCAGGTGGAATTGGTCCCGAAACATGAAAAAATGGTGACAAAGAACTATCTCTAGGAGATCCATACACAATGCTACCACCTCGGGATGATTGTCTGCTTTTCTTAGTAGTTTCTCTACTGTTTTAAGTCCATTTTGGTGATGTATTAAAGTATATAAGCTTGTCACGTCCCATGTGACAAAAAATGAACAGTAGACAAACTACTAAGAAAAGCAGACAAACATCCCGAGGTGGTAGCATTGTGTATGGATCTCCTAGAGATAGTTCTTTGTCACCATTTTTTCATGTTTCAGGACCAATTCTACCTGCGGAAACAGGGGACGGCCATGGGGTCTAACGTAGAGCCACCTTATGCCAATTGTTATATGGCAGACTTTGAGGAAACATATCTGTATCCAGATGTACGTTTTAACACACGTGTCACCTTAAGGAAACGATACATAGATGACATTTTTTGCATATGGGATGGCACAGCTGACACCCTCTTGGATTTCCATGACTACATTAATGCAATCACCCCTGAGTTACAATTTTTACTAGTCAGAAAAAATGAAGAAGGGCTCATTATCACTGATTTATACAGAAAACCCACGGACCGGAATACTTTATTACATTTTACCAGCTTCCATCCTACCAGTACCAAAAATTCCCTTCCCGTTTCTCGGTTCCAGAGGATTCGAAGAATAGTACAGACAGGCCCCAAATTGACAGAAAGAATTGAGGAAATGCAAGACTGGTTTTCAGAAAGGGGTTACCCACAAAATCCTTTTAACCCAAGAACCCATTCGAAACGGCCAATATCTGCCCCATTTGTTCATTCCTTCCATCCATGTACGCAAAAAGTACAAACCATTAAAGGCCATTGGCACCCTTTGAAGAAGGCATACCCCAAGATAGAGGAGATCAACAATCCGATACTGATGTGCAACAGACGTCCTAAGACTCTTAGGGACCTACTAGTAAGGGCAGATATAGGCTCAACATCACGCATTCCGAGACAACTCTTCTTTCGCACACAAAAGAAAGGGACCTTTCCGTGTCTTCACTGTATACAATGCGCCCATGTACAGAAAGGGGCCAATATCTCTCATCCACAGCCAGGCAAACTTCTCCCAATTCACACATTTTTCAATTGCGACTCAGACTTTGTAGTCTACCTCCTAAAATGCTGGTGTGGCCTCGTCTATGTAGGGGACACCACACAAACTATCAGAAATAGAATCTGTCCTCATAAATCAAGTATCAGAAAACACATTACTCTCAAGTCCCATGGCACTTCCACCAAGCAGCACATAATATCTCCCAATTAAAATTCCAAGTAATTGAACATGTCCCAGTGTCCCGACGTGGGGGTGAGAGTCAAACGTCTTAAACTGAGGGAAGAATTCTGGATCCATAAACCTGAAAGTTTAGAACCAAAGGGATTGAATAGAGAGTATGAAATCCAAAAGTTATTGTCTTTGAATTCTTGCCGTAATGATAATACAGTCCTGATCAAAAGTTCAAGACCACTTGAAAAATGGCCAGAAATTATATTTAGCATGGCTGGATCTTAACAAGGTTCCAAGTAGAGCTTCACCATGCAACAAGAAGAGATGGGAGTGAGACAGAACATTTTTTTAGCTGTTTTTCAGATGATCAAAAGTTTAAGACCACAACTCCAAAAAAAAAAAAACGAAACCCCCCCAAAACAGAAATCCAACTTCCAAACATGAGCTCAGTAATGAGTAGCTCCGCCGTTATTGTTTCGGCATGCTTGATGCAAGCGTTTCCATGAGGTGAGTGGGAAAGTGGTGAAGACGGCCGCACGAAGGCCATCTACTGTCTGGAACTGGTGTCCATTTTTGTAAACTTCCCTTGCCATCCATCCCCAAAGGTTCTCAATTGGATTTAGATCAGGAGAACACGCAGGATGGGCCAAAAGAGTGATGTTATTCTCCTGGAAGAAGTCCCTTGTCCTGCGGGCATTGTGTACTGTAGCGTTGTCCTGTTACCACACAGACGAGGGCCCTCAGTCATGAGGAATGCTCTCTACAACATCTGGACATAGCCAGCGGCCGTTTAACGCCCTGCACTTCCTGAAGCTCCATTGTTCCACTGAAGGAAGAAGCCCCCCAGACCATTGTTGTGCCCCCTCCACTGTGGCGCGTGGAAAACATCTCAGGTGGGATCTGCTCATCATGCCAGTAACGTTGGAAACCATCAGGACCATCAAGGTTACATTTTTTCTCATCAGAGAATAAAACTTTCTTCCACCTTTGAATGTCCTATGTTTGGTGCTCTCTTGTAAAGTCCAAACGAGCAGTTCTGCGACGTTCAAGGAGACGAGGTCTTTGAAGACGTTTTTTGTTTTTGAAGCCCTTCAGTCTCAGATGCCGTCTGATGGTTATGGGGCTGCAGTCAGCACCAGTAAGGGCCTTAATTTGGGTCGAGGATCGTCCAGTGTCTTGACGGACAGCCAATTGGATCCTCCGGCTCAGTGCTGAGGACATTTTTTGGGTCTTCCACTTCACTTTTTTGTTCCATAACCCTCAGGATCATTTAAGAAATTCCAGAAGACTGTCTTACTGCGTCCCACCTCAGCAGCGATGGCGGCTGTGAGAGACCCTGCTTATGCCGTTCAACAACCCGACCACCTTCAAAAAGGGAGAGTTTTTTGGCCTTTGCCATCACAACATGTGACTACCTGACAGAAGATGACAATGAATCCACATCTGTGCACAGATTTGGCCTTTTAAAGACATGTGGTCCTAAAATTTGGATCAGCTGAAAAACAGCCTGTTTCACTTTAATCGTTATTTTCAATTAATTGAATGCTCAAAAAATGTTTTGTCTCACTCCCATTTCTTCTTGTTGCATGGTGAAGCTCCACTTGGAACCTTGTTAAGATCCAACAATGTAAAATATGATTTTTTGCCATTTTTCAAGTGGTCTTAAACTTTTGATCAGGACTGTATGTCTCCTCCTTCTCTCCCACAGGCTTATTGACGGACCGGGACCCCTCTAATGCCGCATTGTATCCTTTACCGTTCGCTTACTCGTCTGTGTTTTTTCCTTTCCCCTTCATTTTCCACCCCTCTCCCGCCCTCTTTTCCCATCTTCATTCTTAGCTCCCCCTTTTACTTTCTCCTTGTATTCTCTTTTCTTCTATTCACTCTCCCTGATTTCACCTCGATCACCTTAGTGACCATTAGTACTCTCTACTGTCTTGCCTATTCATATCGCGCATGCGTCCTTCTGAACCGCATTAGTGCTCCACTATTTGCCCTACTTCCGGCCGGTGAAACGCATAGTCAGGTGACAATGCGTTCCACCGTCCGCCGCACTTCCGTTTTAGCGACCAGCCCCGGAAATGGCATACACACGGCAGAGACGCGCTGCCATTTAAACCCCTGGGCCTTTCTCATTTCCCTAGCGCTCCTGTCACCAGCGGTATATCCGCAATCTACACTGCGCTCAACCATTCGGTAAGTGAGTTCCGGACGCTGGGAGGTCTTTTGAGCTCTATGGCTACAGTGTCTATCTGTACTGCTTACTTTAACCAACGAGTAGATTGTAAGACGTAATTTTTCCTTAATTATCAAACAGTATTCGGGAGGGGTAAAGACTATGTGGATTTAGACTTGGCTTACTAGGCAACGAGATATCATTTTGACTAACGAGGGCATTGATTGACGGCTGCTTGTTAATAACGGTGTGACTGAACTGTTGTACTGAGACTGGCCACCTTCAAGGGGTCAATGATATCAAAAGATGATATACCTTACTATATATATATATATAGCTCCCCTATACTGTACTATATAAACCTCCTCTATACCTTACTATACATATAGCTCCCCTATACTGTACTATATACACCTCCTCTATACCTTACTATACATATAGCTCCCCTATACTGTACTATATAAACCTCCTCTATACCTTACTATACATATAGCTCCCCTATACTGTACTATATACACCTCCTCTATACCTTACTATATACACTGCTCAAAAAAATAAAGGGAACACTTAAACAACACAATGTAACTCCAAGTCAATCGCACTTCTGTGAAATCAAACTGTCCACTGAGGAAGCAACACTGAGTGACAATCAATTTCACATGCTGTTGTGCAAATGGGATAGACAACAGGTGGAAATTATAGGCAATTAGCAAGACACCCCCAATAAAGGAGTGGTTCTGCAGGTGGTGACCACAGACCACTTCTCAGTTCCTATGCTTCCTGGCTGATGTTTTGGTCACTTTTGAATGCTGGCGGTGCTTTCACTCTAGTGGTAGCATGAGACGGAGTCTACAACCCACACAAGTGGCTCAGGTAGTGCAGCTTATCCAGGATGGCACATCAATGCGAGCTGTGGCAAGAAGGTTTGCTGTGTCTGTCAGCGTAGTGTCTAGAGCATGGAGGCGCTACCAGGAGACAGGCCAGTACATCAGGAGACGTGGAAGAGGCCGTAGGAGGGCAGCAACCCAGCAGCAGGACCGCTACCTCCGCCTTTGTGCAAGGAGGAACAGGAGGAGCACTGCCAGAGCCCTGCAAAATGACCTCCAGCAGGCCACAAATGTGCATGTGTCTGCTCAAACGGTCAGAAACAGACTCCATGAGGGTGATTTGAGGGCCCGACGTCCACAGGTGGGGGTTGGGCTTACAGCCCAACACCGTGCAGGACGTTTGGCATTTGCCAGAGAACACCAAGATTGGCAAATTCGCCACTGGCGCCCTGTGCTCTTCACAGATGAAAGCAGGTTCACACTGAGCACATGTGACAGACGTGACAGAGTCTGGAGACGCCGTGGAGAACGTTCTGCTGCCTGCAACATCCTCCAGCATGACCGGTTTGGCATTGGGGCAGTAATGGTGTGGGGTGGCATTTCTTTGGATGGCCGCACAGCCCTCCATGTGCTCGCCAGAGGTAGCCTGACTGCCATTAGGTACCGAGATGAGATCCTCAGACCCCTTGTGAGACCATATGCTGGTGCGGTTGGCCCTGGGTTCCTCCTAATGCAAGACAATGCTAGACCTCATGTGGCTGGAGTGTGTCAGCAGTTCCTGCAAGACGAAGGCATTGATGCTATGGACTGGCCCGCCCGTTCCCCAGACCTGAATCAAATTGAGCACATCTGGGACATCATGTCTCGCTCTATCCACCAACGTCACGTTGCACCACAGACTGTCCAGGAGTTGGCAGATGCTTTAGTCCAGGTCTGGGAGGAGATCCCTCAGGAGACCGTCCGCCACCTCATCAGGAGCATGCACAGGCGTTGTAGGGAGGTCATACAGGCACGTGGAGGCCACACACACTACTGAGCCTCATTTTGACTTGTTTTAAGGACATTACATCAAAGTTGGATCAGCCTGTAGTGGGTTTTTCCACTTTAATTTTGAGGGTGACTCCAAATACAGACCTCCATGGGTTAAAAAATTTGATTTCCATTTCTTTATTTTTGTGTGATTTTGTTGTCAGCACATTCAACTATGTAAAGAACTAAGTATTTCAGAAGAATATTTAATTAATTCAGATCTAGGATGTGTTATTTGTGTGTTCCCTTTATGTTTTTGAGCAGTGTCTATAGCTAGATATCTGGCAGCCCAGTGCTAGAATAACCTGCTGTATACGGACGCCGCACAGGACTGTTACTGTATAATACCCCATAGCTCGGTGTGTTTTATGGTCACGTTACATGTATGTGCGGCACATGGAGGAGGTGATGTCACACGGTCTGTTTTACTTTATTCTATAATTGTACGATTTAGCAATTTTCAGTTCCAGACTTCATTGTCTCCACGATTTTTGACTTCCCCTCGTGGAGACTCCAGACGACAAATGTGACTTTTATGTGCATTAAAAAATTGGAAGTGTAATTAACCTCTTCTACAGCGCCAACCACAGCGGAGCCGCTAGTTATTCTTCCAACCGCTAACCAGAACAATCTCTGCTCTGTTTACTGAAACATGATATAAGATATACAATGAGATCTGAGAAGAACGGAGTGTTCATCATCTGCCGTGCGTCACCGCATTATAGGATCGGACACGCCCTAGACGTCTGCGCATCACTCTTCCAGGCCTGAAGAAGGCAATGATGCAACACTGGCGGGGAGGTTACACCAGCCAAAATCTCAGAGTCGCACGAGGAACCCGAAGAAGGCTCGCAGCAAAGGCATCACAGACTGGATTATCCTGACCCCTATAGGCCATAATGCAAACTGCAGACAGCATGGACCATCTAAAGGATGGTTCAGACCAGTAGCATACATAGAGAAGTAAGGGCCCCATAGCAAGGATCAGACCGGGCCCCCCACACAGGACAGAAGGGTTTCCCCTAAACCCCTTCCAATGACCCTTGGGCCCTTTTTCCACTGCTTCATTTGCTAAAAGTATTTCCTTCAGAGGGCAGAGTCCTGACCAAGTGTTCACCTCCAGTAGAAGAGGAGATGATCCCAACTAAGACCGGGCCCCATAGCAGTCGCCTGGTCTGCCGCTATGGTCGTTACGCCCCTGGTTCAGACTTACAGATAATCACAAGTAAAGCAGAATCTAGGAGGTGTACACTGTAGATCACAACGTGTTTTAGGCGAACACGGACATCATAGCCCCCACTCATCCCCCCGCGGGGGACAGAGGATCAGGACTTCAAAAGGGGTCATTTAAAATAAAAAGTATATGTGATGGAGCTTCTCCCAGGGATCCTGACCCTTAGTGATGTCTGTCTGGTTGCCTCTTGTCTGCTCTGACCTTTGCCCACTGGTTGCAGTTACTGCGGACTATCCATGCGAGGGTCCTACAGACCACACCTCATTCTGCGCTGTGACGTGAAGGAGGCGGTCCTATCGGTGATTGACAGCCACCTCTGTATACACCGCCATATAGGACAGGCTGTCAATCACTGAGGACCGCCTCCAGATGTCACAGCGCAGAACGAGCAGGAATTCTAAATGAATAAATTAAAAGTTTTACAGAATTTTTTCCCATAAAACTATATATCGCACTGCTCAGCTCCTCCTGCTCTACAACATGGCGTCTGTAGCTTACATTGCATTTTCATGGTGGCAGGTTCCCTTTAATTGATAAAATAAAAGTCTACATACACAGAAAGTTTTTGAAGACTGTTGTTTCTGAGGCCAGTCTAAATAAGAAAACGCTCTAGTGTACGAAGTGCCAGGACCAGTAAAAGGCACAGGATTCTTAACTTTGGCCATAAAATTACATCTACACCAACAAGGATCTGGCGTAGAATTCAGGTGTAATCTGCACCTATGTACACCTGTGGGGGCAATTATATTCTTTATTGCATTGTACTCGTTTGAGCTAAAAAAATAATAATATTTAAATCAGTGTTTATTAAAAATATTGAGCCCTTTTCTCTGTACAGCCTTGAGATTCTCTAAGTAGCAGAATCTGTGTTTCACTCTGTTCCGTCAGGCAGCTCAGGTGACGGCTCCTTACTAGAGATGGCATTGCGGTTTGCCCAGCGGTCGGTTCGCGGCGAAATTTGCCCGTTCGCGATTGGCCGAACATATGGAGATATTCGCGTCCGCCATATTCTTTTACATTGTGAAGAACTTTGACCCATGACACATCCATCAGGTGGTACAGGACAGCCAATGGAGACGTTTCAGCCCATGGACACCCCCCCTACCTTATAAATAGACCCGATCCGGCCGCCATTTTACATTCAGTCTTTTGCCAGTGTAGGGAGAGGTTGCTGTGTGGAGCAGGGACAGGCTGTTAGGGACACCAAACGCTGGGTAATAGTGCCACAAAAGTCCTTTAAGGACTGGTATAGGTGTGCTATCGATAGGTGTGATATATAGGGGTGTAATATACTTATAATATACTTTATAACATAGAAAGTGTATTATAGTGGATTTGTATTGTGCGACAGTTGTGTGCGGTTCTGCTGCGATACTGCAGGTATCTAGAGGGACAAACGGTATTGGAACAGATAATTATAACTGGTGTAATATACCAGTCGCCCCCCCCAAAAAACTGATTGAAGCGGATTGTTATATACCAATATACTTTCTTTATAGTGCATTTGTGCATGCGCGTACGCGAAAATTATATTGCCGATATTTCGCATTGAAAAAAATAATAAATGGAGATCGCAAATTGGAATAATGCATCTGGTGTCAGTGTCCACGTTGTGGGACTATCTGTGCTCTTCTAGTAAGGATTTCTTGGCTGCAAATATGAGCTGAAGGTTTTTCAGGTTCGCCTGCCATTAAAATGAATGGGACCCGCCGCGAACTTGCGGTTTGCGAACCGTCCCGGCAGATGTTCGTCCATCACTACTCCTTACCGCTGACCTTATAAACACTCATTACAGCTATAGAGATAAAGATTATTGGATGATCGGCACAAAGTGAAAGTACCAGTCACACAGCTAGACAGTTAACCCTTTGTGACAGAACGGCTGAATGTTTTTAATAAATAAATAATTTATAACTGAATAATTTATTTTTAAGACTAACTGAAAATGAGTAAAATGCAATCATTAAAAAAACAAAACAAAAAAAACAAAAAAAACACTATTGACCTGAAGATGTAAGTAGCCTTTAAAATCAAACAAAGGAAGTCCTACACCGTTTATTATTCAATGGGCTCCTCTATAGGATTTGAAAAATAACAGAAAAAATTTAAGATGCAAATAAAAATAAAAATATATATAATACAACACCAAGAACTGTGACTGGAATCACAGTCAATCAGCGAACTTTTGGGGTGCATCGTAATAACGCTTTACGGGAGCATCTGAGGGCATTTAGTCCCGCACAATATTACATCGGATCCTGCCCACACTTATTACAACTACAGCGACTTCCCCATCCCAGTAAGGCTGACGAGGGCTCCCCCGTATGGCAGGGCTCCCCCGTATGGCAGGGCTCCCCCGTATGGCAGGGCTCCCCCGCATGGCAGGGCTCCCCCGCATGGCAGGGCTCCCCCGCATGACAGGGCTCCCCCGTATGGCAGGGCTCCTCTATATGACAGGGCTCCCCCGTATGGCAGGGCTCCTCTATATGACAGGGCTCCCCTATATGACAGGGCTCCCCTATATGACAGGGCTCCCCCGTATGGCAGGGCTCCCCCGTATGGCAGGGCTCCCCCGTATGGCGGGGCTCCCCCATATGACGGGGCTCCCCCATATGACGGGGCTCCCCCATATGACGGGGCTCCCCCATAGCCTGCCCCCCGGGTAGTGCGATGCAGATAATACCCCACCCGCGTCACATCCAGACTCCGGTCACACTATTTGTTCCTGAGATCTTTGGATTTGCTGAAACTGCACAAAGGACTTTCCTGCCGGGTGACTTCACCAGAGAAGCAAAAGCAACAAATCCAGTGCGTCCGCAGAAACGTGCTGTCAACCGTGAAATCTGCAGACGGGGAGGAAATAATAATCTCAGCCAGTCCCATGGAGAACGTCAGAGAGGTCACCGAGGCCAAAGAGGCCGAGTCGGGGAGAGCGACAAACTGGGCAATGTAATAGAAGACAATCACTGATGGAAATAACTGACCAAATAACTGAAGTGTGAACTCGGCCTAAGGTCCTTCACAAAGACATCAAGCCACAAAGTAACAAGTTCCATCTCAGGGATTTAAAGTTCTAACAAAAAATTTTTTAAAATTAGGTGGAAATTATTAACAGAAAAGTGAGCCTCCAGCCATACACCAGCGACCTCAACCTGCTGCAGAACTACAACTCCCATCTTCTCCTTCTTGTTCGCACTTCACATGAAGTTGCCATCTCTGGAAACTGAATGTAAGAATGTAAAAGCAAATCTCCCCAAATAACACAGCACTGTGCGCCCCCTGGTGGCAGCATCCACACACAGCACCTCCTCATTTACACAAAACATTCAACTTCATTTATTTTAAGTTTCACAATAATATCAATAATTTTACAACAATTTTGGAATTAGGTTTTCCCAAATCTGTGCACCTCTATGACTGTATATACAATGGTGCTGTGTACCTCTAGGACTGTATATACAATGGTCCTGTATACCTCTAGGACTGTATATACAATGGTGCTGTATACCTCTAGGACTGTATATACAATGGTGCTGTATACCTCTAGGACTGTATATACAATGGTCCTGTATACCTCTAGGACTGTATATACAATGGTGCTGTATACCTCTGACTGTATATACAATGGTGCTGTATACCTCTAGGACTGTATATACAATGGTCCTGTATACCTCTAGGACTGTATATACAATGGTCCTGTATACCTCTAGGACTGTATATACAATGGTGCTGTATACCTCTAGGACTGTATATACAGTGGTGCTGTATACCTCTGACTGTATATACAATGGTGCTGTATACCTCTGACTGTATATACAATGGTGCTGTATACCTCTATGACTGTATATACAATGGTGCTGTATACCTCTGACTGTATATACAATGGTGCTGTATACCTCTATGACTGTATATACAATGGTGCTGTATACCTCTAGGACTGTATACACAATGGTGCTGTATACCTCTAGGACTGTATATACAATGGTCCTGTATACCTCTAGGACTGTATATACAATGGTGCTGTATACCTCTAGGACTGTATATACAATGGTGCTGTATACCTCTAGGACTGTATATACAATGGTGCTGTATACCTCTAGGACTGTATACACAATGGTGCTGTATACCTCTAGGACTGTATATACAATGGTGCTGTATACCTCTAGGACTGTATATACAATGGTCCTGTATACCTCTAGGACTGTATATACAATGGTGCTGTATACCTCTAGGACTGTATATACAATGGTGCTGTATACCTCTAGGACTGTATATACAATGGTGCTGTGTACCTCTAGGACTGTATATACAATGGTCCTGTATACCTCTAGGACTGTATATACAATGGTGCTGTATACCTCTAGGACTGTATATACAATGGTGCTGTATACCTCTAGGACTGTATAACAATGGTGCTGTATACCTCTAGGACTGTATATACAATGGTGCTGTATACCTCTGACTGTATATACAATGGTGCTGTACACCTCTAGGACTGTATATACAATGGTCCTGTATACCTCTATGACTGTATATACAATGGTGCTGTGTACCTCTAGGACTGTATATACAATGGTGCTGTATACCTCTAGGACTGTATATACAATGGTGCTGTATACCTCTAGGACTGTATATACAATGGTGCTGTATACCTCTAGGACTGTATATACAATGGTGCTGTATACCTCTAGGACTGTATATACAATGGTGCTGTATACCTCTAGGACTGTATACATGATGGTGCTGTATACCTCTAGGACTGTATATACAATGGTGCTGTATACCTCTAGGACTGTATATACAATGGTGCTGTATACCTCTAGGACTGTATATACAATGGTGCTGTATACCTCTAGGACTGTATATACAATGGTCCTGTATACCTCTAGGACTGTATATACAATGGTCCTGTATACCTCTAGGACTGTATATACAATGGTGCTGTATACCTCTGACTGTATATACAATGGTCCTGTATACCTCTGACTGTATATACAATGGTGCTGTATACCTCTAGGACTGTATATACAATGGTCCTGTATACCTCTGACTGTATATACAATGGTGCTGTACACCTCTGACTGTATATACAATGGTCCTGTATACCTCTAGGACTGTATATACAATGGTGCTGTATACCTCTAGGACTGTATACATGATGGTGCTGTATACCTCTAGGACTGTATATACAATGGTGCTGTATACCTCTGACTGTATATACAATGGTCCTGTATACCTCTGACTGTATATACAATGGTGCTGTATACCTCTAGGACTGTATATACGATGGTCCTGTATACCTCTAGGACTGTATATACGATGGTCCTGTATACCTCTAGGACTGTATATACAATGGTGCTGTATACCTCTAGGACTGTATATACGATGGTCCTGTACACCTCTAGGACTGTATATACAATGGTGCTGTATACCTCTAGGACTGTATATACAATGGTCCCGTATACCTCTAGGACTGTATATACAATGGTGCTGTATACCTCTAGGACTGTATATACAATGGTGCTGTATACCTCTAGGACTGTATACATGATGGTGCTGTATACCTCTAGGACTGTATATACAATGGTGCTGTATACCTCTAGGACTTGTGGGGGGTTAGCTCTTCTCCGGGGGTCATTCTCACAGGTTACTTCACCAGACACGGATATAATGTCCAAACTCCTGCTTTATTTTACACACTCCAACCAATACAGGTCACCATGAAGTCGCAGCTTCACCTAAACACATGTGACATCCACATAAAATAATAAACCCTCGCCCGTCCAGGCTCTAACTAACAGAGTTTCCTGACTCACCTAGGTCACAGTTCACACCCTGTGAACCCATGCGGCTTTGTCGGCCAATGTCCCACAGCCTCCTGGCTGTACAGAGCACAGTACGCCCACCGTCTCCGGTTCAGTGTCTCTTGTGGGGGATTGGGGCTTAGTAGTCCGCCTGACTATAGCCCCGCGACCCTCCCAGGCGTCGCTTTGTCCCCCACCTTCAGGCTACCTTCCCCTTGTTCTGCCAGACCCACGCCAGCAGAGCTTGGTTTATCACCAAAACCAACATCTTGCCCAATCTAATATGCCTAAAGGCCTCATGTACCCATCTCATGACCAGATACTCTTTCCCGGGTGATAATGATGCGCTGTCGTACATTTTGATCCCTCTGGCTCCCGCACTTGCGCCTCACGTCCTTTCTTGGACTGCTGCCGCTCTTGCCTGAACTGTTCCCAGTCATGGTCCTGTCCCGACACTTTCTCCTTTGCTTTGCAGGGCTCCTTCAGCAGAACATGCTTGCCCCAGCTCGCTTCTTTTACGTGCATCTGGGTCACTTCTTCCTTCTTTCCAGCAGTAGTTACCCAGTGGCAGTTTTAGAGACCTCTGCTTCTTTAGCGGCTTTTTCCACTTCGGACGCGGCTCCTTTTGGCTTAACTTTGGTCTCTGCACCACCTGGGGACTTCACGTCAACCAACACATCGGCCTTAACTTCTTCAGCCTTTGACTTCTTGGAGTCTCCAGTCTCTTCTCATCCTTCTCGGACATGGCACCATACACTTGCCCTGTTAACCCCTCCCCCTCTTTCTCATTGAGGTAGGAGGCACCAGGGTCTTCAGCAGACTCCTCGTCTTCTGTCATTTTCTCCAGAGGCTCACCCAGGACACTGTTCTCCTTTTGTGGAGGAGTCAGGAGATACAGCCCATCGTAATAGCCCGGATCCGAAAACTGATCGTTCACCTCCTCGTACTTCTTCCCCAGCAGCCTGCTGGCTATTTGGAAGGCCTTGTAGGCAGAGGGGACGTCTTCCAGGCCACACACTACCACGGGTTAGGGTTAGGGTTAGGGTTAAGCTCATGAGATTTTCCGTCTCTGCTCCGAGTTGCTTGTTCTCCAAGTCAGCATGCTCCTCAAGCGCTTCTTCCAGGGCTCTAGCCAAGGAGAGGGCCTTGGTCTCCTTCTCCCAAGCATCAGTCTCTGTTTGGTCACGATGTCCATCATATCGAGCCGAGATGTATTTCTCTTCAGCTAGGAGCCGGTCAAACTTCTCCTGTTTCTTCGCTGGATTAGACATAACTTGCTTCTGGTGGTCCAGGTCCACCATCAGGTCATCCAAGTCTCGCTGAAGTTTGTTCTTGGTTTTCTCCCCCTTTTTGTATGTCACACCCTGTTTCTCCAGGCGCTGAACCACCAACTCCATGTTTTTCAGCAGTTTCTTTTCAGCTTTCTGCACAAGCTTGTGGGAGCGCCCCGCTTTTTGGCCTCCGGTTCCAGCTGCTCCTTGCTCGGCTCTGCTGCAGCAGATGTAGGAGTATCACCATTCTCTTTCTGGCTCTCCTTTTCCCTTTCTGAAGCCTTCTTCAGTTGCTCTGTGAAGACAGCTAGTCCCGTCTCTAACGTTTCTAGGGAGCGTGAGGAGAGAGAGAGATCATCCTCCGGTTTGCAGTTGTACTGTCGTGTCAGGTCACCTACAACTGTCTGGATATGGGCCTCAGACCCTAGGCTGATGTCACGCGACTTAATTCCCATCTCGTCAGATAGAACTGTCTGGTCGCTACTAGTAACCACCTTAGTTTCACAGGACCTTGACCTGGTAGCTTCACTCTCTGGGTTGCTATCGGTCACAGCACATACGTCACCTATACCGCTCGTGTCATTATTAATTCTGACCTCTAGGGGCACCGCTGAGCTAATCCCCACCTGGGACACTTCCTTAGTAACCAACCAACATTGTGGAGACTGCATTTCCACCTCTGGTACGTGTGGTACACCCTCTAACCCGATCATATTTTCCTGCACCTTCAAACACTGAGCTGGAGCTGGGCTATGCTCCACACTACTTATAGGCAGGTCTTCAAACCCTTTGATCAAGTCATATAGATCTTCATGAAACATAGCAGATGCAGAAAATAAAGTTTCTTCATCATTTACATTCTTACCACCAGGGGGCGCTTCTCCCCTGAACACAACCTGCAACGGAAAAGATATATCTCTGTCACCACATATTTTATATGACATCATATTTTCCTTATGCACTTCCGCACTCTTGTCACCATCACTTTGCACTTTACCAGCAGCATTGTTTTCAATGGTCAATATTTTTTCCCCATGCAGGTCAAAGTGCAGCTCCCTTAGACCTTCACTTAAAGGGACAGGTACAGGTTCTGCAGGAGTTTCGTCACTATCTGCAGAAGTGTCTACCTTACCCCACAGCAACAAACCGATATCACGGCCCAATAACCCATCATGTATACGTGATACTGCATCACGAAGTTCACCAGTCCCAGATTGCACTGGAGTCTCACACTCAGGGAGAACCACCGGACAGTTCATAGTATCCCCATGAATGTCCCGCACATAGTTCTCAGCCCACGGGCTGGTCTGAACCAGGACCACCTGATCCTCTGCAACACACGGAATAATTGGAACGCTCTTACCCACAGACGTCACAGGGTCGGCGCTCCGCTCCATCAACAAACGATCCGATCTCTGTACCAGCTGCCTCGTGATTTCCTCCGTGGCACTGGTTTTCCACCAGACCGGACCACTTTTCACCGAGTAGTGGTTGTTCCTAGCAACGGCATCACGGATCCTCTGCACCTCCTCTCCAGGACTCTGCACAGGCCGACATGGAATATAGGAACTCCTGAGAGCCGGACCACTCTCCATCTCGTTTTCTTCCCGTCGGTTGCCCTTGGCAACAGCATGCATTTTTTCCTCTAGCACTCCATTCTCAGGCAAGTTTAGAGCAGCCTCTCCCAGTGCAGCACTCGGCCTCCTCAACAAGGAATTTGTTTCCTGCACCAGCTGCTGCATTACTTTCTCTGTGGCCTCGGTTTTACGCCAAACCAGGCCACACCGGACCATCCTTCATCCAGGTCGCCATTTTGACCAAAAAAAAAAACAACTTCCACAGGTCAGTCTCTCTCACTGGCTTCTGGCCCTTCAAATCCTGCACAGTTTGCAACACAGATTAACACCAGTTCTCCAGCAGCCGCTGCTCCTGCAAACTCCCCCCTTTGCCCAGTTTAAAAATATTGAAACCTTTGTGGACCTGGTGTGAAAACAGATACAATCCCGGAAAATGTAACATCTGAGGAATCTGTTGCTCTTGAAGAACTAAGGTCTAATAAGGATATAGTGGGGAAAGCAAGTGATAACGGGGGGACATAGTGGCCCTATCCGTGATCCTAGATAGGGCAGAATATGATCAGATGGGGAGCAGATTATTGTCAGACAAGGGAATATCTGAGGTCCTCAAAGAGAATCCAACAAAGAGGAATCTGAGTGAATTGCAGAAGATCCTGAAAACAGCAGGGGATCAGTGCTCGATATCAGAAGAAGAATAAAAGCCCCAGGATCGCAGCATTTTACGCACTGCCAAAGGTGCATAAAAATAAAAATCCAATACCTGGGCGTCCGATAGTTTCGGGAAATGATTCTCTGACCCAACCGGCAAGCGAATACGTGGACGCAGTATTGAGACCGTTTGTCACATCATTACCTTCATATATAAGAGACACAACTGATGTATTGACTAGAATCCGTGGTATCGCACTATCGGCGTGTACGTTTTTAGCAAGCCTGGACGTGGAAGCGCTATACAGCAATATCGAGCATGAATTAGGGATTAGAGCTACTAAATACTTTCTGGATACTAAAAGCACCTGATTCCACGAACACAACAATTCTGTACTCATTCTACTGAGGTTCATACTGACAACCATTTCCTGCGTAACGGTAACGTTTATCAGCAGATGAAAGGTACCGCTATGGGGACACCGCGTGCACTGACTATTGCAAATTTATTTTTGGGATGGTGGGAGGACACTATTGTTTTTTCTGATGCACGTTTCACTAGTCACATTTTATTTTGGGGTAGATTTATTGATGATGTTTTGTTATTTTGGGAGGGCGAAAAGCAAGAGAGTTTATCGAGTTTGTCAACACATTGAACCAAAATGACATAGGGATGCATTTGACCTATGACATCCATCCAGACAAAATCTGCTTCTTGGATTTAACAATCCAAAAAGGAGAAATGGGCCATATTCTAACTCCGAGATCTATCGGAAACCGGCCTCAACAAACAGTCTCCTCCACTGGTCAAGTTGGCATCCAACCACATTGAAGAATGGAATACCAGTTGGACAATATTTAAGAGCGAGGATAAACTGTACTACCGAGGAGGCCTTCAAAAAAGAAGCGGATGAGCTCTTTAAACGATTTAGAGCGAGGGGGTATCCGTGGAAAAGCCTAAAAAGGGCACTCAATCGCGCAAAAAACTCAAAAAGAGAGGATTTATTATCCCAAAAATGTAAAAATGACCCTACGCAGGACACCAAAAAGATAAGAGGCATCGGAACCTATGATTGCAACCATCAACAAATAATGACAATCCTAAAAAAAATTGGAAAATACTTACCAGCGATGGAGAACTGAATACGGTACAATCACCATACCCCAGCGTTACATATAGAGGGGACAGAACCTCAGGGACAAACTTGTCCATAGTTTTCTACCTACAAGAGAGACAAAAAGTGAAAATTGGTTAAAATCGAGCATTGTGGGTTCTTTTCCATGTGGCAATTGCACATTTTGCAAATATATCCCAAGAATAAAGAAATTTAAGAATCCAACTGATGGACGTGAATATTCAATTAGAGATTTCTTTAATTGCCGCAGTAGTGGCATTATTTACATGGCATCTTGCATGTGCCCGAAATTATATGTGGGCAAAACAACACAGGAACTTAGACGGAGAATATCGGGACATATTAGTGCCATAAATACTGAAAAGGACACCTCACTTTACAGACATATCACGTACACTCATAGTGGCAACCTAGAAGTCCTAAAATTCTGGGGATTGGCTAAAATTAAATTGGGACCGAGAAATGGCAACTTGGACCAGAAGCTTCTCCAGGAAGAAGCGAAATGGATCCATAGATTACAGACCCTTAGCCCTAAAGGCCTTAATGAGGGCTTTTCGTACACGGCCTTCATTTAACATGATAATACTGTACCATTAAGAAAGTAATATAGATATATGATTCCTAAAAATTCATAATGGGGGATCATTGTAGCAAAGAAATATATGTCCGTCCAGTATATCAACAGCTCTGATTGAGTTCATGGTCATGGCAATATCAGCTAAATCCCTTAAGGGCAACAGTAATATACTGTACAATGGCAATAGGAACGTATACAAGCGTCAGAAGTTATTCCACAAGAAATAGGATTGGCCCCATAAGAAGGACCTAAACAGAGGTTGAGCCTCGATGATTACTCTGACAGTTGGGACACTGCGCTCATCATATATACAAGCTCCCTACCTATCATATATACAAGCTCCCTACCTATCATATATACAAGCTCCCTACCTATCATATATACAAGCTCCCTACCTATCATATATACAAGCTCCCTACCTATCATATATACAAGCTCCCTACCTATCATATATACAAGCTCCCTACCTATCATATATACAAGCTCCCTACCTATCATATATACAAGCTCCCTACCTATCATATATACAAGCTCCCTACCTATCATATATACAAGCTCCCTACCTATCATATATACAAGCTCCCTACCTATCATATATACAAGCTCCCTACCTATCATATATACAAGCTCCCTACCTATCATATATACAAGCTCCCTACCTATCATATATACAAGCTCCCTACCTATCATATATACAAGCTCCCTACCTATCATATATACAAGCTCCCTACCTATCATATATACAAGCTCCCTACCTATTATATATACAAGCTCCCTACCTATCATATATACAAGCTCCCTACCTATCATATATACAAGCTCCCTACCTATCATATATACAAGCTCCCTACCTATCATATATACAAGCTCCCTACCTATTATATATACAAGCTCCCTACCTATCATATATACAAGCTCCCTACCTATCATATATACAAGCTCCCTACAGAAAAAATCATTGGCATGTAGCCTAGCAAGATTACAGATAAAAATCATTAAAATATTCGGCCACTGAGTAAAAAAGAAAAATTGGTGGACTAGTATAAGAGATGCATGTCCATTGCATCGTGCTGATGATCAAGAACATAAAAGATTTAGAGACCAGCAAAAAATGGCATGGATATACAGTCAGGTCCATAAATATTGGGACACTGACACAATTCTAACATTTTTGGCTCTATACACCACCACAATGGATTTGAAATGAAACTAACAAGATGTGCTTTACCTGCAGACTGTCAGCTGTAATTAGAGGGAATTTACATCCAAACCAGGTGAACGGTGCAGGAATTACAGCAGTTACATATGGGCCTCCCACTTGTTAAGGGACCAAAAGTAATCGGACAATTGTCTTCTCAGCTGTTCCATGGCCAGGTGTGTGTTATCCCCTCATTATCCCAATTACAATGAGCAGATACAAGGTCCAGAGGTCATTTCCAGTCTGCTATCTGCATTTGGAATCTGTTGCTGTCAACTCTCAAGATGAGATCCAAAGAGCTGTCACTATCAGTGAAGCCATCATTAGGCTGAAAAACACAACAAACCCATCAGAGAGATAGCAAAAACATTAGGCGCGGCCAAAACAACTGTTTGGGTTATTCTTAAAAGAAGGAACGCACCGGTGAGCTCAGCAACACCAAAAGACCCGGAAGACCACGGAAAACAACTGTGGTGGATGACCGAAGAATTATTTCCCTGGTGAAGAAAACCCCCTTCACAACAGTTGGCCGGATCAAGAACACTCTCCTGGAGGTAGGTGTATGTGTGTCAGAGTCAACCATCAGGAGAAGACTTCACCAGAGTGAATACAGAGGGTTCACCACAAGATGGAAACCATTGGTGAGCCTCAAAAACAGGAAGGACAGATTAGAGTTTACCAAACGACATCTAAAAAAGCCTTCACAGTTCTGGAACAACATCCTATGGACAGATGAGACCAAGATCAACTTGTACCAGAGTGATGGGAAGAGAAGAGTATGGAGAAGGAAAGGAGCTGCTCATGATCCTAAGCATACCACCTCATCGGTGAAGCATGGTGGTGGTGGTGTCATGGCGTGGGCATGTATGGCTGCCAATGGAACTGCTTCTCTTGTAGTTATTGATGATGTGACTGCTGACAGAAGCAGCAGGATGAATTCTGAAGTGTTTCGGGCAATATTATCTGCTCATATTCAGCCAAATGCTTCAGAACTCATTGGACGGCGCTTCACAGTGCAGATGGACAATGACCCAAAGCATACTGCAAAAGCAACCAAAGAGTTTAAGGGAAAGAAATGGAATGTTCTGCAATGGCCGAGTCAATCCCCGGACCTGAATCCGATTGAGCATTTCACTTGCTGAAGACAAAACTGAAGGTGAAATGCCCCAAGAACAAGCAGGAACTGAAGACAGTGGCAGTAGAGGCCTGGCAGAGCATCACCGGGGATGAAACCCAGCGTCTGGGGAGGTCTATGTGTTCCAGACTTCAGGCTGTAATTGACTGCAAAGGATTTGCAACCAAGTATTAAACAGTGAAAGTTTGATTTATGATTATTATTCTGTCCCATTACTTTTGGTCCCTTAACAAGTGGGAGGCACATATGCAAACTGCTGTAATTCCTGCACCGTTCACCTGATTTGGATGTAAATCCCCTCAAATTACAGCTGACAGTCTGCAGGTAAAGCACATCTTGTCCGTTTCATTCCACATCCATTGTGGTGGTGTATAGAGCCAAAAATGCTAGAATTGTGTCCATGTCCCAATATTTATGGACCTGACTGTAAATACCATTCCAGTTTGATCATATGAGCCCACTACGATATGTCATTCGATTGCGATCTGGTGTAGCTGCGATTTAGTCACGCTCTACAGATATACGAGAACAACTAATACTTGGAATTAGGAACTGAGAACCCTACGCAGGGTGACAGCGGATCGCGGTGAGAGGAGGAGTCAGAGGATCGTCCTGGTAGATTGACAGCTGACGTGGACCGAGGGGAGGAGGCATCAGCGTCGCAGAGCTTGCTATGTATTCAAGAAAAGCGAGCGCACAGCATGTAAGTAACATGACGCGCCTGCAATTGATAGGAAGGTGTACCTGCCACTGTGGGAAAAGAAGGCCATGATAGGCTGTGATAGCGGCTGGGCGGACATCTGCAGTGCACAAATAGGAGGTCGACACGAGCGCGCGCACGCTAAGGACCCCACTTCCCCTGACGAAGCCACACCAGTGGTGAAACAAGTCGTGAGGGGTGCTATAGTGTAGTGCCAAGTTTTAGGCAGATCTCATTGAGAGCATCAGCAGGAGCAATAGGGAGCGTTGTAGATTAGATAGACACTGACAAATGGCAGAACGCTAACAGCGAAAAGCTCAGATTCAGCCGACTAGGAATATCAGGCACAGTAAATAGTTAATGGAATATAGGAGAGACCTTTAAACAAGTTACCTTGTGACAATCAACCAATAACACACAGTACTAGCAATATAAGAGGGACAATGTACAAGTGTTGCCAATTGGTGAAAAACATTGCCAGTTGTTGCAAAAAGGTATAATCAAGATACACAGAGTGTTCTGAACAGTTGAGACGTGTTGTCCACTGCACATAAGTGGCCACGTACTGGTAACATAGTGCACGGAGGGTCATTAAATAAAAAACTATAAAAATAATGAACTCTTACCCAGCCAATACCCTAGTGCCATGAAAAGGCAGTGATAGCCATATCTATTTCTGTATTCAATTGGATACATAACAGCAAAACTGTTCCATTGCTCCGAGTGCCCTCGTGGGTGACACCAGGATAGGTTTACACATGAATAAACCTGGATTGGAATTACATCCCCGAGTTGTTGGCAGCAACAATTGACAGTGGATAGTCCAATATATGATAAGCTAATATATTCCACATCTCACGAACTCTGAAAGTTTTAACATTAGATGTCCCCTTATAGAATTAGTGAATCACGATTTTAACATGAATGAATAAAGACATATTATTATATTAGTTAGAGACCCCTAAAGGGATTTTTTGGTCTACTGACCGCACATGACTCTCTCACTGGCTTCTGGCCCTTCAAATCCTGCACAGTTTGCAACACAGAAAAAAACCTGCATCCTCCACCAATTGTGGGGGGTTAGCTCTTCTCCGGGGGTCATTCTCACAGGTTACTTCACCAGACACGGATATAATGTCCAAACTCCTGCTTTATTTTACACACTCCAACCAATACAGGTCACCATGAAGTCGCAGCTTCACCTAAACACATGTGACATCCACATAAAATAATAAACCCTCGCCCGTCCAGGCTCTAACTAACAGAGTTTCCTGACTCACCTAGGTCACAGTTCACACCCTGTGAACCCGTGCAGCTTTGTCGGCCAATGTCCCACAGCCTCCTGGCTGTACAGAGCACAGTACGCCCACCGTCTCCGGTTCAGTGTCTCTTGTGGGGGATTGGGGCTCAGTAGTCTGCCTGACTATGGCCCTGCAACCCTCCCAGGCGTTGCTTTGTCCCCCGACTCCAGGCTATCTCCCAGCCTCGTGGTCCCTCAGCCTTGCCCAGCTGATAGCACACTGACAGAGCCTCCAGGCCTCTATCCACAGGTGACACACTCTCCCCCCCCCCCCCCCCCCCCCCCTTCTGACACCCTGGGAGGTGCTTTATGCCAGCCTGACTACATCCAGCTGGTCTCACCTGTGGTGGAACAGGGGTGTGGACCGCACTATCCACCCCTTCCTTACCTCCAACCTGCGTGAGACCTGTCACTGCCTCACAGACTGTATATACAATGCTCCTGTATACCTCTGACTGTATATACAATGGTGCTGTATACCTCTGACTGTATATACAATGGTGCTGTATACCTCTGACTGTATATACAATGGTCCCGTATACCTCTAGGACTGTATATAAGATGGTCCTGTATACCTCTAGGACTGTATATACAATGGTGCTGTATACCTCTAGGACTGTATATACGATGGTCCTGTACACCTCTAGGACTGTATATACAATGGTGCTGTATACCTCTGACTGTATATACAATGGTGCTGTATACCTCTGACTGTATATACAATGGTGCTGTACACCTCTAGGACTGTATATACAATGGTGCTGTACACCTCTAGGACTGTATATACAATGGTGCTGTATACCTCTAGGACTGTATATACAATGGTCCTGTATACCTCTAGGACTGTATATACAATGGTGCTGTATACCTCTAGGACTGTATATACAATGGTCCCGTATACCTCTAGGACTGTATATACAATGGTGCTGTACACCTCTAGGACTGTATATACAATGGTCCTGTATACCTCTAGGACTGTATATACAATGGTGCTGTATACCTCTGACTGTATATACAATGGTGCTGTATACCTCTAGGACTGTATATACAATGGTGCTGTATACCTCTAGGACTGTATATACAATGGTGCTGTATACCTCTGACTGTATATACAATGGTGCTGTATACCTCTAGGACTGTATATACAATGGTGCTGTACACCTCTAGGACTGTATATACAATGGTGCTGTACACCTCTAGGACTGTATATACAATGGTCCTGTATACCTCTAGGACTGTATATACAATGGTGCTGTATACCTCTGACTGTATATACAATGGTGCTGTATACCTCTAGGACTGTATATACAATGGTCCTGTATACCTCTGACTGTATATACAATGGTGCTGTATACCTCTGACTGTATATACAATGGTGCTGTACACCTCTAGGACTGTATATACAATGGTCCTGTATACCTCTAGGACTGTATATACAATGGTGCTGTACACCTCTAGGACTGTATATACAATGGTGCTGTATACCTCTAGGACTGTATATACAATGGTGCTGTATACCTCTGACTGTATATACAATGGTGCTGTATACCTCTAGGACTGTATATACAATGGTCCTGTACACCTCTAGGACTGTATATACAATGGTGCTGTATACCTCTGACTGTATATACAATGGTGCTGTATACCTCTAGGACTGTATATACAATGGTCCTGTATACCTCTAGGACTGTATATACAATGGTGCTGTATACCTCTAGGACTGTATATACAATGGTGCTGTATACCTCTAGGACTGTATATACAATGGTGCTGTATACCTCTAGGACTGTATATACAATGGTGCTGTATACCTCTGACTGTATATACAATGGTGCTGTATACCTCTAGGACTGTATATACAATGGTCCTGTACACCTCTAGGACTGTATATACAATGGTGCTGTATACCTCTGACTGTATATACAATGGTGCTGTATACCTCTAGGACTGTATATACAATGGTGCTGTACACCTCTAGGACTGTATATACAATGGTGCTGTATACCTCTAGGACTGTATATACAATGGTCCTGTATACCTCTGACTGTATATACAATGGTCCTGTATACCTCTAGGACTGTATATACAATGGTGCTGTACACCTCTAGGACTGTATATACAATGGTCCTGTATACCTCTAGGACTGTATATACAATGGTGCTGTATACCTCTAGGACTGTATATACAATGGTGCTGTACACCTCTAGGACTGTATATACAATGGTGCTGTATACCTCTGACTGTATATACAATGGTGCTGTACACCTCTAGGACTGTATATACAATGGTGCTGTATACCTCTAGGACTGTATATACAATGGTCCTGTATACCTCTAGGACTGTATATACAATGGTGCTGTATACCTCTAGGACTGTATATACAATGGTCCTGTATATACAATGGTGCTGTATACCTCTGACTGTATATACAATGGTCCTGTACACCTCTAGGACTGTATATACAATGGTCCTGTATACCTCTAGGACTGTATATACAATGGTGCTGTACACCTCTGACTGTATATACAATGGTGCTGTATACCTCTAGGACTGTATATACAATGGTGCTGTATACCTCTAGGACTGTATATACAATGGTCCTGTACACCTCTAGGACTGTATATACAATGGTGCTGTATACCTCTAGGACTGTATATACAATGGTCCTGTATACCTCTAGGACTGTATATACAATGGTGCTGTACACCTCTAGGACTGTATATACAATGGTCCTGTACACCTCTAGGACTGTATATACAATGGTGCTGTATACCTCTAGGACTGTATATACAATGGTCCTGTATACCTCTAGGACTGTATATACAATGGTGCTGTATACCTCTAGGACTGTATATACAATGGTGCTGTATACCTCTAGGACTGTATATACAATGGTGCTGTATACCTCTAGGACTGTATACACGATGGTGCTGTATACCTCTGACTGTATATACAATGGTGCTGTATACCTCTAGGACTGTATATACAATGGTGCTGTATACCTCTAGGACTGTATATACAATGGTCCCGTATACCTCTATGACTGTATATACAATGGTCCTGTACACCTCTAGGACTGTATATACAATGGTGCTGTATACCTCTAGGACTGTATATACAATGGTGCTGTACACCGCTAGGACTGTATATACAATGGTGCTGTATACCTCTAGGACTGTATATACAATGGTGCTGTACACCTCTAGGACTGTATATACAATGGTGCTGTACACCGCTAGGACTGTATATACAATGGTGCTGTACACCTCTAGGACTGTATATACAATGGTCCCGTATACCTCTAGGACTGTATACACAATGGTCCCGTATACCTCTATGACTGTATATACAATGGTCCTGTACACCTCTAGGACTGTATATACAATGGTGCTGTATACCTCTAGGACTGTATATACAATGGTGCTGTACACCTCTAGGACTGTATATACAATGGTGCTGTATACCTCTGACTGTATACACAATGGTCCCGTACACCTCTAGGACTGTATATACAATGGTGCTGTACACCTCTGACTGTATATACAATGGTCCCGTATACCTCTAGGACTGTATACACGATGGTTCTCTTCACCTCTATGGCAGGTCTCTGGGACTTGTAGTCCTTCATCACCTCACACTTCGAATATACCAGGACGCATTTGAATCTGTCACAATCAGGTCACGTGAGTCGCCTTTTGTGAGGACCCTCGGTCACGTGACTCTGCATCAGCCCGCCCTTGCTGACACATGGTCACGTGGTGGTTATGACGTCATCTGCCTCTGCCGTGTCGCACACTGATGACGTCACCCCGGGCTTTGCTGTGTGCTTGTCAGTAGTGTGCAGGAGGGAGAACATCATGGGGAAGAAAGGGAAGAAGGAGAAGAAGGTGAAGGGGGCGGAGAAGACGGCGGCCAAGATGGAGAAAAAAGTCTCCAAGAGGTCCAAAAAGGATGAGGTGAGAACGGTGTCTGAAGAACCGCACCCTGTGAACGGAGGTCTAGTCTGCACCACGTTAAGGGTCATTCTGTCTGTTGACTGTAAGCATGAGGTGGTGCAGTGGGGGGTCCCGTTCAGGGGGTCATTGCGTCTTCCCTCTGTGTCCGCAGGACGACCTGGAGGCGTTAATCGCAGAGTTCCAGTCACTGGACGCCAAGAAAACGCAAGTGATGGAGACGGCGTGTCCGCCCCCGAGCGCCAGGTAGGAGGCCGACTGACCGCACAGGCTGAGATACACCGCCCGGTACCGCACACCGCGGGCTGAGATACACCGCCCAGTACTGCACACCGCGAGCTGAGATACACCGCCCAGTACCGCACACCATAGGGCTTAGATACACCGCCCAGTACCGCACACCGCGGGCTGAGATACACCGCCCAGTACCGCACACCGCGAGCTGAGATACACCGCCCAGTACCGCACACCACGGGCTGAGATACGCCGCCCAGTACCGCACACCATAGGGCTTAGATATGCCGCCCAGTACCGCACACCGCGGGCTGAGATACACCGCCCAGTACTGCACACCGCGGGCTGAGATACACCGCCCAGTACTGCACACCGCGGGCTGAGATACACCGCCCAGTACTGCACACCGCGGGCTGAGATACACCGCCCAGTACTGCACACCGCGGGCTGAGATACACCGCCCAGTACTGCACACCGCGGGCTGAGATACACCGCCCAGTACTGCACACCGCGGGCTGAGATACACCGCCCAGTACTGCACACCGCGGGCTGAGATACACCGCCCAGTACTGCACACCGCGGGCTGAGATACACCGCCCAGTACTGCACACCGCGGGCTGAGATACACCGCCCAGTACTGCACACCGCGGGCTGAGATACACCGCCCAGTACTGCACACCGCGGGCTGAGATACACCGCCCAGTACTGCACACCGCGGGCTGAGATACACCGCCCAGTACCACACACACTATAGGGCTGAGATACACCGCCCAGTTCCACACACTGCGGGCTGAGATACACCGCCCAGTACCACACACTATAGGGCTGAGATACACCGCCCAGTACCGCGGGCTGAGATACACCGCCCAGTTCCACACACCGCGGGCTGAGATACACCGCCCAGTTCCACACACCGCGGGCTGAGATACACCGCCCAGTTCCACACACCGCGGGCTGAGATACACCGCCCAGTACCACACACCATAGGGCTGAGATACACCGCCCAGTACCACACACCATAGGGCTGAGATACACCGCCCAGTACCACACACCATAGGGCTTAGATACACCGCCCAGTACCACACACCATAGGGCTTAGATACACCGCCCAGTACCACACACCATAGGGCTTAGATACACCGCCCAGTACCACACACCATAGGGCTTAGATACACCGCCCAGTACCACACACCATAGGGCTTAGATACACCGCCCAGTACCACACACCATAGGGCTTAGATACACCGCCCAGTACCACACACCATAGGGCTTAGATACACCGCCCAGTACCACACACCATAGGGCTTAGATACACCGCCCAGTACCACACACCATAGGGCTTAGATACACCGCCCAGTACCACACACCATAGGGCTTAGATACACCGCCCAGTACCACACACCATAGGGCTTAGATACACCGCCCAGTACCACACACCATAGGGCTTAGATACACCGCCCAGTACCACACACCATAGGGCTTAGATACACCGCCCAGTACCACACACCATAGGGCTTAGATACACCGCCCAGTACCACACACCATAGGGCTTAGATACACCGCCCAGTACCACACACCATAGGGCTTAGATACACCGCCCAGTACCACACACCATAGGGCTTAGATACACCGCCCAGTACCACACACCATAGGGCTTAGATACACCGCCCAGTACCACACACCATAGGGCTTAGATACACCGCCCAGTACCACACACCATAGGGCTTAGATACACCGCCCAGTACCACACACCATAGGGCTTAGATACACCGCCCAGTACCACACACCATAGGGCTTAGATACACCGCCCAGTACCACACACCATAGGGCTTAGATACACCGCCCAGTACCACACACCATAGGGCTTAGATACACCGCCCAGTACCACACACCATAGGGCTTAGATACACCGCCCAGTACCACACACCATAGGGCTTAGATACACCGCCCAGTACCACACACCATAGGGCTTAGATACACCGCCCAGTACCACACACCATAGGGCTTAGATACACCGCCCAGTACCACACACCATAGGGCTTAGATACACCGCCCAGTACCACACACCATAGGGCTTAGATACACCGCCCAGTACCACACACCATAGGGCTTAGATACACCGCCCAGTACCACACACCATAGGGCTTAGATACACCGCCCAGTACCACACACCATAGGGCTTAGATACACCGCCCAGTACCACACACCATAGGGCTTAGATACACCGCCCAGTACCACACACCATAGGGCTTAGATACACCGCCCAGTACCACACACCATAGGGCTTAGATACACCGCCCAGTACCACACACCATAGGGCTTAGATACACCGCCCAGTACCACACACCATAGGGCTTAGATACACCGCCCAGTACCACACACCATAGGGCTTAGATACACCGCCCAGTACCACACACCATAGGGCTTAGATACACCGCCCAGTACCACACACCATAGGGCTTAGATACACCGCCCAGTACCACACACCATAGGGCTTAGATACACCGCCCAGTACCACACACCATAGGGCTTAGATACACCGCCCAGTACCACACACCATAGGGCTTAGATACACCGCCCAGTACCACACACCATAGGGCTTAGATACACCGCCCAGTACCACACACCATTGGGCTTAGATACACAGTTCAGCAGATAGTATCACCCAGGAGAGAAATAGATACATGACGTAGCGGACAGTATCACATATGATAGGCTTAGATACGCGGCGTAGAGTCCCTGCAGATGGTTGCACATCATTGGACGGTTTCTCTCCTCCAGGCTGAACGCTTCTCTGACTCCGCACCCCGAGAAGGACGAGCTGATTCTCTTTGGAGGTGAATATTTCAATGGCCAAAAAGTAAAGTATTTCTTCATTTTACTCCCATTTTATGTGTGTTTTGTAAGACGACTGAGGGGCACTACAGATCCCAGCACAGCTGTCACATGGCACGTCTCCGTATCTGTTGTCAGGACACAGGCCTAGTTATCGGACAGCGAGGAGTTTTTGTCAGTTTTCTGGAGTAAAAGAGACATTTGTGTTACTTTAGAGATTTTCCTCTGCTTTTGCTCCTTTTTTGAAAGGGGGTGGGGCCCAGTGGAGTGGGTGGGGCCCAGTGGAGGGGGTGGGGCCACCTCCGCCTGACAGATTAGTCATTTATTCCAGAAAATTGCCCTACTTGTCTACTCCAGCTCATGGCTGCCATGTATTTCAGTTTGTGCCTCTTCATACATTTGGTGCATCTTGTTGCTGTTTGGCCTCTGAGGATCGGTCTTATTAAGGCTGGGTTCACACGAGCGAGTATTCCGCGCGGATGCGATGCGTGAGTTGAACGCATTGCACCCGCACTGAATCCGGACCCATTCATTTCTATGGGGCTGTTCACATGAGCAGGGATTTTCACGCATCACTTGTGCGTTGTGTGAAAATCGCAGCATGCTCTATATTGTGTGTTTTTCACGTAACGCAGGCCCCATAGAAGTGAATGGGGCTGCGTGAAAATCACAAGCAAGTGATGACAGTCTATTCACTGTATTATTTTCCTTCATATCATGGTTATAAGGGCAAATAATAGCATTCTTTAATACAGAATGCAAAGTAGAAGGTCAATTGAGGGTTAAAAAAGAAAAATATATTAACTCCCCTCCTCCTCTTGATCGCGCAGCTGCCGATCTCTTCTTACTTCTTTAATCATGAGCTGCCGGCTAAAGGACCTGTGGTGACGTCACATCACATGGTCCAATCACATGGTCCATCACCGTAATGAGCTCAGTGACGTCACCACAGGTCCTGAAACAAGAACAGGAGACCGGCAGCTACGCGATCAATTGCAGGAGGTGAGTTAATTATTATTATTATTTTTTTTTAACCCTCAGTTGACCTTGTACTGTGCAGTCTGTATTCAGAATGCTATTATTTTCCATTATAACCATGTTAAAATAATGACATCTACACAACACCGAACCCAAAGCTGAACTTCAGTGAAGAAGTCCGGGTCTGGGTACCACATTCCGTTTTTTATCACGCGTGTACAAAACGCATTGCACGGGTTTGCCGCTTTGCACCCGAGAGGCACCCGGAGCCAAAACGTGACGCCCGTGTGAACCCAGCCTAAATCTGCCTCTTTGAGTTTCATTTCCCCCATTTTTAGGATCTCCGCTCAGGGAATGTTTTTGTTTACATCCGGTTGCTCAGCCCATCCATACCTGTCCTGAACTTCTCACAGCTGAGGGTTTGTTACAATGTATCAGTCTAGAGGATTGTCTATTTCTGTGTTTCTGAACCTTTTCATGCCAATTACCTCCAGGGAAGGGCACAATGCTCAGTGTTAGGCGTCATGCACACGAACGTACTTTGTTTCTGTGTCCGTTCCGTTTTTTTTTTTGCGGCTAGGATGCGGACACATTCATTTCAATGGGTCCTCAAAAAATGCGGACAGCACACCCTGTGCTGTCCGCATCCGTATGTCTGTTCCGTAGCCCCGCAAATAATATAACATGTCCTATTGTGTTTTTTAGACATTGTTACAATGGATCCGCAAAAGAAACAGATGGCATATGGATGTCATCCGTTTTTTTTTTGCAGACCGCAAAACACATGCAGTCGTGTGCATGTAGCCTTAGGAACATGTTCTGGGCCTCTGCCAGGAGTTCCTTCAGATTTGATGGAAAACATAGCTCCAAAATGGCCGACTCCACATTAGGACCCGTGATGGAGGACTATTATTATGACATTCAGCACCACCAAACATACAGGAGAACACAGCCCTCTTACCTCCAGTGACGTCCTCTTTCCTCGTCTCCATTCACACCAGACCGCCATGATGACTTCTCGCAGCCGTCACCAGCGTTTGTCACAGACATCTTGGGTTTCTACTTTTTCATCCTCCTCCTCACCTTCTGAACGCTTCATCCTGGCAGCCCTAATACTGTGCCCCCTGTGCCCCCCAATACTACACTGTAGAAGCAGATAGTCCCCCTAAAAAAAAATACTATTAGCAGACAGATAGTGCCACCTTCAATAATTATTGTCACCTAATGTCCCCCAAAAATAATTGTGCAAAGCTGATACTGTGCCATGGTGCCCCCACAGTAATAGGGCTCCCGATATCAATAATTCTCTGTCCTTAACAGTACTAGTAACCCCCGCAGTGCCCCCAATAGTAATTTTGTCCCCCAGTAGTACTAATGCTGCATATAGCGCCCTTACAAGTAATAAAACCTCCATAATGAGGACCAGTAGGTAACATGCTACCTTGTGGTGCCGCCAGTAGTGCTAATGTCCCCATAATGTCCCTAGTTATAATGATGACCCCGAGGTGCCAAAGAAGAATGGCAAAATCAGTTCCACACCTCACCCGGTTTCATGCCGCTGTCTGCGCCTTGCCATGAGAGTGAACAGCAGGGCGGGGGGGACATTGGCCCCTGGGGCCCCCTGCAGTACTCGGCCAGGATGGCGATAACAGTTGTGTCCCTGACTCTGAACATTGCTGCATGCTAGAGCAGCCCCGCATAACCCCTCACCCGACAACACTTACCCCTGGGGTACACGTGCCGCAGTTTGACAAACAGTGGTCTGTCCTACTGTAACAAACCCTCAGCTGTGATCAGTATTGGTTTGGGGTGGTTTTTCAGCCTTAGGATGACATGTGACAGTTTTTCAATATGATGACATTTGCCGATTCACAGGTGGAGTGGAGTTTGTTGCAGCGGATATGATGAGCGCTCTGTCTAATGGTTTTATTCCGCCTAGGGCTCATGCACACGACCGTGGACTTTGTCCGCATCCAATCTGCATTTTTAGCGGGTCAGCTGTGACCCCATTCACTTCAACGGGGCCACAAAAGCTGCGGACAGCACACGGTGGTCTGTCTACATCTGCGTGTCCGTTCCGTGCCTTCCGCAAAGAAATAAAACTTGTCCTATTCCACGTTACAGACCAGGACTGTTCTGTTACCGGCCGGCGTTCCGGTCCACACAATGCGGGAACGCACACAGCTGATATCCGCAATTAGCAGAGGGCAAAACAGGCAAAGGTCGTGTGCATGAGCCCTTCTTTCTGGATTTACTTCATTATAGGTTTTTATACTGATCTTAGTGGCTTGGGCAAATACCCGCCGTTTGGGGAAAAAGAAACCACCACAAAAAAGAAAAATGGCAAAAAAAACTGCAATTGTAGGATGACGACTAAAAGTCCCAAGTCCGTATCTTGCTCCTGTAATATCATTAATATGGCTGACACCTGGAAATAGTCGTTAGTCACCAGTCTGCACATTCTGGACTCGCCTGCGGATCCAGGGTCTCTAAAAGGGTTCATTACTTAGTTTCAGAATTTAAATGCACCTTTTAAAGGGCCACTCCGTCTAACTGCTGGGGTGAGCTGATCGGTGGTTTGTAGTGAGGAAGGTGCAGAATATGATGGAGCGTGCTGGGATGTCCCCATGTGATGAACATGGAGATGCACGTCCGACAAGAAATTACTACACGTACCAGACATTACTTTACAAGAAGCTGTTTTTAACATGATCGCCACAAGAGGGCGCTGTGTATACAGCTACTGGCTCTGGGGATTCATCACCCACTAGAAGACGCTTTGTGGATGGCTAGATATGCCTCTAAAAATTAACCACATACAGATTACCCACTAGAGGGCGCTCTGTATATACCTCTGAGGAAACCCACGCAAACACGGGGAGAACATACAAACTCCATGCAGATGTTGTCCTTGGTTGGATTCGAACCTAGGACCCCAATGATGCAAAGCACCAATCCTAACCACTGAGCCACCGTCACTACATAGAGATCACCCACTAGAGGGCGCTCTGGATATACCTGGATATAGGTCTGGAGAGTCACCATACAGAGATCGTCCACTAGAGGGCGCTCTGTATATACCTGGATATAGCTCCGGAGAGTCACTACATAGAGATTGTCCATTAGAGGACGCTCTGTATATACCTGGATATAGCCCCGGAGAGTCACCACATAGAGATCACACACTAGAGGGTGCTCTGTATATACCTGGATATAATTCTAAAGAGTCACCACATAGAGATCACATACTAGAGGGTGCTCTGGATATAGCCCCGGAGAGCCACCACATAGAGATAGTCCATTAAAGGACGCTCTGTATATACCTGGATATAGCTCCGGAGAGTCACCACATAGAGATCACACACTAGAGGACGCTCTGTATATACCTGGATATAGCTCTGGAGAGTCATGACATAGAGATCACACACTAGAGGGTGCTCTGTATATACCTGGATATAATTCTAGAGAGTCACCACATAGAGATCACATACTAGAGGGTGCTCTGGATATAGCCCCGGAGAGCCACCACATAGAGATCGTCCATTAAAGGACGCTCTGTATATACCTGGATATAGCTCTGGAGAGTCACCACATAGAGATCGTCCATTAGAGGGCGCTCTGTATATACCTTGATATAGCTCCGGAGAGTCACCACATAGAGATCGTCCATTAGAGTGCGCTCTGGATATACCTGGATAAAGCCCCGGAGAGTCACCACATAGAGATCGTCCATTAGAGGGCGCTCTGGATATACCTGGATATAGCCCCGGAGAGTCACCACATAGAGATCGTCCATTAGAGGGCGCTCTGGATATACCTGGATATAGCTCCGGAGAGTCACCACATAGAGATCGTCCATTAAAGGACGCTCTGGATATACCTGGATATAGCTCCGGAGAGTCACCACATAGAGATCGTCCATTAGAGGGCGCTCTGTATATACCTGGATATAGCTCCGGAGAGTCACCACATAGAGATCGTCCATTAGAGGGCGCTCTGGATATACCTGGATATAGCCCCGGAGAGTCACTACATAGAGATCACCCATTAGAGGACGCTCTGTATATACCTGGATATAGCTCTGGAGAGTCACCATACAGAGATCGCCCACTAGAGGGCGCTCTGGATATAGCTCTGGAGAGTCACCATACAGAGATCACCCACTAGAGGGCGCTCTGGAGAGTCACCATACAGAGATCACCCACTAGAGGGCGCTCTGGATATAGCTCTGGAGAGTCACCATACAGAGATCACCCACTAGAGGGCGCTCTGGATATAGCTCCAGAGAGTCACCACATAGAGATCACACATTAGAGGACGCTCTGTATATACCTGGATATAGCCCCGGAGAGTCACCACATAGAGATCACACACTAGAGGGTGCTCTGGATATAGCCCCGGAGAGTCACCACATAGAGATCGTCCATTAGAGGACGCTCTGGATATACCTGGATATAATTCTAGAGAGTCACCACATAGAGATTGTCCATTAGAGGGCGCTCTGTATATACCTGGATATAGCTCCGGAGAGTCACCACATAGAGATCGTCCATTAGAGGGCGCTCTGTATATACCTGGATATAGCTCCGGAGAGTCACCACATAGAGATCGTCCATTAGAGGGCGCTCTGTATATACCTGGATATAGCTCTGGAGAGTCACCACATAGAGATCACACATTAGAGGACGCTCTGTATATACCTGGATATAGCCCCGGAGAGTCACCACATAGAGATCACACACTAGAGGGTGCTCTGGATATAGCCCCGGAGAGTCACCACATAGAGATCGTCCATTAGAGGACGCTCTGGATATACCTGGATATAGCTCTGGAGAGTCATGACATAGAGATCACCCAATAGAGGGCGCTCTGTATATACCTGGATATAGCTTCAGAGAGTCACCACACAGAGATTACCCACTAGAGGGCGCTCTGGACATACCTGGATATAGCTCTGGAGAGTCACCATACAGAGATCACCCACTAGAGGGCGCTCTGGATATAGCTCTGGAGAGTCACCACATAGAGATCGTCCATTAGAGGGTGCTCTGTATATACCTGGATATAGCTCCGGAGAGTCACCACATAGAGATCGTCCATTAGAGGGTGCTCTGTATATACCTGGATATAGCTCCGGAGAGTCACCACATAGAGATCGTCCATTAGAGGGTGCTCTGTATATACCTGGATATAGCCCCGGAGAGTCACCACATAAAGATCGTCCACTAGAGGACGCTTTGTATATATTTGGATAAAGCTCCGGAGAGTCACCACATAGAGATCGTCCACTAGAGGACGCTCTGTATATACCTGGATATAGCTCTGGAGAGTCACCACATAGAGATCGTCCACTAGAGGGTGCTCTGTATATACCTGGATATAGCTCTGGAGAGTCACCATACAGAGATCGCCCACTAGAGGGCGTTATCAGGTGTTAGTGTTCAGTCTTGACCTGGTTTGATGCACAACTTTTATTTTATCTTTTTTTTTTGCAGCGACAACCAATATGGCTGCCATTAAAACTCATGCGTGCGTCTGTCTTACGTCACATAAGGAGTTAGATTTCGCATTTAATGGTGACAACCACTTTTAGAGATGCAGTGGCAGCCGGATTGGTTGTCACCCAGGTGTACGGGACGTGTCCGGGAAAGCTGTGGAACAATTGTGCGAATATTCTTATTATATTAATTGGCGTCTCCGTCTTTGAATATTGTTTTTGTCTTTTCCAGACTTTCCTGTATAACGAGCTATACGTCTATAATATCAAGAAGAACGGCTGGAGCAAAGTGGACATCCCAAACCCGCCGCCACGACGCTGCGCTCATCAGGTAACGCCCCACTGCAGTGCATAGAATATTGGCAGTTCTGTAGGAAGGGGTTAAGTTTGCCCCCCCATCCCTTCCCACACACACATTAAGCCTGGACCACTTTCCATTCAGTAGTCGTATTGATTACTAAAGACGGCGGTTATTGGATCCTGGCGAATTACCCTCCCCCACCTCCGGGCCGGGCACGTTTATTACACCCTGGGGCTAATAGATGACTCATATGAAGGTGGGGGAGGGGTGGCATAGACCATTACATGGGGGAAGAGCAATCCGTTACCTGAATTATACGGTAAGTTCCATCTTCATCCTGTGTTTTTGGGGCAAATGACAACAAAATGGTTGGATTTCAATCTGATCCCCATTTGCCACCTTCACGGCACAAGTTTTTTTTTTCATATATAGCGAAAGAGAGGAGTTTTTCAACTTTTTAATATACTTTGTGTTTTTATATATTTTTTCCATTTCCAAGATCCCTGCTTGCTGTCGGTGAATGAGAATATTCTTGCTAGCATCCAGAGCCTGGAAACCCATCATGACCTAATACTTCTCATAGCTTTGGGTTTGTTACAATTGTATTTAGCCTAGGCCAGGCATGGCCAACCTGAGGCCCTCCAGCTGTTGTAAAACTACAACTCCCACCATGCCCTGCTGCAGGCTGATAGCTGTAGGCAGTCTAAGCATGCTGGGAGTTGTAGTTTTGCAGCAGCTGGAGAGCCTCAGGTTGGCCATGCCTGGCCTAGGCAATCATCTGATACGTGTTACCTGCACCGATACATTGTAACAGACCTTCAAGACACAAGAGAGATTTGTGCTGCTGATGTTTTTAGCTCATAGCGCAGGGATCAGCGACCTTCAGCCCTCCAGCTGTTGTGAAACTACAATTCCCAGCATGCTCCATTCATTTCTATGTGAGTTCTTAGAGGAGCAGAGCAAGTATGCATGCTGGGAGTTGTAGTTTCTCAACAGCTGGATTGCCTACCCCTGTCATAGAGGATTGTGTAGACTGGATACAACTGTAACAAACCCTCAGATGCGGGAGGGTCAGCATCGGTGTGGCCATGCTGCAGGAGATAGGACATGTCCTATACTTTGTCACAACAGGTGGACCACAGACCCATTGAAGTCAGAGGGTCCACACCACGAGGCGGCGTGCACACGGCCGGTACCTGTGTTTTGTAAATCCACGGTATGCAGACCGCAAAGCGTACAGTCGTGTGCTTGAGGCCTGGGGCAGGTTTTTAGCTTCTGCACTGACAGCAAGCAGAGATCCTGGAAATGATGAGGAGGGGAAACACAAGGGACTGTGCAGCGCTTTTCATTCTGCAGAGGTTTAGCCCGATTTTGCATTGGACTAAGTGATCGGGATTTGGACATTTTGGAGCTTCTGGTTGATTTTGCCTGCGGATCGGGGGTGGCTGCACTGCGGCATTGAAGCAGTTAATTCTGCTATGATGCCTGTTGATCCGGTAATGCTAGGGTAGGGATTCTGGCACGGACACCGGGGTTTCCATCCTCCTCTTGTCACCTTGCGGAGAGCGCTGTACGCCTAATGAGTGGGTGTCCCGATTGCAAAGCAGCGAGAGGAGATGTGGGCGTCCACGGCGATGACAGGCGCGGCACAGAGGCTTCTTCACCATCGTCTTAAAGAGCCCACGGCCCGGCGGATACAGATCCATAGGGACACAACGTCAAGCAAGACAAAAACCGTATCATAATCAGAGCATTGAAAACGTTTACGATGGAGAAGTTGCCCTGCAGTTGTGCTCCATACGGCGAATCTGGGTGACTAGTGGCATCTTGTGTGTGACCCGCCTGACCCGGGCATCGCTCTGGTGAAGAGGCGTAATCATGGGTCTCATTCACTAATGACCTGCGCAGGGGGCTATGAATTGAGGAGATGTAATACTACAAGTGGCAGATACAATGTAACACAATGTATCTCCTCCTCTCCCCCGTCATCCCGTATCTTCCTCTCTTGGCAGGCTGTGGCGGTTTCTCAGGCCGGGGGGCAGCTGTGGCTCTTCGGAGGGGAGTTTGCGTCTCCTGATGGGGACCAGTTTTACCACTACAAGGACCTCTGGGTGCTTCACCTCAATACGAAGACCTGGGAGCAGATCAAGTAAGATATGAGGGGATGGTCAGAGCTTCTGCCGCCATGATACAATGTGTAGACCCTCCCCCGTGGTAATAATGAATCTATAGCTCATGGTATCACAACCCCCATCCGGTCTTCTGATTTACATAACTGAACTTGGAAAGCTGAGTGACAACGCTGTGACTAGGCAGATATATGAAGTTACATCCCATAACTAGGCAGACTGGTGACAGCTCTATTGGTTGTCACCCAACTTTCCCAGAAACAGATACGTTAAGACTGGGGATGAGTGCAGGTGTCTACACCTTCAGGGATGGAGGTGTTGATGCGTCACGTCCTTGTCTCCTGCGCAGATCTCCGGGAGGACCGTCTGGGAGGAGCGGACATCGCATGGCGTATGTGAAGAGGCAGCTGATAGTGTTTGGAGGATTCCATGAAAGCACACGGTGAGAGTTGTAGTCTATGATGTGCCCATCCTCTGACCCAGACATGCCATGGACAAGAAGATAAAGATCCCTCTGGACAGTGGAGATCTGCTCATCACTGCCTTTGACAGTAGAGCTGTTGTGAACTACTACTCCCATCATAGTCTTACAGCTTTTTATGACATGCTAGGAGTTGTAGTTTCCCAGAGAACCATGTTTGGTGTAGAGCTGTATTGATGCGTCCCCGTCCTTATTCTTTCCCCAGGCTTCACCTTCTCCAAATTGCCTGCCCCCCCCCCCCCCCCCCCCCTCCAATGGATCTCTGCTTGCTGGCAGTGAATTGAATAATTTTTCTTCTGTCTAGGGATTACATATGTTATAATGATGTGTACACATTTCACCTGGACACCTTTACATGGTCCAAGATCTCGCCATCGGGCACCGGCCCCTCACCGCGGTCAGGATGTCAGCTGACCACCACCCAGGATGGGAGCATTGTTATCTATGGTGGCTATTCTAAACAGGTGAGAAGAAAGGGGCCCCGAAATAAGAAGCTTATAACAGTACAGAAGTGTAATGAGAGGGGTAGCTGATGTCCATCACACGTGGTGGCTGATAACAGGGGGCAATAGACTGTATTCTCCTGTCCTACAGTCATCCTCTCCCCTGAAATGGCTGATAACAGGGGGCAATAGACTGTATTCTCCTGTCCTACAGTCATCCTCTCCCCTGAAATGGCTGATAACAGGGGGCAATAGACTGTATTCTCCTGTCCTACAGTCATCCTCTCCCCTGAAATGGCTGATAACAGGGGGCAATAGACTGTATTCTCCTGTCCTACAGTCATCCTCTCCACTGAAATGGCTGATAACAGGGAGCAATAGACTGTATTCTCCTGTCCTACAGTCATCCTCTCCCCTGAAATGGCTGATAACAGGGGGCAATAGACTGTATTCTCCTGTCCTACAGTCATCCTCTCCCCTGAAATGGCTGATAACAGGGGGCAATAGACTGTATTCTCCTGTCCTACAGTCATCCTCTCCCCTGAAATGGCTGGTAACAGGGGGCAATAGACTGTATTCTCCTGTCCTACAGTCATCCTCTCCCCTGAAATGGCTGATAACAGGGGGCAATAGACTGTATTCTCCTGTCCTACAGTCATCCTCTCCCCTGAAATGGCTGATAACAGGGGGCAATAGACTGTATTCTCCTGTCCTACAGTCATCCTCTCCCCTGAAATGGCTGATAACAGGGAGCAATAGACTGTATTCTCCTGTCCTACAGTCATCCTCTCCCCTGAAATGGCTGATAACAGGGGGCAATAGATTGTATTCTCCTGTCCTACAGTCATCCTCTCCCCTGAAATGGCTGATAACAGGGGGCAATAGACTGTATTCTCCTGTCCTACAGTCATCCTCTCCCCTGAAATGGCTGATAACAGGGGGCAATAGACTGTATTCTCCTGTCCTACAGTCATCCTCTCCACTGAAATGGCTGATAACAGGGAGCAATAGACTGTATTCTCCTGTCCTACAGTCATCCTCTCCCCTGAAATGGCTGATAACAGGGGGCAATAGACTGTATTCTCCTGTCCTACAGTCATCCTCTCCCCTGAAATGGCTGATAACAGGGGGCAATAGACTGTATTCTCCTGTCCTACAGTCATCCTCTCCCCTGAAATGGCTGGTAACAGGGGGCAATAGACTGTATTCTCCTGTCCTACAGTCATCCTCTCCCCTGAAATGGCTGATAACAGGGGGCAATAGACTGTATTCTCCTGTCCTACAGTCATCCTCTCCCCTGAAATGGCTGATAACAGGGGGCAATAGACTGTATTCTCCTGTCCTACAGTCATCCTCTCCCCTGAAATGGCTGATAACAGGGAGCAATAGACTGTATTCTCCTGTCCTACAGTCATCCTCTCCTCTGAAATGGCTGATAACAGGGAGCAATAGACTGTATTCTCCTGTCCTACAGTCATACTCTACCCCCCTGAAATGGCTGATAACAGGGGGCAATAGACTGTATTCTCCTGTCCTACAGTCATACTCTACCCCCCTGAAATGGCTGATAACAGGGGGCAATAGACTGTATTCTCCTGTCCTACAGTCATCCTCTCCCCTGAAATGGCTGATAACAGGGGGCAATAGACTGTATTCTCCTGTCCTACAGTCATCCTCTCCTCTGAAATGGCTGATAACAGGGAGCAATAGACTGTATTCTCCTGTCCTACAGTCATACTCTACCCCCCTGAAATGGCTGATAACAGGGGGCAATAGACTGTATTCTCCTGTCCTACAGTCATACTCTACCCCCCTGAAATGGCTGATAACAGGGGGCAATAGACTGTATTCTCCTGTCCTACAGTCATCCTCTCCTCTGAAATGGCTGATAACAGGGAGCAATAGACTGTATTCTCCTGTCCTACAGTCATCCTCTCCTCTGAAATGGCTGATAACAGGGAGCAATAGACTGTATTCTCCTGTCCTACAGTCATCCTCTCCTCTGAAATGTCTGATAACAGGGAGCAATAGACTGTATTCTCCTGTCCTACAGTCATCCTCTCCTCTGAAATGGCTGATAACAGGGGGCAATAGACTGTATTCTCCTGTCCTACAGTCATCCTCTCCCTGAAATGGCTGATAACAGGAAGCAATAGACTGTATTCTCCTGTCCTACAGTCATCCTCTCCTCTGAAATGACTGATAACAGGGGGCAATAGACTGTATTCTCCTGTCCTACAGTCGTCCTCTCCTCTGAAATGGCTGATAACAGGGGGCAATAGACTGTATTCTCCTGTCCTACAGTCGTCCTCTCCTCTGAAATGGCTGATAACAGGGAGCAATAGACTGTATTCTCCTGTCCTACAGTCGTCCTCTCCTCTGAAATGGCTGATAACAGGGAGCAATAGTCTGTATTCTCCTGTCCTACAGTCATCCTCTCCCCTGAAATGGCTGATAACAGGGAGCAATAGACTGTATTCTCCTGTCCTACAGTCGTCCTCTCCCCTGACACGGCTGATAACAGGGGGCAATAGACTGTATTCTCCTGTCCTACAGTCATCCTCTCCCCTGAAATGGCTGATAACAGGGGCAATAGACTGTATTCTCCTGTCCTACAGTCATCCTCTCTCCTGAAATGGCTGATAACAGGGAGCAATAGACTGTATTCTCCTGTCCTACAGTTATCCTCTCCCCTGAAATGGCTGATAACAGGGGGCAATAGACTGTATTCTCCTGTCCTACAGTCATCCTCTCCCCTGAAATGGCTGATAACAGGGGGCAATAGACTGTATTCTCCTGTCCTACAGTCATCCTCTCCTCTGAAATGGCTGATAACAGGGGGCAATAGACTGTATTCTCCTGTCCTACAGTCATCCTCTCCCCTGAAATGGCTGATAACAGGGAGCAATAGACTGTATTCTCCTGTCCTACAGTCATCCTCTCCCCTGAAATGGCTGATAACAGGGGGAATAGACTGTATTCTCCTGTCCTACAGTCATCCTCTCCCCTGAAATGGCTGATAACAGGGAGCAATAGACTGTATTCTCCTGTCCTACAGTCATCCTCTCCTCTGAAATGGCTGATAACAGGGAGCAATAGACTGTATTCTCCTGTCCTACAGTCATCCTCTCCCCTGAAATGGCTGATAACAGGGGGCAATAGACTGTATTCTCCTGTCCTACAGTCATCCTCTCCCCTGAAATGGCTGATAACAGGGAGCAATAGACTGTATTCTCCTGTCCTACAGTCATCCTCCCCCCTGAAATGGCTGATAACAGGGAGCAATAGACTGTATTCTCCTGTCCTACAGTCATCCTCTCCCCTGAAATGGCTGATAACAGGGAGCAATAGAATGTATTCTCCTGTCCTACAGTCATCCTCTCCCCTGAAATGGCTGATAACAGGGATCAATAGACTGTATTCTCCTGTCCTACAGTCATCCTCTCCTCTGAAATGGCTGATAACAGGGGGCAATAGACTGTATTCTCCTGTCCTACAGTCATCCTCTCCCCTGAAATGGCTGATAACAGGAGGCAATAGACTGTATTCTCCTGTCCTACAGTCATCCTCTCCTCTGAAATGGCTGATAACAGGGGGCAATAGACTGTATTCTCCTGTCCTACAGTCATCCTCTCCTCTGAAATGGCTGATAACAGGGGGCAATAGACTGTATTCTCCTGTCCTACAGTCATCCTCTCCCCTGAAATGGCTGATAACAGGGGGCAATAGACTGTATTCTCCTGTCCTACAGTCATCCTCTCCCCTGAAATGGCTGATAACAGGGAGCAATAGACTGTATTCTCCTGTCCTACAGTCATCCTCCCCCCTGAAATGGCTGATAACAGGGAGCAATAGACTGTATTCTCCTGTCCTACAGTCATCCTCTCCCCTGAAATGGCTGATAACAGGGGGCAATAGACTGTATTCTCCTGTCCTACAGTCATCCTCTCCCCTGAAATGGCTGATAACAGAGGGCAATAGACTGTATTCTCCTGTCCTACAGTCATCCTCTCTCCTGACATGGCTGATAACAGGGAGCAATAGACTGTATTCTCCTGTCCTACAGTCATCCTCTCCTCTGAAATGGCTGATAACAGGGGGCAATAGACTGTATTCTCCTGTCCTACAGTCATCCTCTCCCCTGAAATGGCTGATAACAGGGGGCAATAGACTGTATTCTCCTGTCCTACAGTCATCCTCTCCCCTGAAATGGCTGATAACAGGGAGCAATAGACTGTATTCTCCTGTCCTACAGTCATCCTCTCCTCTGAAATGGCTGATAACAGGGAGCAATAGACTGTATTCTCCTGTCCTACAGTCATCCTCTCCCCTGAAATGGCTGATAACAGGGAGCAATAGACTGTATTCTCCTGTCCTACAGTCATCCTCTCCCCTGAAATGGCTGATAACAGGGGGCAATAGACTGTATTCTCCTGTCCTACAGTCATCCTCTCCCCTGAAATGGCTGATAACAGGGGGCAATAGACTGTATTCTCCTGTCCTACAGTCATCCTCTCCTCTGAAATGGCTGATAACAGGGAGCAATAGACTGTATTCTCCTGTCCTACAGTCATCCTCTCCCCTGAAATGGCTGATAACAGGGGGCAATAGACTGTATTCTCCTGTCCTACAGTCATCCTCTCCCCTGAAATGGCTGATAACAGGGGGCAATAGACTGTATTCTCCTGTCCTACAGTCATCCTCTCCCCTGACATGGCTGATAACAGGGGGCAATAGACTGTATTCTCCTGTCCTACAGTCATCCTCTGCCCTGAAATGGCTGATAACAGGGGGCAATAGACTGTATTCTCCGGTCCTACAGTCATCCTCTCCCCTGAAATGGCTGATAACAGGGGGCAATAGACTGTATTCTCCTGTCCTACAGTCATCCTCTCCCCTGAAATGGCTGATAACAGGGGGCAATAGACTGTATTCTCCTGTCCTACAGTCATCTTCTCCCCTGAAATGGCTGATAACAAGGGGCAATAGACTGTATTCTCCTGTCCTACAGTCATCCTCTCCCCTGAAATGGCTGATAACAGGGAGCAATAGACTGTATTCTCCTGTCCTACAGTCATCTTCTCCCCTGAAATGGCTGATAACAGGGACAATAGATTGTATTCTCCTGTCCTACAGTCATCCTCTCCCCTGAAATGGCTGATAACAGGGAGCAATAGACTGTATTCTCCTGTCCTACAGTCATCCTCTCCACTGAAATGGCTGATAACAGGGGCAATATACTGTATTCTCCTGTCCTACAGTCATCCTCTCCCCTAAAATGGCTGATAACAGGGAGCAATAGACTGTATTCTCCTGTCCTACAGTCATCCTCCCCCCTGAAATGGCTGATAACAGGGGGCAATAGACTGTATTCTCCTGTCCTACAGTCATCCTCTCCTCTGAAATGGCTGATAACAGGGGCAATAGACTGTATTCTCCTGTCCTACAGTCATCCTCTCCCCTGAAATGGCTGATAACAGGGGGCAATAGACTGTATTCTCCTGTCCTACAGTCATCCTCTCCCCTGACATGGCTGATAACAGGGGGCAATAGACTGTATTCTCCTGTCCTACAGTCATCCTCTCCCCTGAAATGGCTGATAACAGGGAGCAATAGACTGTATTCTCCTGTCCTACAGTCGTCCTCTCCCCTGAAATGGCTGATAACAGGGGGCAATAGACTGTATTCTCCTGTCCTACAGTCGTCCTCTCCCCTGAAATGTCTGATAACAGGGGGCAATAGACTGTATTCTCCTGTCCTACAGTCATCCTCTCCCCTGAAATGTCTGATAACAGGGGGCAATAGATTGTATTCTCCTGTCATACAGTCATCCTCTCCCCTGAAATGGCTGATAACAGGGAGCAATAGACTGTATTCTCCTGTCCTACAGTCATCCTCTCCCCTGAAATGGCTGATAACAGGGAGCAATAGACTGTATTCTCCTGTCCTACAGTCATCCTCTCCTCTGAAATGGCTGATAACAGGGGGCAATAGATTGTATTCTCCTGTCCTACAGTCATCCTCTCCCCTGAAATGGCTGATAACAGGGGGCAATAGACTGTATTCTCCTGTCCTACAGTCATCCTCTCCCCTGAAATGGCTGATAACAGGGAGCAATAGACTGTATTCTCCTGTCCTACAGTCATCCTCTCCTCTGAAATGGCTGATAACAGGGGGCAATAGATTGTATTCTCCTGTCATACAGTCATCCTCTCCCCTGAAATGCCTGATAACAGGGAGCAATAGACTGTATTCTCCTGTCCTACCGTCATCCTCTCTCCTGAAATGGCTGATAACAGGGAGCAATAGACTGTATTCTCCTGTCCTACAGTAATCCTCTCCCCTGAAATGGCTGATAACAGGGGGCAATAGACTGTATTCTCCTGTCCTACAGTCATCCTCTCCGCTGAAATGTCTGATAACAGGGAGCAATAGATTGTATTCTCCTGTCCTACAGTCATCCTCTCCCCTGAAATGGCTGATAACAGGGGGCAATAGATTGTATTCTCCTGTCATACAGTCATCCTCTCCCCTGAAATGCCTGATAACAGGGAGCAATAGACTGTATTCTCCTGTCCTACAGTCATCCTCTCCCCTGAAATGGCTGATAACAGGGGGCAATAGACTGTATTCTCCTGTCCTACAGTCATCATCTCCCCTGAAATGGCTGATAACAGGGGGCAATAGACTGTATTCTCCTGTCCTACAGTCATCCTCTCCCCTGAAATGGCTGATAACAGGGGGCAATAGATTGTATTCTCCTGTCATACAGTCATCCTCTCCCCTGAAATGGCTGATAACAGGGAGCAATAGACTGTATTCTCCTGTCCTACAGTCATCCTCTCCCCTGAAATGGCTGATAACAGGCGGCAATAGACTGTATTCTCCTGTCCTACAGTCATCCTCTCTCCTGAAATGGCTGATAACAGGGAGCAATAGACTGTATTCTCCTGTCCTACAGTAATCCTCTCCCCTGAAATGGCTGATAACAGGGGGCAATAGACTGTATTCTCCTGTCCTACAGTCATCCTCTCCGCTGAAATGTCTGATAACAGGGAGCAATAGATTGTATTCTCCTGTCCTACAGTCATCCTCTCCCCTGAAATGGCTGATAACAGGGGGCAATAGATTGTATTCTCCTGTCATACAGTCATCCTCTCACCTGAAATGCCTGATAACAGGGAGCAATAGACTGTATTCTCCTGTCCTACAGTCATCCTCTCCCCTGAAATGGCTGATAACAGGGGGCAATAGACTGTATTCTCCTGTCCTACAGTCATCATCTCCCCTGAAATGGCTGATAACAGGGGGCAATAGACTGTATTCTCCTGTCCTACAGTCATCCTCTCCCCTGAAATGGCTGATAACAGGGGGCAATAGACTGTATTCTCCTGTCCTACAGTCATCCTCTCTCCTGAAATGGCTGATAACAGGGGGCAATAGACTGTATTCTCCTGTCCTACAGTCATCCTCTCCCCTGAAATGGCTGATAACAGGGGGCAATAGACTGTATTCTCCTGTCCTACAGTCATCCTCTCCTCTGAAATGGCTGATAACAGGGGGCAATAGACTGTATTCTCCTGTCCTACAGTCATCCTCTCCCCTGAAATGGCTGATAACAGGGGGCAATAGACTGTATTCTCCTGTCCTACAGTCATCCTCTCCCCTGAAATGGCTGATAACAGGGAGCAATAGACTGTATTCTCCTGTCCTACAGTAATCCTCTCCCCTGAAATGGCTGATAACAGGGGGCAATAGACTGTATTCTCCTGTCCTACAGTCATCCTCTCCCCTGAAATGGCTGATAACAGGGAGCAATAGACTGTATTCTCCTGTCCTACAGTCATCCTCTCCCCTGAAATGGCTGATAACAGGGAGCAATAGACTGTATTCTCCTGTCCTAAAGTCATCCTCTCCTCTGAAATGGCTGATAACAGGGGGCAATAGACTGTATTCTCCTGTCCTACAGTCATCCTCTCCCCTGAAATGGCTGATAACAGGGAGCAATAGACTGTATTCTCCTGTCCTACAGTCATCCTCTCCCCTGAAATGGCTGATAACAGGGGGCAATAGACTGTATTCTCCTGTCCTACAGTCATCCTCTCCCCTGAAATGGCTGATAACAGGGGGCAATAGACTGTATTCTCCTGTCCTACAGTCATCCTCTCCCCTGAAATGGCTGATAACAGGGAGCAATAGACTGTATTCTCCTGTCCTACAGTCATCCTCTCCCCTGACATGGCTGATAACAGGGGGCAATAGACTGTATTCTCCTGTCCTACAGTCATCCTCTGCCCTGAAATGGCTGATAACAGGGGGCAATAGACTGTATTCTCCGGTCCTACAGTCATCCTCTCCCCTGAAATGGCTGATAACAGGGGGCAATAGACTGTATTCTCCTGTCCTACAGTCATCCTCTCCCCTGAAATGGCTGATAACAGGGGGCAATAGACTGTATTCTCCTGTCCTACAGTCATCCTCTCCCCTGAAATGGCTGATAACAGGAAGCAATAGATTGTATTCTCCTGTCCTACAGTCATCCTCTCCCCTGAAATGGCTGATAACAGGGAGCAATAGACTGTATTCTCCTGTCCTACAGTCATCCTCTCCCCTGAAATGGCTGATAACAGGAAGCAATAGATTGTATTCTCCTGTCCTACAGTCATCCTCTCCCCTGAAATGGCTGATAACAGGAAGCAATAGATTGTATTCTCCTGTCCTACAGTCATCTTCTCCCCTGAAATGGCTGATAACAGGGGGCAATAGACTGTATTCTCCTATCCTACAGTCATCCTCTCCCCTGAAATGGCTGATAACAGGGGGCAATAGACTGTATTCTCCTGTCCTACAGTCATCCTCTCCCCTGAAATGGCTGATAACAGGGAGCAATAGACTGTATTCTCCTGTCCTACAGTCATCTTCTCCCCTGAAATGGCTGATAACAGGGACAATAGATTGTATTCTCCTGTCCTACAGTCATCCTCTCCCCTGAAATGGCTGATAACAGGGAGCAATAGACTGTATTCTCCTGTCCTACAGTCATCCTCTCCACTGAAATGGCTGATAACAGGGGCAATATACTGTATTCTCCTGTCCTACAGTCATCCTCTCCCCTAAAATGGCTGATAACAGGGAGCAATAGACTGTATTCTCCTGTCCTACAGTCATCCTCTCCTCTGAAATGGCTGATAACAGGGGCAATAGACTGTATTCTCCTGTCCTACAGTCATCCTCTCCCCACCCTGAAATGGCTGATAACAGGGGGCAATAGACTGTATTCTCCTGTCCTACAGTCATCCTCTCCCCTGAAATGGCTGATAACAGGGGGCAATAGACTGTATTCTCCTGTCCTACAGTCATCCTCTCCCCTGACATGGCTGATAACAGGGGGCAATAGACTGTATTCTCCTGTCCTACAGTTATCCTCTCCCCTGAAATGGCTGATAACAGGGAGCAATAGACTGTATTCTCCTGTCCTACAGTCATCCTCTCCCCTGAAATGGCTGATAACAGGGGGGCAATAGACTGTATTCTCCTGTCCTACAGTCATCCTCTCCCCTGAAATGGCTGATAACAGGGGGCAATAGATTGTATTCTCCTGTCCTACAGTCATCCTCTCCTCTGAAATGGCTGATAACAGGGGGCAATAGACTGTATTCTCCTGTCCTACAGTCATCCTCTCCCCTGAAATGGTTGATAACAGGGGGCAATAGATTGTATTCTCCTGTCCTACAGTCATCCTCTCCCCTGAAATGGCTGATAACAGGGGGCAATAGATTGTATTCTCCTGTCCTACAGTCATCCTCTCCCCTGAAATGGCTGATAACAGGGGGCAATAGACTGTATTCTCCTGTCCTACAGTCATCCTCTCCCCTGAAATGGCTGATAACAGGGGGCAATAGATTGTATTCTCCTGTCCTACAGTCATCCTCTCCCCTGAAATGGCTGATAACAGGGGGCAATAGACTGTATTCTCCTGTCCTACAGTCATCCTCTCCCCTGAAATGGCTGATAACAGGGGGCAATAGACTGTATTCTCCTGTCCTACAGTCATCCTCTCCCCTGAAATGGCTGATAACAGGGGGCAATAGACTGTATTCTCCTGTCCTACAGTCATCCTCTCCCCTGAAATGGCTGATAACAGGGGGCAATAGACTGTATTCTCCTGTCCTACAGTCATCCTCTCCCCTGAAATGGCTGATAACAGGGGGCAATAGACTGTATTCTCCTGTCCTACAGTCATCCTCTCCCCTGAAATGGCTGATAACAGGGAGCAATAGATTGTATTCTCCTGTCCTACAGTCATCCTCTCCCCTGAAATGGCTGATAACAGGGGGCAATAGACTGTATTCTCCTGTCCTACAGTCATCCTCTCCTCTGACATGGCTGATAACAGGGGGCTGCACATTGTGAGACTTTGGATTAGTGTCTTATTAATGTCCCCAATCCTTGTGTAATTTGTGTCTCTGCATCTTAGAGAGTGAAGAAGGATGTGGATAAAGGCACCGTTCACACGGACATGTTCCTTCTGAAGATGGAGGCTGCAGGTGAGTCGCTCCTCGTCTCCTACCAGGTAATAAATGGAGGGTGACAACTTCTGCTGTTGACCTTTACAGCATCCAAAAAGGTTGTCATCCAGTTTCCCCAAGTGAATAGAATATGTGTCAGTCTTCACTGTAAATATGTCATTCTATTAATGAATCAGAAAGATCAGGATGAACAGTGCAAAGAACTTGTGCATGTATTAACCCTGTGGTCACTGGACTGCTCTGTGGCTGTGATGCCCAGGGGTCCCGACGCCCGGAGCAGCCATTACAATGTTATAGTCATATCTGTGGATTTATGTCCTCGTCCTGAAGATATGAGATGTAAGATTATCATTCTCGCCCTCTGCGGCGGTGTCATGTCACCAGGGGGCGGCGCTGCCTTCCCCCAGCCCACACAGCAGCCTTCAGCTGGTAAACCGTTTGATGCCAGGCTTGCTAACCAGTAATTACAGACTGTAACTTGGGAGACAATCAGTAAGGAGGGTCCCGGGGGGCTGCGGCTGCATAACCAGGGGGCGATTTCAGTGTGTGACTAGCAGCTCCTTATTATGTTTCATGCTGCAAAATCACCTCCACGTGCAACTCCCATCATCCAAATTTCACCCTGGGAAAGGGGGCATGTGAACCCCAATTATTACATTGTAACTTCCTAATACTGTAGACTCTGCTCTTTAGTTCCACACGTTTTAAAGATCTCTGCTTGCTGTCAGTAAAGAGGAACGCTCTTCTTTACACCTTTGAAGGTTTGTTACAATTGTATCCAGTCTAGAGAATCCTCCATGAGATGCATTGTAGCAGACGGCAGAGATTTGTGCTGCTGCTCACAGAGGATTGTGCTGACTCGATACATTGTAACAAACTCTCAGCCATATTGCCCTAAGTCAGTTCAGTCCCTCTTACGTTTTTTGGACAGAGAAAATATCGCAGCATGCTGCAGTTTTCTGTCCGGCCAAAAATACTGATCACTTGCTGGAAATCCGGATTTCCATTGAAATGTATTAGTGCAGGATCCGGAATTAAGTGTTCTGGGAAAACGGATCCAGCTTTCCGGTTTGCGCATACGCAGACCTTTTAAAAATGCAAAAAAAAAATTTATACCGGATCCGTTTTTCCAGATGACACTAGAGAGACGGATCCGGTATTTCAATGCATTTGTCAGACAGATCCGCACCCGGATTGCCAGATCTGGAAGGCGGTTACAGCGACGGAACTGCCGCAAGTGTGAAATTACCCTAAAGTGTGAGCGGCGTAGCCCCCACGCCTAGCTGTGGTCTCCCACTCGCTCCCAACCCCATATCTGGGTATTTTCCCCTAAAATGTGAGATATCCAGTGACTGAATCTTTTCTTGGTTTTATCTGTTTCTGGAAAAGCTGGGTGACACACATACGGCTGCTGTCATAACTTTGTCACCCAGTTTTCTCAGAGTCCTGACTTACTCTCATGTTCCTCCAGATTCGGGAGTCTGGGAAAGTTGGGTGACCCCTGTTGGAGCTGTGAGGGCAGCCATCTGGTCACCCAGCTTTCCCAGGAAGGGATAAAACAAAGTGGCTGAGCAGACGATGTGTCCGTGTGATGGCAAACTACAAGTCCCATCATCCTCATTCTTCATCATCTTTCCAGATAAATGGACATGGAGTCGTCTGAACCCCTCCGGCGTGAAGCCCACCCCCAGGACCGGCTTCTCCATGGCCGTGGGACCCAACAACCGCAGCGTTCTCTTTGGAGGGGTCTACGATGAGGAAGAGGAGGAAACCATAGAAGGAGACTTCTACAACGACCTTTACTTCCACGACCAGGCCAAGAATCGGTGGTTCGCTGCTCAGATGAAGGTGGGTCCATCTGCCGCACTGCATTCTGGGTAATCTCTTACAATGCACGACAGTAGGGGGCAGCACTGAGAAATGAATTGGAGAGAATTTTGAGTGCAGCTTTGGATCTGAATAGAGAAGAAATGTCAGTTTTACTGCTGAATTAAAGGGGTTTTCTGGTTTAGTCCTACAACTTTCCTATGTTTACATTGAAATGCCTCTCCATTTGCAATATCTCTCTGCTTGTTGTCATTGAATAGAAATATTCTTGTGTACATTTATAAATTGAAAACCTGTTCTGACCCAGTATTTCTCACAGCTGAGGGGTTGTCACAATTGATTCCAGTCTGGAGAGGCCTCTGGACTCCAGACTGATACACTGTAACAAACTATCAGGACAGAAGATGGGTTTAGCTTATAGAACCGGGATCTCCCGTGTGATGTCTTCACCTCCTGATATTTCTCCAGCGACATAAATCCGATCGGAAGAGGAGGCGGCGCGGGGAGAAGACTGTGGAGGCGGAAGCCTCGGAGGCCGGAGCTCAGAGCGCGGCAGAACCCGTCGAGGTCGTGAAGGAAGTGGTGGCTGAAGACGGGACAGTGATGACCATCAAGCAGGTGATCTCCAGCCAGGCTGCTGAGGAGGACAGCGAGGAGGAAGAAGAAGAGCACGAGGAGGAAGCTGCTGGGCCGCAGGTGGAGCCCTGCCCAAGGTCCAGCACCATGACGGCCATCAAGCAGGGCGTCCTCTACGTGTACGGGGGGATGTTCGAAGTCGGCGACCGACAGTTCACTCTGAATGACCTCTACAGCCTAGACCTGCACAAGATGGAAGACTGGAAGGTGCTGGTGGAGATGGATCCAAGTAAGTGCACGAGGTGGTGAGGGCGGCCATGTCTGCCCCGAGATCACACCGGGAGAAGTAAATAATGCATCATCATTCCAGATTTTGCGTTTCACCATCTTCAAAAGGTCTGCTTGCTGTAAGCGAATTGTAACATACAAAGGTGTAGTATCAGAGCTATCCCCTCTAATGAGCACTGCACCTTCATGGGGGTCTGGACAGGATTTCTGCCTTTGAATGTATGTTCACACTCGCTGACAGCAAGCAGAGATTTTGAAAACCGTGGTGATTTTAAACAGAGTTAGTAAATAGTTACATAGCTTTTATTTAAAGGGATACTCCCTTTTTATGCATTAATGGCATATGTCTGGCACTATTGTGAAACCACAACTCCCAGCATTCACACTTACTTAGCTGTGCTTGGAACTCCCATAGAACTGAATGGAGCATACTGGGAGTTGTAGTTTCACAACAGCTGCAGGTTGCTGACTGCTTTGTTGTAGGTGGGGGACTGACTTCTGGACTTCCAGCAATTTTGTCCCATAGATTTGATGTTTTATCTGCAATACCACAAACAACCTACAGACGGGGGTGGCGCTGTTTTTGGAGAGCCGCCACGTTGTTTCAGTCCTGGGGCTTGTAGCCTCTCCAACAGCTGGAGAGACACAGGAGATAAAGCAATTTCTGAACGGCAACATTGTAACAGTCGCTGTGATAACGGTAACATTTTATCATTGTTTGCTGCAGAGACCCAGGAATGGTTGGGCGAATCTGACTCTGAGGGTGAAGAGGAGGAAGAAGAAGAAGGTGCCGAGGGAGGAGAGGAGGAGGATGAAGAAGAGGAGAGCGAGGAGGAGGAGAGCGGTGAGTGCAGGGACCTGTGCGGTGACCTGTCATCTGAAGTAGACATATTCTGAGTATTACTATTATTTGCAGATGAAGAAGAGCACCCCCCGGTGGAGCCCCACGAGAAGTACTCAGATTATTTACCCCGCACAGAACCGCACTGGATTCAGCTCGCTCGGGCAAACATGGGCCCCGAAGCCAAGGAGAAGAAAGTTCTTAAAGTGGCGCACGCCATGGCGAAGACGTTTTACGAGTTCAGGGATAAATAAGAACATGGGGGACAATGTGGTGACAGCAGCCCCGTCCGCGGGAGGCCGCTGCCGCCATAGTGCAGGGGACGAGCCCTTCTGTTTCGTCTTTGCATCTTATCTTTGTGTGGACTCGGCGAAGTTTCCATAAACTGAGATTTGAAATAAGTGGCCGCCCATCGTAAAGTGGCGAATTAAACGAACACCATGAAATTCCATTAATCTGGCGTCTGTAGATCCGACGCTCGCTTCTGTTTAACGAATGGAATTGTTTCGTAGGTTTTTTGGTCGCCTGATGATCCAGCGTTGATTAGAGGAGTTGTGCGAACGCTCTCTGCAGTGACCAGTAGGGGGCGCACAGAGGAGGCGCCTGCCAGCGGCCTGTCTGATGCAACGTGAGACAAACAACGCTCGTCCCTGCGGACGCTTCTCTCCGTATCCCTGACATCTCGCTGCTGTGCCAACCTCACGGCTTTAACCCTTTCATCTCCTCCTCTCCTGTAAGTGAAAATATAGACATTTCATTTCCGTTTCCCTGTGCAATAACGGGAGACTTTATGGCTGTCCACCGGAGGAAGTGTGGTGTCGGTTAGCCGCGGGCCACCCTCGTGAAGACGGCTGCTGACTGCTCCCCCTGTTTTGCGATAGTGGAAAGGTCACTTGCAGCTTTTTTTTCTCCAGTGACTGGGATTTTACGGTTACATAGAGTCCAGCTCCCCAATACTTATCAACTTGTTCCCCACCCTTCATCTAATAACAAAAGGTGGGCACCTCCAAATATATGACCATCTGGAGGCAGAAAACCCATCCTGACCTCGCGGCTCACAGCTGAGAGTTTGTTACAGTGTATCCAGTCAGCTAAACACACAGATTGGATACAATGGTAGCAAAATATCAGTTGTGAGAAGCTACAGTTCTGCACAGAATTTCAGTGTAAACAAGATTGCTCTCGTTCACTGACAGCAAGCAAAGATTTTGCAAATGGGGCAGACTCTTAACATTACAAAGCTGCAGAACTGTTCATTAGACAGTGATTAAGATTTATTTTAGAAGAGCCCTTTAAATGGTCCAGGATGTGGTTTATCAGCTGGGGATGAGTGATACATTCGGCTCTGCTACATCTGTCCTTACATATATGGTTGGGTCCGTGTCAGGCGGCCGTCGTCTGTAACAAGGCTTTTCATGAAACACTTTCCTTCCCTGGAACCTCGAGGATCGTCGTCCACAGTCACCTCTGACCTTCAGAGCCTTGAGTCCGGTATCTCGGGCCCGGAGCGTCAGGCGGATGCTGAAGACGCCGCTTCTCCAGAGTCCTCCAGTAATCACAGGGGACGAGTGTTCTGAGGAACGGCTTATCGCAAGCCGGGGCCCTGACTAGCCTTTCTAGCAACGGTACCAGCCGCGGTCGCCTCCACTCCAGACCTCAGGGTTTGAGAGTATCCCATACAATGAGGACCTGAGGTAAGTCGTGATACACTGGCCCTTTTTATATCACCTGCTCAATACTACGGTAAGTCCTGACAACCTGTCCGGCGGGTGGGTCCCGAGGACCGGAGTTCAGGAACACTGTTCTAGGCCTTCACCTCCACTGTTCCTGGTAACTGACATTTCTTAATTACATTTCAAACTGAGGAAATGGCGACCTAAAAATGCTTTGCCTCCTTCTAGTCTTCTGCTTTGTTGGCCTCCACCATGTCCAGTGTCCGTGCTTAGAAGAACCCATGGCTGCTGTATTTTTGGGACGAGGTCAGAGGAATCTGGGTATTTATAAAGCTTAGAAATTTGCATCACTGGGACTTTCCTAATGATTGTGAACAAGGCTTAGGCTCCATTCACACGTCTGCATCCATTCTGCAATTTTGCGGAACGGGTGCGGACCCATTCATTCTCTATAGGGCCGGAAGAGATGTGCTGTCCGCATTTCCGGAGCGCGGCCCTGATCTTCCGGTCCGCAGCTCTGGAAAAAAATAGAGCATGTCCTATTCTTGTCTGCAATTGTGGACAATAGGCAGTTCTATGGGGGTGCCGGCCGGGTGTACTGCGGATCCGCAATACACTACAGAGGTGTGAATGGACCCTTAGGGTTGAGACCTCAGTCAGATATCTGAGTGCTCACATCTCCTGGGGTTCACATACTTTTCTTTTTTCCTTTTGGAGAACGTGTCATCTTCACAGTAACAGCCGTTTTCACGGTGCCGTCTCTTGAATGCGGCGGATTCCTGCCCCCTTGTTCTCCTCCATTACCTGATAGGAGTCTGCTCTCTGCCATGCCACGAGGCGGTGATATGTGGGGCGCACAGAATTAGTTCTGTCAGCTTTCTCCGCGCCTTGTCTGAATGATTTTCCACTCCAGTATGTGACTATAATGTGCGCAGCAAGTCCTGAGCTTAGACCGCCGAGCCGCACATTTAGCTACGGACTGGTAAACCCATTTCTAGCCGCTGATGTACAGAGCCCGGACCCTTCCTGCCGCTGACGGTAAAAGAGCCTCATCCTGCTATCTCTATGGCGGAAATACATAGAGCGCTGGAACGACCATAGACTTTGCAGTCACTTTACTATTATTTCCCAGCATGCACCACACGCTCTTGCACTTACCATTGCCAACAAGCATCCAAATACCAAAAGATATCGGCTTGTCGGATCGCTACGTCTAGGGGAGTTTGTCTTGTCCCTTGAGTGGTTAGATTATTTAATACCACCATATTATACTGTGCCCTCGAACTTCCTATAATAATTTAGGGAGCTCTTCAGCATGAAATCCATAAATGTGGATTCCTTACTGGACCTGCAAACAAAGGGTTAACAGCTGGGGTGGTGGGTGGGGGCCTGTCTACGATAGACCCCAAAACATCAACCTCCACAAGGGACTCAAAACAGGAACGCTTAATATTTAATGAATATGCATATTTATCGTAAGGGGGAGGGGTCAGCAGGCAGTGTTACAAAGTATCAACCAGGGACATAGAAAAGGATACATTGTTGCTGTTTGTTGCACAGCGATAGTATGTGTCTGCATATATTGTGCTGTAATCAGCAGCATGATGTTCCCCGGCCTTGCTCACCGCTCTGTCCCACCCCCACCAGCTGTGGACGCCATGTTCCCTGGGTGAATGGCGTAGGATGCGGACTGCAGATGAAATTGGTGAGATGAAGCAACACTCAGCCAATAGAATCACAGTGGAGAGGTACAGCACACCTCGTGCCTCCAGTGTCCCCTGCCCTCATAATGGCAAAATGTAATTTCCTCAACATAAAAGTGAAAGTGCAGCTGTTTGCAGGGCTTTCTCCGATTTCATGTGGGACCCGTCCCCTCTCCTGACATGTCTAGTTTAGGGAATACTTGGGGTCCCCAGAATATACCCCGGCTGCAACCTCTTTTCTTAGAACTCTGTTCATTGCAATGGGCCTAATTCACATGTGATACCCACCATGGATTGCATGTGGGATTCGTGTGACCACTTGACACCCGCGACCTCTGTAAGAAATGTGGTGAATAAACCTGTGGGCCCCTCAGGCTCCAGGGCCTAGGAGCAACTGCTGCAGGACCTCCTATAGCGGCAGCTGTGTTGCATACCCCGTGATGCTCATCACTGCTCCTTCCACATGTAGTGTTAGGGCTCCGAAAGTACAAGCAACAGAGCAGAAGCTTCGTGTCTGTGTGCAGGGCTGGTGTCTGTAACGTCTGATCTATTAACTCTTCTCCTGACTCAAGGATGGAAACTGCAGATTTCCATGTGGGTCCCTGCACCTCTCCAGCGGATGGTACTGTCAGCACACAGATGAGACATGAGCAGCTGAATCTGCGGTGAGAAAGAAGAGGATGACCCGTCCCAGCAACAAACCGCGACACAAGACGTGAATGAATCGGCAACTCCCTCTTATACTTCAGTCAATAACCCACAAGCTGCACATCCACCCAAGGACCCCTTGTGCTTTATGCAAATCGTTTCTTGTGATACTTTGTAAATACATTACTTATCCTGTATTATACTCCAGAGCTGCACTCACTATTCTGCTGGTGCAGTCACTGTGGACATACATTACTTATCCTGTACTGATCCTGAGTTACATCCTGTATTATACTCCAGAGCTGCACTCACTATTCTGCTGGTGCAGTCACTGTGTACATACATTACTTATCCTGTACTGATCCTGAGTTACATCCTGTATTATACTCCAGAGCTGCACTCACTATTCTGCTGGTGCAGTCACTGTGTACATACATTACTTATCCTGTACTGATCCCGAGTTACATCCTGCATTATACTCCAGAGCTGCACTCACTATTCTGCTGGTGGAGTCACTGTGTACATACATTACTTATCCTGTACTGATCCTGAGTTACATCCTGTATTATACTCCAGAGCTGCACTCACTATTCTGCTGGTGCAGTCACTGTGCACATACATTACTTATCCTATACTGATCCTGAGTTACATCCTGTATTATACTCCAGAGCTGCACTCACTATTCTGCTGGTGCAGTCACTGTGTACATACATTACTTATCCTGTACTGATCCTGAGTTACATCCTGTATTATACTCCAGAGCTGCACTCACTATTCTGCTGGTGCAGTCACTGTGTACATACATTACTTATCCTGTGAACCAGCAGAATTGTGACTGCACTGTGTGTGGCACTAGATTTCTTGTGTCCCTTGTGACTGGGACAAGTTTATAGTCAAATCACATGATACTTAGCAAAGGGGGCAAAGATATCCCCCCCCCCCCTTTGCTGTGCAGCGTCTAGATTGCATCTCTTGATAGATCCTCCTTTGCGTCTCCCTTTAAAAAGCACCTGTCAGCAGGACCAACCCTAATCAACAATGTGATTAAAATGATTCCTGTCTTGTGAAAATCACTTGCAGCCTTCCTGCGAAGCCTCTAGGCCGCCTGCACACATTGTGGATTATACAGGTTTTTGCAGAGCGGGCTCTTGTGCCGCGTAATACAGTCCCCACAAAGTGCATGGGATTAGAGAACGCTCCTGTACACTTTGCTTTATTGTTCCATGTGATATTGATCGGCTGATAATTTCACCCTTTTCAATGCAAGGCTGAGATCTGCGGCAAAACGGCATCAAATCCTCACCACAATAGGGAGGATCCTGCTGACAGGTGGTGTGGACTGGCACCAAAGAAACCTCAATATTGGAATCGGGATAAGTCGTGCCCCCACCTGCGGGGTCCCATAGGCCAGTCCCTATGACGCTCCAGTTTACGGTACATATCACATCTGAGACACAAGACACGAATGGAAAGCGACATTTGCCGCGGAGACGACGTTCTCAGTGTTCTGCAAATGTCTGCATTGCTAAAATGGTTTATTGAACAGACAGCGACACCCTGATTGAGCGCAAGATGATGACCAGAACATTAAAAGCAAGCATGCAGCGGGGCAGTATGCAGGACATGTGCGGAGAACTGGGCCAAAACGTAAAAGAATCCTCGCTGTCCTGGCGGTCAGCGGGGGAGGATTGTGCGAGGGATGGAGGCCAATGACTGACGGGCCTTCCTCCCGGCGGTGGGGCAAAACCTTTTACTGGACTGATCTGCCACATGGAGTCCATCCCGGACATTGGAGAGGCTATCAATGTCAGATAGATGCGGGTCTGTAGAACGCCACTGCTGCCACGCTTCATTTACCGCCAAGCGCGTTCATTCAGTTATTTTCAGAATTCCCGTATAGGTGGACGGATCGGGGCCACACGCACTGTTTGCTCTCCTTTACTTCAGGGGCCCCGTTTTACGGATAGGTCCTATCTCTGGGACCTGCTCCTATCTGCCATAGATGGTATATACTAGGGATACGCCATCAATGTCTCAGATGGGTATAACCCACATGAGTCGGGGACCTAATAACTCTCTCCCATGATGCATCGTGCAGAACTGCAATTCTGTTTACGCCCTGGGAGGAGCTTAGTTGTCACATGACTATGTGACAGTTAAACAGTATAAGGGGTGGAGTCTGACTCCAATCTGATATCATGGAAATCCCAGCCATGAGTTACTAAAATGTAGAAACCATAATGTGACCGTGACTACAGGGAGCACATACAATAACCAGGATCACAATCTTTGGAGTTTTCCTTTAAAGGAGTTCTCTGCCCAGATTACCCAGGCACCTGTTTTCATGTCAGCGCTTTCTTTCCCCTGTTCTCGGCATCCCTGTGTCCTGGCAGGAGGTTTACATGCAGAACTTCCTGTTCCTTTACATGCAGAACTTCCTGTTCCTTTACATGCAGAACTTCCTGTTCCTTTACATGCAGAACTTCCTGTTCCTTTTGGTTTTCTAACCAATCCCAGCATGCATTCTGCCATACTGTCCCCCCCCTCTACCTCCCTTCTCCATGCTGGGATTGGTGAGTAAATCCAGCAGGAAGTTCTGTTTGTAAACCTCCTGCCAGGACACAGTGAGGCAAAGAGAAAAACAGGTGCAAGGTGCAAAAAAAAATGCAGGGTTTGGGCTACTCTAGGCAGATTATTATTATTTTTTTTTTATTCATTATGGGACAGGAAAACCCTTTTAAAAAAAAATGTTTAAATTCATTTCTAAGTTGACAAACTTTGATCAGATGAGAGTTTATAAGAGATAAATCAGTGGCAGTGTCCAGAGCCCATCAGTCCAATAAAATGTCTACCCCAGCGCTTCCATAGAAAGGAACACACATTTCTTGCCCGATTTCTAGAAGTACAATGGAAGAACCAATCTGACAATTTTTAGAAACAAAATCAGCAGGTCGATTTTCCCAATGGAACCTAATAAATGGTGAATCGGGCAAACATTTTGCTGATCTCGGCACTTGGTAAAATGACAACAGCTGCAAAGTAAAGAGTAACCCCCAAAAGGAAAACCGAGGAAGATCAGGACATAGGACAGATGGCACAGTCCTTGCAATCCAACTGGGTCAGAACCATTTCCAGGCAGAGGGGGCAGCGTAAGGAGATCCTCTGACCATAAATGGCTCCTTCTACCTGAAGGGGCGGAGTCAGGGGCAAGTCTTTAACGCAACTGTCGGGGGGGGGGGGGGGTACAAAATGTCATTAACTATTGCATTCTCTCATGCCAAACAAGCAAGGAAAAAAAATATTACCCTCCCCTAAAAAAAAAAACATTACCCATGGGGGAGGGGAAAGGCAAACTGTGATCGAAACTGAATTCTTGTTCCTTTGGAAGAAACAAAAGAAAAAACTTCTCGTTAAAATAAAAAATAATAAAAGCAGAGGCTCAATCAGAAAATCGGCCGATGACGGAGCTACATTCCATTCCGGGCTCCACAAGCAGCGTCCATTGTTCCGGGTTTGTTTGTTTGTTTGTTTTTTAGTTTTGACGTTTAATTGTTTTATTATTTTTTATTTTTTGCAAACATTGGAGCAATTTCCGTCAAATGAAAAAGTGAATAAACAAAATGGCGACTCCGATGTTTAGCAAAATCACCATGACGACCAGGATGGGGGCAGAGCCCTGAAAAGAAAGAAGAAAGAGTTCAGACAACAGAGAGACAGGGATGTAGTCAGGGGGGAGGGGCGGATGAGGTATTTTATAGGCTCTGAACCCGGAGACCTGAGGCCCTGTAGTGGGCGGGGCACAGCGGGCATTACTGGAACCAGTGCTCAGCGGGGGGTGCTGGTACCAGTTACCGCGTTCGCTTCTACACTCTGTACTTGGCCCATTAGAGGGCGATGGCGGCCATCTTTCACCCTCATCATCCGAGGATGGCCATTATGGGGCCACTGATCAGTGTTTTACAAATGTTCCCATTGATGGGTCATAAGACATAATGGTGAGAAAATAAATGTGTGATTTATGATAAGCGAGCAGTCGCTGACCGCCAGCGCGCTCCACCTTGGACAATCCCTACTTAAGCCTCATTCACACGTCCGTGTTCAAATCCGTAAGCAGGCAGTCAGTGACGCATGCGTGAAGCTGTCCGTGTGTCCGTTTTTTGCTGTCCGTGTTGCATCCGTGTTTCACCGACACTGAACAGCTGAAGAATAATCTACAAAGAATCTCTTCTTAATGATCCGTGAAACACGATGGCATCCGTGGTTTTCACGGACCCATAGACCATGGCTACATGCACACGAATGTTGTTTGTTTTAGGCCTCATGCACACGACCGTTGTGTGCATCCGTGGCCATTGTGCCGTTTTCCAGTTTTTTTTTTGCGGACCCATTGACTTTCAATGGGTCCGTGGAAAAATCGGAAAATGCACCGTTTTGCAGCCGCATCCGTGATCCGTGTTTCCTGTCTGTCAAAAAAATAAGACCTGTCCTATTTTTTTGACGGACAACGGTTCACGGACCCATTCAAGTCAATGGGTCCGTGAAAGAACACGGATGCACACAAGATTGGCTGGCATCCGCGTCCGTGACCCGTGATCGCAGGGTACTTTCATACAGACGGATCCGAAGATCCGTCTGCATAAAAGCTTTTTCAGAGATGATCCGACAGTATATTCTAACACAGAGGCGTTCCCATAGTGATAGGGGCGCTTCAAGTTAGAATATACTAAGAACTGTGTACATGTCTGCCCCCTGCTGCCTGGCAGCACCCGATCTCTTACAGGGGGCTGTGATCCGCACAATTAACCCCCCCCCCCCCCTCTATTGTAATATCATTGGTGGCCAGTGTGCGGCCGGCCCCCCCCTCCCTCTATTGTATTATCATTGGTGGCCAGTGTGCGCCCCCCCCCCCCCTCTATTGTATTATTATCATTGGTGGCCAGTGTGCGGCCTCCCCTCTCCCCCCCCGCCCGATCATTGGTGGCAGCGGAGAGTTCCAATCGGAGTCCCAGTTTAATCGCTCTGGGGCTCCGATCGGTAACCATGGCAACCAGGACACTACTGCAGGCCTGGTTGCCATGGTTACTTAACAATATTGGAAGCATCATACTTACCTGCTGCGCTGTCTGTGACCGGCCGGGAGCTCCTCCTACTGGTAAGTGACAGGTCTGTGCGGCACATTGCTTAATGATCTGTCACTTACCAGTAGGAGGAGCTCCCGGCCGGTCACAGACAGCGCAGCAGGCAAGTATGATGCTTCCAATATTGTAATATTGCTAAGTAACCATGGCAACCAGGCCTGCAGTAGCGCCCTGGTTACCGATCGGAGCCCCAGAGCGATTAAACTGGGACTCCGATCGGAATCTCCGCTGCCACCAATGATCGGGGGGGGGTGGAGAGGGGAGGCCGCACACTGGCCACCAATGATATTAATACAATAGAGGGGGGGCCGGGGGGGCCGCACACTGGCTACCAATGATATTACAATAAAGGGAGGGAGGGGGGGCCGCACACTGGCCACCAATGATATTACAATAAAGGGAGGGAGGGGGGCCGCACACTGGCCACCAATGATATTACAATTGAGGGAGGGGGGCCGCACACTGGCCACCAATGATATTACAATAGAGGGAGGGGGGGGCGACGGAGGCCGCACACTGGCCACCAATGATATTAATATAATAGAGGGGGGCCGCACACTGGCCACCAATGATATTACAATAGAGGGAGGGGGGGGGGGCCGCACGCTGGCCACCAATGATATTACAATAAAGGGAGGGAGGGGGGCCGCACACTGGCCACCAATGATATTACAATTGAGGGAGGGGGGGCCGCACACTGGCCACCAATGAAATTACAATAGAGGGAGGGGGGGGGGGCGCCGCACGCTGGCCACCAATGATATTACAATTGAAGAGGGGGGGCCGCACGCTGGCCACCAATGATATTACAATAGAGGGAGGGGGGGGGCCGCACACTGGCCACCAATGATATTACAATTGAGGGAGGGGGGGCCGCACGCTGGCCACCAATGATATTACAATAGAGGGAGGGGGGGGGGCCGCACACTGGCCACCAATGATATTACAATTGAGGGGGGGGGGCCGCACACTGGCCACCAATGATATTACAATAGAGGGAGGGGGGCCGCACTGGCCACCAATGAAATTACAATAGAGGGAGGGGGCGACGGATCCGTCCCCATTGACTTGCAATGTAATTCAGGATGGATCCGTTGGGCTCCGCACGGCCAGGCGGACACCAAAATGACTTTTTTTTCATGTCCGTGGATCCTCCAAAAATCAAGGAAGACCCACGGACGAAAAAACGGTCACGGATCACGGACCAACGGAACCCCGTTTTGCGGACCGTGAAAAAATACGGTCGTGTGCATGAGGCTTATAATGGGGATGATGGACAAAATAGAGCGTGCATCCATGTTAAAAAAAAAAAACGGACCCACGGACCGCGCTAAAACACTGATGTGTGAATACACACATTAAAATGAATGGGGACGTGTGCTGTCCGTGGAGAACAATGACGCGTGAATGCGGTTTTACAATCGGAGTCCCCCGACAATCAGCTTATTGTGTCCCCTGCTGCGATTATCTGTGGGGAAACCTGGCGGGGAGAGTTCAGTGTCCTGGCAGCGCCTCCACAGGGGGATATGAAGAATTACACTGTGCCTGTTGATTTCCATGAATTGTCTAATATTCCAGCACAGGATGGGCCCTCCATGGCGGGAGACGCTCTGTATAGCTAAAGGGGGGCCCTAAACAGCAGACATCCCTTATAGTAACCCAGAATTCCCTAATATTGCCAACAGTCACATGCTGGACATTCCCCTGACAAACAGGAAGCTGATAATAAGCAATTGCTTCTTAGGCGATTGTATGCTGCATAGAAGGTCCAAAACCGAGATGAAGCAGAGCCGACGAGTACATTATATACACCCGCGGATTCCTATCACCACCAATCACAATTTACCTACACACCTCAGCCGCTGCAGAACCTCCTAATACACACCTCAGCCGCTGCAGAACCTCCTAATACACCCCTCAGCTGCTGCAGAACCATCTAATACAACCCTCTGCTGCTGCAGAACCTCCTTATACACACCTCAGCTGCTGCAGAACCTCCTAATACATACCGCAACTGCTGCAGAACCTCCTTATACACACCTCAGCTGCTGCAGAACCTCCTTATACACACCTCAGCCGCTGCAGAACCTCCTAATACACCTCAGCCGCTGCAGAACCTCCTAATACACCCCTCAGCCGCTGCAGAACCTCCTTATACACACCTCAGCTGCTGCAGAACCTCCTTATACACACCTCAGCCGCTGCAGAACCTCCTTATACACACCTCAGCTGCTGCAGAACCTCCTTATACACACCTCAGCTGCTGCAGAACTTTTTAATACATACCGCAACTGCTGCAGAACCTCCTAATACACACCTCAGCTGCTGCAGAACCTCCTAATACACACCTCAGCTGCTGCAGAACCTCCTAATACACACCTCAGCTGCTGCAGAACCTCCTAATACACACCTCAGCCGCTGCAGAACCTCCTAATACACACCTTATGCTGCTGCAGAACCTCCTAATACACACCTCTGCTGCTGCAGAACCTCCTAATACACACCTTATGCTGCTGCAGAACCTTTTAATACATACCGCAACTGCTGCAGAACCTCCTAATACACACCTCAGCTGCTGCAGAACCTCCTAATACACACCTCAGCCGCTGCAGAACCTCCTAATACACCCCTCTGCTGCTGCAGAACCTTTTAATACATACCGCAACTGCTGCAGAACCTCCTAATACACACCTCAGCTGCTGCAGAACCTCCTAATACACACCTCAGCCGCTGCAGAACCTCCTAATACACACCTCAGCCGCTGCAGAACCTCCTAATACACACCTTATGCTGCTGCAGAACCTCCTAATACAACCCTCTGCTGCTGCAGAACCTCCTAATACACATCTCTGCTGCTGCAGAACCTCCTAATACACACCTCAGCCGCTGCAGAACCTCCTAATACACACCTCAGCCGCTGCAGAACCTCCTAATACACACCTCAGCTGCTGCAGAACCTCCTAATACACACCTCAGCTGCTGCAGAACCTCCTAATACATACCGCAACTGCTGCAGAACCTCCTAATACACACCTCAGCTGCTGCAGAACCTCCTTATACACCCCTCTGCTGCAGAAACTCCTAATACACCCCTCAGCTGCTGCAGAAGCTCCTAATACACACCTCAGCTGCTGAACCTCCTAATACACATCTCAGCTGCTGCAGAACCTCCTAATACACCCCTCTGCTGCTGCAGAACCTCCTAATACACCCCTCTGCTGCTGCAGAACCTCCTAATACACACCTCAGCTGCTGCAGAACCTCCTAATACACCCCTCAGCTGCTGTGTGCTGTCCATGGTGCTGAAGGATATGACGGCTCTCGTCCATGTTATCCAGCTCAAATAGAAACACACACGACGTATATAAGACGTATACACTGTACTGCCCTGATATGTTTGCGGGCGCCATGGGACTGCAATTGTACCGCCCTATAGCTGCAGCAGTATACGGATGCACATTCCCCCCCGAAGTGTAGCAGTGACGGATACCCCTATAATGTATGAGATATATGAGGAGTCATCGATGGACAGATAGATCTGGGTGTAATCAGTGGCCGCTTGTTATCCCCTCCCCCTCCCCCCCCCCTCCCCCTCCCCCCCGCTATTACGCATCCTCTGGCATTGGTCATGTGACTGCGATGCTGCTGACTGAGGGGAAGCATAAGGCGTTGCCTAGCAACAAGATCCAGGCAGCCAACCAAATGCGACAAAGCTGTCTGGATCCTGCGCATGGCCGTCAGGGTGCAGCACAGCAGGGGTTAAACATCATCCATGCAATGAATGCATACAGGTCACCAGCCATAAGACGAGGTGATAATGCAGCAGGGTGCAGCGATGTAGCAGAGCTGAGTTTGTCACAGCTCCTGGAGATAAAAAGGTTTTACATGGGACTGCAGGTAATCCTAGTGCAGCAGGAGAACGTCTCGCTACCAACTACAAAGTAAGGCAAGTGGGGGCCCCACAACTCTGGGGGCCCCACTAGGACGTCTAGGGCCACTTACCGTGGGTTTGAGCTCCGTTGTATTCTCCTCGTCAGATTCTAGTGCAACAGGTAAAGATTTCTGTGGCGGGGAAAGGGTTAAGTCTCGCCTCAGGAGTCGCGACTCCCCTTTCTCTCCAAACCGCAAGGTGTCCAGTTTCTGCACGGCGGGCTCGGCGGAGGCTGGTGGCCTCAAGTTCTCCTTGTTCTGAGGTTTGGACCTCAGTCTCTGGACTCCATACATGCGGTCCTCTAGGTGGTGGCCCTCGACTGGGTTCCGGGGCCCGGCTTTGCTGTAATGTCTTTTTTGGGTGTGAATCTCTTGCATATAAGAATCCATCCTCTTCAGCGGCTTCATCTCCATCTCGTAGTTGCTGAGCTTTTCCTCGTCCACCTCCAGGAGCTTGTTCCCGCCAGGACTGTGGTTGTGGGTCCTATGGGAAGTCCACGAGACGGTGGTCGGGGAGTCGGCCCACCGCTCTCTTGGCTTGTGGTTGGAGACCACGTGTTTGTGGCCGGTGCTCTTCATCATGAGGTCTTCAGGGATGGAACAAGGGCCCAGCGGGCTCCCTGCAGACATCCCGACCCTGCTCCCACCGACCTCAACCCAGCTGGTGGGCCTCACATAGTCCCCGGCCCGTCCCTCCAGCAGCATCTGAATGTCCACTCCCCGGTCCTCGTCCACGGACAACTGTCTAGAAAAGTGGGCGCTCTTATTCCTAGACTTGGGTGCTGGCTGCGGTGGGGGCGGGGTGGACGGCGGGCTGCAGAGGGGGCTTCTCATGGGGCTGTCGTCTGGTGTCACGTCTGACGGCGTTGTCCCTTTCCGGTACAGTTCTGGGCTGTCCTGTGGTGGTGGCGTCTCCGTTGAGATGACCTCGATGTCATCACATGAGTTCTGGTGCTTTGGCCTCTGGCACTTTAGCCCTGAGAAGAGAAAATCACAACGTTAGAAATAATTTGTAAAAAAAAAATCCACACAAGTGAAAAACTGCGACATTACCCAAGACGACCAATCAGATGAGGCGTTTATGCATCAGGCCGAGTGGAAGTCAATAGGGCCGAAACTGCACTAGAGGCAGCTCTGTGGACAGGACTCAGTCCTTCTCCTGACAGGCACTCTGGGGGCTCCTCAGTTCTGGGCTCAGTCCTACTCCTGACAGGTACTCTGGGGCCTCCTCAGTTCAGGGCTCAGTCCTACTCCTGACAGGTACTCTGGGGGCTCCTAAGTTCAGGGCTCAGTCCTACTCCTGACAGGTACTCTGGGGGCTCCTCAGTTCTGGGCTCAGTCCTACTCCTGACAGGTACTCTGGGGCCTCGCCAGTTCAGGGCTCAGTCCTTCTCCTGACAGGTACTCTGGGGGCTCCTCAGTTCTGGGCTCAGTCCTCCTGACAGGTACTCTGGGGGCTCCTCAGTTCTGGGCTCAGTCCTCCTGACAGGTACTGTGGGGCTCCTCAGTTCTGGGCTCAGTCCTACTCCTGACAGGTACTCTGGGGCCTCGCCAGTTCAGGGCTCAGTCCTACTCCTGACAGGCACTCTGGGGCTCCTCAGTTCAGGGCTCAGTCCTCCTGACAGGCACTCTCTGGGGGCTCCTCAGTTCAGGGCTCAGTCCTACTCCTGACAGGTACTCTGGGGGCTCCTCAGTTCAGGGCTCAGTCCTACTCCTGACAGGTACTCTGGGGGCTCCTCAGTTCAGGGCTCAGTCCTACTCCTGACAGGCACTCTGGGGGCTCCTCAGTTCTGGGCTCAGTCCTACTCCTGACAGGCACTCTGGGGCCTCGCCAGTTCAGGGCTCAGTCCTACTCCTGACAGGCACTCTGGGGCTCCTCAGTTCAGGGCTCAGTCCTACTCCTGACAGGCACTCTGGGGGCTCCTCAGTTCAGGGCTCAGTCCTACACCTGACAGGTACTCTGGGGGCTCTTCAGTTCAGGGCTCAGTCCTACTCCTGACAGGCACTCTGGGGGCTCCTCAGTTCTGGGCTCAGTCCTACTCCTGACAGGTACTCTGGGGGCTCCTCAGTTCTGGGCTCAGTCCTCCTGACAGACACAATGGGTGCTCCTTAGTTCAGGGCTCAGTCCTCCTGACAGGTACACTCGGGGCTCCACAGTTCAGAGCTCAGTCCTCCTGACAGGCACTCTGGGGGCTCCTCAGTTCAGGGCTCAGTCCTCCTGACAGGTACGCTCGGGGCTCCACAGTTCAGAGCTCAGTCCTCCTGACAGGCACTCTGGGGGCTCCTCAGTTCAGGGCTCAGTCCTCCTCACTAATACTTTGGGGGCCCCTCAGTTTATTTCTGACAAGCCATCGTACACAGCATGCGCCCTTCACCCTGAAATCACTGCGGAGTAGCTATGGCAGAGATTCCTGGCGTCTCGGTTACACGATCCTCGCCCTGACACTGTAGCTCATGAATTATGTACAGATGCTTGGTGCAATTACAGTCACAGAGCGCACGGTACACAACTATGAGTTGGTAATGGATACGGTATCACCCAGAGCCATATGGTGGTGCCGGTCACCGTGTGCCATAGCCTTAGAGAATCATGTATACAGTACGTGCATCCCGGCATTGATGGCCGCAGGGGCGGACCTGTGACAACTCCTAACATCAGAAAAATCTGGTCACAAGCAAGAAAAATGTAAAAGCTGTCACTAAATGGTAAGATGCGCAGTAAACCGGGACTGATAAACTCTGAAATATAGACAGGATATATATGGTGGTGTTCCCCTTTAAATGCAATTGTTACTATTTGATACATTTTAAAATGAAAAGAAACAATTTATACAAGAGAAGCTTTCACTGAGCTGAAGGCCAGTATTCACATCACCCTATAGGTCTAAACCTAGCAGTGCTTATGTCATCCATAGGAGCCTAGGCTCCCCCCCAAAAAAAACGTATACTGTGCGATCTCTTTCAGGTCTATAGGAGTCTATGCAGCCATCTGGGACATGTCATGAGAGTATCTAACGTGCATGCAAAATGTGGTGTGAACACAGCCCTTAGCATAAGACATCTGTTGCTCCAGATTGCTTCCTCGTACATGACTTATAGCGCTGCCCCACGGGGGGTTCATTAATGTGAAGGCGAGGGGCGGTAAGAGGGTAACTGTATCCGATACACTGAAGTGGTAACAGCGCTGGTCATGTGACTGGCAGCCGGGGCAGGATGCTGCTCTTGTGGTAAGAAGCCGACTCTAGGGAGCTCCCGGCTAATAGCCTGCGCGCCTGCCCCTTCCCCCTATCGTTTCAGGATCAGGATTACCTCAGCCTTACGCAGCGTCTTCTCTTAGACACCGAGCTGCCGGCGCTCGGGAGGGACCGGGTCACTCACAAACCGCACCGGGAGTTCAGCACAAATTCCCCCTCACAGCTGCTGCAGCGCCGGCAATTAGGAGCCGCAGAATTCGCGGCACGTAACGCTTTCTATAAATGTCACCTCCCAGATCCCTCTCCGAGCCCGGAAAATGTCTACAGACAGTAAAAGCATCCATGAGCCACTGTATCCGAGCCGTGTGTGATACTGTCTGCTGAGCTGTGTATCTAATCCTATCCTGTGTGATACTGCCTGCTGAGCTGTGTATCTAATCCTGTCCTGTGTGATACTGTCTGCTGAGCTGTGTATCTAATCCTATCCTGTGTGATACTGTCTGCTGAGCTGTGTATCTAATCCTACCCTGTGTGATACTGTCTGCTGAGCTGTGTATCTAATCCTATCCTGTGTGATACTGCCTGCTGAGCTGTGTATCTAATCCTATCCTGTGTGATACTGCCTGCTGAGCTGAGCTGTGTATCTAATCCTATCCTGTGTGATACTGCCTGCTGAGCTGTGTATCTAATCCTATCCTGTGTGATACTGCCTGCTGAGCTGTGTATCTAATCCTATCCTGTGTGATACTGTCTGCTGAGCTGTGTATCTAATCCTATCCTGTGTGATACTGCCTGCTGAGCTGTGTATCTAATCCTATCCTGTGTGATACTGTCTGCTGAGCTGTGTATCTAATCCTGTCCTGTGTGATACTGTCTGCTGAGCTGTGTATCTAATCCTATCCTGTGTGATACTGCCTGCTGAGCTGTGTATCTAATCCTATCCTGTGTGATACTGCCTGCTGAGCTGTGTATCTAATCCTCTCCTGTGTGATACTGTCTGCTGAGCTGTGTATCTAATCCTGTCCTGTGTGATACTGTCTGTTGAGCTGTGTATCTAATCCTATCCTGTGTGATACTGTCTGCTGAGCTGTGTATCTAATCCTATCCTGTGTGATACTGTCTGCTGAGCTGTGTATCTAATCCTATCCTGTGTGATACTGTCTGCTGAGCTGTGTATCTAATCCTATCCTGTGTGATACTGCCTGCTGAGCTGTGTATCTAATCCTGTCCTGTGTGATACTGTCTGCTGAGCTGTGTATCTAATCCTGTCCTGTGTGATACTGTCTGCTGAGCTGTGTATCTAATCCTATCCTGTGTGATACCGTCTGCTGAGCTGTGTATCTAATCCTATCCTGTGTGATACCGTCTGCTGAGCTGTGTATCTAATCCTATCCTGTGTGATACCGTCTGCTGAGCTGTGTATCTAATCCTATCCTGTGTGATACCGTCTGCTGAGCTGTGTATCTAATCCTATCCTGTGTGATACAGTCTGCTGAGCTGTGTATCTAATCCTATCCTGTGTGATACTGTCTGCTGAGCTGTGTATCTAATCCTATCCTGTGTGATACTGTCTGCTGAGCTGTGCATCTAATCCTATCCTGTGTGATACTGTCTGCTGAGCTGTGTATCTAATCCTATCCTGTGTGATACTGTCTGCTGAGCTGTGTATCTAATCCCATCCTGTGTGATACTGTCTGCTGAGCTGTGTATCTAATCCTATCCTGTGTGATACTGTCTGCTGAGCTGTGTATCTAATCCTGTCCTGTGTGATACTGCCTGCTGAGCTGCTGTATCTAATCCTATCCTGTGTGATACGGTCTGCTGAGCTGTGTATCTAATCCTATCCTGTGTGATACTGTCTGCTGAGCTGTGTATCTAATCCTGTCCTGTGTGATACTGCCTGCTGAGCTGCTGTATCTAATCCTATCCTGTGTGATACTGCCTGCTGAGCTGTGTATCTAATCCTGTCCTGTGTGATACTGTCTGCTGAGCTGCTGTATCTAATCCTATCCTGTGTGATACGGTCTGCTGAGCTGTGTATCTAATCCTATCCTGTGTGATACTGTCTGCTGAGCTGTGTATCTAATCCTGTCCTGTGTGATACTGCCTGCTGAGCTGCTGTATCTAATCCTATCCTGTGTGATACTGTCTGCTGAGCTGTGTATCTAATCCTATCCTGTGTGATACTGTCTGCTGAGCTGTGTATCTAATCCCATCCTGTGTGATACAGTCTGCTGCAGCCACTATAAGTAATGCACACCGGTCAGGTTTGCCTTCTCCTCCTGAGGTCAGAGGTCATACAGGGCGAATCTCAGGTATTGATCACCTGATGAATATATTATAACACAGGACGGATCAGGTCCTCATGTGACCCACAGGGGGCGCTGCGGAGATCAGAACCAGGAGGCTGGGGTTCTACGTTATAGAAGTGGGTGGAGCTATGTAAGTGACAGATTGGCTGCGTACCGAGAACGAGGATCCTGAAGGTAAGTGACTAATCGCGGGCCCGGCCGCCAGCGCTGTGGGGGTTCCGGTACTCACCATTTTGCCGGTGCTGGAAGGATGGAGAGAACTCTTTGGCAGCAATCCTGGCGATCTGCGCTTCCTCCTGCGCCTTGAGAGCCGCTGCGGCAGCTGCATCAGCCTTCACCCTGGAATGTGACGTCCTGACCGGAAAAACACAGAAAGCAACAGGTGAAACGGCGACTCAAGCGGTCAGAGCGGAACGGCAGCCCCTTCCACAGTGCGCAACCAGAACCGCTTGTCTACGTAATTCATAAATGCAGAGAAGCGCGACGATTCAAGAGCAACGGATGCCGCGTCCTGTGCAGTCACAGCTTATCTACATAACTGTTACATTGTTGCACAATTTACATACATTGTGTCCTTAAAAAACTAAATCAATAGTTTCAATGGAAGCAAAGTAACCCCCCTCCCCCAAAGCGCAGAAGACACGATCCCGCCATTTCCAAGTTTTTTATCCCTTTTTATTCTTAATACACCACAACCTGCATGCGCCTGTGCAGCCGCCGCCTGGCATTGCGCAGCTGTCACCAGATCTCCATCCGCTGCACAGAAATCCACACAAAGGCAGCGAGTGTGCGGGGCTGTGCGCATCTACTGCTGCGGTCACCAGGCGCGGCTAGCCGATAGTCTGATGTGAGCAGGGGTCTTACACCTTCCAACAGTTCCATTTTTCAGGGACTGTCCAGTGAGTGGGTCCAGGAAAGGGACAAGGCTTGACCTAAAAAGGGGCAATTCTAGGGGTTTTCCCGAGCAGTTTTGTCTAGGATTAGAAAAACATGGCTGCTGACCTCTGAAAACAGCGCCACCCCCTGTCTACAGGTTGTGTGTGGTATTGCAGCTCTGCACCATTCACTTCCATGAAGCTGAGCTGCAATACCAGACACAACCCATGGGCGGGTGTGGCGCTGCTTCAAGTCCCAGCAAACCCTGTCATTGGCGGCACGCTGGGACTTGTGGTTCTCCACCCCCTATGCATAATGTGGAATCTACACGTCTTTCCTGCACGGGAGTCTCTGGGGGGTGTATCAGCCATCGCGCGCTTCCACCAGAGCGCAAGTTGTGTCTGAATTATTAATGTCCGCTGCAGACAGCCGGCTCCTCCTGCAGACTGGGAAATCTGGCATCGCTGGGAGAGAAACCTACGCCAGCTCCAGCCGTGCCACGCGCCTTATGCCACTGCAGCCCTCCACCTACAGTGACCACCTGCCCCTAATCAACCACATCCTTATTAACTGCAGCGACCGGGGGAGACGCGCATAATAATACGAGTAATGAGCACCTGACCTAACGAGCGTCTGCCGTAATTCACCCCTCCCCCACCTATATTACTAAATATGGAAGGATCTCCGCATTCAGCAGTGTAGGAGGTATATACCGCCTTAAATGCCTTGTGGGGGAAGGGAAGTGACAACCTCGGTGTCCTGCTTTATACCTCAAAGCAGTGGTTGTCACTTTTCATTATGATGCCTGTCAAGTAACCAGGAACATGTTCCTCCCCTTCTCAGATCTGGTCAGCCAATCAGCACGGCCGGGGACGGGCAGCGATGCCCACCTACCTCACTGGTGCCTTGGGTGCAATGTCACCTACTGGTTGAGCTTTGATTGTATAGATCTGCCCTGGTCATCGGGGTCCGAGACGCTATGGTTAGGAAACTTGTTTTGCAGGAAGAGTGCCGCAGCTGTCCACAGGTGATGTGAGGTACTGCACTTCAGCCTCATTCCCTTTAATGGAGCGGAGCTGTAGTACCAGACACAACCATGGACAAATGAGGCGCTGCACGGGGGAAGGCAGCCAAGTGCAGGGTGACGTCAGCAGAGACAGGGGTAACACAAGGCGCGGCCCCCTTATTTCCCCGGCCTGCGGCCCCCTGCTCAGTTCTTCCGCCTTCCCCATCAGGATCATCTCCGCTCCACAGCAGCTCATCAGATAACGCTGCACGCACAGATTAAGGGCTTTTTCCCGCAGACGCTCTGCGCGCTGAAAGGCAGCAATTAAGCTGTTAGCCTGTCTAAGCCAACGCGCTTCCCTGTGTAACCCGAGGCACGTCCAGCGCATGGCGCGCAGGACGCATCTGACAACCCGACACCTGGTGGATGCAAGGGCTTATCTTTCAGGAATGTAACTGATAACTCTCAGCAGCAATAATCTCCATGATGGGAGTGATGTTCCATGATTATCATCAGTCCTGCTGCATGGAAGGGAGGGCGAACCCATTAAAGGTAAAGCCTATAAAATCCACCACACTGACACTCGGGGTACAGGATAAGGACACTGACACTCGGGGTACAGGATAAGGACACTGACACTCGGGGTACAGGATAAGGACACTGACACTCGGGGTGCAGGATAAGGACGCCGACACTCGGGGTGCAGGGTAATGACGCCGACACTCGGGGTGCAGGATAAGGACACCGACACTCGGGGTACAGGATAATGACGCTGACACTCGGGGTGCAGGGTAATGACGCTGACACTCGGGGTGCAGGGTAATGACGCCGACACTCGGGGTGCAGGGTAATGACGCCGACACTCGGGGTGCAGGATAAGGACGCCGACACTCGGGGTGCAGGATAATGACGCTGACACTCGGGGTGCAGGGTAATGACGCTGACACTCGGGGTGCAGGGTAATGACGCCGACACTCGGGGTGCAGGGTAATGACGCCGACACTCGGGGTGCAGGATAAGGACGCCGACACTCGGGGTGCAGGGTAATGACGCCGACACTCGGGGTGCAGGGTAATGACGCCGACACTCGGGGTACAGGATTATGACGCCGACACTCGGGGTACAGGATAATGACGCTGACACTCGGGGTGCAGGGTAATGACGCCGACACTCGGGGTGCAGGGTAATGAGGCCGACACCTGGGGTACAGGATTAGGACGCCGACACTCGGGGTACAGGATTATGACGCCAACACTCGGGGTACAGGGTAATGACGCCGACACTCGGGGTGCAGGGTAATGACGCCGACACTCGGGGTGCAGGATTATGACGCCGACACTCGGGGTGCAGGATAAGGACACCGACACTCGGGGTGCAGGGTAATGACGCCGACACTCGGGGTGCAGGGTAATGACGCCGACACTCGGGGTGCAGGGTAATGACGCCGACACTCGGGGTGCAGGGTAATGACGCCGACACTCGGGGTGCAGGATAAGGACGCCGACACTCGGGGTGCAGGGTAATGACGCCGACACTCGGGGTGCAGGGTAATGACGCCGACACTCGGGGTACAGGATTACGACGCCGACACTCGGGGTGCAGGGTAATGGTGCACTGAAGCTCTTCCCAGGTTGGTGGTTTCTGTGAGGCTCATTAGTTCTAATACAGGGGGATGTAGACGTGCCCCTCTCTCTTTTCCTCCATTTATCTCTCTCTTCCCTTCTATTTTGCTCTCTTTTCTTGCGCTCTCTCCATTTCTTATGTTACAAATAAACCTACTGATGCACTCTGATACAGGTTGACAGATGTAGCAGAGCTGGTTGTGTCGGTTCCCTGCTCTTTTTGTGCGCCGCCCTATGAATACATGCTGCTCTCATTACACACTGAGCTCTGCTGCATCTGCTTTCTACTAAGACACTCTCGTACAAGGATCTGCCATGATATAATTCCCACTAGAAAAACGCAGAAGGTGAAGAAGACGGAGTAATAAGCCATGTGGGATCAATACTGGTGCGGTGTCTAATCTGACGACTGCAGCAACCAATGAGGGCAGCCGCTGCTCTATCCTAATATGGAGCCCTCCAGCGGGTTCTAATGCAGCGCAATTTGGGCGTCTCCACCTGCGGCGGCCTCTTCTTCCCACCTGTAGAGTGCACACGAGGTCCATGTACAGAATGCGACAAGCTGCATGACTCCCGCTCAGCGCCCGTCATCTCCTCCCACCTCTTTTCTGGGAATGGAGACGGCCATCTGCTCACTTTCTCCCGGAATCTTACGTCGTCGCCTCCAGCTTTGGACCTAATCAATTACAGCACAGGGAAGGTTCCACTAAGAGTCTGTTCAGATGGTGCAGTAAATGAACCGCACTGAGGCCTTTATAGAACGCGTTTCGGATTTAGTTTTAGGTCTCATGCCCATGGCCATGTCCAGATTTCGGTCCTCAGAATACGGACAGCTTCCATGTGCGTCTCATCAACAGGACCATTCTCATCCACAACACGGACAAGAACAGGAAAATCCAGTCGTGTGAATGAGCCCTAAACCTGATCGACTGAATACACAGAATAGCTGAGAGCATCTCGCTGAATCGGATTATTCTGCAAATTAAGATCGTCCACCAGAACGCCCGTCCACCAGAACGCCCGCCCACTCTCCTCCGTCCACCAGAACGCCCGCCCACCCTCCTCCGTCCACCAGAACGCCCGCCCGCCCACTCTCCTCAGTCCACCAGAACGCCCGCCCACCCTCCTCCGTCCACCAGAACGCCCGCCCACTCTCCTCCGTCCACCAGAACGCCCGTCCACTCTCCTCCGTCCACCAGAACGCCCGCCCACCCTCCTCCGTCCACCAGAACGCCCGTCCACCCTCCTCCGTCCACCAGAACGCCCGTCCACTCTCCTCCGTCCACCAGAACGCCCGTCCACTCTCCTCCGTCCACCAGAACGCCCGTCCACTCTCCTCCGTCCACCAGAACGCCCGTCCACTCTCCTCCATCCAACAGAACGCCCGTCCACCCTCCTCCGTCCACCAGAACGCCCGTCCACCCTCCTCCGTCCACCAGAACGCCCGTCCACTCTCCTCCGTCCACCAGAACGCCCGTCCACTCTCCTCCATCCAACAGAACGCCCGTCCACCCTCCTCCGTCCACCAGAACGCCCGTCCACTCTCCTATCTACTAGAACGCCCGTCCACTCTCCTCCGTCCACCAGAACGCCCGTCCACTCTCCTATCTACTAGAACGCCCGTCCACTCTCCTATCTACTAGAACGCCCGTCCACTCTCCTCCGTCCACCAGAACGCCCGTCCACTCTCCTATCTACTAGAACGCCCATCCACTCTCCTATCTACTAGAACGCCCGTCCACTCTCCTCCATCCAACAGAACGCCCATCCACTCTCCTATCTACTAGAACGCCCGTCCACTCTCCTCCATCCAACAGAACGCCCATCCACTCTCCTATCTACTAGAACGCCCGTCCACTCTCCTCCATCCAACAGAACGCCCATCCACTCTCCTATCTACTAGAACGCCCGTCCACTCTCCTCCATCCAACAGAACGCCCGTCCACTCTCCTATCTACTAGAACGCCCGTCCACCCTCCTCCATCCAACAGAACGCCCGTCCACTCTCCTCCGTCCACCAGAACGCCCGTCCACTCTCCTCCATCCAACAGAACGCCCGTCCACTCTCCTATCTACTAGAATGCCCGTCCACCCTCCTCCATCCAACAGAACGCCCGTTCACTCTCCTATCTACTAGAACGCCCGTCCACTCTCCTCCGTCCACTCTCCTCCGTCCACCAGAACGCCCGTCCACTCTCCTCCGTCCACCAGAACGCCCGTCCACTCTCCTCCGTCCACCAGAACGCCCGTCCACTCTCCTCCGTCCACCAGAACGCCCGTCCACCCTCCTCCGTCCACCAGAACGCCCGTCCACTCTCCTCCGTCCACCAGAACGCCCGTCCACTCTCCTCCGTCCACCAGAACGCCCATCCACTCTCCTCCGTCCACCAGAACGCCCATCCACCCTCCTTTCTACTAGAACGCCCGTCCACTCTCCTCCGTCCACCAGAACGCCCATCCACTCTCGCCCGTCCACCAGAACGCCCATCCACTCTCCTCCGTCCACCAGAACGCCCGTCCACTCTCCTCCGTCCACCAGAACGCCCGTCCACTCTCCTCCGTCCACCAGAACGCCCATCCACCCTCCTTTCTACTAGAACGCCCGTCCACTCTCCTCCGTCCACCAGAACGCCCATCCACTCTCCTCCGTCCACCAGAACGCCCATCCACTCTCGCCCGTCCACCCTCCTTTCTACTAGAACGCTTCTCAATCACTTTCCTCCCCCTTACACGATGTCCTACAGCATTGTCCGTGCGGTAGAGGAGGTGTTGTGTTATACGTGTAGTGACCTTGATATTCTATAGGTAAGAAAACAATTTTAATGTAAATTATATGCAAATTATCAATCACGGAAAAACCTCAGTTAGATTTTAACTCTTAGTGTGCAGCACAGCGATGACACCACATGTCACACACTGTAAGTGATGACATCACAACATGATTCATAGTAATAGGACAAGGCATGTAGAAGACATCGGGAGGCGATGACATGAAGAATGTGACTCCTGGGACGTGTCATGGACGCCTGACTGTGCCGAGTGATGCCTCAGCTGAGAGGAGGTCGACTCTTATCCGGTAAGTGGGTGAGCGGCGAGTGTCACTGCCGGGAGGTCGCGGGGTCACCAGGCGGTAACCCATGATCCAGCCTCGAACGTCTTCTCTCTATCCGGACATTATTCAAGCCGACATCACGTTCCACATATGGCCCTCTCACCCACAGCTCTACCAGTGCGTGTCAGTCTTCCCTGCAGTTATGGAATTCTATTCCATATATATTAGGATGAACAAAGATAGAAATTCTGTTCACGTAGGGAAAGCTGCATTCATATAAAAATGATAACACTGCCATGACACCCAGCTTTTCCAGACTTCTAAACACTAAATGTGCCCAGTCACATAGCGATATATTATCTAGACCTATGGAGGGGGCCCACGACCTTCACTAACAGGGGCCCGAATGCTCTAAGACCACCTGTAAGGTGAAACAAACCCTTCCTACTGCTAATGTGGGGACACAAGGCTGATATGCTGAGACCTGTGGTGCCTGTTGACCCCATTTATTTTCCTACCCAGGCGGTGGCGCTTTCTATCAGGGCGAGGCTGACGGTCGTCAGGGGGGTCTTCAGGTCGATAGCTCTGGGGTCACTGACCCAGATTAAGCCCCTCCACGCTGCCCATCTACACCTTCCCCGTTCAATCAATATATTTCAGATCACACGTAAAATAACCGGTCAGCTCTGAGAGATAACTGATAAAACATCAGCTGCAGCAGCACAGAGTATTTCAGGAGAACAGGCTGACCATTACATTATAATAGTGACATCACCAGCTCAGAAACACAGGATTTCTGATGACCTTGTGTTAGGTTACATACATGGAGAACTATACAGTCAGGTACCCCAAGCAGCACAGAGTATTTCAGGAGAACAGGCTGACCATTACATTATAATAGTGACATCACCAGTTCAGAAACACAGGATTTCTGATGACCTTGTGTTAGGTTACATACATGGAGAACTATACAGTCAGGTACCCCAAGCAGCACAGAGGATTTCAGAAGAGGAGTGTGCTGATCTTGTGGAGGTCACAGGGTGAGAGTTACATAGTGGAAGGCGCAGGGCCCCCAGCAGCACAGAGGATTTCAGGAGAGCAGTGCGCTGATCTTGTGGAGGTCACACTCACAGGATAAGAGTTACATAGTGGAAGGAGCAGGGTCCTCCCAGCAGCACAGAGGATGTCAGGAGAGCAGTGTGATGCTCTTGTGGAGGTCACAGGATGAGAGTTACATAGTGGAAGGAGCAGGGTCCCCAGCAGCACAGAGGATTTCAGGAGAGGAGTGCGCTGATCTTGTGGAGGTCACAGGATGAGAGTTACATAGTGGAAGGAGCAGGGTCCCCAGCAGCACAGAGGATTTCAGGAGAGGAGTGCGCTGATCTTGTGGAGGTCACAGCATGAGAGTTACATAGTGGAAGGAGCAGGATCCCCAGCAGCACAGAGGATTTCAGGAGAGGAGTGCACTGATCTTGTGGAGGTCACAGGATGAGAGTTACATAGTGGAAGGAGCACGGCCCCAGCAGCACAGAGGATTTCAGGAGAGGAGTGCGCTGATCCTGTGGAGGTCACAGGATGAGAGTTACATAGTGGAAGAAGCAGGATCCCAGCAGCACAAAGGATTTCAGGAGAGGAGTGTGCTGATCTTGTGGAGGTCACAGGATGAGAGATACATAGTGGAAGAAGAAGGGTCCTCCCAGCAGCACAGAGGATTTCAGGAGAGGAGTGTGCTGATCTTGTGGAGGTCACAGGATGAGAAATACATAGTGGTCGGAGCAGGATCCTCCCAGCAGCACAAAGGATTTCAGGAGAGGAGTGTGCTGATCTTGTGGAGGTCCCAGGATGAGAGTTACATAATGGTCGGAGCAGGGTCCTCCCAGCAGTACAGAGGATTTCAGGATAGCAGTGTGCTGATCTTGTGGTAGCAGGATCACTATCACACCCTTACATGTGTCACTCCGGGGCTCCATGCTCTCCGATTGCCGGGGCCACAATGACTCTCACTCTGCCTCATCACATCACTCGTTCCTGTAGATAGTTGCCATCTGGACAGCACCCGTCTCCTTTATAAAGCAGGCCTCCCCCACCCCCTGCTGCAAATTCAGCACATTTCTAGACCTTTGCGGCTGTGGAACTACAGGTCCCAGCATGAACACCTATGATCTTCTTTGCAGGCAGGAGAGGGTCTGTCCGATCGCTGCAGAGTCGCCACTTCTCTAGAAGCGATGGGCTCTTGACGTTTTGTGATTAGCTCCAAATTAACCAAACTATGGAGGAACTCCACAAATCAGACGGCGGGATGGATCAGCGGCAACTAGGAGGATTGCACTACTACTCCCAACATCTCGCTCCAGCCTGCAAGTTACAGTCCATGCCCGGGAGGAGTTCTCCTTTAATTTACTCATAACTAAACGCACTCTTCGGGTGCTGGGCGGCCTCTCCCCTGACCCAGAAATGGCCAACTGTCCAGGTTATGTCAAGAGAGAAGCAGCTAGTAAGAACATATGGCGCCACTTATCTCCTAGCAAAACAGATCAGTATAAATGTATCTGATGTGTACGGGTCTCGGCCCCTGGAAGTAGCAAATATCTGACGGGGGCTAGAAGAGAGGAGCGCCCCCTGCAGTATAACAGGACACACAAAAGCCTCGTTTGCCCCCCTGTGTGGGAACTCCCCGGCCTGTAATATGTGCATCCGGCGTATAGCAGAATACAGACCGTGCAGGAGCAGCAAACCCGAGCCATTCACCCCCCGAAACTAACACGGATAATGAAAGAGACAATCACCGCAACATCAAACTGTAAACCGCTACATAACGTCACCACAATATAGTGAAATCGTACAGAAAACGGGGCACTGCAATACAGGAGGGAACAGGTCAGTGTGAATGAGGCAGTATTATAGTAGTTATATTCTTGTACATAGGAGCAGTATTATAGTAGTTATATCCCTGTACATAGGAGCAGTATTATAGTAGTTATATTCTTGTACATAGGAGCAATATTATAGTAGTTATATTCTTGTACATAGGAGGCAGTATTATAGTAGTTATATTCTTGTACATAGGAGCAGTATTATAGTAGTTATATCCCTGTACATAGGAGCAGTATTATAGTAGTTATATTCCTGTACATAGGAGGCAGTATTATAGTAGTTATATTCTTGTACATAGGATGCAGTATTATAGTAGTTATATTCTTGTACATAGGAGCAGTATTATAGTAGTTATACTCTTGTACATAGGAGCAGTATTATAGTAGTTATATTCTTGTACATAGGAGGCAGTATTATAGTAGTTATATTCTTGTACATAGGAGCAGTATTATAGTAGTTATATTCTTGTATATAGGAGCAGTATTATAGTAGTTATATTCTTGTACATAGGAGGCAGTATTATAGTAGTTATATTCTTGTACATAGGAGCAGTATTATAGTAGTTATATTCTTGTACATAGGAGGCAGTATTATAGTAGTTATATTCTTGTACATAGGAGCAGTATTATAGTAGTTATATTCTTGTACATAGGAGCAGTATTATAGTAGTTATATTCTTGTACATAGGAGCAGTATTATAGTAGTTATATTCCTGTACATAGGAGGAGTATTATAGTAGTTATATTCTTGTACATAGGAGCAGTATTATAGTAGTTATATTCTTGTACATAGGAGCAGTATTATAGTAGTTATATTCTTGTACATAGGAGGAGTATTATAGTAGTTATATTCTTGTACATAGGAGCAGTATTATAGTAGTTATATTCTTGTACATAGGAGCAGTATTATAGTAGTTATATTCTTGTACATAGGAGGCAGTATTATAGTAGTTATATTCTTGTACATAGGAGGCAGTATTATAGTAGTTATATTCTTGTACATAGGGGGCAGTATTATAGTAGTTATATTCTTGTACATAGGAGCAGTATTATAGTAGTTATATTCTTGTACATAGGAGCAGTATTATAGTAGTTATATTCTTGTACATAGGAGCAGTATTATAGTAGTTATATTCTTGTATATAGGAGCAGTATTATAGTAGTTATATTCTTGTACATAGGAGGCAGTATTATAGTAGTTATATTCTTGTACATAGGAGCAGTATTATAGTAGTTATATTCTTGTACATAGGAGCAGTATTATAGCAGTTATATTCTTGTACATAGGAGCAGTATTATAGTAGTTATATTCTTGTACATAGGAGGCAGTATTATAGTAGTTATATTCTTGTACATAGGAGCAGTATTATAGTAGTTATATTCTTGTACATACGAGCAGTATTATAGTAGTTATATTCTTATACATAGAAGGCAGTATTATAGTAGTTATATTCTTGTACATAGGAGCAGTATTATAGTAGTTATATTCTTGTACATAGGAGCAGTATTATAGTAGTTATATTCTTATACATAGAAGGCAGTATTATAGTAGTTATATTCTTATACATAGAAGGCAGTATTATAGTAGTTATAGGGCTGCAGCGATTAAATCTACGTTATCGATAATGATTTAAAGTAAAAGTTACTGCCGGTTAAAGAATACTGCTGTGAGCGGCGGGGCCAGGGCTGTTATGGGGAGGGGGATCTGTGGATGGCACAATATTAATGCTTATGTTGCCCTGCGTATAAAATAATGATCCTCTCTCTGCGCGCTGACTTCTTATAGAGATTGTGTCTATAATCAGAAGCTAATCTAAGCAGGCAGAGCCGCAGTATAAAGCATGGAGGATAAATTATCAGTATGAGCCTCTGGGAGAACAAGAGTCCAATTTCACAGACCCCAGCAAACTATACAGATAGGATGGAATTCTTGGTCATAGCTGTGAGTGAATGCAGAGCTGTAGTGTAAAGCAATGGCCTGAGCCGGTGATAGGACCGGAGCTGGATTTCCGACTACCTTAGATTCCAACAGACAATGCACCTGAGGTTGAGTCACTAATCACAATTGCCAACATACGCGGCAATGAGTACTTCTCAGAAGTGGAGGAACACATGCAATTCATAATATATGGAGACGGTTCAGGCCGTACAGTGTGAAAACCCCTTCTAGCCTAATGCTACTCAAAGCTGAGGGTTTGTTACAATGTTTTTAGTCTAGACAATCTTTTATATACAAATCTTTCTCCTGTTGTCATAGTTCACTACAATGTAACAGCTTGGAGTCCAGGCCGTTCATCTCAGAGGATTGGATACACTGTAACACACCCTCAGCTGTGAGATGAACACACAGGGACATTTCAATAGGATAAAACCAATCTTTAAATATAAAACAGACCCCATCCTTTTGCATCTGAGCAAAATGAAACCTATGTAGGCGATCTGATGATGAGAGTGATAGTGCGATAGATTTTCTGTTTCCACACACCAGTATAGACTGATACTGGTGTGACTGGTCAGAAATCAGAGGTGGCGCGGACCCTAGGCCGGGCTATCTGACCACTCATCCTGCCTCTTCTGTAACACCGGTGGGCGGCACGGCGAGGGGATTGCGGAGGATGCCACCCTGACTCTGCAGCAAGGTGATTCCGGAGGGCAGACGCCTGGCAGCACAGAATAATGCTGTAATGGATTAGGAGGAGGGGAACTGGGTCAAGTGGAGGAATTCCCCGTCTGCAGTCAGGTGTGGGGGCGGCCGACATGTCCGTAACAGGACGCAGCAAGCAGAAGGACGCGGCAGGAGGCTAAACGTCAGGTCACAACTGCGGCGGCATACCCAACCGGAACAGGCCATGCACGTATATAATGTAGAAGGGCCCTTTCCCACATGCCAATGAGCATTGCTGCATATAACGGAGATGCAAATGGTCGTTTGTTGGGCGATTGCATGTTTTGCGGCACCTCTCCCAATTTAAACGGATCTGCCCCAACAATATGCAAACTGCATTGTGGATGAATGATCGTAATAATGATCATTCATCGCCATCCTCAAGACGATTGCCGCATAGCGCCAATGAGCATGTGGCGTCAGTCTGCCCATGTAAAAGGAACCCAACATCCAACTCCTGGGCCCCGATGCAAAATCTGTACCAGGGCCCCCGACTTACCACGTGTCATTTATCATACTGGTAGGAAGGGATATTGGGCCCCAAGGATTTAGGCCTGCTGCCCCTGTACCCCCTATAGCAGTGATGGTGAACCTTTTTAAGACCGAATGCCCAAACTGTAACCCAAAACCCACTTATTTATCGTAAAGTGCCAACACGGCAATTTACCCTGAATACAACAGTCCAATATAGTATATCTTCCATGTACTTTATCATTTAGCTATAATATCCTGCCTGCATTCCAATGCGCTGCCTGTGCTGTCCATAGTGCGCCCTGCACTGATGAATGGCAGGAAATGTCTAAGGCATATTGGTCCACCTTAGACTTTTTCCATGGTGTGGGTGCCCACAGAGAGGGCTCTGAGTGCCGCCTCTGGCACCCGTGCCATAGGTTCGCCAAAACTGCCCTATAGCTACGTCTTTACCTATGGCGTATACATATGGCAGCCATGATAACGATCTCATCCACACAAATACATGAAGAACATGTCACAAGCTTCACACTCTGCCCGGTGATACCCCTGGCGTATAGCGAGGCCGGGGGGGACTGCACCCGGGAGGGGGCCGGGGGACTGCACCCGGGAGGGGGCCGGGGGACTGCACCCGGGAGGGGGCCGGGGGACTGCACCCGGGAGGGGGCCGGGGGACTGCACCCGGGAGGGGGCCGGGGGACTGCACCCGGGAGGGGGCCGGGGGCCTGCACCCGGGAGGGGGCCGGGGGCCTGCACCCGGGAGGGGGCCGGGGGCCTGCACCCGGGAGGGGGCCGGGGGCCTGCACACGGGAGGGGGCCGGGGGCCTGCACACGGGAGGGGGCCGGGGGCCTGCACACGGGAGGGGGCCGGGGGCCTGCACCCGGGAGGGGGCCGGGGGCCTGCACCCGGGAGGGGGCCGGGGGCCTGCACCCGGGAGGGGGCCGGGGGCCTGCACCCGGGAGGGGGCCGGGGGCCTGCACCCGGGAGGGGGCCGGGGGCCTGCACCCGGGAGGGGGCCGGGGGCCTGCACCCGGGAGGGGGCCGGGGGCCTGCATCCGGGAGGGGGCAGGGGGCCTGCATCCGGGAGGGGTGTGGACGGCAGGTTTCGTCTCGCTCATCTGCAGATATGGCTGCCTTCATTACCCGCATTTATTATTTTACTGTAATAAGAGACCATTATCTGCGGTCAGGAGGGGGAGCCCAACGACCCCTCTACGCCCACAAATCCCGCTCCCAGGTCGCCCCGTCCTCACCTGGAGGCTGCGATCTCGGCTTTCTGCTTGGCAATGTTACTGGCCCTCTCGGCTTGCTCCACGGCCCGGTCCACCTTCTCCCGGATCTTGCTGGCTCTGAGAGGGATCAGGTTCTTCCTCTTGCCGCTCACCAGGACATTTTGCTTGTATTTCCCTTCCTCCTTCGTCCCATCAGGAAAAGTCATGCATCCGTACCCGTGCCTCTTATTATTGGCCCACTCCCCCTCGTACTTCAGACCGTCCGAGCGCTGACTTACGCCAAAACCCGAGCGCTTGTCGTGCTTCCATTCCCCCATGTAGACCTCGGTGGTGGTGGCGTCGATGTCATCCTCGATGACCGAGAGCTCCGTCTCGCCCTCGCCCAGGCTGATGGTGGAGTTGATGTCGCTTGCGGTGGAGCTCACGGTGCTCATGCCGGCTTCACTGCGGAACGAGCTCTGTTTGCTCCGCTGGCTGGCGAGGGAGCTCTTTGATTCGGACTTGCGCAGCTTCAGGCCACTGAGGATGGACCTCCTGAAGATTCCCTTCTTCTTGTTCTTTAACATCTCAGCGTCACTGTGGGCCATCAACACAAACCCCCCTCGAGAGACAGCCGGGCTGCCCGCCACCCCGCAGGAGGCATCCGGATGCATCGCCGTCCCGTTGGTGTGCTCGCTGCGGAGGGAGTTTATAGAGGTCCGAAGGGGGGAGCGGATAACGGCAGCCATTCCATATGGGACGCTCTGGCGCACTCCATAGCCCTGGCGTATTCCTGCCGCCCACTGACCTTGGTAAGTACCTGGAAGACACAGAGATGGGGGTCAGTATGGCATCGCACGCCGACCTACACATTCTAAAAATATCTGGTTATGACCCACTGTCAGCATTCACTCTGAGCAAGAGCAAACTGTCATGATGTCATTTACATATCATGATATACAAGACATCGTCCCATGACAATGAAAAAGTAACAACACAGTAAAACCGGAAAGAACAATAGTCTCCGATACAGAGCTCCAAATCCTCTGCATCAACACAGAAAATATTCAAACTACTAAAGTCACCACTAGAGGGAGCTCACTACATACAGATTATACAGTCACCACTAGAGGGAGCTCACTACATACAGATTATACATCCACCACTAGAGGGAGCTCATTACATACAGATTATACAGCCACCACTAGAGGGAGCTCATTACATACAGATTATACAGTCACCACTAGAGGGAGCTCACTACATACAGATTATACAGCCACCACTAGAGGGAGCTCACTACATACAGATTATACAACCACCACTAGAGGGAGCTCACTACATACAGATTATACAGCCACCACTAGGGGGAGCTCACTACATACAGAGTATACAGCCACCACTAGAGGGAGCTCACTGCATACAGATTATACAGCCACCACTAGGGGGAGCTCACTACATACAGATTATACAGCCACCACTAGGGGGAGTTCACTACATACAGATTATACAGCCACCACTAGGGGGAGTTCACTACATACAGATTATACAGCCACCACTAGGGGGAGTTCACTACATACAGATTATACAACCACCACTAGAGGGAGCTCACTACATACAGATTATACAGCCACCACTAGAGGGAGCTCACTGCATACAGATTATACAGCCACCACTAGAGGGAGCTCACTACATACAGATTATACAGCCACCACTAGAGGGAGCTCACTACATACAGATTATACAGCCACCACTAGAGGGAGCTCACTACATACAGATTATACAGCCACCACTAGAGGGAGCTCACTACATACAGATTATACAGCCACCACTAGAGGGAGCTCACTACATACAGATTATACAGTCACCACTAGAGGGAGCTCACTGCATACAGATTATACAGCCACCACTAGAGGGAGCTCACTACATACAGATTATACAGCCACCACTAGAGGGAGCTCACTACATACAGATTATACAACCACCACTAGAGGGAGCTCACTACATACAGATTATACAGCCACCACTAGGGGGAGCTCACTACATACAGAGTATACAGCCACCACTAGAGGGAGCTCACTGCATACAGATTATACAGCCACCACTAGGGGGAGCTCACTACATACAGATTATACAGCCACCACTAGGGGGAGTTCACTACATACAGATTATACAGCCACCACTAGGGGGAGTTCACTACATACAGATTATACAGCCACCACTAGGGGGAGTTCACTACATACAGATTATACAACCACCACTAGAGGGAGCTCACTACATACAGATTATACAGCCACCACTAGAGGGAGCTCACTGCATACAGATTATACAGCCACCACTAGAGGGAGCTCACTACATACAGATTATACAGCCACCACTAGAGGGAGCTCACTACATACAGATTATACAGCCACCACTAGAGGGAGCTCACTACATACAGATTATACAGCCACCACTAGAGGGAGCTCACTACATACAGATTATACAGCCACCACTAGAGGGAGCTCACTACATACAGATTATACAGTCACCACTAGAGGGAGCTCACTGCATACAGATTATACAGCCACCACTAGAGGGAGCTCACTACATACAGATTATACAGCCACCACTAGAGGGAGCTCACTACATACAGATTATACAGCCACCACTAGAGGGAGCTCACTACATACAGATTATACAGTCACCACTAGAGGGAGCTCTCTACATACAGATTATACAGCCGCCACTAGAGGGAGCTCACTACATACCGATTATACAGTCACCACTAGGGGGAGCTCACTACATACAGATTATACAGCCACCACTAGAGGGAGCTCACTACATACAGATTATACAGTCACCACTAGAGGGAGCTCACTACATACAGATTATACAGCCACCACTAGAGGAAGCTCACTACATACAGGTTATACAGCCACCACTAGAGGGAGCTCTCTACATACAGATTATACAGCCACCACTAGAGGGAGCTCACTACATACAGATTATACAGTCACCACTAGAGGGAGCTCACTACATACAGATTATACAGCCACCACTAGGGGGAGCTCACTACATACAGATTATACAGCCACCAGTAAAGGGAGCTTACTACATACAGATTATACAGACACCACTAGAGGGTGCACACTACATACAGATTATACAGTCACCACTAGAGGGAGCTCTCTACATACAGATTATACAGTCACCACTAGAAGGAGCTCTCTACATACATATTATACAGTCACCACTAGAGGGAGCTCACTACATACAGATTATACAGCCACCACTAGAGGGAGCTCACTACATACAGATTATACAGCCACCACTAGAGGGAGCTCACTGCATACATATTATACAGTCACCACTAGAGGGAGCTTACTACATACAGATTATACAGTCATCACCAGAGGGAGCTCACTGCATACAGATTATACAGCCACCACTAGAGGGAGCTCACTACATACAGATTATACAGCCACCACTAGGGGGAGCTCACTACATACAGATTATACAGCCACCACTAGAGGGAACTCACTACATACAGATTATACAGCCACCACTAGAGGGAGCTCACTACATACAGATTATACAGCCACCACTAGAGGGAGCTCACTGCATACATATTATACAGTCACCACTAGAGGGAGCTCACTACATACAGATTATACAGTCATCACCAGAGGGAGCTCACTACATACATATTATACAGCCACCACTAGAGGGAGCTCACTACATACAGATTATACAGCCACCACTAGAGGGAGCTCACTACATACAGATTATACAGTCACCACTAGAGGGAGCTCACTACATACAGATTATACAGCCACCACTAGAGGGAGCTCACTACATACAGATTATACAGTCACCACTAGAGGGAGCTCCCTACATACAGATTATACAGCCACCACTAGAGGGAGCTCATTACTCAGGAAGCATGTTGCTGGCGCTATGTTGGTACCAAAAAGGTCACAGAGTTCCATTACCAGTATAAGACGTACCCTTTATAACTGTCAAAATTACCCCAAGTTAGTGAAAGAAACTGATATTGCAGGGAGTCAGAGGCGCCGAGACCCTGGTGGTCTGAAAGGGGAAAAAATACTTGCCCTTACTGCTTCCCCTGCCGACTATTGGCCCTGCCTATAAAACGTAATAGCGGCCCCGATAAGGGCGATCCGGTGTCAGGAACCTTCTATATATCCCTAGGGTGCCCTGAGAAGGGATCAAGACCACCAGACAGAACCTGATCAAATAAATCAATAATTCTTATGTTGTCAATAGTCTTTATGTTCACAAAAATCAGCAAAAAATGAATATATAAGATTGTATTGAAAGTACAGATGTCCGAGTGATACCCAGATGATCACCTATCCACCATGCAACCAAAAAAAACGAAACTTTTTGTCTGCTATTGGGCAAAAACCATTTGTCCTATACTAAATCGAGTGTGCGGATTACAAATCCGGTCAGAATTGTTGTAACACGTCACGAAATGTTGCTCTGCATAAGTATGTCTAAGTGAATGAAGCACTTGGAAAGCATTGAATAGAGTTTTACTCCAACCATTTCCTGATCTACATCAAAGTTTGCGCAGTAAACAGTGTCTGAAAATGTAATAGAATGATAACATTTCAAAAAGTCTTGTTTTTCAGTTTAAAAGTCTGACTTGAGCGAGGCCCAGTGCTGGTAAATGTGCTTCAGGCTTCTGCTTTTGCGTTTGTGAACGGTCATACTTTCCCGTTGCATCAACCAGCAGTAGTCGCCATCATGTTGGGATTCCCGCGGCCTTGATACCTGTACTCCATTGTAGAAATATCTTTATGGAACCGCTCTCCATGTTCATCACTTACGTGTACCAAATTGGGTGGGAAAAAGTCAAGATGGGAATGTAAGAAATGCACTCTCACTGACATCCGGCAGCCAAGTTGTTCATGTGCTGTAAGCAGGTTGTCTACTAGTTCAGCAGAGTCTGCAGCTCGTCTGTTCCCAAGGAAGTTCTGCACTACGAGCACAAACGCATCCCGAGCTGCAAGACGCACTCGCTTTGTCAGATTCTTGCGATGATCAGAAGTAGTGTATTTGCCACATATGTAGCAGAAATTGTCTGGATCGTTAACACATTTGCATTTATCCATTTTAAAGGGAGTTTGTCACCTCTATATGACCATATACAGCACTTACCTGGCGCTGCAGCAAAACCTATACAGGATGGTAACGGTACCTTTGTTATTTTCTTTAGACGTCCAGAAGCAGGAAAAACGACGTTTATTTCATATGCAAATGAGCACTCGCAAGTGCCCAGGGGCGGCGTTCCGTGTGTAGGTGCCCAGGGGCGGCGTTCCGTGTGTAGGTGCCCAGGGGCGGCGTTCCGTGTGTAGGTGCCCAGGGGCGGCGTTCCGTGTGTAGGTGCCCAGGGGCGGCGTTCCGTGTGTAGGTGCCCAGGGGCGGCGTTCCGTGTGTAGGTGCCCAGGGGCGGCGTTCCGTGTGTAGGTGCCCAGGGGCGGCGTTCCGTGTGTAGGTGCCCAGGGGCGGCGTTCCGTGTGTAGGTGCCCAGGGGCGGCGTTCCGTGTGTAGGTGCCCAGGGGCGGCGTTCCGTGTAGTAGGTGCCCAGGGGCGGCGTTCCGTGTAGTGGGTGCCCAGGGGCGGCGTTCCGTGTAGTGGGTGCCCAGGGGCGGCGTTCCGTGTAGTGGGTGCCCAGGGGCGGCGTTCCGTGTAGAGGGTGCCCAGGGGCGGGGTTCCGTGTAGTGGGTGCCCGGGGGCGGCGTTCCGTGTAGTGGGTGCCCAGGGGCGGCGTTCCGTGTAGTGGGTGCCCAGGGGCAGCGTTCCGTGTGTAGGTGCCCAGGGGCGGCGTTCCGTGTAGTGGGTGCCCAGGGGCGGCGTTCCGTGTGTAGGTGCCCAGGGGCGGCGTTCCGTGTAGTGGGTGCCCAGGGGCGGCGTTCCGTGTGTAGGTGCCCAGGCTGCTCTGCCTTTTTTAACCGTTACTCCTCCCCCAGCCTTTGCTCGCCTTTCTATTCCCTTGTATCATCCCTAGGTCCGGCCGAGATCCCGTGCCTGCGCACTGCTTTGCCGGCTGGCGCATGCACACTGCAATGCCCATTTTGGGTACGGCATCAATTCAACTAGTGCGCATGCGCCAGCCGGCAAAGCAGTGCGCAGGCACGGGATCTCGGCCGGACCTAGGGATGATACAAGGGAATAGAAAGGCGAGCAAAGGCTGGGGGAGGAGTAACGGTTAAAAAAGGCAGAGCAGCCTGGGCACCTACACACGGAACGCCGCCCCTGGGCACCTACACACTAAACGCCGCCCCTGGGCACCTGCACACTAAACGCCGCCCCTGGGGCACCTGCACACTAAACGCCGCCCCTGGGGCACTTACACACTGAACGCCGCCCCTGGGGCACCTGCACACTGAACGCCGCCCCTGGGCACCTACACACGGAACGCCGCCCCTGGGCACCTGCACACTGAACGCCGCCCCTGGGCACTTACACACTGAACGCCGCCCCTGGGCACTTACACACTGAACGCCGCCCCTGGGCACCTACACACTGAACGCCGCCCCTGGGGCACCTGCACACTGAACGCCGCCCCTGGGCACCTACACACTAAACGCCGCCCCTGGGGCACCTGCACACTGAACGCCGCCCCTGGGCACCTACACACTGAACGCCGCCCCTGGGCACCTACACACTGAACGCCGCCCCTGGGCACCTACACACGGAACGCCGCCCCTGGGCACTTGCGAGTGCTCATTTGCATATGAAATAAACGTCGTTTTTCCTGCTTCTGGACGTCTAAAGAAGATAACAAAGGTACCGTTACCATCCTGTATAGGTTTTGCTGCAGCGCCAGGTAAGTGCTGTATATGGCCATATAGTGGTGACAGACTCCCTTTAAGTTTCAAAACTGATAGCACTATAACAGATCACTTTATCCAAATCCGTCCAGCTTGCCTTATATACTTACTGCTGACATCAGCCTGAGGGCGTCCGGACAGGTCTGGACTTGTCCACTGGAATATCTCTAACTTAACTGAATAGGCTTTGCATCTGGAAGCATCTCTGCGGCTATGCTAGTATCAGGAAGCACATCTCTGGGGCTATGCTAGTATCAGGTAGCACATCTCTGGGGCTATGCTAGTATCAGGAAGCACATCTCTGGCGCTATGTTAGTATAAGGAAGCACATCTCTGGCGCTATGTTAGTATCAGGTAGCACATCTCTGGGGCTATGCTAGTATCAGGTAGCACATCTCTGGGGCTATGTTAGTATCAGGTAGCACATCTCTGCGGCTATGCTAGTATCAGGAAGCACATCTCTGCGGCTATGCTAGTATCAGGAAGCACATCTCTGGGGCTATGTTAGTATCAGATAGCACATCTCTGGGGCTATGTTAGTATCAGGAAGCACATCTCTGGGGCTATGCTAGTATCAGGAAGCACATCTCTGGGGCTATGCTAGTATCAGGAAGCACATCTCTGGCGCTATGCTAGTATCAGGTAGCACATCTCTGGGGCTATGCTAGTATCAGGAAGCACATCTCTGGGGCTATGCTAGTATCAGGAAGCACATCTCTGGGGCTATGCTAGTATCAGGAAGCACATCTCTGGCGCTATGCTAGTATCAGGTAGCACATCTCTGGCGCTATGCTAGTATCAGGAAGCACATCTCTGGGGCTATGCTAGTATCAGGAAGCACATCTCTGGCGCTATGCTAGTATCAGGAAGCACATCTCTGGGGCTATGCTAGTATCAGGTAGCACATCTCTGCGGCTATGCTAGTATCAGGAAGCACATCTCTGGGGCTATGCTAGTATCAGGAAGCACATCTCTGGGGCTATGCTAGTATCAGGAAGCACATCTCTGGGGCTATGCTAGTATCAGGTAGCACATCTCTGGGGCTATGTTAGTATCAGGTAGCACATCTCTGGGGCTATGCTAGTATCAGGAAGCACATCTCTGGGGCTATGCTAGTATCAGGAAGCACATCTCTGGGGCTATGCTAGTATCAGGTAGCACATCTCTGGCGCTATGCTAGTATCAGGTCGCACATCTCTGGGGCTATGCTAGTATCAGGAAGCACATCTCTGGCGCTATGCTAGTATCAGGTAGCACATCTCTGGCGCTATGCTAGTATCAGGAAGCACATCTCTGGCGCTATGCTAGTATCAGGAAGCACATCTCTGGGGCTATGCTAGTATCAGGTAGCACATCTCTGGGGCTATGCTAGTATCAGGAAGCACATCTCTGGGGCTATGCTAGTATCAGGTAGCACATCTCTGGGGCTATGCTAGTATCAGGTCGCACATCTCTGGGGCTATGCTAGTATCAGGAAGCACATCTCTGGCGCTATGCTAGTATCAGGAAGCACATCTCTGGGGCTATGCTAGTATCAGGAAGCACATCTCTGGGGCTATGTTAGTATCAGGTAGCACATCTCTGGGGCTATGTTAGTATCAGGTAGCACATCTCTGGGGCTATGCTAGTATCAGGAAGCACATCTCTGGCGCTATGCTAGTATCAGGAAGCACATCTCTGGGGCTATGCTAGTATCAGGAAGCACATCTCTGGGGCTATGTTAGTATCAGGAAGCACATCTCTGGGGCTATGCTAGTATCAGGAAGCACATCTCTGGGGCTATGCTAGTATCAGGAAGCACATCTCTGGCGCTATGCTAGTATCAGGTAGCACATCTCTGGGGCTATGTTAGTATCAGGTAGCACATCTCTGGCGCTATGCTAGTATCAGGAAGCACATCTCTGGGGCTATGTTAGTATCAGGTAGCACATCTCTGGGGCTATGTTAGTATCAGGTAGCACATCTCTGGCGCTATGCTAGTATCAGGTAGCACATCTCTGGCGCTATGCTAGTATCAGGAAGCACATCTCTGGCGCTATGCTAATATCAGGAAGCACATCTCTGCGGCTATGCTAGTATCAGGTAGCACATCTCTGGCGCTATGTTAGTATCAGGTAGCACATCTCTGGCGCTATGCTAGTATCAGGTAGCACATCTCTGGGGCTATGCTAGTATCAGGTAGCACATCTCTGGGGCTATGTTAGTATCAGGTAGCACATCTCTGGGGCTATGTTAGTATCAGGTAGCACATCTCTGGCGCTATGCTAGTATCAGGTAGCACATCTCTGGCGCTATGCTAGTATCAGGTAGCACATCTCTGGCGCTATGCTAGTATCAGGTAGCACATCTCTGGGGCTATGCTAGTATCAGGTAGCACATCTCTGGGGCTATGTTAGTATCAGGAAGCACATCTCTGGGGCTATGTTAGTATCAGGTAGCACATCTCTGGCGCTATGTTAGTATCTTTCTGGCGCTTCGCACTTGATAGCATGCGGCAGCTCCAGTGCCACTCGGCAGGCGGCTGAGGAGGAGATGCGCGGAGCCAGATGTGGCGGCAGCTCGCCGGAGACTTCTCTGCAAACACCTCAGCTAAGTACCCGCCGCTGCTCCTGTCAGACCGGTCCCCAGTTCTCTGCAGTCTCTCTTCCTGCGGATGAACGTGTCGTCCCACATGGAGGCCACCAGCCCCCAAGTCGTCCTACGTCATGTCCCTAAAACCTCCCACGGATATCTGCTCCTGGGAAAGCTGGGTGACAACCAGCATGTCCTCCTCTGCACACAAGGGGATGCTCATCCAGCTTTCCTGGACTCCTGAGTGCTAGGCCTATTCATACGGTGACATCAGGGGGAGGACGGGGTGAGGGGCGGCTGCGCTATACGTTATTATACGCCTCGGCCCCCGAGACAACAGGGTGAAGCTCTGGAGAACACACGTCATTTCTCAGAGGAGGGTCCATAGGGGGCTCCCCCCACAATACGGGGCGCACTCCCTCAGTCGCCCCTGCCATCTCCATTAATCGTTATGTCAGCTGATCCTGAGAGGGCGAGGCGCGCAGCAGCGCCACCCTGCCTCCCACATACGAGCCGTCACGAGGCGCGCTCTCCTGACCTGTCACAATCAACGCCTCTTGTGTCCCATAATAGCACAAGTGTGAACCCCCGGAGATCACACGCCGCCATGTTTATATCAGGCCGGGCGAGGTCTGAATCTGCAGACTCTTATCCTGCGAAGCTATCCTCAATATCTGATCGGTGGGGGTCCGATGCCCAGCAGCGAGGGGAGCAGGCGAGCGAGGCTCAAGCTGCAATACCAAACACGGCCACTGTACAAAGTGTTGCGCTGTTCCTGGAGTACTAGGGCAAGGGCCGTGTGCATGAGGCCTAATAGGCAGATGGTGAATTCTGGGCCAGAGATTAATGTAGTACCTACAATGACCACTGGGGTTCCAGCGGTAGAGATCAGCGGTGACATCACTGAGAATGCCGCCTATCCATCACTAGAGATCAGCGGTGACATCACTGAGAATGCCGCCTATCCATCACTAGAGATCAGCGGTGACATCACTGAGAATGCTGCCTATCCATTCATTAGAGATCAGCGGTGATATCACTGAGAATGCCGTCTATCCATCACTAGAGATCAGCGGTGACATCACTGAGAATGCCGCCTATCCATCACTAGAGATCAGCGGTGATATCACTGAGAATGCCGTCTATCCATCACTAGAGATCAGCGGTGACATCACTGAGAATGCCGCCTATCCATCACTGGAGATCAGCGGTGACATCACTGAGAATGCCGCCTATCCATTCACTAGAGATCAGCGGTGACATCACTGAGAATGCCGCCTATCCATTCACTAAAGATCAGCGGTGACATCACTGAGAATGCCGCCTATCCATTCACTAAAGATCAGCGGTGACATCACTGAGAATGCCGCCTATCCATCACTAGAGATCAGCGGTGACATCACTGAGAATGCCGCCTATCCATCACTAGAGATCAGCGGTGACATCACTGAGAATGCCGCCTATGCTATCACTAGAGATCAGCGGTGACATCACTGAGAATGCCGCCTATCCATTCACCAGAGATCAGCGGTGACATCACAGAGAATGCCGCCTATCCATCACTAGAGATTAGCGGTGCCATCACTGAGAATGCCGCCTATCCATTCACTAGAGATCAGCGGTGATATCACTGAGAATGCCGCCTATCCATCACTAGAGATTAGCGGTGCCATCACTGAGAATGCCGCCTATCCATTCACCAGAGATCAGCGGTGACATCACAGAGAATGCCGCCTATCCATCACTAGAGATTAGCGGTGCCATCACTGAGAATGCCGCCTATCCATTCACTAGAGATCAGCGGTGATATCACTGAGAATGCCGCCTATCCATCACTAGAGATAAGCGGTGCCATCACTGAGAATGCCGCCTATCCATCACTAGAGATCAGCGGAGCCATCACTGAGCATGCCGCCTATCCGTTCACTAGAGATCAGCGGAGCCATCACTGAGCATGCCGCCTATCCGTTCACTAGAGATCAGCGGTGCCATCACTGAGCATGCCGCCTATCCGTTCCCGCTCGCCCTGTGGGTGACATTAGAGAGGCGCTGTCCCCGTCCTCTGTCAGTCACGTCCTCCCCGGGAGCAGCACAAAGAGGATTATGTGATTGGTGGACACTAAACCCAATCACCTTCCTGACTAAGCCCTCGGCTCCAGGACGTCTCCGTGTAAACCCTGCAGTCACGTCCCTTCAGATTCCACATGTATGGAGGCGAACGCGGCTCCGCCTACATCATGTGAAAGGTGGTGGCGGTAAATATTATGACGTGATAGCCGTCACTGGGATCCCCAGAGTGCAGAGATCTGTAGTGGGCCCCACACTTCTCCAGGGGCCACTGTGCAGAGGAAAAAGGGACCGAGCTGCAGTATTACCCCGGGGTCAGTGGGGGCCATCACTATACATGACCCCTCTAGTGACAGGTGGTGCTAATTAAAGGGGTGGTGCTAATTAAAGGGGCGGGGCTAATTAAAGGCGGCGGGGCTAATGTCAGTGGTGGTGCTCATTAAAGGGGTGGGGCGGGCTAATGCCAGTGGTGGTGCTCATTAAAGGGGCGGGGCTAATGACAGTGGTGGTGCTCATTAAAGGGGCGGGGCTAATGACAGTGGTGGTGCTCATTAAAGGGGCGGGGCTAATGACAGTGGTGGTGCTCATTAAAGGGGCGGGGCTAATGACAGTGGTGGTGCTCATTAAAGGGGCGGGGCTAATGACAGTGGTGGTGCTCATTAAAGGGGCGGGGCTAATGACAGTGGTGGCGCTCATTAAAGGGGCGGGGCTAATGACAGTGGTGGCGCTCATTAAAGGGGCGGGGCTAATGACAGTGGTGGTGCTAGGGCGGGGCTAGGACATCCTGTCGACGTTCATGACTTAGTTTCATTCCTGTATAATTAACATTTATGGGTTTCAAGAGCTCTGCTTGCTGTCAGTGAAAGGGAACATTCATGGAAACCATCCTGATCACTTGCACCTTGTACTTTTGGCTTTAGTGGGTTATAGGGGCTCTAAATGTCAATAACAAGCCCCCCGCCCATGGGCGCAATCAGTACAGGGCATAACAGCGCGACCTCTCACCTTTCACACGGGCGTTGCGGATTGGGGCCGGATACGTTCAGGGAAAATGGTGCGATTTTTACACTAAAACAAGTGAACGCGCGTGAGAAAAATCGGCATGTTTGGTACCCAGACCCGAGCGTCTTCACAGAAGTTTGGGTTAGTTGTAGTGTAGATTGTATTATTTCCCCTTATAACATGGTTATAAGGGAAAATAATAGCATTCTGAATACAGAACGCATAGTACAATAGGGCTGGAGGGGTTAAAAATAATAAAATAAATTAAACTCACCTTAATCCACTTGTTTGCGCAGCCGGCATCTCTTCTGTCTTCATCTGTGAGCAATAGGACCTTTGATGATGTCACTGCGCTCATCACATGGTCCATCACATGATCTTTTTTACCATGGTGATGGATCATGTGATGAGCGCAGTGACATCATCAAAGGTCCTATTCCTGTGCACAGCAAAGAAGATGAAGACAGAAGAGAAGAGATGCCGGCTGCGCGATCAAGTGGATTAAGGCGAGTTAAATTATTATTTTTTTAACCCCTCCAGCCCTATTGTACTATGCATTCTGTATTCAGAATGCTATTATTTTCCCTTATAACAATGTTATAAGGGGAAATAATAATGATCAGGTCCCCATCCCGATCGTCTCCTAGCAACCGTGCGTGAAAATCGCACCGCATCCGCACTTGCTTGCGGATGTTTTTGATTTTCACGCAGCCCTATTCGCTTCTATGGGGCCTGCGTTGCGTGAAAAACGCTGAATATAGAGCATGCTGCGATCTTGTCCGCGCTCACTTTCCCCGCAGAGCCCTCTAATCGCCGCGCCCTGTCCTGGCGCCGAACGGTCCTGTTGTGCCCGCGCCGCGCCCTCTATGATTATAATGGCCTCGTTTCGGTCACCGGAGAATTCATCACATATCAGGAGGAGCCTCGCATCCAATCTGAATAAATCCAAAATTCTGCTGAGAAATCTTCAAACAGATCTTTATGGCGGTCAGGGCTCCGCTTCTCTGCTACACAGCTCCAAACCCCCTGCTCTGACAGTTCCACCATAACATTCCTGCAGGCACCACTAGGGGGAGCTCACTGCACACTGTCATTATGGAGTAAGGTCCTCAGCTCCCTCTAGTGGTGGCTGCGGGAAGACACCATTTTATCATGTCAGTTTACACAGAGGATTTGGCGCAGTGTAGCAGGAAAGCGGAGCTCAGACAACTGTAAAAGACAAACAAAGAAAGGAAGCAGTGGGGAATGCTGGCGCTAACTCCGCTCTGACGGTGGAGATTCATTGTGAAACATGAATGGCGATAATGATGCGATATAACTGCGGGCGCTCGCCGTCTCCTGCACTTAACACTTCAGTCACTGTTTGGCTGCTGCATTGGCTGTTGGGGGAGGGGCAGGAGCCGAGCGCTAAGTAATCTCCATTATCCATTAACCGTGCTGGCACCAGACGGTTATACTGCGTCCAATGGACAAACCCCTGACGTGGCAGAATACGCTCCTGTGCTGCAACTGGGCGGCAGCTGCGAGCCTGGGCGACACCGCAGCGCTCTCCAGGGTGCTGCACAGGGGCCCACACAGCGATATGGAAGGTGTTACAATGTATCAGCCTGGGGTCTGTGGAGATACAACTGGAACAAACCCCCAGCTGTGAGAAGTCTTTGGACAGGTTTTTAGGCTCGGCATGTCAGCAAGCAGAAATCTTATAAAAAGCAGTGAAGAACAGAAAATTAGAAAGTCACGGACCTGTCTGTACTCCACCATCGAAGGGGTGGTCTCCACAGAATTGGGGGTAAGCGTCCAACCATCGGGAACCCCACCAATCAGGAGCACGGGGGTCCTGTGTCCACCATATGAATGGAGTGGTGGTCGAGCATGCTCTCCATTCATACGGGGGGCAAAGGGCCCCCATTCTCCTGATTGGTGGGATTCCCAATGGTTGGACACTTACTGTCAATCCTGTGGACAAGACCCTCCCTACAGATGTTCCGGTTATCGCCCCGGGCGTCTGTGCCCCTCCCTACAGGTGTTCCGGTTATCGCCCCGGGCGTCTGTGCCCCTCCCTACAGATGTTCCGGTCATCGCCCCGGGCGTCTGTGCCCCTCCCTACAGATGTTCCGGTCATCGCCCCGGGCGACTGTGCCCCTCCCTACAGATGTTCCGGTCATCGCCCCGGGCGTCTGTGCCCCTCCCTACAGATGTTCCGGTCATCGCCCCGGGCGTCTGTGCCCCTCCCTACAGATGTTCCGGTCATCGCCCCGGGCGTCTGTGCCCCTCCCTACAGATGTTCCGGTTATCGCCCCGGGCGACTGTGCCCCTCCCTACAGATGTTCCGGTTATCGCCCCGGGCGACTGTGCCCCTCCCTACAGATGTTCCGGTCATCGCCCCGGGCGACTGTGCCCCTCCCTACAGATGTTCCGGTTATCGCCCCGGGCGACTGTGCCCCTCCCTACAGATGTTCCGGTCATCGCCCCGGGCGACTGTGCCCCTCCCTACAGATGTTCCGGTTATCGCCCCGGGTGACTGTGCCCCTCCCTACAGATGTTCCGGTCATCGCCCCGGGCGACTGTGCCCCTCCCTACAGATGTTCCGGTTATCGCCCCGGGCGTCTGTGCCCCTCCCTACAGATGTTCCGGTTATCGCCCCGGGCGTCTGTGCCCCTCCCTACAGGTGTTCCGGTTATCGCCCCGGGCGTCTGTGCCCCTCCCTACAGATGTTCCGGTTATCGCCCCGGGTGACTGTGCCCCTCCCTACAGATGTTCCGGTCATCGCCCCGGGCGACTGTGCCCCTCCCTACAGGTGTTCCGGTTATCGCCCCGGGTGACTGTGCCCCTCCCTACAGATGTTCCGGTCATCGCCCCGGGCGACTGTGCCCCTCCCTACAGATGTTCCGGTTATCGCCCCGGGCGTCTGTGCCCCTCCTGACCACCCTAATCTGCAGCATGGAGGCTTTACTGTGCCGTCCTGGACCATCTCTCCGCGGTCCGCACTGCAAATCAATAAGTCCCATTACAGAGTACAGCTGTGCGGCCTCCCCGCTGACTGATCTGGTAATTACAGTGTTAACAGTCGGTTCAGCAGGAGGACGCCGGGAAGGAAGGGGGACTTCTGATGGGGAACCTCGGGGGGAAGGTTTTAGAGACCCCCACCTTTCCTGACATGTCTGCTTTGTATTCCTCAGGCAATAATTTGGGATCAGCTTACCCTACTGGTATTCTGCATGGTACCGTTCCTCTTTTATTCCTACTGGAAACATGACTAAATTGACAGTTGGGTTTTCTTGCACAGTTGTCAATTTATTCACAAACTTCTAGAAGGAATAACAGAGGAACGGCAGAATGCAGTTAAATGAAAGGAGGTTCCAGAATTGTAATTTCCTAAAACAGACATGTCAGGAGAGGCGAAGGGTCCGCAAACACTTAAAGAATCACTCCGGACTTAGCAGCCGCTCACATCATACTTAGCGCCAATGCTGGAAGTATACGCCTGTCAATATATACCGCCCCTCTGATCGGTGGGCCCTGCCATATCCACAGCTGATGGTATGGACTCCATAGAGGTCTCCATAGGTGACATATATATATATATAAAAAGTGACATGCCTTATACTATATATATATATATATACACTCACCTAAAGAATTATTAGGAACACCTGTTCTATTTCTCATTGATGCAATTCTCTAGTCAACCAATCACATGGCAGTTGCTTCGATGCATTTAGGGGGGTGCTCCTGGTCAAGACAATCTCCTGAACTCCAAACTGAATGTCAGAATGGGAAAGAAAGGGGATTTAAGCAATTTTGAGCGTGGCATGGTTGTTGGTGCCAGACGGGCCGGTCTGAGTATTTCACAATCTGCTCAGTTACTGGGATTTTCACGCACAACCATTTCTAGGGTTTACAAAGAATGGTGTGAAAAGGGAAAAACATCCAGTATGCGGCCGTCCTGTGGGCGAAAATGCCTTGTGAATGCTGGAGGTCAGAGGAGAATGGGCCGACTGATTCAAGCTGATAGAAGAGCAACGTTGACTGAAATAACCACTCGTTACAACCGAGGTCTGCAGCAAAGCATTTGTGAAGCCACAACACGCACAACCTTGAGGCGGATGGGCTACAACAGCAGAAGACCCCACCGGGGACCACTCATCTCCACTACAAATAGGGAAAAGAGGCTACAATTTGCACGAGCTCACCAAAACTGGACTGATGAAGACTGGAAAAATGTTGCCGGGTCTGATGAGTCTCGATTTCTGTTGAGACATTCAAATGGTAGAGTCCGAATTTGGGGTAAACAGAATGAGAACATGTCTCCATCCTCTGATGGCTACTTCCAGCAGGATAATGCACCATGTCACAAAGCTCCAATCATCTCACATTGGTTTCTTGAACATGACAATGAGTTCACTGTACTAAAATGGCCCCACAGTCACCAGATCTCAACCCAATAGAGCATCTTTGGGATGTGGTGGAACGGGAGCTTCGTGCCCTGGATGTGCATCCCTCAAATCTCCATCAACTGCAAGATGCTATCCTATCAATATGGGCCAACATTTCTAAAGAATGCCATCAGCACCTTGTGGAATCAATGCCACGTAGAATTAAGGCCGTTCTGAAGGCAAAAGGGGGTCCAACACCGTATTAGTATGGGGGCACTAATAACTCTTTAGGTGAGTGTATATATATATATATATGTGTATGTATGTATATGTGTGACATGCCTTATACCCTATATATAGGTGACATACTATAGATATATATACACCCCCCCTATACACAGCTTTAGCACACACTTGCCCGCCATAGTGCAGCCTATGATGCCCCTCGGTGGATCGCCTGATACATTGTTACAGGAGGCCTCGGAGCAGCCGGAATCTATCCCACGTTTTCCTCCCGGGCTGCAGCATCAATCATCATTATGTCACCGGCCCCCACTGTGGAGGTGCTGATTTAATAATAAAGCCTCCGATCCCCTCCCCCACAGACTCTCCTTTATTCCCCCATCGTGCTCAAAAACAAGAAATAGAGAGGAGTCTCCCCAAAAACAAGGAAAATCCCCAGGAAAATGGAAGAACTGGAGATGTCATCTTCTGTCAGGGCAGCGCCAATTCTGCTCAGACGTTGTTTCCGTTTCTGGGAAAGGTGGGTGAGGCCATACAGCCCCCACGGCAGCCAGACCGGGGATGTCACCCAGCTTTCCCTGAGTCCTGAATGACCAGCACCAACCTGCAGAAATCCTGCTCGACCCCTCTACCAGAAAAACCTATGAGCTTCAATCCCTGGAGGAAGGCCGGCTCACTGTAGAAAAAAGTGACAGCAAGCAGAGATCTTGCCAGTATGGAGGAATTCCACAAAGGATATTAGAAAACTCGTAGAACTTTCTATTAAACTCTTATTATGAACCTCCTAATACACCCCTCAGCTGCTGCAGAACCTCCTAATACACCCCTCAGCTGCTGAAGAACCTCCTAATACACCCCTCAGCTGCTGAAGAACCTCCTAATACACCCCTGAGCCGCTGCAGAACCTCCTAATACACCCCTCAGCTGCTGCAGAACCTCCTAATACACACCTGAGCCGCTGCAGAACCTCCTAATACATACCTCAGCCGCTGCAGAACCTCCTAATACACCCCTCAGCTGCTGCAGAACCCCCTAATACACACCTCAGCTGCTGCAGAACCTCCTAATACACCCCTCAGCTGCTGCAGAACCTCCTAATACACACCTGAGCCGCTGCAGAACCTCCTAATACATACCTCAGCCGCTGCAGAACCCCCTAATACACACCTCAGCTGCTGCAGAACCTCCTAATACACACCTTAGCCGATGGCAAATCTCATAACAAACCTGTAATAACAATTACACTAATTAACATGCGGCACAACCCACTACTGACTGGGGGACGGTGCTCCAATCACTGCCTTATGTGGGTGCTGAGCCAGGCACCTGTCATGGTGGCACCGAGTACAGATTACAGGGGCGTTTCATACCCATGGCTCCTGGTCTCAGGTTTTCAGGGCACATTACTTTATAAGGAGAACGTGGAAAATGAGCTGCAGGAAACCACAGAACATCGCACACCTGCCGCACCGTCCACTGTGACCATGTAAAGTTTGCGTACTGGAAAATAGCATTCATGCACCGCTGATCTCTAGTGAATGGATAGGCTGCATTCTCAGTGATGTCACCGCTGATCTCTAGTGATGGACAGGTGGCATTCTCAGTGATGTCACCGCTGATCTCTAGTGATGGATAGGCGGCATTCTCAGTGATGTCACCGCTGATCTCTAGTGAATGGATAAGCTGCATTCTCAGTGATGTCACCGCTGATCTCTAGTGATGGATAGGCGGCATTCTCAGTGATGTCACCGCTGATCTCTAGTGATGGATAGGCGGCATTCTCAGTGATGTCACCGCTGATCTCTAGTGATGGATAGGCGGCATTCTCAGTGATGTCACCGCTGATCTCTAGTGATGGATAGGCGGCATTCTCAGTGATGTCACCGCTGATCTCTAGTGATGGATAGGCGGCATTCTCAGTGATGTCACCGCTGATCTCTAGTGATGGATAGGCAGCATTCTCAGTGATGTCACCACTGATCGCTAGTGATGGATAGGCGGCATTCTCAGTGATGTCACCGCTGATCTCTAGTGAATGGATAGGCGGCATTCTCAGTGATGTCACCTCTGATCTCTAGTGATGGATAGGCGGCATTCTCAGTGATGTCACCGCTGATCTCTAGTGATGGACAGGCGGCATTCTCAGTGATGTCACCGCTGATCTCTAGTGATGGATAGGCGGCATTCTCAGTGATGTCACCGCTGATCTCTAGTGATGGATAGGCGGCATTCTCAGTGATGTCACCGCTGATCTCTAGTGATGGATAGGCTGCATTCTCAGTGATGTCACCGCTGATCTCTAGTGATGGATAGGCGGCATTCTCAGTGATGTCACCGCTGATCTCTAGTAATGGATAGGCGGCATTCTCAGTGATGTCACCGCTGATCTCTAGTGATGGATAGGCGGCATTCTCAGTGATGTCACCGCTGATCTCTAGTAATGGATAGGCGGCATTCTCAGTGATGTCACCGCTGATCTCTAGTGATGGATAGGCGGCATTCTCAGTGATGTCACCGCTGATCTCTAGTGAATGGATAGGCGGCATTCTCAGTGATGTCACCGCTGATCTCTAGTAATGGATAGGCGGCATTCTCAGTGATGTCACCGCTGATCTCTAGTGATGGATAGGCGGCATTCTCAGTGATGTCACCGCTGATCTCTAGTGATAGGATAGGCGGCATTCTCAGTGATGTTACCGCTGATCATATGTGTATTATACATGTATACTGAGCTCGTGCAGCTATTGGCGCACACGGCCAGGGTGAGGTAGGTACACAGGAGAGGACTGATTACAGGGCAGTGTGTACCGGTTGCTGGGCTCTGGGCGGACATGACGCCCCCCATCTGGCGGATCCACTAATGATCTGGTCTCTGCAGAGCGCGGTCGCTGCGTACGTGCCGGTCTCCCAGGGAAATGGAGTAACAAATAAGACCTGCTGTTCATTACACTGATGACTCCCCAGCAGGGAGGGGGCGATCCCTCCGCCACGGGCAGCTCACATCCAGCATCTTATAATTCGCCCAGGTCCATATGCCCCCCCTCTACCCATGTACATGTTCCTGCAGATGGAGCAGATTTGGTGCCGCGGTCTCCGCCATGAAACCGCTCAGCAATGTGGATCCGATGCCTTGCACATGCTCTCCAAGGAAGCCACAGCCAATATTGATCAAGACTCTGCGCGCCCTCCCCCCTCCATAAATTAATGGGCGCACCAATCAATCACATGACCAGGGAGGGGGCCGGCGGTGACACGCTGCGCCTGCTTCTCCCCAGATACCAATATATTTCCAGCTGAGGACCCAGAGGCAAATCTCATTACAGGGACAGATCGCAAAATAATCCAGCGCCGATGCTGCGCAGGGAACGAGCTCTGCAGCCGCAATTATCCAGGTATCGGAGGATCTCGTGGCGGGGTTAATATCTGCATTAATCCATCCATAGTGCAGGGTCAAGACCACGGTTCACCTATAGAACTTCATATAGATACACACTGGTACACTGGGTGACGACGCTCACGGCACTGGCGAATCCCGACACAGGGAGGCTGATGTGCAAGATGGTGGAAATGTGCAAGGCTATGATCTGTCTATGGAGAATCTGACGCTTATCTCCGAAGATTCCTGGTGGAAATCTGCGATTTCTGCAGTTTGATGCTCAGCGGATCTGCATGAGGATCGGCCACAATTATATATCACCCGCCATATGGATAGAGAGAGAGATAGATAGGAGATATAGCTAGATAATAGATAGATAGATAGATAGATAGATAGATAATAGATAGATAATAGATAGATAATAGATAGCTAGATAATAGCTAGATGGATAGATAGATAGATAGATAATAGATAATAGATAGATAGATAGATAGATAGATAGATAATAGCTAGATAGATAGATAATAGCTAGATAGATAGAAAGATAATAGATAGATAATAGATTAATAGATAGATAGATAATAGATAGATGATAGATAGATAGATAGATAATAGATAGATAGATAATAGATAGATGATAGATAGATAATAGATAGATAGATAGATAGATAGATAATAGATAGATAATAGATAGATAATAGATAGATAATAGATAGATAATAGATAGATAGATAATAGATAGATTAATAGATAGATAGATAATAGATAGATAATAGATAATAAATATATATAAGATATAGATAGGAGATATAGGAGATGCCACAATGAATGTACTCAGGATATTTGTATTATGAGAAGTGAACATAAGATAGTAGCGGGTCCGGTATATATCGTTATTTTTCATTTACCTTCCCTTAAACATTGCAGCAGAGAGACAGCAGTGAGACGCACAGCCTGCACTGTATATAGCATGTGCTGATAAACACTGGAAGAATATACCCTGCCCCCAGGTCACCTGCGGTACTATACACGTACACAGCTATGTCATGTGGCGGACCAGCGGTCATGTGACTACCTTATATATATTTATACATAAAAAGCACAAACTGCAACTAAAATAAGATTAAATAATTCAGCACAGAAGAGACCGGGGGGCAGTAATGGTGGGAGGAATGATAACAGGGGGGGGGGGGGGGGGGGACGTAATGGCGGGGCTAGTGCATTATCTCAGGATCACCTTACTAATGTTGCCAACCCGAATTGTTGTTTTCTTTGGATAATCCAGAAATTACAGACAAATCAGAAAACCATAAGGAATGATAAAGATGATAGGCGGCGCCTGTCTACAGGTCATTATACTGGTCTGACCTAATCGCCACTAATAACTGGGCCTGTAACATTATAGTAATAACCTACCAGCCTCCAAAATGTTACTACAGTTCCTGGGAAAGTGGAAGATAACTCTCATCAGCATTAGATCATTAATAACTCCCATCATCCATTCCTCCTGCTATTAGGCTCATGACCCCACTACACAGCATGATTGTGCCCCCTCAGGAAAGTGCAAGGTGTGATGTCATCAGCTTCTGGTTGCTACAATGTTTCTGTTAAACTGCAAATCATGGATATAAAATTGTAGCAAACCCTCAAACATTCTACTTTCTCTTACAACTTCTGACCTCATAACACAAGATCTGCGCCATTTATCTATATTTACAGAAAATAAAATCAGCAGGCGATTTATCTAATATCTACCTATCTCAGATCTACCGTATCTTTTGGACTATAAGACACACCTAGGATTTGGAGTAGGAAAATAATGAATTTTTTTTTTTCCACCAGACCTCAGATCAGACCCCCAATCAGCCTCAGATCAGACCCCCAATCAGCCTCAGATCAGACCCCCAATCAGCCTCAGATCAGACCCCCAATCAGCCTCAGATCAGACCCTCAATCAGCCTCAGATCAGACCCCCAATCAGCCTCAGATCAGACCCCCAATCAGCCTCAGATCAGCTTACCTGGCTTGTTCTGGACACAGGACGCACCTCTCCATCGCTTCTTCTGGGCACTGTGACGGCACACAGCATCAGCTCATAGTGCGCACCTACAGCCGGACCCAGAAGAAGACCTCACCTCCTGCATCCATAATGGAAGCGGTCATTAACATTCTGACTATAAGACTCACTGCCATTTTCCCCCATTTTGGGGGAACATAAAACCATTATCAGACTATTACAGAGGGGGAGGACCCTGCCTGCAAGAGCTTACAATCTAAAAGGTATGGAGGAACGACACAGTAGGGGAGGGTAAAAGGTATCCATCTCATATCTACCTTCTATCTGTAGATCTAACATCTACTTCATATTTATCTGTCATCTGCCGCAGATCTATTTACTTACTTAGCGCTGAGAAAGATAACGATAGGAGATAGATACATTTCTATCCATCCATTTACTTATCTCAGACTGATCTATTTAGATAGATATTAGTTACATAAATAGATATTATATAGATAGGAGATCAAAAAATAAATGTATTTAGCAATCTATTATAACATCTATCGCTATTACCATATGTATTATATCTAGCCAAGATCTATTTACTTTCCTCACTTATATATCACAGCGCTGTACAGACATTTTTATCACACTGTCCCCAGGAGCTCACAATCTAATAAGGTCCCTATCAGAATGTCTTTGCAGAATGGAAGGAAACTGGAGAACCTGGAGGAAACCCACACAAACTCCATGCAGATGTTGTCCTTGGACAGATTCAAACCTAGGACCCCAGCGCTGCAAGGCAACAGTGCTAATGACCACTGAGCCACCGCCAACCACTGAGCCACCGCCAACCACTGAGCCACCGCCAACCACTGAGCCACCGCCAACCACTGAGCCACCCTGCTGCTCTATCTAATTATAATCTCTCTCTCATATCTATTTCACATGTATCTATTGTTACGGATCCTTTAACTCTTATACAGAGATCTGGACTTCACCGGGAGCTCAGGATATAGAAAACAAACCAAAAAACAAGAAAATTGCAGCTACAGTCTGAACAGTCACTGAGGCTTGAAAGCTGGTTTTTGAGATCCAGGCAGTGTACAGTTAAAAGGACTAGGATATGCACCCATGTCTGATAGGTGCAGGTCGCACGAAACCCTCAAATTGAACAGGTGTGGACCGCATGTGCCGTGGTATATCCTAGCGATATTCTACCAATGTTTGAAATGACACATCCCTTCAATATGGCTGAAGTTAGGCACAGGATAGACCGGCAGGCAGGCGGGGACTGGTGAAGCACACGAGGCAGGCAGGCGGGGACTGGTGAAGCACACGAGCCAGGCAGGCGGGGACTGGTGAAGCACACGAGGCAGGCAGGCGGGGACTGGTGAAGCACACGAGGCAGGCAGGCGGGGACTGGTGAAGCACACGAGGCAGGCAGGCGGGGACTGGTGAAGCACACGAGGCAGGCAGGCGGGGACTGGTGAAGCACACGAGGCAGGCAGGCGGGGACTGGTGAAGCACACGAGGCAGGCAGGCGGGGACTGGTGAAGCACACGAGGCAGGCAGGCGGGGACTGGTGAAGCACACGAGGCAGGCAGGCGGGGACTGGTGAAGCACACGAGGCAGGCAGGCGGGGACTGGTGAAGCACACGAGCCAGGCAGGCGGGGACTGGTGAAGCACACGAGCCAGGCAGGCGGGGACTGGTGAAGCACACGAGGCAGGCAGGCGGGGACTGGTGAAGCACACGAGGCAGGCAGGCGGGGACTGGTGAAGCACACGAGGCAGGCAGGCGGGGACTGGTGAAGCACACGAGGCAGGCAGGCGGGGACTGGTGAAGCACACGAGGCAGGCAGGCGGGGACTGGTGAAGCACACGAGCCAGGCAGGCGGGGACTGGTGAAGCACACAAGGCAGGCAGGCGGGGACTGGTGAAGCACACAAGGCAGGCAGGCGGGGACTGGTGAAGCACACAAGGCAGGCAGGCGGGGACTGGTGAAGCACACAAGGCAGGCAGGCGGGGACTGGTGAAGCACACGAGGCAGGCAGGCGGGGACTGGTGAAGCACACGAGCCAGGCAGGCGGGGACTGGTGAAGCACACAAGGCAGGCAGGCGGGGACTGGTGAAGCACACAAGGCAGGCAGGCGGGGACTGGTGAAGCACACAAGGCAGGCATGCTGGGAACTTGACTGGAGCACAGACTGGGTACAGAACTGAACTAAACTAGAAGTGCAGGAGCACACGGACTGGAGCGTGGCAGGAACACAGGACAAAAACAGGTAACCGCGATAGCACTAGACTATCAAACAGCTTTGCTGGTCACCAGGGAACCCAACGCTCAGGCACCCTCTGCCAAAGGACTCTCAGACATTGACTAAGGAAGGATTTGGGAGCACACACATTAGCCCTTTAGCGCACCCTAGGGGAGCATAAGGCAGGAGCACAGAAGCACCAACATGGAGAGGGCGCTGGCGACCAGAATGCCAGACGGCATTGTGAGTGGTGTAGCGTCGGCACCACAGGGGACAGTGGCAGGACAGCGGGCATGGACTGCAGATCTGACATTTATCTATCTAAGATGTATCGATCCATGTCTCATATCCATCTAATATACAGTGCCTTGCAAAAGTATTCAACCCCCTTGACTTTTTTTGTGTTTTGGTGCCTTACAACCTGGAATTGGATTGTTTGAGGATTTGCATCATGTAATTACAGAACCTGCCGACAACTTTGAAGATGTTTTTTTTTTTTTTATTGTGAAGCAAACAACAAATAGGACAAGATAACAGAAAAGTCAGCAGAACGGCTCCGGCTCCTTCAGGTCGGATGTTTGCGCTGGTGAACAGCAATCTTTAAGTCTGACCACAGATTTTCTATTGGATTGAGATCTGGGCTGTGACTCGGCCATTCCAACACATTTACAGGTTTCCCCTTAAACCACCCAAGTGTTGCTTTAGCCGTGTGTTTGGGGTCATTGTCCTGCTGGAAGGTGAACCTCCGTCCTAGCCTCAGATCACGCACAGAGTGGGGCAGGTTCTGCTCAGGAATATCCCTGTATTTAGCACCATCCATTCCCTCAGCTCTGACCAGTTTCCCAGTCACCCCAGTATGATGCTGCCACCACCAGGTCTCACTGTGGGGATGGTGCTCTTTGGGTGATGTGTTGGGTTTGCGCCAGACAAAGCGTTTTCTTTGATGGCCAATAAGTTCAATGTTAGTCTCCTCAGACCAGAGCACCGTCCTCCATACATTTTGGGGTCTCCTCAGACCAGAGCCCCTTCCTCCATACATTTTGGGGTCTCCTCAGACCAGAGCCCCTTCCTCCATACATTTTGGAGTCTCCCACAGGCCTTTTCCCAAACTCACAACGCGCCTTATTGTCTTAGCTGACAGTAATGGCTTCTTCCGGCCGCTCTGCCATAAAGCCCAACTCTATGGAGCGTACGGCTTATTGCCGTCCTCTGTACAGATCCTCCAGTCTCTGCTGTGGAACTCTGCAGCTCCTCCAGGGTCACCTGAGGTCTCTGTGCTGCCTCTCTGATTAATGCCCTCCTTGCCCGGTCCGTCAGTTTTGGTTGGCGGCCGTCTCTGGCAGGTTTGCTGTTGTGCCATGTTCTTTCCATCTGGTTATGATAGATTGGATGGCGCTCCTGGGAATCATCACAGATTTGGATATTCTTTATAACCCAACCCTGACTTGTACTTCTCCACAACATTGTCCCTTCCTTGTTTGGAGAGTTCCTCGGCCTTCATGGCAGTGTTTGGTCAGTGATGCCTCTTGCTTAGGTGTTGCAGTCTCTGGTGTGTATATGTAATGACAGGTCATGTGACACTTAGATTGCACACAGGTGACATCATGTATCTTCTGAAGGTAATTGGTTGCACCAGAGCTTTTTATGGGCTTCCTAACAAAGGGGGTGAACACATACGCACAGGACAATTTTCTGTTTTCTATTTCTAAACAATAGTTTTATTTATATATTTTTCTCCTTTCACTTCACCGACTTAGAAGATTGTGTTCTGATCCATCACATAACATTCAGATTAACAAAACATTGAACTTAAGGCTGTAATGTAACTAAACACGGAAAAAGTCAAGGGGATGAATACTTTTGCAAGGCACTGTATAATAGATATTAGCTAGCCGACCACTTGTTTCAGCTGAAACTCAATGAGGCCTTTCCCAAGCTAATATCTAACTATCCCTCCACCTGACAGCAATCTCTCTCTTATACCTATTTATCTAAGAGTTCCATCGATATTAGAGAAATAGATCAATAGCTATTAGAGGTTATGCAGATCAATGCAAGAGAAAGATCTGTCTGTGTCTTATCTATACAATCTCCATCTCAGAGCTTCAAATAGATAGATGAGATATTAGAGAGAAGGGTCTATTTCATATCCATCCCTCCAACTTCTATTATAATAATAAATAATAATCATCATCTTTCTATGGCACCAACATATTCCGCAGCGTTTTACACTCAGGGGCTCATATACAAACCAAGTGACACAAGAGCTTACAATCTATGAGGAGCCGGGGGTGACACAAGAGCTTACAATCTATTAAGGAGCCGGAGAAGACGCAAGAGCTTACAATCTATTAAGGAGCCGGAGAAGACGCAAGAGCTTACAATCTATGAGGAGCCGGAGAAGACACAAGAGCTTACAATCTATGAGGAGCCGGAGAAGACGCAAGAGCTTACAATCTATGAGGAGCCGGAGAAGACGCAAGAGCTTACAATCTATGAGGAGCCGGAGAAGACACAAGAGCTTACAATCTATGAGGAGCCGGAGAAGACGCAAGAGCTTACAATCTATGAGGAGCCGGAGAAGACACAAGAGCTTACAATCTATGAGGAGCCGGAGAAGACGCAAGAGCTTACAATCTATGAGGAGCCGGGGGAGACACAAGAGCTTACAATCTATGAGGAGCCGGAGAAGACACAAGAGCTTACAATCTATGAGGAGCCGGAGAAGACACAAGAGCTTACAATCTATGAGGAGCCGGAGAAGACACAAGAGCTTACAATCTATGAGGAGCCGGGGGAGACACAAGAGCTTACAATCTATGAGGAGCCGGGGGAGACACAAGAGCTTACAATCTATGAGGAGCCGGAGAAGACGCAAGAGCTTACAATCTATGAGGAGCCGGAGAAGACGCAAGAGCTTACAATCTATGAGGAGCCGGAGAAGACGCAAGAGCTTACAATCTATGAGGAGCCGGGGGTGACACAAGAGCTTACAATCTATGAGGAGCCAGGGGTGACACAAGAGCTTACAATCTATGAGGAGCCGGGGGAGACACAAGAGCTTACAATCTATGAGGAGCCGGGGGTGACACAAGAGCTTACAATCTATGAGGAGCCGGGGGAGACACAAGAGCTTACAATCTATGAGGAGCCGGAGAAGACACAAGAGCTTACAATCTATGAGGAGCCGGAGAAGACACAAGAGCTTACAATCTATGAGGAGCCGGAGAAGACACAAGAGCTTACAATCTATGAGGAGCCGGAGAAGACGCAAGAGCTTACAATCTATGAGGAGCCGGAGAAGACGCAAGAGCTTACAATCTATGAGGAGCCGGAGAAGACGCAAGAGCTTACAATCTATGAGGAGCCGGAGAAGACGCAAGAGCTTACAATCTATGAGGAGCCGGGGGGTGACACAAGAGCTTACAATCTAGGAGGAGGCGGGGGAGACACAAGAGCTTACAATCTATGAGGAGCCGGGGGAGACACAAGAGCTTACAATCTATGAGGAGCCGGGGGAGACACAAGAGCTTACAATCTATGAGGAGCCGGGGGTGACACAAGAGCTTACAATCTATGAGGAGCCGGGGGTGACACAGAAGGTAAGTACTTGTTCAGTACAAATCTACGTGCGCGGTCACCAGCCGATATCCGTAGCTCGGATCTGTCTCATATCTCTCTCTCTCTAATTTCTGCGGTTTTATGAGACCGTCAGACGTCTTGAAGATAACGAAAATTTTGCGACTTATTGGCGACCAAAAATGTGCTCATTACATAGAGCGATGTTCGTTTGTACTTTGGGTCATTAATAGTTCGCTACAAAGTATCGCGCCTCGATGTGATCCACAAGCGACTCCATGTTCTACCAACGGATCTGTGACCGAGGAACAGGGATTTAGCAGGACGAAAAATCACGAATGGCGAGAAACGTGCGATTCCCGACTCGGCGTTTAATCTCTCGTACCTATTACATCTCATGAGACTCGTCCAATATTTGCGCCGTCTAATATGGGCTTCACTCTTACATAGAGCTATCCGTCCATCTCTCCGTCCGTCTGATATTTCTGTCTGTCGGGCGGCGCTGTGTGCAGTCAGTTGGGCGCAGGACGGGAGGCTCCATCTGGAATGATCCTCACACGCAGGCACTCGGGGGGCAGTGCCCACACATCAGCTGTGCCACCCGGCGGGTACAATGCAATGGTGAAGCCAGTGGAGGGTGAGATCTGCAGAGAGGGTTCGGAGAGCGCCGATCACCAACTCCATTACCCACAGCTGGGAGATCTTCCTGGGGCCCTTAGTGAATAACATGAGGATGTCCAGAGGCCCTCACTGTACACATGACAGGGTACCATCCAGGGGCCCTCAGTCTACACTTGGCAAGGGACCACCCAGGGGCCCTCAGTCTGTGCATGACATGGGACGACCCAGGGGCCCTCAGTCTGTACATGACATGGGACCACCTAGGGGCCCTCAGTCTGTACATGACATGGGACCACCCAGGGGCCCTCAGTCTGTACATGACATGGGACCATCCACCATGCAGGGGCCCTCAGTCTGTACAGGACATGGAGCTGTCCATGGTCCCTCAGTATGAACATAAAAATCAGACCATCCAGGGGCCCTCAGGGTATACATGACATGGGACCACCCAGGGGCCCTCAGTCTGTACATGACATGGGACCATCCAGGGGCCCTCAGTCTGTACATGACATGGGACCATCCAGGGGCCCTCAGTCTGTACATGACATGGGACCACCCAGGGGCCCTCAGTGTATACAGGACATGGGACCATCCAGGGGCCCTCAGCGTATACATGACATGGGACCACCCAGGGGCCCTCAGCGTATACAGGACATGGGAGCACCCAGGGGCCCTCAGTGTATACATGACATGGGACCATCCAGGGGGCCCTCAGGGTATACGCGACATGGGACCACCCAGGGGCCCTCAGTCTGTACATGACATGGGATTACCCAGGGGCCCTCAGTGTATACATGACATGGGACCACCCAGGGGCCCTCAGTCTGTACATGACATGGGACCATCCACCAAGCAGGGGCCCTCAGTCTGTACAGGACATGGAGCTGTCCATGGTCCCTCAGTATGAACATAAAAATCAGACCACCCAGGGGCCCTCAGGGTATACATGACATGGGACCACCCAGGGGCCCTCAGCGTACACAGGACATGGGACCATCCAGGGGCCCTCAGTGTATACAGGACATGGGACCATCCAGGGGCCCTCAGTCTGTACAGGACATGGGACCACCCAGGGGCCCTCAGCGTACACAGGACATGGGACCACCCAGGGGCCCTCAGCGTACACAGGACATGGCACCACCCAGGGGCCCGGGGTCTTACCTCCGTCGGAGTAGGTCTCGGTGCCGTAGCCATCCTGCAGCCCGTTGGTCCAGGTGCCCTCGTACTTGGCGCCGGTGCCCGCGCACTCCCGCACCCCGTAGCGCCCCTTGAAGCCGTTGGTCCACTCGCCCCGGTACACCCACTTGCCCTTGCTCTCCACGCCGATGCCATGGCGCTTGCCCTGCGCCCAGGTGCCCTGGTAGGTGTTGCCGCTGGGCCAGGTGTAGACGCCCAGCACCTCGAAGCCGTGGCTCCAGGAGCCCGTGTACTCGCCCTGGCCCTTGGGACCCGTGCAGATGCCGTGGCCGTGCGCCTTGCCGTCCTGCCAGCCGCCGCAGTAAGACCCCCCATCGTCAAAGTTAAATCTCCCCCCCGTGGACATGCACGTACCGCGGCCCCTGCACACAAGCTGTGAAGACGGGGCTCCGGGGGGCCCGGGGCTCAGCTCAGGGGCGCGCTCAGGGACCCCGGGCTCCCCAGCATTCCGGGGGATGCTCGCCGTGTACGGGGGGATGAGCACTGCAGCTGCCGAGCCCTCTCCCTCCTCCTCCTCGGTTATGTCCCGGCCCCCGCCTCCTCCTCCTCCCGCTGCATTGGCTGCCGCTCCCGGGACTGACGGAGCTGACAAGACGCAGCGACTGCGCAATGAGGACAGCGGTCTAACCCGAGACTACAGCGGCGGCGGCGGCGGCCGGGCGGGGACTGGCATCCTCGGCTACACCCCCCGCGTCACCATGGAAACCAGCGGTGTCACTGCCCTGTCAGCAGAGGTACCTGGAGTCACCACATGGACCCCCAGATGTACCCCAGAGTCACCACATGGACCCCCAGAGTCACCACATGGACCCCCAGAGTCACCACATGTACCCCCAGAGTCACCACATGGACCCCCAGAGTCACCACATGGACCCCCAGAGTCACCACATGGACCCCCAGAGTCACCACATGTACCCCCAGAGTCACCACATGTACCCCCAGAGTCATCACATGGACCCCCAGAGTCACCACATGTACCCCCAGAGTCACCACATGTACCCCCAGATGTACCCCAGAGTCACCACATGGACCCCCAGAGTCACCACATGGACCCCCAGAGTCACCACATGGACCCCCAGAGTCACCACATGTACCCCCAGAATCACCACATGGACCCCCAGAATCACCACATGGACCCCCAGAGTCACCACATGTACCCCCAGAGTCACCACATGGACCCCCAGAGTCACCACATGGACCCCCAGAGTCACCACATGGACCCCCAGAGTCACCACATGGACCCCCAGAGTCACCACATGGACCCCCAGAGTCACCACATGGACCCCCAGAGTCACCACATGGACCCCCAGAGTCACCACATGTACCCCCAGAGTCACCACATGGACCCCCAGAGTCACCACATGGACCCCCAGAGTCACCACATGTACCCCCAGAGTCACCACATGGACCCCCGGAGTCACCACGTGTACCCCCAGAGTCACCACATGGACCCCCAGAGTCACCACATGGACCCCCAGATGTACCCCCAGAGTCACCACATGGACCCCCAGAGTCACCACATGGACCCCCAGAGTCACCACATGGACCCCCAGATGTACCCCCAGAGTCACCACATGGACCCCCACAGTCACCACATGGACCCCCAGATGTACCCCCAGAGTCACCACATGGACCCCCAGAGTCACCACATGGACCCCCCAGAGTCACCACATGGACCCCCAGAGTCACCACATGTACCCCCCAGAGTCACCACATGGACCCCCAGAGTCACCACATGGACCCCCAGAATCACCACATGGACCCCCAGATGTACCCCCAGAGTCACCACATGTACCCCCCAGAGTCACCACATGGACCCCCCAGAGTCACCACATGGACCCCCAGAGTGACCACATGGACCCCCAGAGTGACCACATGGACCCCAGAGTCACCACATGGACCCCCAGAGTCACCACATGGACCCCCAGAGTCACCACATGTACCCCCCAGAGTCACCACATGTACCCCCCAGAGTCACCACATGTACCCCCCAGAGTCACCACATGGACCCCCAGAATCACCACATGTAGCCCCAGATGTACCCCCAGAGTCACCACATGGACCCCCAGAGTCACCACATGGACCCCCAGAATCACCACATGGACCCCCGGAGTCACCACATGGACCCCCAGAATCACCACATGTACCCCCAGAGTCACCACATGTACCCCCAGAATCACCACATGTACCCCCAGAGTCACCACATGGACCCCCGGAGTCACCACATGTACCCCCAGAGTCACCACATGGACCCCCAGAGTCACCACATGTACCCCCGAAGTCACCACATGTACCCCCAGAGTCACCACATGGACCCCCAGAATCACCACATGGACCCCCGGAGTCACCACATGTACCCCCAGAGTCATCACATGGACCCCCAGAGTCACCACATGTACCCCCAGAGTCACCACATGTACCCCCAGAGTCACCACATGTACCCCCAGAATCACCACATGGACCCCCAGAGTCACCACATGGACCCCCAGAGTCACCACATGGACCCCCCAGATGTACCCCCAGAGTCACCACATGGACCCCCAGAGTCACCACATGGACCCCCGGAGTCACCACATGTACCCCCAGAGTCACCACATGTACCCCCAGAGTCACCACATGGACCCCCAGAGTCACCACATGGACCCCCAGAGTCACCACATGTACCCCCCAAGTCACCACATGGACCCCCAGAGTCACCACATGGACCCCCAGAGTCACCACATGGACCCCCAGAGTCACCACATGGACCCCCCAGAGTCACCACATGGACCCCAGAGTCACCACATGGACCCCCGGAGTCACCACATGTACCCCCAGATGTACCCCCAGAGTCACCACATGGACCCCCAGAGTCACCACATGGACCCCCAGATGTACCCCCAGAGTCACCACATGGACCCCCAGAGTCACCACATGGACCCCCCAGATCTACCCCAGAGTCACCACATGGACCCCCAGAGTCACCACATGGACCCCCAGATGTACCCCCAGAGTGACCACATGTAACCCCCCAGATGTACCCCCACAGTCACCACATGGACCCCCACAGTCACCACATGGACCCCCAGATGTACCCCCAGAGTCACCACATGGACCCCCAGAGTCACCACATGTACCCCCCAGAGTCACCACATGGACCCCCAGAGTCACCACATGTACCCCCCAGAGTCACCACATGGACCCCCCAGAGTCACCACATGGACCCCCAGAATCACCACATGGACCCCCAGATGTACCCCCAGTCACCACATGTACCCCCCAGAGTCACCACATGGACCCCCAGAGTCACCACATGGACCCCCCAGAGTCACCACATGGACCCCCAGAGTGACCACATGGACCCCCAGAGTGACCACATGGACCCCCAGAGTCACCACATGGACCCCCAGAGTCACCACATGGACCCCCAGAGTCACCACATGTACCCCCAGAGTCACCACATGGACCCCCAGAGTCACCACATGGACCCCCAGAGTCACCACATGTACCCCCCAGAGTCACCACATGGACCCCCAGAGTCACCACATGGACCCCCAGAATCACCACATGTAGCCCCAGATGTACCCCCAGAGTCACCACATGGACCCCCAGAGTCACCACTTGTACCCCCCAGATGTACTTACAGAGTCAACACATGTACCCCAAGAATCACCACTTGTAACCCTCCAGATGTACCCCCAGAGTCACCACATGTATCCCATAGATGTACCCCAGAATCACCACATGTGCCCCCAGAGTCACCACATGTACCCCCAGATGTACCCCAGAATAACCACATGTACCCCCCAAATGTACCCCCAGAGTCACCACTTGTACCCCCCAGATGTACCCACAGAGTCACCACATGTACCCTCCAGATGTACCCCCAGAGTCACCACTTGTACCTGTACCCCCTAGATGTAGCTACAGAGTCACATGTACCCTCCAGATGTACCCCCAGAGTCACCACTTGTAACCCCCCAGATGTACCCCAGAGTCACCACATGTATCCCATAGATGTACCCCAGAATCACCACATGTACCCCCAGATGTACCCCCAGAGTCACCACATGTATCCCATAGATGTACCCCAGAATCACCACATGTACCCCATATGTACCCCAGAGTCACCATGTGTACCCCCCAAATGTACCCACAGAGTCACCACATGTACCCTCCAGATGTACCCCCAGTCACCACTTGTACCCCCCAGATGTACCCCAGAGTCACCACATGTACCCCCAGAGTCACCACATGTACCCCCCAGATGTGCCCCCAGAGTCACCACGTGTACCCCCAGAATCACCACATGGACCCCCAGAGTCACCACATGGACCCCAAGAATCACCACTTGTAACCCTCCAGATGTACCCCCAGAGTCACCACATGTATCCCATAGATGTACCCCAGAATCACCATATGTACCCCCAGATGTACCCCAGAGTCACCACGTGTATCCCCCAAATGTACCCCCAGAGTCACCACATGTACCCCCCAGATGTACCCACAGAGTCACCACATGTACCCCCAGAGTCACCACTTGTAACCCCCCAGATGTACCCCAGAGTCACCACATGGACCCCCAGAGTCACCACATGGACCCCCAGTCACCACATGTACCCCCAGAGTCACCACATGGACCCCCAGTCACCACATGTACCCCCAGAGTCACCACGTGTACCCCCAGAATCACCACATGGACCCCCAGATGTACCCCCCAGATTCACCTGTCACCGGACATAGCCCAGTGTCCTCCACTGCAGCTTCAATTGGGGTTGTCACTCGTCATTCCCAGGTCCCCCTGGACCCGCAGCATAGTAAGCAATAATAGATTACAATAGGGCCAGTTTGGGCGGCTCCCGGGGGCCACAGACCCACAGACTGGATGTGCACTGCAGTTTTATTGAGCTTTTTGCCAAAAATCAGTACAAAAAAGGCAAGACGGCTGCTTTGTACTATGACCCGAAGGACCTGCACGTGACCCCAGCAGGTCCTCCGGCCACAAGGCAGAGCAGCCAGGTCTACTTCACCGCTCCACTACTTCAGATCGCATAAAATCCGCCAGGTCAGACCGACGCTGCGATTCTGAGCCGCAAAACAGAAAGACCGCTAAAGCCACAGATCGTCAATGCTTCCACCAGTGATAAAAAGTCACAGTTTTCTAAGATCAGATTTATATAAATGCACAGATATAGAGATATAAAAAAAACTGCTGTGCATTGGCCGGGAATCGAACCCGGGCCTCCCGCGTGGCAGGCGAGAATTCTACCACTGAACCACCAATGCTCCAGCTGTCAGCACAGCCCAGGGCAGATGTGGAATTCCTGAGGATCCGGGCGGAGAGCACAACTGCATCACCAAACCCCCATACTTGCTTCTCCACAGAGCACGATGGGAGTTGTTGTCTTATAATGTTCTGCGGACCTCTAGAGAGGTCAGAGGTGTAATAATCTGCAGGATCTATCACTATATATCTGTCAGGAGGTAGAGAAGACAGAGCAATGTTCTGCAGATCTATAGAGAGGTCAGTGGTGTAATAATCTGCAGGATCTATCACTATGTATCTGTCAGGAGGTAGAGAAGACAGAGCGATGTTCTGCAGATCTCCCGCTGTCAGTATTAGCAGTGATGAGTTGTCAGGCTCTAGTGGTGGGATCCGAGGGAGACACAGCTCAATAGAGTCACGTAGTACTATTCCGCCACCCAGTGGACACAGGCGAGTACTGCATTAAGTTTACCTTCCACCAAACATGATTGGTCCTCTCGGCACAGCCATAGGAGGTGCTCCGAAAATAGTGAAAAAAAAGGGTTAGGGGTCCCAAAACCCTTTATAAATCATTGGGTCCATCAGGATCCATTCAAAACCAGATCCCATGTGGCACCCATTGCTCCACAATAAAGAGAAACCAATGCCGCTAGTGTGAACACAGCCTCAATGGTAGAAGGACAAATAACAAATGAAGACCACACAGCCATGTTCACTTTATTACATTAGCAAAGAGGTGAGGTTAAAGAAGTATTCCACCCAGTAGATCATACTGGACATGTGTCAGATAGGAGGAGGCGTCTGTTCCTATATACTGTATACGTGTAGATAGGAGAAGGCGTCTGTTCCTATATACTGTATACGTGTAGATAGGAGGAGGCGTCTGTTCCTATATACTGTATACGTGTAGATAGGAGGAGGCGTCTGTTCCTATATACTGTATACGTGTAGATAGGAGGAGGCGTCTGTTCCTATATACTGTATACGTGTAGATAGGAGGAGGCGTCTGTTCCTATATACTGTATACGTGTAGATAGGAGGAGGCGTCTGTTCCTATATACTGTATACGTGTAGATAGGAGGAGGCGTCTGTTCCTATATACTGTATACGTGTAGATAGGAGGAGGCGTCTGTTCCTATATACTGTATACGTGTAGATAGGAGGAGGCGTCTGTTCCTATATACTGTATACGTGTAGACAGGAGGAGGCGTCTGTTCCTATATACTGTATACGTGTAGATAGGAGGAGGCGTCTGTTCCTATATACTGCATACGTGTAGATAGGAGGAGGCCTCTGTTCCTATATACTGCATACGTGTAGATAGGAGAAGGCGTCTGTTCCTATATACTGTATACGTGTAGATAGGAGGAGGCGTCTGTTCCTATATACTGTATACGTGTAGATAGGAGGAGGCGTCTGTTCCTATATACTGTATACGTGTAGATAGGAGGAGGCGTCTGTTCCTATATACTGTATACGTGTAGATAGGAGGAGGCGTCTGTTCCTATATACTGTATACGTGTAGATAGGAGGAGGCGTCTGTTCCTATATACTGTATACGTGTAGATAGGAGGAGGCGTCTGTTCCTATATACTGTATACGTGTAGATAGGAGGAGGCGTCTGTTGCTATATACTGTATACGTGTAGATAGGAGGAGGCGTCTGTTCCTATATACTGTATACGTGTAGATAGGAGGAGGCGTCTGTTCCTATATACTGTATACGTGTAGACAGGAGGAGGCGTCTGTTCCTATATACTGTATACGTGTAGATAGGAGGAGGCGTCTGTTCCTATATACTGTATACGTGTAGATAGGAGGAGGCGTCTGTTCCTATATACTGTATACGTGTAGATAGGAGGAGGCGTCTGTTCCTATATACTGTATACGTGTAGATAGGAGGAGGCGTCTGTTCCTATATACTGTATACGTGTAGATAGGAGGAGGCGTCTGTTCCTATATACTGTATACGTGTAGATAGGAGAAGGCGTCTGTTCCTATATACTGTATACGTGTAGATAGGAGGAGGCGACTGTTCCTATATACTGTATACGTGTAGATAGGAGGAGGCGTCTGTTGCTATATACTGTATACGTGTAGATAGGAGGAGGCGTCTGTTCCTATATACTGTATACGTGTAGATAGGAGGAGGCGTCTGTTCCTATATACTGTATACGTGTAGATAGGAGAAGGCGTCTGTTCCTATATACTGTATACGTGTAGATAGGAGAAGGCGACTGTTCCTATATACTGTATACGTGTAGATAGGAGGAGGCGTCTGTTGCTATATACTGTATACGTGTAGATAGGAGGAGGCGTCTGTTCCTATATACTGTATACGTGTAGATAGGAGGAGGCGTCTGTTCCTATATACTGTATACGTGTAGATAGGAGGAGGCGTCTGTTCCTATATACTGTATACGTGTAGATAGGAGGAGGCGTCTGTTCCTATATACTGTATACGTGTAGATAGGAGGAGGCGTCTGTTCCTATATACTGTATACGTGTAGACAGGAGGAGGCGTCTGTTCCTATATACTGTATACGTGTAGATAGGAGAAGGCGTCTGTTCCTATATACTGTATACGTGTAGATAGGAGGAGGCGTCTGTTCCTATATACTGTATACGTGTAGATAGGAGGAGGCGTCTGTTCCTATATACTGTATACGTGTAGATAGGAGGAGGCGTCTGTTCCTATATACTGTATACGTGTAGATAGGAGGAGGCGTCTGTTCCTATATACTGTATACGTGTAGATAGGAGGAGGCGTCTGTTCCTATATACTGTATACGTGTAGATAGGAGGAGGCGTCTGTTGCTATATACTGTATACGTGTAGATAGGAGGAGGCGTCTGTTCCTATATACTGTATACGTGTAGATAGGAGGAGGCGTCTGTTCCTATATACTGTATACGTGTAGATAGGAGGAGGCGTCTGTTGCTATATACTGTATACGTGTAGATAGGAGGAGGCGTCTGTTCCTATATACTGTATACGTGTAGATAGGAGGAGGCGTCTGTTCCTATATACTGTATACGTGTAGACAGGAGGAGGCGTCTGTTCCTATATACTGTATACGTGTAGATAGGAGGAGGCGTCTGTTCCTATATACTGTATACGTGTAGATAGGAGGAGGCGTCTGTTGCTATATACTGTATACGTGTAGATAGGAGGAGGCGTCTGTTGCTATATACTGTATACGTGTAGATAGGAGGAGGCGTCTGTTCCTATATACTGTATACGTGTAGATAGGAGGAGGCGTCTGTTCCTATATACTGTATACGTGTAGATAGGAGGAGGCGTCTGTACCTATATACTGTATACGTGTAGATAGGAGGAGGCGTCTGTTCCTATATACTGTATACGTGTAGATAGGAGGAGGCGTCTGTTCCTATATACTGTATACGTGTAGATAGGAGGAGGCGTCTGTTCCTATATACTGTATACGTGTAGATAGGAGGAGGCGTCTGTTCCTATATACTGTATACGTGTAGATAGGAGGAGGCGTCTGTTCCTATATACTGTATACGTGTAGATAGGAGGAGGCGTCTGTTCCTATATACTGTATACGTGTAGATAGGAGGAGGCGTCTGTTCCTATATACTGTATACGTGTAGATAGGAGGAGGCGTCTGTTCCTATATACTGTATACGTGTAGATAGGAGGAGGCGTCTGTTGCTATATACTGTATACGTGTAGATAGGAGGAGGCGTCTGTTCCTATATACTGTATACGTGTAGATAGGAGGAGGCGTCTGTTCCTATATACTGTATACGTGTAGATAGGAGGAGGCCTCTGTTGCTATATACTGTATACGTGTAGATAGGAGGAGGCGTCTGTTCCTATATACTGTATACGTGTAGATAGGAGGAGGCCTCTGTTCCTATATACTGTATACGTGTAGACAGGAGGAGGCGTCTGTTCCTATATACTGTATACGTGTAGATAGGAGGAGGCGTCTGTTCCTATATACTGTATACGTGTAGATAGGAGGAGGCGTCTGTTCCTATATACTGTATACGTGTAGACAGGAGGAGGCGTCTGTTCCTATATACTGTATACGTGTAGATAGGAGGAGGCGTCTGTTCCTATATACTGTATACGTGTAGATAGGAGGAGGCGTCTGTTCCTATATACTGTATACGTGTAGATAGGAGGAGGCGTCTGTTCCTATATACTGTATACGTGTAGATAGGAGGAGGCGTCGGTTGCTATATACTGTATACGTGTAGATAGGAGGAGGCGTCTGTTCCTATATACTGTATACGTGTAGATAGGAGGAGGCGTCTGTTCCTATATACTGTATACGTGTAGATAGGAGGAGGCGTCGGTTGCTATATACTGTATACGTGTAGATAGGAGGAGGCCTCTGTTGCTATATACTGTATACGTGTAGATAGGAGGAGGCGTCTGTTCCTATATACTGTATACGTGTAGATAGGAGGAGGCCTCTGTTCCTATATACTGTATACGTGTAGATAGGAGGAGGCGTCTGTTCCTATATACTGTATACGTGTAGATAGGAGGAGGCGTCGGTTGCTATATACTGTATACGTGTAGATAGGAGGAGGCCTCTGTTGCTATATACTGTATACGTGTAGATAGGAGGAGGCGTCTGTTCCTATATACTGTATACGTGTAGATAGGAGGAGGCCTCTGTTCCTATATACTGTATACGTGTAGACAGGAGGAGGCGTCTGTTCCTATATACTGTATACGTGTAGATAGGAGGAGGCGTCTGTTCCTATATACTGTATACGTGTAGATAGGAGGAGGCGTCTGTTCCTATATACTGTATACGTGTAGATAGGAGGAGGCGTCTGTTCCTATATACTGTATACGTGTAGATAGGAGGAGGCGTCGGTTGCTATATACTGTATACGTGTAGATAGGAGGAGGCGTCGGTTGCTATATACTGTATACGTGTAGATAGGAGGAGGCGTCTGTTCCTATATACTGTATATTGCTATATACTGGTTGCAGATCAGATCGGGGGGAGACACAATCGCATTCAGACCCCGAGCTCCTCACTGGGGATAATTACATCAATTACTTCTAATCCTACAAAAGAGCAGAAAAATCTCCTTAATTCTGTCGTCCTCCCGCTCTACTGTACGGAAAGCCCAGGGGCGACAATTCCATATCCATACTGGGACGGCGTCCCGTACTGGGGTCATAGTGATGCTGCTATTGTAGAGTAATAGTGCACATATCACTGGGTCCATTCACACCTCCGTACTGTACTGCGGATCCGCAACACACCCGGCCGGCACCTCCTTAGAAATGCCTATTCTTCTCCACAATTGCGGACAAGAATGGGACATGTTCTATTTTTTTCGGGAGCTGCGGACCGGAAGATCGGGGTTGCGCTCTGGAAATGCGGATGCGGACAGCACACTCTCTTCCGGCTCCATAGAGAATGAATGGGTCCAGATTCGTTCCGCAACATTGCGGAATGGATCCGGACCCTTTCTACAGACGTGTGAATGGACCCTTACTGTACATAATTAAAGGGGTTGTCCCACAAAAAAAATATTCTATTTTTCAACCCTGGACCGTAATACTTTTGTAACTGCACGTAATTAAAAGTTTAGTCTAGCCACAGAGTTATTCAATAAAATGTATCTGTATAGCGCCACCTGCTGTTTGTTCTTTTTTTTCCTTATTTCTAGTCCACTTCACTGGGGTGGTCGCACTTGGTCCGTTTAAATCTTGAACTGCCACCAGCCATATCTTCTGTTAGAAGTTGTGGCAGTTTTAGGGAGACAGCTGCAGCAGAAAGGACACACACCCTGAGCCGTGATAGGGACAGAGCTGCAGCAGAAAGGACACACACCCTGAGCCGTGATAGGGACAGAGCTGCAGCAGAAAGGACACACACCCTGAGCCGTGATAGGGACAGAGCTGCAGCAGAAAGGACACACACCCTGAGCCGTGATAAGGACAGAGCTGCAGCAGAAAGGACCCACACCCTGAGCCGTGATAGGGACAGAGCTGCAGCAGAAAGGACACACACCCTGAGCCGTGATAGGGACAGAGCTGCAGCAGAAAGGACACACACCCTGAGCTGTGATAGGGACAGAGCTGCAGCAGAAAGGACACACACCCTGAGCCGTGATAGGGACAGAGCTGCAGCAGAAAGGACACACACCCTGAGCCGTGATAGGGACAGAGCTGCAGCAGAAAGGACACACACCCTGAGCTGTGATCGGGACAGAGCTGCAGCAGAAAGGACACACCCCCTGAGCTGTGATCGGGACAGAGCTGCAGCAGAAAGGACACACACCCTGAGCTGTGATCGGGACAGAGCTGCAGCAGAAAGGACACACACCCTGATGTTCCGGGGTTGCGCTCTGGAAATGCGGATGCGGACAGCACACTCTCTTCCGGCTCCATAGAGAATGAATGGGTCCAGAAAGGACACACACCCTGAGCCGTGATAGGGACAGAGCTGCAGCAGAAAGGACACACACCCTGAGCCGTGATAGGGACAGAGCTGCAGCAGAAAGGACACACACCCTGAGCCGTGATAAGGACAGAGCTGCAGCAGAAAGGACACACACCCTGAGCCGTGATAGGGACAGAGCTGCAGCAGAAAGGACACACACCCTGAGCTGTGATAGGGACAGAGCTGCAGCAGAAAGGACACACACCCTGAGCCGTGATAGGGACAGAGCTGCAGCAGAAAGGACACACACCCTGAGCTGTGATAGGGACAGAGCTGCAGCAGAAAGGACACACACCCTGAGCCGTGATAGGGACAGAGCTGCAGCAGAAAGGACACACACCCTGAGCCGTGATAGGGACAGAGCTGCAGCAGAAAGGACACACACCCTGAGCTGTGATAGGGACAGAGCTGCAGCAGAAAGGACACACCCCCTGAGCTGTGATCGGGACAGAGCTGCAGCAGAAAGGACACACCCCCTGAGCTGTGATAGGAAGCGAATTGCAGCAATAAGGTCACATACCCCGAGCTACCAGAGCGATTGGAGCAATGAATGGGGAGATCTCTGGAGCCATGTGAGGTCCAGGGCTGGTTCTGGATCTGTTCCGATGTGATGTGCTTTATGATGTTGGATTTTTTTATCAATCATGGCATAAACATCTCCATATCAGCAGCTGTGCTCAGCGACGGCACGAGGCGCAGTATCTGGTAGATCAGCCAGGACTGCGGAGAGCTACTTTACCTCCAAAATAGGATTGTAGAAAATCCTCATTCAGTGTAATCTGCCTACTTGGGAAGATACACATGTTTCGCCCTAATCTGGCAGCTGTGGATTATAGACGTGCCGCGTCCATACCGACAGATGACAAAGCCAAGCTTCCAGAGCTGCAGCGTAATAACCTACATGACTTCAGCCTTCTAACCTATAGGGGGAGCCAATGAGATCTACATCCATGTACACTGTATATATACCCGCATAAGTGACAATGACCTCATATAGCGCCAGCCTAAACATGTGCTGCTTTTATTAGAATAGATTTCTTGACATTTTCTACTAAATGTGTTATCATTGCTGGGAGTCCGACATCTGGGAATCCCACCAATCACGAGAATGGGGTCCCAGAGTCCCAAGTGAATGGATCAATGGTCAAGCACACGCACTACTTCTCCATTCACACAGGGGACCCCCTTCAGGTGGTCTTACAATGCACTGCAAACGTATTCACCCCTATTTTGCTGCATTACAACCGTGGGTTGCCACCGGGCCGGTATCACAGCAGGATGCCGATTACCAATGCACAGACATGGCGGTCCTTTTCTGTAGCCAGGGTGGTAGATGCCCCCTTGATATAAATGGCTACATCTCAGGCTGTATAGCAGCTAGAGAGATGAATGTAAGAATCCAATTAATCTGTAATGGGGTGTATTTTAAGATTCTGATATTCATGACCTATCCTCAGGATAGGCCTTCAATATCGGTTTGGCAGGAGTCCGACACCCAGGACCCCAACCAATCAGCTGTTTGAGGAGGCTCCGGCACTTCGGTGAGCCCCGCAGCCTCCTTGCAGTCTACTAAGAGCAGCACTGACCATTTGATAGGGGCTGATCAGCAGGGGGACAGGCAGAGGGCCCAGTGGCTGCAGCAGAGGTGATCAGCGGGTGCCAAGATTTGGACCCCCACCAATCAATTACTGATGAACTATCCTGAGGAGAAAAAAATCTGTTTTATACATTTGGAAAGCCCCTTTAAAACAAGATCAAGATTGGGGTGCTAGCTGCCATACAGCCTGAGATATATCTCTTGGTAATACCTGCCTCATAGCTGTAGCTGCTATACAGTCTGAGATATTTCAGGTTGGAGCAGCTCCCCTCCCCCCTTCAGCTGGTCTGCAAGGAGGAGAGGGGCCAGCGGGGGTCATACTGACAGGCTGCAGGGAGAGGAGAGGGGCCAGCGGGGGTCATACTGACAGGCTGCAGGGAGAGGAGAGGGGCCAGTGGGGGTTGAGCTGACAAGCGGCAGGGCGCAGAGGAGATGGGCCAGTGGGGGAATGTACTGACAGGCTGCAGGGAGAGGAGAGGGGCCAGTGGGGGTTGAGCTGACAAGCGGCAGGGCGCAGAGGAGATGGGCCAGTGGGGGAATGTACTGACACGCTGCAGGGGTAGGATGAGAGGGGCCAATGGCAGTCGTGCTGACAGGCTGCAGGGGTAGGAGAGGAGGGGCCAGTGGAGGTCGGGCTGACATGCTGCAGGGAGAGGTGCCAGCGGTGGTCATGCTGACAGGCTGCAGCGCTAAGGGATGAGAGGCCAGTGTTGGTAGTGCTGACAGGCTGCAGTGGTAGGAGGAGAGTGGCCAGTTGTGGCTGTACTGACAGGCTGCAGGGAGAAGAGAAGAGGGGCCAATTGAAGTCATGCTGACAAGCTGCAGGGAGAAGAGGATAGGGGCCAGCGGAGGTCGTGCTGACAGGCTGCTGGGAGAAGAGGAAAGGGCAAGTGGAGGTGGTGCTGACAGGCTGCAGGGAGAGGAGGAGAGGAGTTAGCGGGGGTCATGCTGACAGGCTGCAGGGAGAGGAGAAGATGGGTCAGCGGGGGTCATGCTGACAGGCTGCAAGGAGAGGAGGAAAGGGGTTAGTGGGGGTCATGCTGACAGGCTGCAGGGAGAAGAGGAGAGGGGCCAGTGGAGGTAGTGCTGACAGGCTGCAGGGAGAGGAGGAGAGGGGTTAGTGGGGGTCATGCTGACAGGCTGCAGGGAGAATAGGAGAGGGGAAAGTGGAAGTCGTGCTGACAGGCTGCAGGGAGAGGTGGAAAGGGGCCAGTGGAGGTTGTGCTGACATGCTGCAGGGAGTGGGGCCAGCGGGGGTCATGCTGACAGGCTGCAGCGCTAGGAGGAGAGGGGCCAGTGTTGGTAGTGCTGACAGGCTGCAGGGGTAGGAGGAGAGTGGCCAGTGGGGGACTTGCTTACATGCTGCAGGGAGAGGAGGAAAAGGGCCAGTGGAAGTCATGCTGACAGGCTGCAGGGAGAAGAGGAGAGGGGCCAGTGGAGGTAGTGCTGACAGGCTGCAGGGAGAGGAGGAGAGGGGTTAGTTGGGGTCATGCTGACAGGCTGTAGGGAGAAGAGGAGAGGGGCAAGTGGAAGTTGTGCTGACAGGCTGCAGGGAGAAGAGGAAAGGGCCAGTGGAGGTCGTGCTGACATGCTGCAGCGCTAGGAGGAGAGGGGCCAGTGTTGGTCGTGCTGACAGGCTTCAGGGGTAGGAGGAGAGTGGCCAGTGGGGGACTTGCTTACATGCTCCAGGGAGAGGAGGAAAGGGGCCAGTGGAAGTCGTGCTGACAGGCTGCAGGGAGAAGAGGATAGGGGCCAGTGGAGGTCGTGCTGACAAGCTGCAGGGAGAGGAGGAGAGGGGTTAGTGGGGGTCATGCTGACAAACTGCAGGGAGAGGAGAAGATGGGTCAGCGGGGGTCATGCTGACAGGTTGCAGCGGTAGGAGGAGAGGGGGCAGTGGAGGTCGTGCTGACAGGCTGCAGGGGTAGGAGGAGAGTGACCAGTGGAGGTCGTGCTGACAGGCTGCAGGGAGAAGAGGAAAGGGCCAGTGGAGGACGTGCTGACATGCTGCAGCGCTAGGAGGAGAGGGGCCAGTGTTGGTCTGGTCGTGCTGACAGGCTGCATCGCTAGGAGGAGAGGGGCCAGTGTTGGTAGTGCTGACAGGCTGCAGGGGTAGGAGGAGAGTGGCCAGTGGGGGACTTGCTTACATGCTGCAGGGAGAGGAGGAAAGGGGCCAGTGGAAGTCATGCTGACAGGCTGCAGGGAGAAGAGGAGAGGGGCCAGTGGAGGTAGTGCTGACAGGCTGCAGGGAGAGGAGGAGAGGGGTTAGTTGGGGTCATGCTGACAGGCTGTAGGGAGAAGAGGAGAGGGGCAAGTGGAAGTTGTGCTGACAGGCTGCAGGGAGAAGAGGAAAGGGCCAGTGGAGGTCGTGCTGACATGCTGCAGCGCTAGGAGGAGAGGGGCCAGTGTTGGTCGTGCTGACAGGCTTCAGGGGTAGGAGGAGAGTGGCCAGTGGGGGTCGTGCTGACAAGCTGCAGGGAGAGGAGGAGAGGGGTTAGTGGGGGTCATGCTGACAAACTGCAGGGAGAGGAGAAGATGGGTCAGCGGGGGTCAGGCTGACAGGCTGCAGCGGTAGGAGGAGAGGGGGCAGTGGAGGTCGTGCTGACAGGCTGCAGGGGTAGAGGAGAGTGACCAGTGGAGGTTGTGCTGACAGGCTGCAGGGAGAAGAGGAAAGGGCCAGTGGAGGACGTGCTGACATGCTGCAGCGCTAGGAGGAGAGGGGCCAGTGTTGGTCTGGTCGTGCTGACAGGCTGCATCGCTAGGAGGAGAGGGGCCAGTGTTGGTAGTGCTGACAGGCTGCAGGGGTAGGAGGAGAGTGGCCAGTGGGGGACTTGCTTACATGCTGCAGGGAGAGGAGGAAAGGGGCCAGTGGAGGTCGTGCTGACAGGCTGCAGGGAGAAGAGGAAAGGGCCAGTGGAGGTCGTGCTGACAGGCTGCAGGGAGAGGAGGAAAGGGGCCAGTGGAGGTCGTGCTGACAAGCTGCAGGGAGAGGAAGAGAGGGGTTAGTGGGGGGTCATGCTGACAGGCTGCAGGGAGAGGAGAAGATGGGTCAGCGGGGGTCATGCTGACAGGCTGCAGCGGTAGGAGGAGAGGGGGCATTGTTGGTTGTGCTGACAGGCTGCAGCGGTAGGAGGGGAGTGTCCAGTGGAGGTCGTGCTGACAGGCTGCAGGGAGAAGAGGAAAGGGCCAGTGGAGGTCGTGCTGACATGCTGCAGCGCTAGGAGGAGAGGGGCCAGTGTTGGTCTGGTCGTGCTGACAGGCTGCAGCGCTAGGAGGAGAGGGGCCAGTGTTGGTCTGGTTGTGCTGACAGGCTGCAGGGGTAGGAGGAGAGTGGCCAGTGGGGGACTTGCTTACATGCTGCAGGGAGAGGAGGAAAGGGGCCAGTGGAAGTCATGCTGACAGGCTGCAGGGAGAAGAGGAAAGGGCCAGTGGAGGTCGTGCTGACAGGCTGCAGAGAGAAGAGGAGAGGGGCCATTGGAAGTCATGCTGACAGGCTGCAAAGAGAAGAGGAGAGGGGCCAGTGGAGGTTGTGCTGACAGGCTGCAGGGAGAGGAGAAGATTGGTTAGCGGGGGTCATGCCGACAGGCTGCAGCAGTAGGAAGAGAGGGGGCAGTGTTGGTTGTGCTGACAGGCTGCAGGGGTAGGAGGAGAGTGACCAGTGGAGGTCGTGCTGACAGGCTGCAGGGAGAAGAGGAAAGGTCCAGTGGAGGTCGTGCTGACAGGCTGCAGGGAGAAAAGGGGCCAGTGGAGGTCGTGCTGACATGCTGCAGGGAGAGGGGTCATGCTGACAGGCTGCAGGGAGAGGAGGAGAGGGGCCAGTGGGGGTCATGCTGACAGGCTGCAGGGAGAAGAGGAAAGGGCCAGTGGAGGTCGGGCTGACATGCTGCAGGGAGAGGGGCCAGTGGGGGTCGAGCTGACATGCTGCAGGGAGAGGGGCCAGTGGGGGTCGTGCTGACATGCTGCAGGGAGAGGGGGAGAGGGGCCAGTGGGGGTCATGCTGACAGGCTGCAGGGAGAAGAGGAAAGGGCCAGTGGAGGTCGGGCTGACATGCTGCAGGGAGAGGGGCCAGTGGAGGTCGGGCTGACATGCTGCAGGAAGAAGAGGAGGTACGTGATCCGGGGGTGGGGGTCATTCACATCTGCTTTGGCGCTTCTAAAACAAATTCGGTTCTGTTACTACAAAGAACAGAAAGATGGAAACCCCCCCCCCCCCCCCCCTTACTATGATTGACATCAGGGGTGTAATGTCAGCACCAGGTCCGCGCAGTTTGACCCCAGGCCGCCATGCTTCTGTTATTTTTTACAGGAGAAAAAGACCTAAAGGAGACATGGCAGAAGGGGCTTAACCCTTCAAGACAATGACAGAGTTGGTTGATTAATGGCACCAGACACGGGGGCAGTCTCCGGGTCACACGGGGGCAGTCTCCGGGTCACACGGGCGCAGTCTCCGGGTCACACGGGGGCAGTCTCCGGGTCACACGGGGGCAGTCTCCGGGTCACACGGGGGCAGTCTCCGGGTCACACGGGGGCAGTCTCCGGGTCACACGGGGGCAGTCTCCGGGTCACACGGGGGCAGTCTCCGGGTCACACGGGGGCAGTCTCCGGGTCACACGGGGGCAGTCTCCGGGTCACACGGGCGCAGTCTCCGGGTCACACGGGGGCAGTCTCCGGGTCACACGGGGGCAGTCTCCCGGTCACACGGGGGCAGTCTCCCGGTCACACGGGGGCAGTCTCCCGGTCACACGGGGGCAGTCTCCGGGTCATAGGGGGCAGTCTCCGGGTCATAGGGGGCAGTCTCCGGGTCACACGGGCGCAGTCTCCGGGTCACACGGGCGCAGTCTCCCGGTCACACGGGGGCAGTCTCCCGGTCACACGGGCGCAGTCTCCGGGTCATAGGGGGCAGTCTCCCGGTCACACGGGGGCAGTCTCCCGGTCACACGGGGGCAGTCTCCCGGTCACACGGGGGCAGTCTCCGGGTCACACGGGGGCAGTCTCCGGGTCATAGGGGGCAGTCTCCGGGTCATAGGGGGCAGTCTCCGGGTCACACGGGCGCAGTCTCCGGGTCACACGGGCGCAGTCTCCCGGTCACACGGGGGCAGTCTCCCGGTCACACGGGCGCAGTCTCCGGGTCATAGGGGGCAGTCTCCCGGTCACACGGGGGCAGTCTCCGGGTCATAGGGGGCAGTCTCCGGGTCACACGGGCGCAGTCTCCGGGTCACACGGGCGCAGTCTCCGGGTCACACGGGCGCAGTCTCCGGGTCACACGGGCGCAGTCTCCGGGTCACACGGGCGCAGTCTCCGGGTCACACGGGCGCAGTCTCCGGGTCACACGGGCGCAGTCTCCGGGTCACACGGGGGCAGTCTCCGGGTCACACGGGCGCAGTCTCCGGGTCACACGGGCGCAGTCTCCGGGTCACACGGGGGCAGTCTCCGGGTCACACGGGCGCAGTCTCCGGGTCACACGGGCGCAGTCTCCGGGTCACACGGGCGCAGTCTCCGGGTCACACGGGGGCAGTCTCCGGGTCACACGGGGGCAGTCTCCCGGTCACACGGGGGCAGTCTCCCGGTCACACGGGGGCAGTCTCCCGGTCACACGGGGGCAGTCTCCCGGTCACACGGGGGCAGTCTCCGGGTCATAGGGGGCAGTCTCCGGGTCATAGGGGGCAGTCTCCGGGTCACACGGGCGCAGTCTCCGGGTCACACGGGCGCAGTCTCCCGGTCACACGGGGGCAGTCTCCCGGTCACACGGGCGCAGTCTCCGGGTCATAGGGGGCAGTCTCCCGGTCACACGGGGGCAGTCTCCGGGTCATAGGGGGCAGTCTCCGGGTCACACGGGCGCAGTCTCCGGGTCACACGGGCGCAGTCTCCGGGTCACACGGGCGCAGTCTCCGGGTCACACGGGCGCAGTCTCCGGGTCACACGGGCGCAGTCTCCGGGTCACACGGGCGCAGTCTCCGGGTCACACGGGCGCAGTCTCCGGGTCACACGGGGGCAGTCTCCGGGTCACACGGGCGCAGTCTCCGGGTCACACGGGCGCAGTCTCCGGGTCACACGGGGGCAGTCTCCGGGTCACACGGGCGCAGTCTCCGGGTCACACGGGCGCAGTCTCCGGGTCACACGGGCGCAGTCTCCGGGTCACACGGGCGCAGTGACAGCAAGCAGAGATTTTGAAACTGAACTGACAGCACATTGGCCAATGATTTCTCTTCATAGTAGGACTACAAGGTGACGCATGCCTGGTGAGGACCCTCTGCGCCGCGGTGCATGCTGGGAGAGCCACCAGTAGAGCCTCAGCTCCTTATAGAAAGGCGATGTAGAAGAGTCCATGTCACATGAAGGGGGGGAGCACAGAATGTCAATACTAAGGGATTCTCAGACCCGCACCCGATATTATCACATTTAACGCTTGACTTCTCAGGTCATACCAAATCCAGAGACACAGGCATAACTAAAACACCTCAGCTCACCCGCACAAGCAATGGTTTGATCCTTGCTTGGCTTGTATTTGATAAGCAGACTAGACGACCATTAGAACGCAACTATAGGGGCGGGGGGACGGTAGAGCCCTCCCCTTCAGATTGACAGGCCACCTCAACCATCCACGACGGCGCTTTTTTCTCTCTCTCTCCTTCTAGTCCTAGGTGAAAAGATTGACAGGGTTATTAACCAATCAGGTCTCTCACATTTATTAAATAGGCGGTTTTACCTCAGGGACTAACCAATGGCGTGGAGTGGCATTACGGGCCGCGGGCGGGTCATCGTGTCAGCGCTGGGGCGCTAGTCGTTCACTTAGCGGTTTGGGGGCGAAGGCAAAATAACGGCGAGTAACGGAAACCCCGAGGACGCCGGCTCCCGGTCAGGACGGACTGCGGGCCGCGCCTTGTTTTCCTGGGGAGTGGTCACGTCAGCCGGGGTCGGTGGTTCTGGTGTTCGTGTCGCCTCCTGAGGCGGTCACCCAGACACCCGCAGCGGGGAGGAGCGTCAGAGGACGGGACTATCGGGACAGCTCCTGACCTATTAAACAGTTGTCACGATAAGCCCCGCCCCAGAGGCCACTGGTGAGTAATGGTGACTGGTATAATATACAGTGATCTATAACGGACAGGAGACGACGTAACCGCGATCTATAACGGACAGGAGACGACGTAACCGCGATCTATAACGGACAGGAGACGACGTAACCGCGATCTATAACGGACAGGAGACGACGTAACCGCGATCTATAACGGACAGGAGACGACGTAACCGCGATCTATAACGGACAGGAGACGACGTAACCGCGATCTATAACGGACAGGAGACGACGTAACCGCGATCTATAACGGACAGGAGACGACGTAACCGCGATCTATAACGGACAGGAGACGACGTAACCGCGATCTATAACGGACAGGAGACGGCGTAACCGTGATCTATAACGGACAGGAGACGACGTAACCGCGATCTATAACGGACAGGAGACGGCGTAACCGCGATCTATAACGGACAGGAGACGACGTAACCGCGATCTATAACGGACAGGAGACGACGTAACCGCGATCTATAACGGACAGGAGACGACGTAACCGCGATCTGTGACGGACAGGAGACGACGTAACCGCGATCTGTGACGGACAGGAGACGACGTAACCGCGATCTGTGACGGACAGGAGACGACGTAACCGCGATCTATAACGGACAGGAGACGACGTAACTGTAGTGTAATATGTAATATACAGTAGGATATATAGCGGTCAGATAATATACAGATGTAGAAAACATTAACCTGACTTCATTTATTCAGTACAGACTAAACGTTTGGTTTATATTTACTGTATCTGTATAATGTATGGTTTATATATATATACAGTGGATTCCCATTATCCTGACCTCTTCCTACTGTTAACGTCGGCCTCGTGTAGCTCATGAAGGAAGTCACATGTGCAGAGTGGGCTAAGTGGGTATAAGGGGTGTGATAGGCTGTCTGCACACATAACCCTTGGTGGGTATATAAAGTGTGATAGGCTGTCTGCACACATATCCCTCGGTGGGTATATAAGGTGTGATAGACTGTCTGTACACATATCCCTCGGTGGGTATATAAGGGGTGATAGGCTGTCTGCACACATATCCCTCGGTGGGTATATAAGGTGTGATAGACTGTCTGCACACATATCCCTCGGTGGTATATAAGGTGTGATAGGCTGTCTGTACACATATCCCTCGGTGGGTATATAAGGTGTGATAGGCTGTCTGCACACATATCCTCGGTGGGTATATAAGGTGTGATAGGCTGTCTGCGCACATATCCCTCGGTGGGTATATAAGGTGTGATAGGCTGTCTGCACACATAACCCTTGGTGGGTATATAAAGTGTGATAGGCTGTCTGCACACATATCCCTCGGTGGGTATATAAGGTGTGATAGACTGTCTGTACACATATCCCTCGGTGGGTATATAAGGGGTGATAGGCTGTCTGCACACATATCCCTCGGTGGGTATATAAGGTGTGATAGACTGTCTGCACACATATCCCTCGGTGGTATATAAGGTGTGATAGGCTGTCTGTACACATATCCCTCGGTGGGTATATAAGGTGTGATAGGCTGTCTGCACACATATCCTCGGGGGGTATATAAGGTGTGATAGGCTGTCTGCGCACATATCCCTCGGTGGGTATATAAGGTGTGATAGGCTGTCTGCACACATATCCCTCGGTGGGTATATAAGGTGTGTGATAGGCTGTCTGCACACATATCCCTCGGTGGGTATATAAGGTGTGTGATAGGCTGTCTGCACACATATCCCTCGGTGGGTATATAAGGTGTGTAATAGGCTGTCTGCACACACATCCCTCGGTGGTATATAAGGTGTGATAGGCTGTCTGCACACATATCCCTCGGTGGGTATATAAGGTGTGATAGGCTGTCTGCACACATATCCTCGGTGGGTATATAAGGTGTGATAGGCTGTCTGCGCACATATCCCTCGGTGGGTATATAAGGTGTGATAGGCTGTCTGCACACATATCCCTCGGTGGGTATATAAGGTGTGTGATAGGCTGTCTGCACACATATCCCTCGGTGGGTATATAAGGTGTGTGATAGGCTGTCTGCACACATATCCCTCGGTGGGTATATAAGGTGTGTAATAGGCTGTCTGCACACACATCCCTCGGTGGTATATAAGGTGTGATAGGCTGTCTGCACACATATCCCTCGGTGGGTATATAAGGTGTGTGATAGGCTGTCTGTACACATATCCCTCGGTGGGTATATAAGGTTTGATAGGCTGTCTGCACACATATCCCTCAGTGGGTATATAAGGTGTGATAGGCTGTCTGCACACATATCCCTCAGTGGGTATATAAGGTGTGATAGGCTGTTGGCACACATATCCCTCAGTGGGTATATAAGGTGTGTGATAAGCTGTCTGTACACATATCTCTCGGTGGGTATATAAGGTGTGATAGGCTATCTGTACACATATCCCTCGGTGGGTATATAAGGTGTGATAGGCTGTCTGCACACATATCCCTCGGTGGGTATATAAGGTGTGATAGGCTGTCTGCACACATATCCCTCGGTGGGTATATAAGGTGTGTGATAGGCTGTCTGTACACATATCCCTCGGTGGGTATATAAGGTGTGATAGGCTGTCTGCACACATATCCCTCGGTGGGTATATAAGGTGTGATAGGCTGTCTGCACACATATCCCTCGGTGGGTATATAAGGGGTGATAGGCTGTCTGCACACATATCCCTCAGTGGGTATATAAGGTGTGATAGGCTGTCTGTACACATATCCCTCGGTGGGTATATAAGGTGTGATAGGCTATCTGTACACATATCCCTCGGTGGGTATATAAGGTGTGATAGGCTGTCTGCACACATATCCCTCAGTGGGTATATAAGGTGTGATAGGCTGTTGGCACACATATCCCTCAGTGGGTATATAAGGTGTGTGATAAGCTGTCTGCACACATATCCCACGTCATGGGTAAAATAATTGATTTATCCAAGTTGCAGGAGGGATGATTATTGGCTTTCGGGCCCCGGTTGGCAGTATTTCTGACACTGCGCAGTGTGAATTGTTCTTTGCTGCTGTGGACATTGTGATTAACCCCTTCAGGACCCTGCCATTTTTCACCTTATGGACAGGCCATTTTTTGCAAATCTGACATGTATCACTTTATGTGGTGATAACTTTAAAAGGCTTTTACTTATCCCGGCCATTCTGAGATTGTTTTCTCGTCACATATTGTACTTCATGACATTGGTAAAATTGAGTCAAATTTTTTTTTATTTTTTTTAATGCTAAATTGACCAAAAATTTGGAAAAATTAGCAAATTTCAATTTCTCTACTTTTATAATAAATAGTAATAACTCCAAAAATAGTTATTAATTTACATTCCCCATATGTCTACTTCATGTTTGGATCATTTTGTGAATTAGGGGTGGGCGATATATGCAATATAAATTTGTGCCACGATATGGATTTTGTGCATATCGCCTATATGACGCTCTTGGCGCGCACCATGTTCTCCTGAGCCAGCACAGTGGAGAAGGACAGGAGTCCCTCCCTCCCCACTGTGAGCGGCTGCCGCTGACCACCAATGAGAACAGAGGAGGAGGGGAGGGACTGTGGCCACTGCGCCACCAATGAATGTGCCGGTCATATAACCGATCGGGACTCCGATTGGAACTGCCCACTGCCACCAATGATGGGGGGGGGGGGAGGGGGACCCTGTGGCCACTGCCACAAATGATTAATACTGGGGAGGAAGGGTGGGTTTGAGTTACCAGAGGGGGCTGATAAGAGGGAGAGGCTGGGGGGCACATGAGAGGCTGGCTGCCATGGTCCGCTCCCTGCTGTTGTGTGCACAAAGCACAGGGCAGCAGGGAGAGTGTAAAGTCCTATTCACCCCAATAGAGCTCTAGGTGTGTGAATGTGACAAGGGTTCTAGCCCTTAAGGAGGCTAATAGTTATATAGTTATTAAATAAAAAGTAAAAAAAAAAAAAAGTTTAACCCCCCCCACCCCCCAAATATAGAAAACAATATATTGCGATATATATCACATATCGCACATGCTTAAAATTATATCGCAATATAGATTTTAGGCCATATCGCCCACCCCTATTGTGAATAACATTTTATTTTTCGGGGACGTTACAAGGCTTAGAAGTTTAGAAGCAAATCTTGAAATTTTTCAGAAAATTTCCAAAACCCACTTTTTAAGGACCAGTTCAGGTCTGAAGTCACTTTGTGAGGCTTACATAATAGAAACCACCCAAAATGACCCCATTTTAGAAACTACACCCCTCAAGGTATTAAAAACTGATTTTACAAACTTTGTTAACTTTCTAGGTGTTCCACAAGAATTAATGGAAAATGGAGATGAAATTTCTGAATTTCACTTTTTTTGGCAGATTTTCTATTTTAATAAAAAAAAATTCTGCTAACAAAACAAGGGTTAACAGCCAAACTAAACTCAATATTTATGGCCCCGATTCTGTAGTTTACAGAAACACCCCATATGTGGTCGTAAACTGCTGTACGGGCACACGGCAGGGCGCAGAAGGAAAGGAACTCCACATGGTTTTTGGGAGGCAGATTTTGCTGGACTGGCTTTTTGACACCAGGTCCCATTTGAAGACCCCCTGATGCACCCCTAGAGTAGAAACTCCAAAAAAGTGACCCATTTTGGAAACTACGGGATAGGGTGGCAGTTTTGTTGGTACTATTTTAAGGTACATATGATTTTTGGTTGCTCTACATTACACTTTTTGTGAGGCAATGTAACAAGAAATAGCTGTTTTGGCACCGTTTTTATTTTTTGTTATTTACAACGTTCATCTGACAGGTAAGATTATGTGGTATTTTCATAGAGCAGGTGGTTACGGACGCGACAATACCAAATATGACTGTTTTACATAATAAAGCATTTAAAAAAATATATCTTTTTTAGTGTATCCACATTCTGAAAGCCGTAGTTTTTTTGTTTTTGGGCGACTGTCTTGTGTAGGGGCTCATTTTTTTCAGGGATGAGATGACTGTTTGGTACTATTTTAGGGTGTATATGACTTTTTGTGATGTAAGGTGACAAAAAAATTGCTTTTTTGACACAGTTTTTATATTTATTTTTTTCCGGTGTTCATCTGAGGGGTTAGGTCATGTGATATTTTTATAGAGCTGGTTGTTACGGATGCGGCGATACCTAATATGTATACTTTTTATATATATATATATATATATATATATATATATATATATATATATATATATATACTTAAGTTTTACACAATAACAGCATTTTTTAAACCCCAAAAAATCATATTTTAGCGTCATCATAGTCTGAGAGCCATATTTTTTTTTATTTTATTTTTTTGGCGATTGTCTTAGTTTAGGATATGATTTTTTTGCGGGATGAGGTGACTGTTAGATTGGTACTATTTTGGGGGGCATATGCCTTTTTGATCGCTTGGTGTTGCACTTTTAGTGATGTAAGGTGACAGTTTTTTTTAATTTATTTTTTATGTTCATTTGAGGGGTTAGGTCATGTGATATTTTTATAGAGCTGGTTGATACGGACGTGTAATAGCAAGCGATCAAAAAGTCACACGCACCCCAAAATAGTACCAATCAAACCGTCATTTCATCCCGCAAAAATCCTACCCTACCCAAAATCATACCCTACCCAAGGTAATCGCCCAAAAATGAAAAAATTATGGCTCTCAGACTATGGAAACACTAAAACATGATTTTTGTTTAAATGAAATCATTGTGTAAATACATAAATAAATTAAAAAAGTATACATATTAGGTATCGCCGCATCCGTGACAACCTGCTCTATAGAAATACCACAGGATCTAACCTGTCAGATGAATGTTGTAAATAACACAAAATAAAAACTGTACCAAAACAGCTATTTCTTGTTATCTTGCCTCACAAAAAGTGTAATATAGAGCAACCAAAAATCATATGTACCCTAAACTAGTACCAACAATACTGCCACCCTATCCCGTAGTTTCTAAAATGGGGCCACTTTTTTGGAGTTTCTACTCTAGGGGTGCATCAGGGGGGCTTCAAATGGGACCTGGTGTAAAAAAAAAAACAGTCCAGCAAAACCTGCCTTCCAAAACCCGTATGGCATTCCTTTCCTTCTGCGCCCTGCCGTGTGCCCGTACAGCTGTTCACGACCACATATGGGGTGTTTCTGTAAACTACAGAATCAGGGCCATAAAGATTGAGTTTGGTTTGGCTGTTAACCCTTGCTTTGTAACTGGAAAAAAATTATAAAAATGGAAAATCTGCCAAAAAAGTGAAATTTTGAAATTGTATCTCTATTTTCCATTAATTCTTGTGGAACAACTAAAGGGTTAACAAAGTTTGTAAAATCAGTTTTGAATACCTTGAGGGGTGTAGTTTTATAGAATGGGGTCATTCTTGGGTGGTTTCTATTATGTAAGCCTCGCAAAGTGACTTTTGGGTTTTTGAAAATTTCTGAAAAATTTCAAGATTTGCTTCTAAACTTCTAAGCTTTGTAACATCCCCAAAAAATAAAATGTAATTCCCAAAATGATCCAAACATGAAGTAGACATATGGGGAATGTAAAGTAATAACTATTTTTGGAGGTATTACCATGTATTATAGAAGTAGAGAAATTGAAACTTGGAAACTTGCAATTTTTTACAAATTTTTGGTAAATTTGTTTTTTTCATCACATATTGTACTTCCTGACACTGCTAAAATGAAGTCAAAAAAATAATTTTTATTTATAAAAAAATACCAATCTCAGAACGGCCTGGATAAGTCAAAGCGTTTTAAAGTTATCAGCACTTAAAGTGACACTGGTCAGATTTGCAAAAGTCTTTAAGGTGAAATAGGGCTGAGTCCTTAAGGGGTTAATTTTTTTGTAAAACTTTATTTTTTTTAAACTTTTTTTTTACACTTTATTTTTTGTCCCACTCTGGGACTTAAACTTTTGGGGGTCTGATCCCCTTTACAATACTTCTGTATTGTGATGCATTGGCTGTAAGTGTAATACAGGGGGCTGGATCTCACAGGCATCGGGTCCCCGTCACAGCAGCACGGGGACCCGATGGAAGCTCCGATACCCGCAAGGACATTGCAGGTGCCGCGGTCAGCGCTGACCGCTGCACATCAAGGGTTAATGCGCCCGGCATCAGTGATTTCCCCAATGCCGGCGCATGCAGCAGGGGTCTGGCTATCAGTGACTGCCGGACCCCTGCCGCAGATCAGGCGGGCGCATCTCCTGCATCCGCCCAATCACAGTGCCGTACATGTACGCCGCTGGTCCTTAAATCACAAACATCTGCGCCGTACATGTACGGCGTGGGTCCTCTACGGGTCAAGAGATGTGGAAACTGCAGAGCACCACCTGCCATTGATGAGAGGTAAATGTTGGCTACGAAGGTGCGCGAGGGCCGACTGATGTGCTATAGAGGAGTATCTCACTGCCAAAATGAACTAGGGGGCACCAGAGAACCCACTGCGTATGGGGCTCTGGAGCAGACGGACGGTCACTGCTCCTCTGATAACGAAGCTTCATCGGCAGAGGTCTTCAGTTTTGGCGGCGGTATCAGAGTTGGACCTCCACTGGTAAAGGGTCGTCTTCTCCGGTGAGGCCCGTTTTCTACTTCATGGAACAGATGGACGTTGGTGGGTCAGGCGGGAAACATCAGAGGGAACACTGCTGGAAGAAGACGGTGGGGGCTGCGTTATGGTCGGGGGAAGGAGCCACTCATCCACGTGGAAGGCGCTCTCCACCCATTTTGGTATGAATCCATCCTTGAAGATCACCTACACCCATACATGCTGATTGTCTCCCTTGGGGCGGATGGGATCTTCAAGCAAGACAATGCGATGTGTGACATGGCTAGAAATGTCCGACATTGGTTGGAAGAGCATGAGCAAGACTTCCAGGGACTCCCCGGCCCCTAATTCCCCAGACCTGAACCCAATTGAGCATCTGTATGACCATCTTGGTGAATCTCTCTATGGATCCCCCCACTCCCCCGTCCAGCAGCTGTGGGACCACCTCGATGGTCGTGTTCACTCTATGGATCCCCCCCCACTCCCCCGTCCAGCAGCTGTGGGACCACCTCGATGGTCGTGTTCACTCTATGGATCCCCCCCACTCCCCGTCCAGCAGCTGTGGGACCACGTCGATGGTCGTGTTCGCTCTGTGGATCCCCCCACGCCCCGTCCAGCAGCTGTGGGACCACCTCGATGGTCGTGTTCACTCTATGGATCCCCCCCCACTCCCCCGTCCAGCAGCTGTGGGACCACCTCGATGGTCGTGTTCACTCTATGGATCCCCCCCACTCCCCGTCCAGCAGCTGTGGGACCACGTCGATGGTCGTGTTCGCTCTGTGGATCCCCCCACGCCCCCTCCAGCAGCTGTGGGATGCTCTGCAGTCAGTATGGCTCCAGATACCTGTGACAACCTCCCAGGACCTTATGGAGTCATTCCGGGCCCGTCTAGCTGCTGTCTGTGGTGCACAGTGGTCACTTTGGTCAGAATAATGGGACTCAACTGGTTATAAAGCCATATAATGCACAGTATGTTATATAATGCCTGTTACATAAGTCGGCTCCTTACATTCGCCGTTACATTATCCCCTCCGTGTATCCCCCCCATTATCCCCTCCACCTCCTTCCGTGTATCCCCCCCCATTATCCCATCCTCCTCTGTGTATTCCCCCCATTATCCCCTCCTCTGTGTATCCCCCCCATTATCCCCTCCTCCTCTGTGAATCCCCCCCATTATCCCCTCCTCCTCTGTGTATCCCCCCCCCATTATCCCCTCCTCCTCCTCTGTGTATCCCCCCCATTATCCCCTCCTCCTCTGTGTATCCCCCCCATTATCCCCTCCTCCTCTGTGTATCCCCCCATTATCCCCTCCTCCTCCTCTGTGTATCCCCCCCATTATCCCCTCCTCTGTGTATCCCCCCCATTATCCCCTCCTCCTCTGTGTATCCCCCTCCTCCTCCGTGTATCCCCCCATTATCCCCTCCTCCTCCTCTGTGTATCCCCCCATTATCCCCTCCTCCTCCGTGTATCCCCATTATCCCCCCTCCGCATCCCCCCCATTATCTCCTCCTTTGTGTAACCCCCCCATTATCCCCTCCTCCTCCCGTGTATCCCCCCATTATCTCCTCCTCCCGTGTCTCCCCCCCATTATCCCCTCCTCCCGTGTATCCCCCCATTATCCCCTCCTCTTGTGTATCCCCCCATTATCCCCTCCTCTGTGTATCCCCCCCATTATCCCCTCCTCTGTGTATCCCCCCCATTATCCCCTCCTCTGTGTATCCCCCCCATTATTCCCTCCTCTGTGTATCCCCCCCATTATTCCCTCCTCTGTGTATCCCCCCCATTATTCCCTCCTCTGTGTATCCCCCCATTATCCCCTCCTCTGTGTATCCCCCCCATTATCCCCTCCTCCTCCTCTGTGTATCCCCCTATTATCCCCTCCTCCTCCTCTGTGTATCCCCCCCATTATCCCCTCCTCCTCCGTGTATCCCCCCCCCATTATCCCCTCCTCCTCCTCCTCTGTGTATCCCCCCCCATAATCCCCTCCTCCTCTGTGTATCCCCCCCCACCATTATCCCCTCCTCCTCTGTGTATCCCCCCATTATCCACTCCTCCTCTGTGTATCCCCCCATTATCCACTCCTCCTCTGTGTATCCCCCCATGATCCACTTCTCCTCTGTGTATCCCCCCATGATCCACTCCTCCTCTGTGTATCCCCCCATTATCCACTCCTCCTCTGTGTATCCCCCATTATCCCTTCCTCCTCTGTTAACCCCCCCCCCCCCCATTATCCCCTCCTCCTCTGTGTATCCCCCATTATCCCCTCCTCCTCTGTGTATCCCCCATTATCCCCCCTCCTCTGTGTATCCCCCCCTTATCCCCTCCTCCTCCTCTGTGTATCCCCCCCTTATCCCCTCCCCCTCCTCTGTGTATCCCCCCCTTATCCCCTCCTCCTCCTCTGTGTATCCCCCCCTTATCCCCTCCTCCTCCTCTGTGTATCCCCCATTATCCCCTCCTCTGTGTATCCCCCATTATCCCCTCCTCCTCCTCTGTGTATCCCCCATTATCCCCTCCTCCTCCGTGTATCCCCCCGTTATCCCCTCCTCCGTGTATCCCCCCATTATCCCCTCCTCCTCTGTGTATCCCCCATTATCCCCTCCTCCTCTGTGTATCCCCCCATTATCCCCTCCTCCTCCTCTGTGTATCCCCCCATTATCCCCTCCTCCTCTGTGTATCCCCCCATTATCCCCTCCTCCTCCTCTGTGTATCCCCCATTATCCCCTCCTCCTCCGTGTATCCCCCCGTTATCCCCTCCTCCTCTGTGTATCCCCCCCATTATCCCCTCCTCCTCCCCCCCTGTGTATCCCCCCATTATCCCCTCCTCCTCCTCTGTGTATCCCCCCATTATCCCCTCCTCCTCCCCTGTGTATCCCCCCATTATCCCCTCCTCCTCCTCTGTGTATCCCCCCATTATCCCCTCCTCCTCCTCTGTGTATCCCCCCATTATCCCCTCCTCCTCCTCTGTGTATCCCCCCCATTATCCCCTCCTCCTCCTCTGTGTATCCCCCCATTATCCCCTCCTCCTCCTCTGTGTATCCCCCCATTATCCCCTCCTCCTCCTCTGTGTATCCCCCCATATCCCCTCCTCCTCCTCTGTGTATCCCCCATTATCCCCTCCTCCTCCTCTGTGTATCCCCCCATTATCCCCTCCTCCTCTGTGTATCCCCCCCATTATCCCCTCCTCCTCCCCCCCTGTGTATCCCCCCATTATCCCCTCCTCCTCTGTGTATCCCCCCATTATCCCCTCCTCCTCTGTGTATCCCCCCATTATCCCCTCCTCCTCCCCTGTGTATCCCCATTATCCCCTCCTCCTCCTCTGTGTACCCCCCCCCATTATCCCCTCCTCCTCCTCTGTGTACCCCCCCCATTATCCCCTCCTCCTATGTGTATCCCCCCCATTATCCCCTCCACCTCCCCCCCTGTGTATCCCCCCATTATCCCCTCCTCCTCCTCTGTGTATCCCCCCATTATCCCCTCCTCCTCTGTGTATCCCCCATTATCCCCTCCTCCTCTGTGTATACCCCCATTATCCCCTCCTCCTCCTCTGTGTATCCCCCCATTATCCCCTCCTCCTCCTCTGTGTATCCCCCCATTATCCCCTCCTCCTCCTCTGTGTATCCCCCCCATTATCCCCTCCTCCTCCCCCCCTGTGTATCCCCCCATTATCCCCTCCTCCTCCTCTGTGTATCCCCCCATTATCCCCTCCTCCTCCCCCCCCTGTGTATCCCCCATTATCCCCTCCCCCCCCTGTGTATCCCCCCATTATCCCCTCCTCCTCCCCCCCCTGTGTATCCCCCCATTATCCCCTCCTCCTCCTCTGTGTACCCCCCCATTATCCCCTCCCCCCCCCCCTGTGTATCCCCCCATTATCCCCTCCTCCTCCCCCCCCTGTGTATCCCCCATTATCCCCTCCTCCTCCCCCCCCTGTGTATCCCCCCATTATCCCCTCCTCCCCCCCCCCTGTGTATCCCCCCATTATCCCCTCCTCCCCCCCCCCTGTGTATCCCCCCATTATCCCCTCCACCTCCCCCCCTGTGTATCCCCCCATTATCCCCTCCTCCCCCCCCCCCCCCTGTGTATCCCCCCATTATCCCCTCCACCTCCCCCCCTGTGTATCCCCCCATTATCCCCTCCTCCTCCTCTGTGTATCCCCCCATTATCCCCTCCTCCTCCCCCCCCTGTGTATCCCCCCATTATCCCCCCACCAGCCGTGGCCCCGGCTCACACGTGTCTTTGCCCCCGCAGGTGCCATGCCCGCGGCTCGGTGAGAGGAGGATGCGGCAGACGTGAGAGCTCCCCCGGCAGCAGCGCGCGGCCCCGGAGCGGAGGAGGAGGAGGCGGGCACAGCCGGAGCGGGAGGCGGCGTCTCGGCGGATCGCAGGGAGCGGGGGCTCGGCCGCCGGGTGTGTCCGGGCACCATGGTGGAGAAGCAGCGCTGCCCCCTGCAGAGGGACGGCGTGTACCGCTGGTTCTCCGAGCTCTCCTCCTCCCAGCGCGTCGAGTTCCTGTGCGGCCTGCTGGACCTCTGCCTCCCGCTGGAGCTGCGCTTCCTGGGCTCCTGCCTGGAGGACCTGGCCCGCAAGGACTACCACTGGCTGCGGGACTCCGAGATCAAGGCCAACAACCCGGCCGACCTGGGCAGCCTGACCAACCTGGCGGACGAGGTGGTGCGCAGCAAGCTGCTGGTGTCGCTGGCGCTGCTGGCCTCCGACCAGCGGGAGGCGGCGGGCGTGCTGTGCCGGACCCTCACCCACCTGGACTGCATCATCAACAACCTGGGCCTGCGGCTGAACGAGGGCCGCGCCGGGGACGAGTTCCTGCTGCTCTTCACCATGGCCACCAACCACCCGGCCTTCAGCTTCCACCAGAAGCAGCTGCTGCGCAAGGAGCTGGCCCACATCCAGGGGAGGCACGGTGCCAGCGCCGGAGCCCCCAGCAGCAAGGTAACGGGTGCCCGCTCTGTCCAAAGCCCCTGTTCCCTCACCCGGGTGCCCACTCTGTCCCCATCTCTTCCTAAACCCCCTCACCCAGGTGCCCGCCCTGCCCTCCTCACCCGAGTGCCCGCTCTGTCCCCATCTCTTCCCAAACCCCCTGCCCCCCTCACCCGGGTGCCCGCTCTGTCCCCATCTCTTCCTAAACCACCTCACCCGGGTGCCCGCTCTGTCCCCATCTCTTCCTAAACCACCTCACCCGGGTGCCCGCTCTGTCCCCATCTCTTCCTAAACCACCTCACCCGGGTTTCCGCTCTGTCCCCATCTCTTTCCAAACCCCCTCACCCGGGTGCCCACTCTGTCCCCATCTCTTCCCAAACCCCCTGCCCCCTCACCTGGGTGCCCGCGCTGTCCCCATTAACAAACCCTCTGCCCCCTCACCTGGGTGCCCACTCTGTCCCAATCTCTTCCCAAACCCCCTCACCAGGGTGCCCGCTCTGTCTCCTTCTATTACCAGCCCCCGGTTGCCCGCTCAGCCAGTAAGATAAGCATCATCTCGCTGGCACTGATTGAAGGTTGGGGCGCTGTGGGGGTTGGTATATGACATGCTGCCCAGTGTCTGACAGTAGATGGAGGGCACTTATCGTTCTGTTGGTCAGGACCCCGTGGTGACATCACACGCAGTGGGCACGGGGGGCGTTATGTGGCTTAGTGCTGTCCATCATTGGGCTTATTGAAGCCAGATGTCAGGTGAGGGCGCAGCGTGGCCTGTGCTCCCTCGTGTGCCACCTGCTGACCTTGGTGACTGAGGAGGCCACAATCCGTGTGCCCTGCTGGAGGCTGATCAGTGAAATGTCACTCCCTTGGCAGTCAGGCCAGCCGTCTATACATAGCATGGGGGAGTGTGCCCGCAGGTATGAAGGAGCAGCGTCCCCCGCCTCCATTCTCAGTATAGCAGAGCCGGCTGCAATGAGAGGGAGTTCCCCTTTAAATGGTTTTCTCAGTCCGAATGTGAGTGGAAAGCCTGAGAATACCCGGCGGCCGGCTCTTCTCCTGCGCTGCGCCCATCTCCGGACCAAGCGACTTCCACATTGTCAGACCAAGTAGATCATACGAGTGCCGCCCGCTGATGGGTGTAGGGTGGTCGGGTCCTACAGCTTGGTGTGAATGGCTTATCCATTGTGCAATGAAGTTCTTCAGCTTTCTAATAGTTTGTCTCATCATCTTTCTTCAATGTCTCTGCTTGCTTTCAGTGAATAGAAGTGTCCAGTCTAAACAATCCTTTATAAATCAAACAGACTGTTACATTGTAGCAAACTAGAGGTTCTGCTGATGTCTAACTGGCAGGGAAGGTGCCCACACCTGGTGCGGCTGTGAGGTTCACATGGGGATCACTGTGTCGCGCCCCGATGACCCCCCGCTCTACCGCCACCCTAATACACCCATATCTGTGCACACAGGCTGGTACTGAAAGGTGGCAGGACCATTGTAGTGAACCCTCAGCTGTGAGAAGAATAAGGTCTCAACAGGTTTTTAGCACTCCGGCTGTAAACGAGAATGATTCAATACACTGACAGCAAGCAAAGATTTTGAAAATGAAATGCAAATGTGGCGATCTAGGAAGGCTGGCGTTTCCTGTGCCAGTCTTTGTCACATCTTTTGCTTGTCTGTGTGCCAGAATCTGAAAAATACACGGCTATGACCAGCCGCAGACTTGCGCTATAATTTGCGCCAGTTTCTACGATATAGTAAATCTGTCGGGCGGCGGAAGATCACGCCCACTGCTTGAAAAATTGGCAAGAGCGGCGGAAAGTGGCCAAAATTTGCACTTGTTTACATTTTTTATTTATTTATGTTTTGCAAGTTAGGCTTACATCACTATTTGCAACTTCTGTACGTGCCCTCTCGTAACTGCAGGCATTCACATAGTAGTAATATTCTGGCCCGAGTGTTCTTATGACTCTGTGGTGCCAGTCCTCTATTATTCCTACTAGACGTTTTAGGAATGGTCCATCCTTGTTCCCAGTAGACGTTCTAGACTGATCAGGGGCTGCCTGATAACGGCGCCTGTGGCCGGTCCTGATTGACGTTGTGTCTGCTCTGACCCACAGGTGACTCCAAGAACAGAGACCCCGACCAGCAGCGTGGGCGACAGCTTAGCAAATGCACTACACACATCAGCACATTCCATAGAAGATCCGACACCCAAGAGGCCTTCCGGAAAGCACTCCAAAGGTAAGAGCCGGCGTCCTGTGTGCAGAAAGCTTTATAGTGTCCGACAGTAGCAGACATTGCACCTCGGGGACGTGGTCGCAGCAGAGAGGAGCAGCTTTCACTATGGAGAATTCGGGGGGGTCCAGGGTGGCGTCCCTGCGGGGGAGATGCAGCTTCTCCGTTAGGCCCATGTGGAAAACATGGCACTGGTGGGTGACCCGATGGCAGCGGCTCGGCGCATCGCCGCCGTCATGGATCCCACAATATAGCCATGTGTCAGGACTTGCTGTTGTAGTCCGCCTCGGGCGCTCGGCAGTTATCTTCTTTGTACTTAGAGGTTGTGAGCGTCTTTATGGCAAGTTTACCTTGGATGAAGCCACCCGCAGAACAGACATTTCTGGGCTCTGTGGGACCTGGCACATCCTTCCCCAGGTCTAGGTTATAAGATAAGCGGCGCCAGCACATCATTCATAGAGAGCAGACCTCAGAGGGGATCTCCATAGGTTGCAGTCCTAGAATTGGACAGGGAGACCTGTTGCCAGCTTTGCACCCTTAGGACGTATTTACACGCCACTCATCCAGTTCCGTGGGTCCAGGAGAACCGCACACGGGACATTCGTGTTCTGTCTGTTTTTCACTCATCCATTGTTTTTTGTGGGGATCAACCACGATAAGTGAATGTTGAGACCTTCGCTGATAAAACACGGACCCCCATAGACTTCTGTGCGGCACCGGCCTGTGTATGAACAGGTAGTGGCCCCTGAGGCCTCGCCGATCCCTAGGCTGGAGCAAGATCACAGAGAAGCCACATTTTGAGGATTATTCTTTGCCTGTGGCCAGCTTGTAATGGGGGAGGGGATTTGCTATAGTGACACCCCCATATCTCCCCCCGAGCGTGTAGGTTTCCATGTTCTCATTTCTCGCCCTGTTATCTGATCTCCGCTGTGTCGTGTGTTATCGTAGATTGCACGTTCAAGCCAAGGCATGCCGCCCCGACAGCTGCTGCGTATACCCTTAATCTGCTATGTGGCCGCGTTAACTCTCTCACTGCTGGACTGTGAGGGTCATCCCTTCTGTGGGAGTGCGCCATAACTGGACGGTCAGACATTGCAGGGGGTTTCAGATCGGTGGGTCTGTATTAAAGCGGGTTTCTGCTTTAGACGGCCCCTTTGCTTTCAGCTCTGGTGGGAGAAGCAGCCGTCCGCTCCTCGCTGGATCGGTGGGCTTTGTAAGTAATGTGGGGGAGCACCAGGTCCTGCAACCCAGCAGCTGCTCAGGGGGTGTCGTGAACGTTCCCCATCGCCCACTTTGAGTGTGCCCTTTCTAAAGCACAAAGCTGATTTTTCTTTTTCCCATGGACCCCCCTCCCCTCCCCCATGAGCACCATGAAGCCGAGAGCCAACGCGTCCAATTGAACAAATGTGTTCCCTTCCAATTTCTGCTGGAAGTGCTTATTTTTCTACGTTCCTGCGGCTTCCTCTCGCCACGTCTTGGTTATTTGTCCAGCATTAAGCTGAATGTGCAGTTGTAGAAATTGCAGCTGTGTTCGGGGGGATTCCTTCCCGGCTGCAGAAGGCGCAGGAGCCAGATGTAACGCGCGGACTCGGTGCTGTGCTCGGCATACAGCTCGTTTCAGGACCAGAAGTCTGTTATCATTTACTCTCCACGTACCACAGCACTCCTGTGTCTGCAGGAGCCTAGAGCTCTGCTCATCCAGTGCAGCCTGGTTCATGAGTCAGAACTACAGGAAGCAGGTTAGACTCCCCATTCTATACATTAGGGCATATGGATGTCAGAGGAGGGGGTCCCCCACGTGTGACCCTGCTTTATGAGCCGCCCTGGAATTATTTGGGGATCCATCTACATGGCCGCCATATAAATCTCCCTGCTGTTTGGTGACATGAGCAGGACAACGGCCACAATTTGAAAGGCGCTGTCTGTGACAAAACATCTCTTTTACCAACCGATTTATGTGCCGTATCGGGTCTGTGGAAAGCGGAGCTACTGCCCCGTGGTTGTCACCCTGCACCCGCCTCTGTAGGGCTGAAGAGTAAAAGTAAAAGGTAGGGTTTGTGGCTGCGATGCCAGGCTCCAGCGGTGGCAGGGGCACTCTTTCTGCTGTTCCCTTTAGCATCCGGGTTCCAGACAATGCAGGAGAGGGGGTTTCTGTGAATAATAACATCTGGCGGCGCGGCCTCCGTCCCGTGGATGAATCACTGCTGGCGCTGCTGCAGATGGAAGCGCTTTGCTCCCTGTGTACTGTACGGAAACCATGTGCAGCCACAAAGCGGCTCCTCTTTCATCAGCATGTGCTGACGTAGATGGATTTCTGCCAGTTTATTGGGTGGGGGTCACGTTAATGCCCTTCTGGTCACCCCCCGCCGGAGCTTCCACTATCATTGTGTTGTCTGGATCGCTGCTTCTTCCCGTCCAGAATTAAAGTAAATGGAAAAATGCATAAAATCGAAGGAGAATCCTGCAGACAGGGAGAAATGCCAACGCAGCCAATGCCTGGTGAGTCTACGCCAGAAAGCTGGGCGCCGTGAGAGCGCCCACAGGGACGTCACCCAGCTTTCCCACACCCCTGAATGTCCAATGACAACAATGTCTGATAACCGGGAACATGACAGGAGAGTAACGGACCACATACCCCGTTGTGTCCTGGGGACTGTGCAGCAGCTGAACAGAGAACACCAGCAATTGTTTTCAGGCTTTCCCATTGCTAAGGGTCCAACCCTAAGTCCCATTGGGCTGCGCCCCACTGATCTAGCATTTATCACCCGGTTTATACTGCCTCTGGCTGGGGTGCCCCTTTACACTGTGGTGTATTATAGTAGCAAATGCTGTGGAAAGAAGTCACCTGCAGCATATATTTCTCTTGGAGATTCCACAGCAATGGTGGATTAAAGGAATCCTGTTGCGTTTCTGGCTGGTTGTTGGGATTAGATCAGGACAGTGATGCTCAACCTGCGGCCCTCCAGCTGTTGTAAAACTACAACTCCCAGCATGCCCGGAGAGACTACAGCAGGGCATGATGGGAGGTGTAGTTTTGCAACAGCTGGAGGGCCGCAGGTTGAGCATCCCTGCTGTAGGCTGTCCTGGCATGATGGGAGTTGTAGTTTTACAACAGCTGGAGGGCCGCAGGTTGGGCATCCCTGCTGTAAGCTGTCCTGGCATGATGGGAGTTGTAGTTTTACAACAGCTGGAGGGCCGCAGGTTGGGCATCCCTGCTGTAAGCTGTCCTGGCATGATGGGAGTTGTAGTTTTACAACAGCTGGAGGGCCGCAGGTTGGGCATCCCTGCTGTAGGCTGTCCTGGCATGATGGGAGTTGTAGTTTTACAACAGCTGGAGGGCCGCAGGTTGGGAATCCCTGCTGTAGGCTGTCCTGGCATGATGGGAGTTGTAGTTTTACAACAGCTGGAGGGCCGCAGGTTGGGCATCCCTGGATTAGGACCTGAGTGCTGTAGACCTGCTTATAACTCCATCCAGAATTCATCTCAATATAATTACAACTTCTGCAGCTTCCTAATTGATTTTGTGTGTCTTCCATCACCTGCTTGCTGTGCGTGACTGGAAACATCCTCGTTTACACCCAGGGATTGAAAAACCCATCCTGGTCTAATACTGAGAGGGTTTTGTTACAATGTATCAGTCTAGACAATGCTCTGTAAGCTGAACACATCCGCAGCCCAAGCCTCTCTCCTGTCCTGATATTTTGTTACAGTGTGTCAGAGCAGGTGAGAGGTTTTTGGGGCAGTGACTGCCATGGCCTCCATCAGTCCCGACTCTTTTCGGGAGAATTCAGACGACCGTAGTGCTTTGCGGATCCGTAAAACACGGATGCCAGCCCATGTGCGCTCTGCAATTTGCGGACCGCACGTGGCCGGCACGATCATAGAAAATGCCTATTGCGGACAAGAATAGGACATGCTCTATCTTTTTTTTTGCGGAGGAACGGAACTACGGATGCTGACAGCACACGGTGTGTTGTCCGCGTCTTTTGCAGCCACATTGAAATGAATGGGTCTGCACCCGTTCCGCAAAATTAAGGAACGGGTGCGGACCCATTCATACGGTCGTGTGAATAGGCCCTTAGAGTTATGGCTTCATGCGTTCTTTCATGTGATAGATCCACTCTGAATGTTTAAGATTTCTCCTTCCTCTGAGTAATTTGTATTTTTTTTCTTTTCTCTTTTTTAGTGAATGTTGAGAAAATTGAACTTAAGGTTTTTCCGCACAAGAAAAAGGAGAAGAATGCAGACTGCTGTTTTGAGGTAACTAGTGCAGGCTCAGTCAGAAGGGTTAAAGGGGTAACTTCAGGTTATCCCCTATATACTGGATAGAGGAACTATCTGATCGGGGGTTCAACCACTGGACGGGATTGTCGGGTTGAGCCGAGCACAGCGCTTTATCCCCAAGGGTCCTATAGAAAATGGAGAGGCAGTGCACATGGGGTACCTTAACCATTTGTAGAAGGTCCACATACAACTCTGCAGAGCCTGTGGCTGTCGGTGGCAGAGACGGTTTATTGCAACCCTGCCTTCCTGATCGCCAGATACTGAATGCAGGGTAATTGTAGGAGCCGCTGGGACCCAGATCAGCTCTGCAGTGCATGTCCCCTGTAACTGGGGCTAAGAGGCTAGTCCCCGGTTCAGCAGAAATAAAGGTGAACCTCATCAGTACTAGCCCAGACCGCCCCTGGTGAGCCGAAAAGGGGCCACAGCTTAAAAAAAAAATAATTTTGTTACATTTTTGCTTTGAAAATAAGAGTAGAAAAATGGTGAAATAATTATTGCTTTTCCGCTTCATTCCTTAACACTGGTCTGCTGCATTAATCCTGTACGTTTGGGTAGTTCCATAAATTCTCTCTTATTTCAGGTATTTTGGTCTGATTCCTCTGTTTCGTTGGTTACCAAATCCTCAGCTGAAGTTACAGAATTTATTTCTAAGGTAATGAAAGGTGACGCCAGGGTATGTAGACAGCATGTGGTGACGGTGTGTATAGCTAATATGTTCACCACGTATCATAGACCACAACAGATTCTACATTATGTTCTCAGATTTCACCTCTGAAGCCTGCAGAATAGTGAGTGCAGCTCTGGAGTGTCCATACACACTGTAGGTGTAGGATGTTATCTCTTCCTTGGATCCCTGTGATGAGCCTTCTCTTTGTGTCTTGCAGCTCTCTCACGTGTTCTCTGAAGATTTGGAGAAATGCATTCCTTACCGTGGGGCTGTGGACACTTATTCCGTGGACAGGAACCATGTGGACTTTGATTTCGATCACCGGTACGATCGTTCTCTATTTTTATTACTCTTCTCATTCACGGTGACAGCCTCATTGACATTTCTGCATTGTGCTCCAGGTGTTTTGCGTCTCTGCCCCCCCAGGTATTAAAGAGTGACCTTCTTAAAAAATTCTTCAGCACTTCAGCAAACCACCAACAGCATCAGAACTTAAGTGAGTGTCAGCGGCCATTTTCCTGTTACTTACTTACTGTTTGTACAAATCCTGATTATTGGGGTTCCATCTCCCATAGGTCCCAGCACCCCATCCCATGTGAAAATGAGCACATCTATGGGTCCCCCTATACGGTAGGTAGGCTCCAGCAGCTGGGTGCTCCTCATCCTGTTTCTCCATCATCCGCTTGGTGTAACTGGATGTTGCTTGTATTGCAGACCCATATGTGGCGTGGCCAGCATCCAGTCTTCCCACAGCAGCCTTGCCTTGCACCACAGCGGAGCCACAATGAGCATGTCCCCGTGTTCAAGCTCGACCTCTCTAACATATCGGCCTTCAGCGGAGACCACGTCCTCTACTGGAATACCTTCCAGTGTGCCGAGCCCGCAGACTCAAGAACAGCAGGAAATATTGGAGTGGCTCAGGAAGTTACGCCTGCACAAATACTACACAGTATTCAGCCAGCTGTCAATGAAAAAGGTAATGAGTCCTCCGAGCAGGGTCACCTCTGGTGTCCGCATGTTGCTTCTTGCCTGGTGAAATGGCGGTCATTCAGAAGCACCGCCTGCAGGCCGACGTTATGTCCCCCGTACTGCTGTACAGTTGGGTAGGTTTCACATACAGTTGTTTTTCCCAGTATGATTTTTATTTTATTTTTACAGCCAGATATTTAGGGTCCATTCACACGTCCGCAATATCAGGAACGGGTGCGGACCCATTCATTCTCAATGGGGCAGGAATGGATGCGGAGAGAACACTATGTGCTCTCCGCATCCGCATTTCCGTAGCGCGACCCCGAACTTCTGGGTTTTCCTCTGCAAAAAAATAGAACATGTCCTATTCTTGTCCACAGTTGCGGACAAGAATAGGCAGTTCTATGGGAGGTGCCGCCCGGGTGTATTGCGGATCCGCAGTGCACCACAGACGTGTGAATGTGACTTATTACCAGAAATAGTGTCCTGTTTTATGGATTCTACTGGGGACCAGTGCCTGTTCAGAGTGTTCCAGCTCCTATCTCCCATCTTCACTACATGAAGCACAGGAACGGCACGTGAGGCCGCAGTGATGTGTGGAACTGGTGGTGATGGGAGCGAAGCACTGGGCCAGGAATTGAACTACACGGCCCCCTTACCATTAGTTTCCAATCTTGTTAAAGCCCTGTTTGCAACGTATATAGTTATGGGTAATATTAAAGGTGTATTCCCAACTCTACATTTATAGTATGTCACAAATGTAAGATGGGTGCTGGGACCCACTCCTATCTCCAGAACAAGGCCTTTGAAGTGAAGGAGAGCTTTGACCATTCATTAAAGGTTTTTTTTCCTGGACTTAGATATTGATGCCCACCTCCCAGATTATCAGCATCAGGGCGTTGGGAGTTTGACACGCGACACCCGCTTTGATCAGGTGTTTCGGACAGCCGCCATCACCGGCATAGTGCTGCCCAGCTCGAGGATGGAACCTGTGCCCCCCGCTTCCATCCCCTGTTGAGGACCGGTGATTGGAGGGGATGCCGAGTGTCGGACCCCTACTGTTCTGACACTGAGAGGCCATCCGTGTCTAGACGCCTTTAGGGTTGGTGCAGTTGGGATGTAGAAAGCTCTGCTCTTCTTACATGACTCTGTTTTCTCTTCTCAGTTCTTGAGTCTCACCGAGGAAGATTTAAATAAGTTTGAATCCCTAACGATGGGAGCGAAGAAGAAGCTGAAGACTCAGCTGGAGCTTGAGAAGTGAGTGCCGTCCCCGTGTCCTCGCCAGGGCCACGGTGTTAGGTCCTGGATCCTGGCTGTGATGATTGGGTTACAGGCCGTGAGGCGCAGATCGTTGGGTCATTGTTCCTCTCGTCTATTTCTGGAAGTAAATTAGCAACAATATGAGGGGGAGGAACGAGCGAGCCGTCTCTGGCAGCAGCCGGGCTAGGAGGGTTTTCCTTCTGCAAGTTGCAGAAGATTAGAAACAATGAAATGTAGAAGAAAACGAGCGAGCCGCCATGTTCCCTGATAAGGTTGGGACTTCTTTGAAATATCAGTCACAAATGCAATTCACTGACATCAAGAAAATAATTACAAAGGAGTGGATTTATAAAAAATTGGCGTAGAACCTTAAAGGGCGTATTCCAGCGTTTTATTATTGACGGCCTATCTTCAAGGTAGGCCATCGGTATCAGATCAGGGGGTCTGACACCCCGCACCCCCACCAGTCCACTGTCTGCCCATCATGTAGAGGACAGATCTGGTTACTGCAGTGAATGCCCCTACTGCAGAACAGCTGATCGGTGTGGGTGCGAATTGTTGGACCCCCACCTTTCAGATGGTGATCAAGAGTAGAAGCCTGGAATAGCCCTTGGTTGTCATGTGGAGGAATGATGGGGGTGACAGAGGAAGCCCCCTCCTTCTGTCTAACCACTTAGTTGTCGCGGTCAGAATGGACAGCGGCATGTAAGTGATTAAACGACTGAGACTGGCGTTCTTTCTGATCCTGGCGGGATGCTAGCCACATACTGCAGCTGGCACCAGCACATTATGACGTAAGTGCGGCTCCTAAGCCTACGCCCTCACTGCGCTGTAATAGTGCGGCAGATCTCGGGAACCTCCTTCCCACTGCGCAGGGCTGTGAAGGGTTAACAACACAAAGCTCCATATAATTGCAGTAGCTGCTACTTAAAGGGGTTATCCCATCTTTTGATGTCTGCCTCATTGTGTAGTTTTTGACACAAGTATCAACTTACCCAATATAAGTGATTACCGATTGTTTACAGCCGTTTGTTATTGGTTACGGCCACCCCAGCGACATCGGAGCATTGGCCGCGCTTGCGCGTTATCCTCTTCTGTTTTTTTCTACGCAGCCCGACCTGACTCTCGGGCTCGTGCATTTTCGTGCATGCGCGTCGGATTCCTGTTGTTCGTCCTTTTTTTTTTTTAATAGAACTCTCTGCGCGCTTGTTGGTTCTCCTGCGCAAATGATTTCCTGCTCACACGGGAGCGCGCACGCCAGGCAAGTAGGCGGAGTCTGTAGATCAGCAGACCGCTGAACCTGCTGTCAGTCATAAGAGATCTAAACGCCCCCTGACTGAGCAGTTTAGCGAACATGAGAGCAGCCACGGCCTGGAAAAGAGAAGGTGGGATAACCCCTTTAAGCCGATACGTTTTGGGAGAATGAGTTTTGACTTCCATGTTCCCTTTATCAGAGAGAAGTCTGAAAAAAGGTGTCTGAACTCCGCATCGTGTACTTTCACCAGCAGCGGAGTCGCCCGGGTTCCTCCAACCAGTCACGTTGGACCAGTTCAAAATGTCCACTGCAGCCACGCTACAGGTAAGGCCGCTTCGTCCCTGGTGTCTGGGTGGTCATTGCCTCCATGTTGTTCTGAGCAGGAAGGATTCAATTCCTGGCAACGGCATAGATAGTGTCTGGGTACAGACTGGACTGGGTCTGGATCAGGCGAGGTTCACACCAGTGCATTCTGCAGCCATATTTCAGATGTGCGACACGACTCGACCATGGTTTTGCTGACACAAGCGATGAGACTGAGTTGTCAGTTACATTCGCGGTCTGGCCAGGTCTTGCATGCAGAATACTGATGAAAATGCGTCCATATTACACTGGTGTGAACCCGAGAATTCGGAGACTTCTGATTGTTCCTCCCTGTGAAGGAGTCCTCATATGATTGTCTGATATCTCATATCTGCCAGTAATCCATGAGTGCTGACATTCGGTCCCCACCGCCCTTCTCTTAGGGATTGTCTTTTCTTTGTTGCAGAGTTGTCTGTAGACGTGGAGCCCGCAGCCTCTCAGGTGCCTCAAGAAGGCAGCTCGTCCTCGGAGTATTCCAGCTCCCCATCAAGCCCAATGGGGCTGCAGACGCGAGAAGAGAGCTCCGACAGCGCAGAGGAAATGGACAGACGTAAGGAATAACCTCCAGAGACATTACATCATATGTGACCGATATCAGCCGCTCCTCTTATAACGCTCCAGCACTGATATAACCTCTAGAGACATTACATCATATGTGACTGATATCAGCCGCTCCTCTTATAACGCTCCAGCACTGATATAACCTCCAGAGATATTACATCATATGTGACTGATATCAGCCGCTCCTCTTATAACGCTCCAGCGCTGATATAACCTCCAGACATTACATCATGTGTGACTGATATCAGCCGCTCCTCTTATAACGCTCCAGCACTGATATAACCTCCAGAGATATTACATCATATGTGACTGATATCAGCCGCTCCTCTTATAACGCTGCAGTACTGATATAACCTCCAGAGACATTACATCACATGTGACTGATATCAGCCGCTCCTCTTATAACGCTCCAGCGCTGATGTGACTGATATCAGCCGCTCCTCTTCTACTGGGGCTGACGTTTTATAGTACAGTTATATATGATTGTGTGCACTCTAATTTAACCATTTATATGCCAGCTCACCATTATTTGTTTGGTAGGTCTTGGGAGGCACTTGGATTGCATTGAGAAGGACAAGTCCGTCTTGCTGGTGAATCACTTCACATCCAGTTCAGTTCGCCCAACAGCTCAGGTTTTACCAGTGCAGAATGACAGTGGCTGCAGCCCTTCGAGCCATCATCCAGGGCCACTTCAGCTGCTGGCTGGGCCCCCCCCTCACATCGCTCCACTGCACCTCATGAACACTTTGCACAAATCAGACCGGGGCAGTGCAGAGATTAAGATCCTCCAGTCATCTCCTCACTCCATCTTGTCTGCAGAAGACAGGAGTAAAGCTTCACCCGGATCCAGAAGCGGCTTGAAAATAGAGAAGAGCTTTGGAAACCTGCTCCTGGACATCAAAGCTTCAGCCGGCCCATTGCAGCCTGGTCAGGTGCTTTCCATCATCCCTGACGGCTTTGGTGTCCGGGCCAAAGTGGGAAACCCTTTATCTGGGGAGAGGTTGATGAAGCCAGCGCAGCAGCCCGCCCTGATGGTGGAGGGCAGCGCCCCTGCCACCATACCATCCGCTCCAGTCTTCCACGTCACCCGCACTCCCGTAAAGCTTCTCGTATCATCGTCGGATTCTTCTGTGGTTGGACAGATGACCAGTGTCTCTCCGGCAATAATAAACCCTAGAAGCGTTCTGTATACAGCCAACACCAAAGTTGCCTTTTCTGCTAGGAGTGGCATGCCTGTTGCCCAAATGGCTGGCAACTTCTGTGCAAACAGCATTGCCACTTCCAGCAACCACCCCTCAACGTCCTATAGTAATGTGCCGAACCTGCCCAGCTGCCCTGTCCCCAGCTCAAGCCCTACAATTTCCTCCACGTCTGACAACAGCTATTGCAGTGGCAATGCCCCCGCCATGAACATTCAGACTCCCAGCCACCACCACGTGCACCATCAGCAGCCGCCGGCGGCACAGACTGGGTGCACGGTCTGTAGCTCGTGTGGCTGCAGTGGCAGTTGTGGGTCAGGCAGTGTCGCGGTCAATTATGGAAACTATTTCCAGCATCAGTTCTCTACCCCCTCCATGTTCCCCTTCTCTCTCATGCCCTTCGGCCCAGTGTGCAATAACGGGTACATTAACACCCAGCAATACAACAGCAGCAGCTCGTTTCCAGTGGTGCACGCCCCGTACAGTAACAGCTTGAACCCGGACTCTATGCTGACAGGGCAGCCCGGCTTTTCCTTGCCTCCCATGCAGAACTTTATAACTGGCACAGCGGGGGTGTACCAGCCTCAGGGCATGATGGGCACCATTAACGGCACAACTCACAAAAAGAGTGGGAACATTTCATGCTATAACTGTGGGGTCAGCGGCCACCGCGCTCAGGACTGTAAGCAGCCATCAATGGATTTTAATCAGCAAGGTAACATCTTCTCATCTACAGCTTCATCTTCAGGGCATTTAAAGGCTTTCTCTGGGATTGTCATATCTGTCACCAGGTGTATGCTGCGAAGAGCACGAGCTAGTGCCTACACTGGATCCTAGTCGTTTTCTTAAAGGGGTTGTCCATCCCTTTCATGTTCATGGTCTATCCTCAACCAATATCTTATTGGCACAGGTACAACACCCCGCACTTGTGCCGATCTGCAGTTTCAGGAGCTCCACGGCTCCATTTTGTTGTGGACGGAGCTTGGTTACGGCAGAGTGGGCTGCAAAGTCCATCCACTACACCAGGCATGCTCAACCTGCGGCCCTCCAGCGGTTGCAAAACTGCAACTCCCCTCATTCCCGGACAGCCTACAGAAGGACATGGTGGGAGTTGTAGTCTTACAACAGCTGGATGGCCTCAGGTTGAGCATCCCTGCATTACACCATGGGCAGAGCTGTGTCGTTCTGGCGCCAACTTTAGGCACAGAAACGACTCTGCAAGACCTGATCGGCAGGTAGGTTGTTAGACCCACGCCAACCATATACTGATGGCCTATTCTGAGGATAGACCATCAACATTAAAGGGGTGGAGAAACCCTTTAAGGCTGTTTTTGTGTGGTCTAGAAGATACGATCTGTGTGACTGCTTCATTTGGCCGCTGCTTATCGTAGCCGGTCTCGCTGCATCATAGTGACGTATAATGCTGTGAACCGTGGTCACTCGGACAAGCCGGTCCGGGAAATGCCGCTGTCATACGGACTTATGTTCTGGACAAGCCACACACCAGGTGTTCTCCGTACTGTAGCAGCAAGGTCTCGATATGCACGCAGACCCCAGCGTACGGCACGGATGCCCTCGGATGGAGCAGCGTTCACCTGGTGGTATATTCTCTAGGGGTTGTGCAATGTCAGGACACTGATGACCTCTCCTCAGGATCAGCTGGTTGAAGAGGCTGCAGCGCTTGCGCGAGTTCTGTGTCCTCTTCATATTTTGCCTCCCTTGTGTAATTGCACCTTCCCCTCCCATTCCTCGCGGTCTAGTATACAGCCCCGCTTGTAGCCCCAGCACTAGCTCCCGTCCTCCCACAGCTGCCACTTAGTGTTTTTATGTCTTTTGTTTTATCCAGGAACTTTCCGTCTTAAGTTCGCTCCACCGTCAGACGGCCTGGACTCTGCCGATTGACCTTCCGGACCTCGGTCTCCTCAACCCACATCTCTCATCTAAAGGTGCTTTAGTTTTAACCAGGCTGAAGTGAAATACCTTCGGAGCCGACGTTCCTGTATTGCCAAATTCTGCTTCAAGATTTTCATTGCTCTTAATGGCGACGCGATGACCTCGGCCTGTGCGAGCCTCACCTTTTATAGGAGCGAGTTCACGGTGAAGGACTTGTTTTTTTACAGATAACTTTCTCTCTCTTTCAAGCGCTATCTAAAACTTTTAGGGCAGCTACAATAAACACCAAGGTAAATTGTGTGAGGTAAGGTTCCCTCGTGTCGCTCCTCGCCAGGAAGTAATCACTGGGATTCTTGTAGATTGCACTAGGGGAGGACTGTTCAGTGTTTTATGTTCTGGAGCATTTCTGGGAACTGTCGATTAATCCCCCAGCAATGAGCCCGATTATACTTCATCTATGAGGAATTTTGCACTTTAATTTTTTATGTATCTTTATATTTCATTGGATTGCTGTTACATGAGGGGGGAGGGGTGTCCCGTCCCCCGCATGGACGTGAAACACATGAGGGACAACCTGGAAGGAGGCACCAGGACCCCGGACCTGACAGTATTATCTGTGCGGAGGACTTGTATCCAAGGGCTGTATACACTACGTCTCCAGAAGCTGAGGCCGCTGCCTGTACATTTTATTTAATTTTTTATTTTAATTCCAGACATTTCTGTTGCAATAACCGTAAAGTATTGAGGAAGCTGCCGCCGATGGAGGTGAAACCTCACTTAGCACTAAATCCGTGATTGCTGCAGCGACCCTGGGAATGATGGCTCCTGCTAAACCAAAGATGTAAAGCGCTGTGCGGCAGAGACCCCCACGTCGTTTACTTGGCTCTGAGGGTCTGTCTGCATGGTCACAAGCCTCTGTTCCCCTGTGGGTTTAAGCAGTGAAAACACTACAGAATTGCCAGAATAACCCCCGCTCTATCCCCAACGCGTGCAGCGACGATCACATTGTATTTTCTCTGTTTATTGCCCTGTATCAGCAAACTACAGCTCTCTAGCTGTTGCAGAACTACAACTCCCAGCATGCAAAGACTGCCTACAGCAGGGCATGGTGGGAGTTGTAGTTTTGCAACAGCTGGAGGGCCGCAGTTTGTCTATAACTGATCTGTGTTGTGTGGCTCCATACTACAGCGGCCGTAGTAATCTATGGGCTTGTACGGTGGAACTATGACTCCCAGCGTGCACACTTGCTCACCTGTACTCCTATGGAATTGAATGGTGCATGCTGGAATTCTTAGTTTCCCAGCAGCTGGAGTTCGCTGAGCCCTTCCGTATGGCTTTGTGTGGTCTGGTGACGATATCGCGCCCATATGGCAGCACACGGAGTACTGTGGGGCTGGCTGCGCTCTGTGTAACATTATTTCACAATCTACATATAATGTAACTCTCCGGTCACATCCAAAGCTGCATTCAGCCATATAGTGTTACATGACCTCGCTTTGTGCAGGGATGTCTATACAGAGCCTGCTGAATGGCGGGGATTTTTAATTTTTTTTATTCTGTGGCTCCCGCAATGCACCACAGCCAGGAATTATTGACCGATTCAACAGTATATGTAGATTATGAGCGTAAAGGGTTAAATCATGTTTGGGAGTGGGGCTGCACTGTAAAGCAGGACCTAGACTATCCTCTGTTCACGCCGGGCGCGATGGAAACCTGTTGGTATTACAGAGCAATGCATTATGGGGTATAACATATAATGTCCAGGCCCTCGGTGTAGATCAATATAGAACTGTGACAGGACGAGAAGATGAAGGGGGCGACTTCTGAAGAGACACTAAGCCTTAATATACTACGGCGGGCGGAGTGTTTAACGGTTTACCCCTCTTTTTTATGTATAGGATCCGCCGTGGCCTTTTTCACGCGGCTTCCTCGTGTGCTGAAAGCCAAACTTTTTGCTTTCTTAAGAAAAGGAAAAAAACAAAAAAACATAATTTTGTCTAAACTTGAATTGTATTTAAGGACATAGGAGAAAAGACGTCTATTTTTAAGAAGAAAACGTTTGATGCCTTCTTTTCTTATAAACGGCCAGTGCACAAAGACTTCCTGTTCACGCTGTGTATTTCGTGCTGCCTCTGGGGAGAGCGCGCGGCGTCCGCTGCCGGACATTACTGCTCCACCCGCTGCGGATCAGGAGGACATTGCTGGGACGTGGATAGCGAGCGCCTCTGTTACGTTATAAGGCGGTTTGTTGTTCCTTGGTCATATTTGCACCTTAATATTTGATGTCTTTGAGATACTTTGATGTGATTATCGCGGTCAGTCAGACGCCGCTTCTGCTAGCGACATTCATGGCAAGAGTCGGAATTCGGCAAATCTTATGCTTTGTTGGCTTTAGCACTTTTTCTTTTTCTTTACCCTGATCATGAAACCAGCGCTCCGGCTGTACAGTATATACACTGCTCAAAAACATAAAGGGAACACCTAAACACCACAATGTAACTCCAAGTCAATCACACTTCTGTGACATCAAACTGTCCACTGAGGAACCAACACTGAGTGACAATCAATTTCACATGCTGTTGTGCAAATGGGATAGACAACAGGTGGAAATTATAGGCAATTAGCAAGACACCCCCAATAAAGGAGTGGTTCTGCAGGTGGTGAACACAGACCACTTCTCAGTTCCTATGCTTCCTGGCTGATGTTTTGGTCACTTTTGAATGCTGGCGGTGCTTTCACTCTAGTGGTAGCATGAGACTGAGTCTACAACCCACACAAGTGGCTCAGGTAGTGCAGCTTATCCAGGATGGCACATCAATGCGAGCTGTGGCAAGAAGGTTTGCTGTGTCTGTCAGCGTAGTGTCCAGAGCATGGAGGCGCTACCAGGAGACAGGCCAGTACATCAGGAGACGTGGAGGAGGCCGTAGGAGGGCAGCAACCCAGCAGCAGGACCGCTACCTCCGCCTTTGTGCAAGGAGGAAGAGGAGGAGCACTGCCAGAGCCCTGCAAAATGACCTCCAGCAGGCCACAAATGTGCATGTGTCTGCTCAAACGGTCAGAAACAGACTCCATGAGGGTGATATGAGGGCCCGACGTCCACAGGTGGGGGTTGTGCTTACAGCCCAACACTGTGCAGGACGTTTGGCATTTGCCAGAAAACACCAAGATTGGCAAATTCGCCACTGGCGCCCTGTGCTCTTCACAGATGAAAGCAGGTTCACACTGAGCACATGTGACAGACGTGACAGAGTCTGGAGACGCCGTGGAGAACGTTCTGCTGCCTGCAACATCCTCCAGCATGACCGGTTTGGCATTGGGTCAGTAATGGTGTGGGGTGGCATTTCTTTGGAGGGCCGCACAGCCCTCCATGTGCTCGCCAGAGGTAGCCTGACTGCCATTAGGTACCGAGATGAGATCCTCAGACCCCTTGTGAGACCATATGCTGGTGCGGTTGGCCCTGGGTTCCTCCTAATGCAAGTTAATGCTAGACCTCATGTGGCTGGAGTGTGTCAGCAGTTCCTGCAAGACGAAGGCATTGATGCTATGGACTGGCCCGCCCGTTCCCCAGACCTGAATCCAATTGTGCACATCTGGGACATCACGTCTCGCTCTATCCACCAACGTCACGTTGCACCACAGACTGTCCAGGAGTTGGCAGATGCTTTAGTCCAGGTCTGGGAGGAGATCCCTCAGGAGACTGTCCGCCACCTCATCAGGAGCATGCACAGGCGTTGTAGGGAGGTCATACAGGCACGTGGAGGCCACACACACTACTGAGCCTCATTTTGACTTGTTTTAAGGACATTACATCAAAGTTGGATCAGCCTGTAGTGTGTTTTTCCACTTTCATTTTGAGGGTGACTCCAAATCCAGACCTCCATTGGTTAAAAAATTTGATTTCAATTTTTTATTTTTGTGTGATTTTGTTGCCAGCACATTCAACTATGTAAAGAACAAAGTATTTCAGAAGAATATTTAATTAACTCAGATCTAGGATGTGTTATTTTTGTGTTCCCTTTATGTTTTTGAGCAGTGTATCAATGAGGGCTCATGTTAAAGGGGTTGCCTCACTACAGACATCCCCTTTAATAGCCGTTCACCTGATTGTTGCAGGTCCCACCCCTGACAGCCGTGGCCAAATGCTGGTTTCCCTGTGGAAGCCATGAATTCAGGAGCGACCCCACCCCCATGACATTGTAGGGGTTGTCCTCTTATACTGATCCATAGTACGGTGGAATGCTGTGGGCCCATACCGCACCTCTGGATGTCAATGTGGTGGTAGCCTACAATGGCACGACAGTGTGAACTCCTGGGTGCTGTGAGTGCACCCGTGAGACCACCAGCAGAGTAGGACCGCGCTTCTCCTCCACAACTGACGGCATTGTCGCCCCCACAGATGCCACAACGGCATCTAAGTGGGCTGATGGGTTCCTTTGGCATCCAGGGACCTATCAATGGCCCCCAGGTCCGCCATCTTAGTACCTCTACTAGGCTGTGCTGGAGGCGTAATACACAGCGCTGCACAAGTATCGCAGTTCCTGCTCTAAGACGGACTAAAATAAAAGTTTTAAAAAAAGTTTTTAAAGAAATAAAAAATAATCTTTTCCCAATGCTTTATTTGAAAAAAGAAAAAAAGGAATTTAAAAAGTGCACATAATCGGCATCGCCCCCTCCATAATGACATGAGCGGTAAATTGATGGCGTTATTTCGCCTGCACGGTGAACACCATGCCTGGAGTGCGGTTTTCCGCCCACCTCCAATCAAAACATCATACGAGCCCCTGAACGGTACCACTGACCACATCAACTCACTCCGCAAAAATAAGGGTATTTCACACTAGCGTTAGAAGAATCCGGCAGGCTGCCTGCCGGATCCGGAAATCCGTATGCAAACGGAGATCATTTGTTTCCGGATCCGTCAGACAAATGCATTGAAATACAATAGGTGTCATCCGGAAAAATGGATCTGGTATGTATTTATTTTTTACATTTTTAAAGGTCTGCGCATGCACAGACTGGAAAAACGGATGCGGCAATTTCCTGAACACTTGGTACCGGATCCGGCATTAATACATTTCAATGGATCCGGCATTCTGGCAAGTGTTCCGGAATTTTGGCAAATACAGTAAAAGGGACGGAACGGAAGACGTCCTGATGCGTCCTGAACGGATTGCTTTCCATTCAGAATGCATTAGGACAAAACTGATGCGTTTGTTTACGGTATTGAGCCCCATAGGACGGAACTCAATACCGGAAAACTTTAATGTTAGTGTGAAAGTCGCCTAAACGCGCCGGAGAGGGAAACATTACAGTGAGAACAAATGATGTTTTTTTTAACAAAAAACGTAAATCAGTGTAAGCAGAATTAACATGGTGTACCCCGTAACCGCACTGACCCGCAATATGAAATTAACGTAGTCTGTGCCGCAGGTAAACGCCAACAAGCCAGATTCGCCCTCCTTCAATAATTGCAGAATTGCTTTTTTTTTTTTTTTTTAAGAATCTTTTTAACCATTTCTCTCTTATTTTTAATTTCTTTTCTTATAAAACTCCCCACACAGTGTAGTCATAACCCCTCCCCTTTGAGTGATGTCATGGTAACCCCTCCCCTTTGAGTGATGTCATGGTAACCCCTCCCCTTGCAGTCATGTCATGGTAACCCCTCCCCTTGCAGTCATGTCATGCCATTTAGCTCCTCCCCATGCAGTGATGTCATGTTATTCATAAGCACGGGCGTCCAGAAATTATCAAAGTAATAATATATATCCAGTCGCTTTCCTGAACACGACTTTCAGCCAGTGGAGGTGAGTCTGTGCCTCTCCTGCAGTATTACGAGGCGCGCACCTCCCCCCGTACAGACCGCGTGCGCTCCATTGGATGGTTGTGTATTTGGTTCTTGGACTTTTTTTTATGTTTATTACACTTTATGAATTATAAGTGAACATTTTTAGAATGACGTTTTTATCTAAGTCGTGAAGATAAAATATGGTTTATACAGAAATGCACAAAAAAGGCAAATAAAAAAAACGGTTTCCTTTTTTTTCAGGATGTTTTTGTTTAGTTTTTCTCTTTGCGTTCGTCCGCGCGTCCATCAGCCTGAGAACACGAAGGAGGTAACGGATTCACACGGGGACACGACGCAGCTCGCTATTTGTGGTGGGGCCTGGGAGGCACAGTGGTTACCGAAATCCAGACGACCCCTGAGAACTGCAGTGAATGGTGGTCTTCCTAGATATGCGGGTGGTCTTCTGGAGAGGTCTCACTGTACATGCTGTTATACAATGCAGTCTTAAAGGGGTTGTCTGGGCTACAGATACTGATGAATGTGGGGGTCCGACACCTGGCATGCCCACCTGTCAGCCGTGGCACTGGGGATTGTACAGTGTGTGAAGCCTTCTGCATCCGATGCCGTGGGGGTCCGACACCTGGCATGCCCACCTGTCAGCCGTGGCACTGGGGATTGTACAGTGTGTGAAGCCTTCTGGCATGCCCACCTGTAAGCCGTGGCACTGGGGATTGTACAGTGTATGAAGCCTTCTGCATCCGATGCCGTGGGGGTCCGACACCTGGCATGCCCACCTGTCAGCCGTGGCACTGGGGATTGTACAGTGTATGAAGCTTTCTGTATCCAATGCCGTGGCTGCCCCGATCAGTGGGGGTCCGACACCTGGCATGCCCACCTGTCAGCCGTGGCACTGGGGATTGTACAGTGTATGAAGCCTTCTGTATCCAATGCCGTGGCTGCCCCGATCAGTGGGGGTCCGACACCTGGCATGCCCACCTGTCAGCCGTGGCACTGGGGATTGTACAGTGTATGAAGCCTTCTGCATCCGATGCCGTGGGGTTCCGACACCTGGCATGCCCACCTGTCAGCCGTGGCACTGGGGATTGTACAGTGTATGAAGCCTTCTGCATCCGATGCCGTGGGGTTCCGACACCTGGCATGCCCACCTGTCAGCCGTGGCACTGGGGATTGTACAGTGTATGAAGCCTTCTGCATCCGATGCCGTGGCTGCCCCGATCAGTGGGGGTGTCAGACTCCCACCAATATATTGATGTCCTAAAGATAGATCAACAATATCCGCAGCCCAGAACAACCCCTTAAACCTAAATCCTAACATACATGAAGTTTCACATCTCTTTAAGGCCGAATGCACATGGCCGTGTTCCGCAGTCGAGAGCGGTCCGGGATTCCTGATGACAGCAGGAGCGCACGGCGTCATACCACGGACCGCTCTCGGCCGCGTGCATTCGGCCTAATAGTTTTGGATTTCTCGCCATTTTCAAGATGTTCGTTTGCTGTCAGCAAATTAAAGAGGAATTACACTTTTTTCAATTTTTGATATGTCACAGGGACAAATAGGAAGTGTTGATGGGCGGGGGTCACAGCTCCGAGACCCCCACCGATCGCAGCTTCTCAGACTGTAGACGAGCTCATAGACTTTCTATTGAAACAGTCTACAGACTCGCTCTCGGCAGTGAGGAGAAGCTGCACTCGGCTGAGCGCTTCCGATCCCTCATTCTAGCGATCGGTGGGGGTCTCGGAGCTGTGACCCCCGCCCATCAACACAGGGACATATAAAAAAAAAAACGTGTAGTTACTCTTTAAATCACTTGTTTCTAGTCAGATGCTGCAAACCATGTACAGATCTAGTCCTGCTCTCATCTGAGGATTTGTTACAATTGTATCCAGTTTACACAATGCTGTGAGCTAAACTGCCTGGACTGATACATTGTAACAAACCCTCAGTTCTAAGCAGGACTAGCTATGTACTAGGTTTGCAGCCTCTTAAAGGGGTTGTCCCATGAAGACAATTTATCGGCTGGGGGCCCTGCCAAGCAGAAGAAGGTCCCCAGTTGGAGTGGCGGTCACGCGTGCATGCTGGCTCTCCACTCATCCGTATGGGACTGCCGGAGGCGGCGCAGTACAAGCGCTTCACTTGCCTACTTCCAGCAGTCCCATGCACACTTCCCTTCAGAGATAGCTTAATGGGACAACCCCTTTACTGTAAACAATAGTGTTTGCATTCACTGACTGCAAGCTGATATCTTGGAAATAATTAAAGCTAAAACACAAAGGAGCAGATTTACCAATATGAGCCATATGCCTCTCCATAACTGCGGGTGGAAAAACACGGATACTGGCCATATGTGGTCCGCATTTTGCAGATTTGAACATCCTTCCCTATGATAGAAATGCCTATTCTTGTCCGCAAAAACGGACAAGAATAGGACATATTATTTTTTTTTTGCGGCTTCATTGAAATGAAAGGTTTCACGTCCGATCCGCAAAATTGTGTAACTGATCGGGACAGAAAAATACAGTCTTGTGAATGAGCCCTAATACTGATGTCTGCAACGCCTTTCTTATCTGCCCCGAAGTCCGTGAGAAAGTTGTGGAACTTTTTATGAAACTGCAGAATCAGTTATTATCTTTCATAAAACTAGAAAACCCTGGTTACGGGGAAGTTCACGCCACGGAATTGGAAGGGGATTATTTTGTGCTGTAATCTGCGCCCGCTGGCCTGTGAGCGGAGTTTCTACAACCTTGTTCACACGCATAGGAAAATTCAAGGTTTGACCCCAATGACTGACTATTCTGGAAATCCTCGGATTGCGGCTCCGGGGGCGCGTCGTCATCTGACCAAACAGAGTTAGGGGTGTCTGCTCCCGATCTGCAGGGCATTTCATCTCCAATATCATGCGCATGCACAGTAAATCTGGAGCCCTTCTGTCAGATGAGTCCTGCTTCACTGTGCATGCGTCAATCAGAAGATGGTGGCACGTGTGCGACATACAAACCAGACTGGGCACGGACCTTCCTGACTACAGTGCTCGTCTTGGAAATCGTGAAGGAAGTACGGAAAGAGTGATGATGATGATGGTTCAGGTGCGGATGAATGTGGAAATAATTGACGCTTCTGTGTTCTTGGATATAAAGCATAGAACTGGCAAGAAATAGGAACCTGGGATCATAAAAGACCTCGAGAAGAATAAGGATTGTACTTGCTGTGGACTCCAAAGCAGGACAAGCCCTCGGGTAGTGAAGAAACCGCAGAACCTCAAACGAATCTGCCCGATGAGTGCGCTGGAAGCGCAGCCTGTGGGGAAAGGCGGTGACCGGGGAGACAAATAGAGTATTCTGGAGCCATAGTCTTGTGTGTGCCTCTATATGGTGCCTCCTTGGAGCCCAGTATTGCAGGAATTCTGGAATCAGCCCTCGCAGATGTAGAATGTGGCCCCTGGTTGGGCTCCCAGCACATGGTAAGCGTACGACAAAGAAAACAGGAGGATCCAAGAAATGCACCGGGCGCCAAAAATATATATAAAAAGCTTTATTTATACAAGAACAGAAAGCAAAACTAAAAAAATTATATGTGAAATAAAGGGTCGTTACTGAAGACAAAATCAGCAAATCTACGGCGAAAATAAAGTGAAAACCGTGCATAAGGTTATTATGTGTGAATCACACGTCCCTCTGCACTGCGCAGAAGCCGAGATATTGCTCAGTTAGTGGGGCGGCAGCGACACATCTCCGCCATACTGGTCACCCCCCGATACCAAGGCTCCACTACAGGGGCCCCCGGTCACGGTCGTACTCGGCGCCAGTCACATTGAGGTTTGCCTTGCATGGGGTGAGAAATGGCGTTGCATACTGAAGCATTAAGGAAACATTCGTCTACATGTATTGACGATGCACATAGGAACACGTGACCGCAGCCCCGCGTCATTTCCCATCCCGATATGGAGCAGTTACATAGACAATTAGGACTGTGGATAAAGGACATCACAAAGTGGAGCAGCGCAGTCCGCCCCAACAACGGTTTTACTGTAAGACGCTGGACAGTGTACGTACGGATGATGACCCCCAGGATAGAATACAGCATAAAAACATGAGATTACAGCTCAATGAAAAACTAAAACGTTCCCCCTTTACAGAGACAGCCTGACTCTGAGACGCAGCTCTATTACACACAGTACAACCTGGGCCTTCTCTGGCTTTGAAGGATATATTTAATTCTATGCAATTCTCCAGAGGCAGACCAGAGCGGAACAGGAGTTACGGGTAGCGTGAATACATGCGGATCCGTTCCGAGAAGACCGGCCGTCTGCTAAAGTTTTCCCATAGGACTCAAAGGGAAAAAACAAATCACTTTAAATAAAACCAAAAATAAAAACAATGCTGTGGCAATGGCGCGGTGTTCTTATGCGTTTTCCATCCCGAAAGTCTCCTGTGATGCATAGACCATGTAGAGAAATCCGTCCTCGTCCTTTTCCCGTTCGTAAACCTCAGAAATCGGAGTGGATACGCTCACCATACTGTGGCCGTTCACTAGCAGGAAGAAGGCTTGGTTGGCGTTCAGCTGCAGACGTCGCCTGCAAAAGCGAGAAAAGGAGCAAAGTCACATCCTGCAGAGGGTCGCATTATCGTGCTGCACATTGTATGGGGACCTCAAAGGGGTTGGAGACACAATGCAGGTCTATGGGCACAGCAGGAGGCGGTCCGCCCCGGAACGGCCGCTGCTTGAGGGGCTCCGAGATCCGACTCGTGGCACGCAAATAGGTGTATGTACAGGTAAAGTGTATACACGTGTGTGTGCAATGTGCATATATGCCCTTAAAGGGGTTGTCGATCATGCACATTGGCGTCATATTGCTCGGATATCTCTAGAACTGGGACCCAAAGCAAAGGCCGCCGCAGGGCGCTTTCCATTCACTTCTATGGGAGCCCCAAACACAACTGACAAGTGCGCTCGGCCATTTCTGGAACGCCCATTAATGGGTTTTCTGGGGTCTCCTATATTGAGGACCTCCTCAGGATAGGTCATCAATATGAGATTGGCGGGGGTCCGACACCCAACACCCCCTCCAATCAGCTGTATGAGGAGACGGCGCACACGTCTCTCTTCCTGTTTTGCCACAGACATAGCAGCAGCGAGCACACAGCGCGCCGTCTTCTGCCGGGTGTCGGACCCCCACCGATCTGATATCGATGACCTATCCTGAGGAAATGACATGGGCCATTCCGTTTACAGTGTATATACACGTGGGTCTGCTTCTCATGTGCAGATATATCCTTCAAAGGGTTTTCATCACTTGTGACCTGTCCTCTGGATAGGTCATTAGTAGCTGATCGGTGGGGGTCTGACAAAGCAGCGGCACTCCAGTGAACGCCATGGCCTCCTCCGTGCTCACAAACACAGCGCCGCACATTGTATAGTGGCCATGCTTGGTATCGCGCTCATCCCCGTTCACTTCTATGCGGTGAGCTGCCCCTAGGCCATGTGACTGACCCAGGAAAAGCAAAGAGAAGGCCGCGGCGCTACTGGCAGTGCTGATCGGCAGGGACCCCGGGTGTCGGACCCCCACCCATCAGACACTGATGACCTATAGCGAGGGTAGGTCATCGGTATAAAAATCTCAGAAAAGCCCTTTAAGGTGTAGATACTGAATGCATGTGTGTGCAATACGTATTGTGTACAGCCCCGGATACACGCCCTGCATCTATATACAGAGGAGGCGACGCAGTGTCCAGATACTGAACCAGCAGGGAGGCATGCTACCCGAGAGGAGAATGCATTGTACCATGCTATATGTAGGTAAAAGGAAAATCACCTCCCCGTGGAGCGCGGATGATCAGACCTGGGCTAAGTCTGGAGCAAAATATGGAAAAGACAAGGATTCCAGCTCTTCACAGTAAAAAAAAAAAAAGGGGGCTTTATTCGACTTCCATAAAATCCGACATCAAAAGTGAGACCTATTGCTGTGACGCGTTTCGGGCTGTTACATCCGAGCCCTTCATCAAGACAAACAAACTAAAAACCTCCATCTTATACACAGGCAGGAACCTGCCCACTTGATTGAATGATTTCCATCACCTGGTGGCCATAGAATACTGGACATGGGGAAGATAATCCCAATCTAGTGGGACGGAGCCCTAAATAGAAGGAAAACTAATAATTTATATTGTAGGGTTAAATCCTGTTTAACCCTTTAGGTATACATGTTCCAAGGTTGAACATCCAGTTTGTCTCTCTACTAAAAAGTTTTTGTCGGCGATCTCCCCCTCTAACCGGAGCAGTGACTCTTTCGATACCTTGCACAATCAAAACGTGGATTGGCCAGGGGCTGTTTAAATAGTTATCCCCACAGTGATGGCGTTACCCCCTGACGAAGGTACGCCGAAACGTGTGTCGGGGTAACGCCATACCAGGCATTCAGGTCGCGGTTATCTCTCGGTGAGTCCATGTCACTTCCATCCATACTCATGGCCTTCGATATATAGTCAGGACATCGCTCCGGGGGGTTCATGCAGCCGCTCTTTGTTGCGGTTCTTTGTGTGAATACCTCTTGGGGACTCACTTCTATTAATTTTCGCGCATATCATTGTTGATGTTACATATGTTGACGCTGTAATGCTGGATGGGGCTTGTGCTCCCTATCCCCCTCGTTTTATGGTATTTATTATCTATTTGATAAGCTTATCACTGAAAAATGTTTACGCAAAATTTTGCAGACAAGGGGATACTCGGCACTATGACGAAAGTTACAGGTTCGCTCGAATCCTGAGTGCGGGTTCAAACATTTTTACTTCTCTTCGTTTTTTTCTTATGAACCTGCTTCGCACTCTTGATTCGAGCGAATATAAGTGAATCTCTATCCACAGATATTGCATGTTCCTTCGCCTTACGAATATTCTCCATCGAATATCCCCTGATCCGCAACCTTGCAGAGATATCAGAGGCCTCCTTTACAAATAGATTCAAAGAAGAGCAATTGCGCCGCGCCCTCAACATCTCCCCTTTGGGAATGTTCTTGGCTACATGACCTATTGTGGCAGAAATCGGATCATATTCGGAATGGGTCGATTCCTTGCTGCAACCCCTTGTACCTCATATACCGCGCCATCTCAAGGACACATGTAGCGGTCTCCAAAATTTCCATCAATTTGTATGGTGAGAAGAGTTCGTATGGGTTACTGCTGATATTAATTCACTGTACACTAACATCCCCCACCATTTGGCGATTGTAGCTTTGAAATGGTTTTTGGATATGTTTAGCAATTACACCTTGGAACTCCGAGATTATATTTGTACCGATTTTTTTGCTTAAACATAATTTTCTTATGTTTAATGGTTCATATTATTTAAATATCCGGAGCTTTAATGGGTGCAAAATTTTCGCCTTCGGTGGCAAACGTGTTCATGGCATGGTGGGAGAACAGTTTTTTATTTTCGGACAGTAACCCATATTTGATGTCCATGAAATGGTATGGTCGCTTCATTGACGACATGTTATGGGTGTGGCGGGTGATGTGAAAGAGTTGATGTCATTTGTGGAGTATTCGGACAGCTGTGTTCCCTCGATCAAGCTCACTATGGTCAGCGTTTTTTTTCTCGATTGTTTTTCTGGACCTTTTATTGTGGGGTGATCGAGAGAACCAGAAGGTTTTCACCTGCACACATCGTAAAACCACTGCGGGTAACGCTTTGCTCCATGCATCATCCTGCCACCCCCCTCATGTAGCCAAGAACATTCCCAAAGGGGAGATGTTGAGGGCGCGGCGCAATTGCTCTTCTTTGAATCTATTTGTAAAGGAGGCCTCTGATATCTCTGCAAGGTTGCGGATCAGGGGATATTCGATGGAGAATATTCGTAAGGCGAAGGAACATGCAATATCTGTGGATAGAGATTCACTTATATTCGCTCGAATCAAGAGTGCGAAGCAGGTTCATAAGAAAAAAACTAAGAAGTAAAAATGTTCGAACCCGCACTCAGGATTCGAGCGAACCTGTAACTTTTGTCACAAATTATAGGGCCGAGTATCCCCTTGTCTGCAATATTTTGCGTAAACATGTTTCAGTGATAGGTTTTGATGAAGGTTGGGGGGACATTGCAGAGGCAGGTATTAGGTGCATTGCGAAGAAAGCACCAACCATCGGACAAAAAGTCAGCCCGAGCCTGTTTGTGGAAAACGCAGTGTGTGACCCCGTGTGACCGACACCGAGGGAAATTCCAAATGTGGAAGCAAGAAATGTATTTGTTACCTGCACATGTCAGTCAGTAAAGATATTGTATCCACATCGAATGGCAGGACACACAAATTGCAACAATATATTAATTGCAACACGGAATATGTTTTATATGTCATCACTTGTCGGACTTGCGCGTTGCAATATGTTGGATGCACCATTAATCAGCTCAAAGTGAGAATTCGAAAACATCCCACATGTTCCAACGCGCAATGTCTCAGCAGCCACATCACACTCTGCGATAGAGCACAAGGGCGATACCTCTGCGCTTTATGTGCAAGGTGTCGGAAGAGTCACTGCTCCGGTTAGAGGGGGAGATCGCTGACAAAGACTTTTTAGTACAGACACATACTGGATGTTCAACCTCGGAACATGTATACCTAAAGGGCTGAACAGGAAACAGGATTTAACCCTACAATATAAAGGATTTGTTTTCCTTCTATTTCGGGATTGTCTTCCCCATGTCCAGTATTCTATGGCCACCAGGTGATGGAAATCATTTAATCAAGTGGGCAGGTTCCTGCCTGTGTATAAGATGGAGGTTTTTAGTTTGTTTGTCTTTGTCTTTGTCTTAAAAATATCAAAATAGACAAATCGCCAGGACCGGATGGCATACACCCCCGTATCCTAAGGGAATTAAGTAATGTCATAGCCAGACCCTTATTTCTGATATTTGCGGACTCTGTACTGACAGGAAATGTCCCACAGGATTGGCGCATGGCAAATGTGGTGCCAATATTCAAAAAGGGTCCAAAAACAGAGCCTGGAAACTATAGGCCGGTAAGTTTAACATCTGTTGTGGGTAAACTGTTTGAAGGTTTTCTGAGAGATGCTATGTTAGAGCATCTTATGGGAAATAAGCAAATAACGCCATATCAGCATGGCTTCGTGAGGGATCGGTCATGTCAAACTAATTTAATCAGTTTCTATGAGGAGGTAAGTTCTAGACTTGACAGCGGCGAATCAATGGATGTCGTATATCTGGACTTCTCCAAAGCATTTGACACTGTACCTCATAAAAGGTTAGTATATAAAATGAGAATGCTCGGACTGGGAGAAAACGTCTGTATGTGGGTAAGTAACTGGCTGAGTGATAGAAAACAGAGGGTGGTTATTAACGGTACATACTCAGATTGGGTCACTGTCACTAGTGGGGTACCTCAGGGGTCAGTATTGGGCCCTATTCTCTTCAATATATTTATTAATGATCTTGTAGAAGGCTTGCATAGTAAAATATCAATTTTCGCAGATGACACTAAACTGTGTAAAGTAATTAACACTGAAGAGGACAGTATACTGTATATATATACTACAGAGGACAGTATACTGTATATATATACTACAGAGGACAGTATACTGTATATATACTACAGAGGACAGTATACTGTATATATACTACAGAGGACAGTATACTGTATATATACTACAGAGGACAGTATACTGTATATACACTACAGAGGACAGTATACTGTATATACACTACAGAGGACAGTATACTGTATATATACTACAGAGGACAGTATACTGTATATATACACTACAGAGGACAGTATACTGTATATATACTACAGAGGACAATATACTGTATATACACTACAGAGGACAGTATACTGTATATATACTACAGAGGACAGTATACTGTATATATACTACAGAGGACAGTATACTGTATATATACTACAGAGGACAGTATACTGTATATACACTACAGAGGACAGTATACTGTATATACACTACAGAGGACAGTATACTGTATATATACTACAGAGGACAGTATACTGTATATACACTACAGAGGACAGTATACTGTATATATACTACAGAGGACAGTATACTGTATATATACTACAGAGGACAGTATACTACTACAGAGGGATCTGGATAGATTGGAGGCTTGGGCAGATAAGTGGCAGATGAGGTTTAACACTGAGAAATGTAAAGTTATGCACATGGGAAGGAATAATGCAAGTCACCCGTACATACTAAATGGTAAAACACTGAGTAACACTGACATGGAAAAGGACCTAGGAATTTTAATAAACAGCAAACTAAGCTGCAAAAACCAGTGTCAGGCAGCGGCTGCCAAGGCCAATAAGATAATGGGTTGCATCAAAAGGGGCATAGATTCCCGTGATAGGAACATAGTCCTACTACTTTACAAATCACTGGTCAGACCACACATGGAGGACTGTGTACAGTTCTGGGCTCCTGTAAACAAGGCAGACATAGCAGAGCTGGAGAGGGTCCAGAGGAGGGCAACTGAAGTAATAACTGGAATGGGGCAACTACAGTACCCTGAAAGATTATCAAAATTAGGGTTATTCACGTTAGAAAAAAGACGACTGAGGGGAGATCTAATTACTATGTATAAATATATCAGGGGTCAGTACAGAGATCACTCCCATCATCTATTTATCCCCAGGACTGTGACTGTGACGAGGGGACATCCTCTGCGTTTGGAGGAAAGAAGGTTTGTACACAAACATAGAAAAGGGTTCTTTACGGTAAGAGCAGTGAGACTATGGACTCTTTACTGTAAGAGCAGTGAGACTATGGACTCTTTACTGTAAGAGCAGTGAGACTATGGACTCTTTACTGTAAGAGCAGTGAGACTATGGACTCTTTACTGTAAGAGCAGTGAGACTATGGACTCTTTACTGTAAGAGCAGTGAGACTATGGACTCTATACTGTAAGAGCAGTGAGACTATGGACTCTTTACTGTAAGAGCAGTGAGACTATGGACTTTACTGTAAGAGCAGTGAGACTATGGACTCTATACTGTAAGAGCAGTGAGACTATGGACTCTTTACTGTAAGAGCAGTGAGACTATGGACTCTTTACTGTAAGAGCGGTGAGACTATGGACTCTTTACTGTAAGAGCAGTGAGACTATGGACTCTATACTGTAAGAGCAGTGAGACTATGGACTCTTTACTGTAAGAGCAGTGAGACTATGGACTCTTTACTGTAAGAGCAGTGAGACTATGGACTCTTTACTGTAAGAGCAGTGAGACTATGGACTCTTTACTGTAAGAGCAGTGAGACTATGGACTCTTTACTGTAAGAGCAGTGAGACTATGGACTCTTTACTGTAAGAGCAGTGAGACTATGGACTCTTTACTATAAGAGCAGTGAGACTATGGGCTCTTTACTGTAAGAGCAGTGAGACTATGGACTCTTTACTGTAAGAGCAGTGAGACTATGGACTCTTTACTGTAAGAGCAGTGAGACTATGGACTCTTTACTGTAAGAGCAGTGAGACTATGGACTCTTTACTGTAAGAGCAGTGAGACTATGGACTCTTTACTGTAAGAGCAGTGAGACTATGGACTCTTTACTGTAAGAGCAGTGAGACTATGGACTCTACTGTAAGAGCAGTGAGACTATGGACTCTATACTGTAAGAGCAGTGAGACTATGGACTCTTTACTGTAAGAGCAGTGAGACTATGGACTCTTTACTGTAAGAGCAGTGAGACTATGGACTCTTTACTGTAAGAGCAGTGAGACTATGGACTCTATACTGTAAGAGCAGTGAGACTATGGACTCTTTACTGTAAGAGCAGTGAGACTATAGACTCTATACTGTAAGAGCAGTGAGACTATGGACTCTTTACTGTAAGAGCAGTGAGACTATGGACTCTTTACTGTAAGAGCAGTGAGACTATGGACTCTTTACTGTAAGAGCAGTGAGACTATGGACTCTTTACTGTAAGAGCAGTGAGACTATGGACTCTTTACTGTAAGAGCAGTGAGACTATGGACTCTTTACTGTAAGAGCAGTGAGACTATGGACTCTTTACTGTAAGAGCAGTGAGACTATGGACTCTTTACTGTAAGAGCAGTGAGACTATGGACTCTTTACTGTAAGAGCAGTGAGACTATGGACTCTTTACTGTAAGAGCAGTGAGACTATGGACTCTATACTGTAAGAGCAGTGAGACTATGGACTCTTTACTGTAAGAGCAGTGAGACTATGGACTCTTTACTGTAAGAGCAGTGAGACTATGGACTCTTTACTGTAAGAGCAGTGAGACTATGGACTCTTTACTGTAAGAGCAGTGAGACTATGGACTCTTTACTGTAAGAGCAGTGAGACTATGGACTCTTTACTGTAAGAGCAGTGAGACTATGGACTCTATACTGTAAGAGCAGTGAGACTATGGACTCTATACTGTAAGAGCAGTGAGACTATGGACTCTTTACAGTAAGAGCAGTGAGACTATGGACTCTATACTGTAAGAGCAGTGAGACTATGGACTCTTTACAGTAAGAGCAGTGAGACTATGGACTCTTTACTGTAAGAGCAGTGAGACTATGGACTCTTTACTGTAAGAGCAGTGAGACTATGGACTCTTTACAGTAAGAGCAGTGAGACTATGGACTCTATACTGTAAGAGCAGTGAGACTGTGGACTCTTTACGGTAAGAGCAGTGAGACTATGGACTCTTTACTGTAAGAGCAGTGAGACTATGGACTCTTTACTGTAAGAGCAGTGAGACTATGGACTCTTTACTGTAAGAGCAGTGAGACTATGGACTCTTTACTGTAAGAGCAGTGAGACTATGGACTCTTTACTGTAAGAGCAGTGAGACTATGGACTCTTTACTGTAAGAGCAGTGAGACTATGGACTCTTTACTGTAAGAGCAGTGAGACTATGGACTCTTTACTGTAAGAGCAGTGAGACTATGGACTCTTTACAGTAAGAGCAGTGAGACTATGGAACTCTCTGCCTGAGGAGGTGGTGATGGTGAGTACAATAAAGGAATTCAGGAGGGGCCTGGATGTATTTCTGGAGCGTAATAATATTACAGGCTATAGTTACTAGAGAGGGGTCGTTGATCCAGGGAGTTATTCTGATGCCTGATTGGAGTCGGGAAGGAATTTTTTATTCCCCTAAAGTGAGGAAAATTGGCTTCTACCTCACAGGTTTTTTTTTTGCCTTCCTCTGGATCAACTTGCAGGATAACAGGCCGAACTGGATGGACAAATGTCTTTTTTCGGCCTTATGTACTATGTTACTATGTTTGTCTTGATGAAGGGCTCGGATGTAACAGCCCGAAACGCGTCATAGCAATATGTCTCACTTTTGATGTCGGATTTTATGGAAGTCGAATAAAGCCCCTTTTTTTACTGTTAAGAGCTGGAATCCTTGTCTTTTCCATACAATGCTATATGCATATGACAAAATACATTAACTCTGGAAATAACCTAGATTAGCAGGACTGTGGTCCATGGGGGGGGGGTCATATCTTACCGGATGATTTTGATGAGCTCGCTCATATTGACGTGATCCGGGACGAGGAATTTGGTTTTGTCCAGCACTGGGAGCTGCTTCTCCCCCTTGTACCTCTCGATAATCACCTGTAGGAGAGCAGAAGAGAGCGTCAGCATGTCCGCACATGGAGCACCCGCCTGCCCGCGGGAGCCCGTGGGGAAGCATCTGTGGCTTCTTCCACGGCTGACAAAGGGGAAAACTCCCATCCAGCGACCATAGGAGTCACTGATCCCTCCCATTCAGCGCCATGACTGTGATTCTGTGATGATGACTGAGTCTGAAAATCCTCACTGTCTGCAACCAGGACGATGGCGGCACTGAGGACCGCAGGAGAAGCGGCATGTGACCGAGCGAGGGGCTGCTGCACAGCCCGAGATGTGATCTCACTTCCTGTGCCCCCTCCTAATCTGCCGCGGCTGGAGCGTTATAAGAGGAGCGGCTGATATCAGTCACATATGATGTAAAGTCTGGAGGTTATATCAGTGCTGGAGCGTTATAAGAGGAGCGACTGATATCAGTCACATATGATGTAAAGTCTGGAGGTTATATCAGTGCTGGAGCGTTATAAGAGGAGCGACTGATATCAGTCACATATGATGTAAAGTCTGGAGGTTATATCAGTGCTGGAGCGTTATAAGAGGAGCGACTGATATCAGTCACATATGATGTAATGTCTGGAGGTTATATCAGTGCTGGAGCGTTATAAGAGGAGCGGCTGATATCAGTCACAGATGATGTAATGTCTCTGGAGGTTATATCAGGGCTGGAGCGTTATAAGAGGAGCGGCTGATATCAGTCACATATGATGTAATGTCTCTGGAGGTTATATCAGTGCTGGAGCGTTATAAGAGGAGCGGCTGATATCAGTCACATATGATGTAATGTCTCTGGAGGTTGTATCAGTGCTGGAGCGTTATAAGAGGAGCGGCTGATATCAGTCACATATGAAGTAATGTCTCTGGAGGTTATATCAGTGCTGGAGCGTTATAAGAGGAGCGACTGATATCAGTCACATATGATGTAAAGTCTGGAGGTTATATCAGTGCTGGAGCGTTATAAGAGGAGCGACTGATATCAGTCACATATGATGTAATGTCTGGAGGTTATATCAGTGCTGGAGCGTTATAAGAGGAGCGGCTGATATCAGTCACATATGATGTAATGTCTCTGGAGGTTATATCAGTGCTGGAGCGTTATAAGAGGAGCGGCTGATATCAGTCACATATGATGTAATGTCTCTGGAGGTTATATCAGTGCTGGAGCGTTATAAGAGGAGCGGCTGATATCAGTCACATATGATGTAATGTCTGGAGGTTATATCAGTGCTGGAGCGTTATAAGCGGAGCGGCTGATATCAGTCACATATGATGTAATGTCTCTGGAGGTTATATCAGTGCTGGAGCGTTATAAGAGGAGTGGCTGATATCAGTCACATATGATGTAATGTCTCTAGAGGTTATATCAGTGCTGGAGCGTTATAAGAGGAGCGGCTGATATCAGTCATATGTGATGTAATATCTCTGGAGGTGATATCAGTGCTGGAGCGTTATAAGAGGAGCAGCTGATATCAGTTTTGTGTTAACTCTTTACCCTCACATTTCATGGATTTTCCCAGCTGTACTTTTCACACATGTTGCAATCACAGTTGTCATTATGCAAAACTAAAACCCGTCAGATTTCGCAATCGTCTCCTTGGGCTGCAGCTTACTGGCATTGAGCAGGAGCAGTGGGGTTTGAGGGGGACACTCACCGGGATCTTGTTGGGGTGCTGCTCTCTGATCAGCCTCACATCTTCCACTCTCTGTTCTGGAACAAAAATAAAGAGAAATATCAGACGAGGCGTCTAAGAGCGAAACGACCCAGAGAGAGGAGGATCACGGGACGTGGCCTGTACTCTGCACCGCGCCCCCAGAGATAAGATGGCTCCAGGGCGGAGGTCAGTCATAAATGCAAATTCCCTGGAATATGAACACGCTTCCCCGTGGCAGGTGCATGCTGGGAAATACTTGACAAATCTGATTATTTTTCAACGTCACCGTTATCATTAGTGACTGTAACATTGCTGAAGGATGTTTCCATTCACTCACAAGAGGCAGAGGCCTTGAAACGGACGAGTAATGTAGACAGCAATATTTGTCTGTAATACCATCTCTGACCCACAGGGGGTACATGGAGTCAGCATGGCGGTCACAGGCCGGAGCGCTTCTGCAGGCAGCCATGCAGTTTTTTTTCCTGTTTCTTGTAGTTTTGCTTTTTTAAAAGATGTTTAACCGCTTCCTGCCCAGCCTGTTTTAGCTGTTAACATGGTGATATTTTTTTCACTGCACCTTATAAAAGTTTTTTTTTTGTTTTTGTTCCTGGCATTATTTTGGTCGTACATGTAACACAGTTACTATTATTAATACACTGGGATCCTTTTTGTATTACTTGTGACTCTGATCACTTTTTATGTTTCTGGATTCTGGGCGGAGTGCTGCGCCCGCTTTCACTTTCTATATGACGGCTCCGCGTACTGCACCAGTTAGGGTAGTCCTTTAAAGGGATCCTTTCCCAGTTGTAACTCGAGTGAGTATTGTAGTTTTCACAAGGGTTATGACAATGACATGGCGCTGTATATCCGTAGGCTGCGTGACCGCGGTGCCTGGAGCGGAATAACAATGATGGCGTCTGACCTTAGGAGCCTTTTAAATATCGCAGCCGCCATAGAATTAGATGATGTCACTGAGGCAGAAATGAAGCTCCCAGCCGCACCGCCCTGACCGTCATTACCCCGATCTCACCCTGTGACCTACTCCTGGCCATGCCACCCAATCATTACCCCGATCTCAGCCTGTGACCTGCTCCTGGCTGTGCCACCCCATCATTACCCCAATCTCACCCTGTGACCCGCTCCTGGCTGTGCCACCCCATCATTACCCCAATCTCAGCCTGTGACCCGCTCCTGGCTGTGCCACCCCATCATTACCCCGATCTCAGCCTGTGACCCACTCCTGGCTGTGCCACCCCATCATTACCCCAATCTCACCCTGTGACCCGCTCCTGGCTGCCCCACCCCGATCTCACCCTGTGACCTGCTCCTGGCTGTGCCACCCTATCATTACCCCAATGTCACCCTGTGACCTGCTCCTGGCTGCGCCACCCCATCATTACCCCGATCTCAGCCTGTTACCCACTCCTGGCTGCGCCACCCCATCATTACCCCAATCTCACCCTGTGACCCGCTCCTGGCTGCACCACCCCGATCTCACCCTGTGAACTGCTCCTGGCTGTGCCACCCCATCATTACCCCAATCTCACTCTGTGACCCGCTCCTGGCCGTGCCACCCCATCATTACCCCAATCTCACCCTGTGGCCCGCTCCTGGCTGCGCCACCCCATCATTACCCAAATCTCACCCTGTGACCTGCTCCTGGCTGCACCACCCCGATCTCACCCTGTGACCTGCTCCTGGCTGTGCCACCCCATCATTACCCAAATCTCAACCTGTGACCCGCTCCTGGCTGCGCCACCCTATCATTACCCCAATCTCACCCTGTGACCCGCTCCTGGCTGCGCCACCCCATCATTACCCCAATCTCACCCTGTGACCCGCTCCTGGCTGCGCCACCCCATCATTACCCTGATCTCAGCCTGTGACCTGCTCCTGGCTGCCCCACCCCGATCTCACCCTGTGACCTACTCCTGGCCATGCCACCCCATCATTACCCAAATCTCAACCTGTGACCAGCTCCTGGCTGCGCCACCCTATCATTACCCCAATCTCACCCTGTGACCCGCTCCTGGCTGCGCCACCCCATCATTACCCTGATCTCAGCCTGTGACCTGCTCCTGGCCGTGCCACCCCGATCTCAGCCTGTGACCTGCACCACCCTGTCATTACCCCGATCTCAGCCTGTGACCCGATCCGCCCCGTCATTACCCCGATCTCAGCCTGTGACCCGATCCGCCCCGTCATTACCCCGATCTCAGCCTGTGACCCGCTCCTGGCCGCTTAGCCCCGTCATTACCCCGATCTCAGCCTGTGACCTGCTCCTGGCTGCCCTGTCATTACCCCGATCTCAGCCTGTGACCCGCTCCGCCCCATCATTACCCAGATCTCACCCTGTGACCCGCTCCGCCCCGTCATTACCCCGATCTCAGCCTGTGACCTGCTCCGCCCCATCATTACCCAGATCTCACCCTGTGACCTGCTCTGCCCTGTCATTACCCCGATCTCAGCCTGTGACCCGCTCCTGGCCGCTTCGCCCCATCATTACCCCGATCTCAGCCTGTGACCTGCTCCTGGCTGCCCTGTCATTACCCCGATCTCAGCCTGTGACCCGCTCCGCCCCATCATTACCCAGATCTCACCCTGTGACCCGCTCCGCTCCATCATTACCCAGATCTCACCCTGTGACCCGCTCCTGGCTGCCCTGTCATTACCCCGATCTCAGCCTGTGACCCGCTCCGCCCCATCATTACCCAGATCTCACCCTGTGACCCGCTCTGCCCCATCATTACCCCGATCTCAGCCTGTGACCTGCTCCTGGCTGCCCCGTCATTACCCCGATCTCAGCCTGTGACCTGCTCCTGGCTGCCCTGTCATTACCCCGATCTCACACTGTGACCCGCTCCGCCCCATCATTACCCAGATCTCACCCTGTGACCCGCTCCGCCCCATCATTACCCAGATCTCAGCCTGTGACCCGCTCCTGGCTGCCCCGTCATTACCCCGATCTCACCCTGTGACCCGCTCCGCCCCATCATTACCCAGATCTCAGCCTGTGACCCGCTCCTGGCCGCTTCGCCCCGTCATTACCCCGACCTGTCACACACTTACACGGCTGATTGACAAGGATAATGTCCATGTTCTAAGGAGGCGGCTGAACATCGGACATGGCGTCCTTTATGTTCTGCAGAAAACGCATCATCAGTGTCCGCCCTTGTCGTCCCCACAGCGGTGACCGCGAGGAGCTTCCGGCCTCTAAGTGCTGGCGGACGGGGCCACAAAGAAGCAGCGGTAATGACTTCATCCACAAGGCAACAGATGACGACTTAACCCATGACTGGCCAGAGGCCCAACCTGACACAGGGCAAGTGTCACTCACAGCAAGGGGGGAGGGGACTGTCCCCAATCCACCAGTAAAGATCGTGTTATTGGGTGGGGGCCCTAAGGGTTCATGTCATTGGGGCCACATCAACAAGTCACAAACGGAAAGAAAAAGCAGCCTCAGCCACTCTGCCCCATTAACCCTCACCCTGCTGCCCACAGTGACCTGCAGCATGCCCACTCTGCCCCATTAACCCTCACCCTGCTGCCTGCCCACTCTGCCCATTAGCCCTCACCCTGCTGCCCACAGTGACCTGCAGCATGCCCACTCTGCCCCATTAACCCTCACCCTGCTGCCTGCCCACTCTGCCCATTAGCCCTCACCCTGCTGCCCACAGTGACCTGCAGCATGCCCACTCTGCCCCATTAACCCTAACGCTGCAGCATGCCCACTCTGCCCCATTAACCCTCACCCTGCTGCCCACACTGCAGCATGCCCACTCTGCCCCATTAACCCTCACCCTGCTGCCTGCCCACTCTGCCCCATTAACCCTCACCCTGCTGCCCACACTGCTGCCTGCCCACTCTGCCCCATTAACCCTCACCCTGCTGCCTGCCCACTCTGCCCCATTAACCCTCACCCTGCTGCCTGCCCACTCTGGGGTACAGGTGGAGCGGGTGCAGTGTTCCGCCAGGCCCCTCCCCCACATCGCTGCAGTGTCTCCAGTGAAGATGATTTCACCCCCCCCGGTCATTATAATGCAGGGCTGCGCTGAGCCCCCCTCCTCCCCCAAAAACCCCTTCTGGGTGAAGGCTATACCCCAGCAGTGATACAATGTAGCAGGAAATGGGGGGGAGCAGTAACTCTTCAGCTGCCAGGAGACACAGTTCAGCTATTAACCATTTCAGCCCCCTGGCTCTCCCACAGGCGGATCTGCGGAGAGCTACAATGTATCCACCGAGAAGAAGGGGGAGGGGTGCTGGGGCAAAACAGGGTCTGCCTTTATTAACGGTTTCAGTACCGTGCCCGTCCATATGGCGGGGGGCTATACATGGGCCCCTGCAGTCACCGCCCGTTCTCTAGGGGCCCCCTCGAGCCTTACCCAATGTCCTCCTCTGCTTGAAGGTCTTCTCTGAAGGCATCTCCGAGTCTGACGAAGTGAACCCCGATCCGAGCAGCTGCCGCGTCCTGCGCCTCCGCCGTCTGCAGAGCCCGCCCCCCAGAGCAAAACAAAACACGGCCCGTGACGTCAGCGCCGACGTCACGGGCGCCTCCCGCCGCCATGCTGCGTGTGGCAGGGAGCTGCCAGTCACGTGTCGGAGCCATGGCTGCAGTAACCAAGCAACGCTCCACGTGACTCAGCGAGGACCCGGCGGGTGATGACGTCACATACACCATTAGGGCTCGTGGGCCAGCCGCAAGTGGATCGCCGATCCGTCCGCTCCGCAAAAAGATAGAGCAAGGGCTAGTTCACACGACTGTGCCGGTTTTTTTGCGGTCGAGAAATTGCGGATCCGCAAAAAAACAGATGCCGCCCGCCTGCCTTGCACAAATGGCGGAACCGAACAGTAGGTCCATTATAGAAATGCTTATTCTTGTTCCGGTACCACGGAACGGAGCAACGGATGCGGACCCATTGAAATGAATGGTTCTGTATACGGAACGCAGAAAACGTTCGTGTGAACAAGCCCCAAGTTCTATCTTTTTGCGGTGCGGAGGCGCGGAACCCCAGAAAGCACTCCGCAGTGTTCCGTTCCGCATATATCCGGATTTGCGGACCCATTGAAGTGAATAAATCCACATCCGTGATGCGGAATCCACACGGAACGGTGCCTGTGTATTTCGGATCCGCAAATGCGGTCCGCAATATGAAAATGGGCAACACAACCGTGTGCAGCCGCGGCCACAATACACGGGGCACCAGCCGCATCACGGATCACGGACCCAGTCACTTCAATGGGTCCGCAATCCAGGAGATACGGTGCGGAAGCAGGGATCGGAGCCCCGCGGAAGCTCTACGGAGCGCGTCTAGCCGTCACCGCGGACCGCAGCACGGAGCCCTTAGAGTGTCAGCTCTGCAGATCAGAGACACAATGCAGGATGGTCATAGGAGGTTATAGAATGGAGGCAGATGTATCACACAGGAGAGGATTAGATACACAGCTCAGCAGACTGTATCACACAGGACAGGATTAGATTCACAGCTCAGCAGACAGTATCACACAGGACAGGATTAGATACACAGCTCAGCAGACAGTATCACACAGGAGAGGATTAGATACACCGCTCAGCAGACAGTATCACACAGGATAGGATTAGATACACAGCTCAGCAGACAGTATCACACATGATAGGATTAGATACACAGCTCAGCAGTATCACGCAGGATAGGATTAGATATACAGCTCAGCAGACAGTATCACACAGGACAGGATTAGATACACAGCTCAGCAGACAGTATCACACAGGATAGGATTAGATACATAGCTCAGCAGACAGTATCACACAGGACAGGATTAGATACACAGCTCAGCAGACAGTATCACACAGGAGAGGATTAGATACACCGCTCAGCAGACAGTATCACACAGGATAGGATTAGATACACAGCTCAGCAGACAGTATCACACAGGACAGGATTAGATACACAGCTCAGCAGACAGTATCACACAGGAGAGGATTAGATACACAGCTCAGCAGACTGTATCACACAGGATAGGATTAGATACACAGCTCAGCAGACAGTATCACACAGGACAGGATTAGATACACAGCTCAGCAGACAGTATCACACAGGAGAGGATTAGATACACCGCTCAGCAGACAGTATCACACAGGATAGGATTAGATACACAGCTCAGCAGACAGTATCACACATGATAGGATTAGATACACAGCTCAGCAGTATCACGCAGGATAGGATTAGATACACAGCTCAGCAGACAGTATCACACAGGACAGGATTAGATACACAGCTCAGCAGACAGTATCACACAGGAGAGGATTAGATACACCGCTCAGCAGACAGTATCACACAGGATAGGATTAGATACACAGCTCAGCAGACAGTATCACACAGGACAGGATTAGATACACAGCTCAGCAGACAGTATCACACAGGAGAGGATTAGATACACCGCTCAGCAGACAGTATCACACAGGATAGGATTAGATACACAGCTCAGCAGACAGTATCACACATGATAGGATTAGATACACAGCTCAGCAGTATCACGCAGGATAGGATTAGATACACAGCTCAGCAGACAGTATCACACAGGACAGGATTAGATACACAGCTCAGCAGACAGTATCACACAGGAGAGGATTAGATACACCGCTCAGCAGACAGTATCACACAGGATAGGATTAGATACACAGCTCAGCAGACAGTATCACACAGGATAGGATTAGATACACAGCTCAGCAGACAGTATCACACAGGAGAGGATTAGATACACAGCTCAGCAGACAGTATCATACAGGATAGGATTAGATACACAGCTCAGCAGACAGTATCACACAGGATAGGATTAGATACACAGCTCAGCAGACTGTATCACAGGATAGGATTAGATACACAGCTCAGCAGACAGTATCACATAGGAGAGGATTAGATACACAGCTCAGCAGACAGTATCACACAGGACAGGATAAGATACACAGCTCAGCAGACTGTATCATACAGGATAGGATTAGATACACAGCTCAGCAGACAGTATCACACAGGATAGGATTAGATACACAGCTCAGCAGACTGTATCACAGGATAGGATTAGATACACAGCTCAGCAGACAGTATCATACAGGATAGGATTAGATACACAGCTCAGCAGACAGTATCACACAGGATAGGATTAGATACACAGCTCAGCAGACTGTATCACAGGATAGGATTAGATACACAGCTCAGCAGACAGTATCACACATGATAGGATTAGATACACAGCTCAGCAGACAGTATCACACAGGATGGGATTAAATACAGCAGCTCAGCAGGCAGTATCACACAGGACAGGATTAGATACACAGCTCAGCAGACAGTATCACACAGGACAGGATTAGATACACAGCTCAGCAGACAGTATCACACAGGACAGGATTAGATACACAGCTCAGCAGACAGTATCACACAGGATAGGATTAGATACACAGCTCAGCAGACAGTATCACACAGGACAGGATTAGATACACAGCTCATCAGACAGTATCACACAGGATAGGATTAGATACACAGCTCAGCAGACAGTATCACACAGGATAGGATTAGATACACAGCTCAGCAGACAGTATCACACAGGATAGGATTAGATACACAGCTCAGCAGACAGTATCACACAGGATAGGATTAGATACACAGTTCAGCAGACAGTATCACACAGGATAGGATTAGATACACAGCTCAGCAGACAGTATTACACAGGACAGGATTAGATACACAGCTCAGCAGACTGTATCACACAGGATAGGATTAGATACACAGCTCAGCAGACAGTATCACACAGGATAGGATTAGATACACAGCTCAGCAGACAGTATCACACAGAATAGGATTAGATACACAGCTCAGCAGACAGTATCACACAGGAGAGGATTAGATACACAGCTCAGCAGACAGTATCACATAGGACAGGATTAGATACACAGCTCAGCAGACAGTATCACAGGATAGGTTTAGATACACAGCTAAGCAGACAGTATCACACAGGACAGGATTAGATACACAGCTCAGCAGACAGTATCACACAGGACAGGATTAGATACACAGCTCATCAGACAGTATCACACAGGATAGGATTAGATACACAGCTCAGCAGACAGTATCACACAGGATAGGATTAGATACACAGCTCAGCAGACAGTATCACACAGGACAGGATTAGATACACAGCTCAGCAGATAGTATCACACAGGATAGGATTAGATACACAGCTCAGCAGAGAGTATCACACAGGAGAGGATTAGATACATAGCTCAGCAGAGAGTATCACACAGGAGAGGATTAGATACACAGCTCAGCAGACTGTATCACACAGGATAGGATTAGATACACAGCTCAGCAGACAGTATCACACAGGATAGGATTAGATACACAGCTCATCAGACAGTATCACACAGGATAGGATTAGATACACAGCTCATCAGACTGTATCACACAGGATAGGATTAGATACACAGCTCAGCAGACTGTATCACACAGGACATGATTAGATACACAGCTCAGCAGACAGTATCACACAGGAGAGGATTAGATACACAGCTCAGCAGACAGTATCACACAGGATAGGATTAGATACACAGCTCAGCAGACAGTATCACACAGGATAGGATTAGATACACAGCTCATCAGACTGTATCACACAGGATAGGATTAGATACACAGCTCAGCAGACTGTATCACACAGGACAGGATTAGATACACAGCTCAGCAGACAGTATCACACAGGAGAGGATTAGATACACAGCTCAGCAGACAGTATCACACAGGATAGGATTAGATACACAGCTCAGCAGACAGTATCACACAGGATAGGATTAGATACACAGCTCAGCAGACAGTATCACAGGGGAGGATTAGATACACAGCTCAGCAGGCAGTATCACACAGGATAGGATTAGATACAGCAGGATGTATCATATAGGATAGGATTAGATACACAGCTCAGCAGACAGTATCACACAGGATAGGATTAGATACACAGCTCAGCAGACAGTATCACACAGGATAGGATTAGATACACAGCTCAGCAGACAGTATCACACAGGATAGGATTAGATACACAGCTCAGCAGACAGTATCACACAGGATAGGATTAGATACACAGCTCAGCAGACAGTATCACACAGGATAGGATTAGATACACAGCTCAGCAGACAGTATCACACGGGATAGGATTAGATACACAGCTCAGCAGACAGTATCAACCAGGATAGGATTAGATACACAGCTCAGCAGACAGTATCACACAGGATAGGATTAGATACACAGCTCAGCAGACTGTATCACACAGGATAGGATTAGATACACAGCTCAGCAGACAGTATCACACGGGATAGGATTAGATACACAGCTCAGCAGACTGTATCACACAGGATAGGATTACATACACAGCTCAGCAGACCGTATCACACAGGATAGGATTAGATACACAGCTCAGCAGACTGTATCACACAGGATAGGATTAGATACACAGCTCAGCAGACAGTATCATACAGGATAGGATTAGATACACAGCTCAGCAGACAGTATCACACAGGATAGGATTAGATACACAGCTCAGCAGACAGTATCACACAGGATAGGATTAGATACACAGCTCAGCAGACAGTATCACACAGGAGAGGATTAGATACACAGCTCAGCAGACAGTATCACACAGGATAGGATTAGATACACAGCTCAGCAGACAGTATCACAGGGGAGGATTAGATACACAGCTCAGCAGGCAGTATCACACAGGATAGGATTAGATACAGCAGGATGTATCACACAGGATAGGATTAGATACACAGCTCAGCAGACAGTATCACACAGGATAGGATTAGATACACAGCTCAGCAGACAGTATCACACAGGAGAGGATTAGATACACAGCTCAGCAGACAGTATCACACGGGATAGGATTAGATACACAGCTCAGCAGACAGTATCACACGGGATAGGATTAGATACACAGCTCAGCAGACAGTATCACACAGGACAGGATTAGATACACAGCTCAGCAGTCAGTATCAACCAGGATAGGATTAGATACACAGCTCAGCAGACAGTATCACACAGGATAGGATTAGATACACAGCTCAGCAGACAGTATCACACAGGGGAGGATTAGATACACAGCTCAGCAGGCAGTATCACACAGGATAGGATTAGATACACAGCTCAGCAGACAGTATCACACAGGATAGGATTAGATACACAGCTCAGCAGACAGTATCAACCAGGATAGGATTAGATACATAGCTCAGCAGACAGTATCACACAGGATAGGATTAGATACACAGCTCAGCAGACTGTATCACACAGGATAGGATTAGATACACAGCTCAGCAGACAGTATCACACGGGATAGGATTAGATACACAGCTCAGCAGACTGTATCACACAGGATAGGATTACATACACAGCTCAGCAGACCGTATCACACAGGATAGGATTAGATACACAGCTCAGCAGACTGTATCACACAGGATAGGATTAGATACACAGCTCAGCAGACAGTATCATACAGGATAGGATTAGATACACAGCTCAGCAGACAGTATCACACAGGATAGGATTAGATACACAGCTCAGCAGACAGTATCACACAGGATAGGATTAGATACACAGCTCAGCAGACTGTATCACACAGGAGAGGATTAGATACACAGCTCAGCAGACAGTATCACACAGGATAGGATTAGATACACAGCTCAGCAGACAGTATCACAGGGGAGGATTAGATACACAGCTCAGCAGGCAGTATCACACAGGATAGGATTAGATACAGCAGGATGTATCACACAGGATAGGATTAGATACACAGCTCAGCAGACAGTATCACACAGGATAGGATTAGATACACAGCTCAGCAGACAGTATCACACAGGAGAGGATTAGATACACAGCTCAGCAGACAGTATCACACGGGATAGGATTAGATACACAGCTCAGCAGACAGTATCACACGGGATAGGATTAGATACACAGCTCAGCAGACAGTATCACACAGGACAGGATTAGATACACAGCTCAGCAGTCAGTATCAACCAGGATAGGATTAGATACACAGCTCAGCAGACAGTATCACACAGGATAGGATTAGATACACAGCTCAGCAGACAGTATCACACAGGGGAGGATTAGATACACAGCTCAGCAGGCAGTATCACACAGGATAGGATTAGATACACAGCTCAGCAGACAGTATCACACAGGATAGGATTAGATACACAGCTCAGCAGACAGTATCAACCAGGATAGGATTAGATACATAGCTCAGCAGACAGTATCACACAGGATAGGATTAGATACACAGCTCAGCAGACTGTATCACACAGGATAGGATTAGATACACAGCTCAGCAGACAGTATCACACAGGACAGGATTAGATACACAGCTCAGCTGACTGTATCACACAGGATAGGATTAGATACACAGCTCAGCAGACCGTATCACACAGGATAGGATTAGATACACAGCTCAGCAGACTGTATCACACAGGATAGGATTAGATACACAGCTCAGCAGACAGTATCATACAGGATAGGATTAGATACACAGCTCAGCAGACAGTATCACACAGGATAGGATTAGATACACAGCTCAGCAGACAGTATCACACAGGATAGGATTAGATACACAGCTCAGCAGACAGTATCACACGGGATAGGATTAGATACACAGCTCAGCAGACTGTATCACACAGGATAGGATTAGATACATAGCTCAGCAGACAGTATCGCATAGGATAGGATTAGATACACAGCTCAGCAGACAGTATCACACAGGATAGGATTAGATACACAGCTCAGCAGACTGTATCACACAGGACAGGATTAGATACACAGCTCAGCAGACAGTATCACACAGGATAGGATTAGATACACAGCTCTGCAGGCAGTATCACACAGGACAGGATTAGATACACAGCTCAGCAGACAGTATCACACAGGATAGGATTAGATACACAGCTCTGCAGGCAGTATCACACAGGATAGGATTAGATACAGCAGAATGTATCATACAGGATAGGATTAGATACACAGCTCAGCAGACAGTATCACACAGGAGAGGATTAGATACACAGCTCAGCAGACGGTATCACACAGGAGAGGATTAGATACACGGCTCAGCACACTGGATCGCACTGGATTGGCTGGTCGTACACATTAGATACGTGGCCATCTGTTGGGTTTGGGGCCGTTTTCGGGGTCCGCGGTCAGAGGAATCCGGCAGTGGCTTTTCCCCTCGGCAGATCTTTGCGGCGTCCGTCCTGGCGGCCAAGTGAAGGTTTGAATCGTGTAAAAACAGTTGCAGATATTTTAGATCGCCGCCTGTCGGTCCGATCACCTGCTTGTGTGAGAGCTTAGATACACCCAGGATTTGTGGATTGTGTGGTGGGTGTGACCTGTGTACATGAAGCGGGGCCCCTGGGGGCGAGTCTTAGGGACAGGGGCCTCCATGATGGGCTTGAGCTCTTTACATGTAGAGGGGCCCCTGGGGGCCGCCATGATGTGTTCCAGCCAGGTTGGTAGCTGTGGTGACTGGTGCTATAGAGGGCGCTGTGGCTGGCATTGTATGATGGGGGCAATGACTGTGGCCCCCACACCCCCAGTGATCAGAGCTGGCACCGCAGTGTGTGTTACATATTACATTTCTGCAGCCACATGTGGATGGGGACAAGGTGACTGACAGGATATGAGACATCTGGTGCCTCGTGCCTCACTGACAGGTAGATTGTTTATCTCTGTACAGATGAGCAACTGCCACACACAAGATGGAGGCCGGACCATGAAAGGGGCGGAGACTTTCCACCTATGAGTCAGAGTGATGAGGCTCGGTGGTTCAGCCAATCAGCATCATCCTTCCCGAACATGACAACACAAATCCATGGTGACCCCTCCCACAAGAGGGTGGATGCCTCCGAAAACACCCTCTGCTTCCAGGAAAAGGACAGCTCTCTAACAGAATCAAGAAAGTGACACAATGTAACAACATACCACAATGTAACTCAGCGAAATACAATGTAACACATCCCAGCCCAATATAATAGCACAGAACACAAGACACTGGTAACATTCATTTGGAATTTGCTTTGTGATGCCAATCTGTGTACAGCGCTGCAGAAGGTGTGTGCGCTATACAAAGGAATAACATAACAGAAGGAGGTTACACTGCTACAGTGCCCCACAGTCCCCTGTTCCCCCCGCAGTGCTCGACAGCCTCCTGTCCGCCACAATTGCTCTGCAGCCTCTTATCCCCCACCGTTGCTTTGCAGCCTCTTGTCACCCACAATTTCTCTGCAGCCTCTTGTCGCCCGCAATTGCTCTGCAGCCTCTTATGCCCCACAGTTGCTCCGCAGCCTTCTGTCCCCACAGTTGCTCTGCAGCCTCTTATCCCCCCCAGATTTGCTTCGCAGCCTCTTGTCCCCTACAGTTGCTCCGCAGCCTCCTGTCCCCACAGTTGCTCTGCAGCCTCTTATCCCCCCCAGATTTGCTTCGCAGCCTCCTGTCCCCACAGTTGCTCTGCAGCCTCTTATCCCCCCCAGATTTGTTTTGCAGCCTCTTATCCCCCACAATTGCTCTGCAGCCTCTTATCCCCCCACAGTTGCTCTTCAGCCTCTTATCCCCCCCCAGAGATGCTCCGCAGCCTCTTGTCCCCTACAGTTGGCCTTCAGCCTCTTATCCCCCATAGTTGCTCTTCAGCGTCTTGTCCCCTGCAGTTGCTCCGCAGCTTCTTGTTCCCCCTCAGTTGTTCCGCAGCCTCTTGCCCCCTACAGTTTCTCTTCAGCCTCTTGTCCCCCACAATTGCTCCGAAGCCTCCTGTCCCCACAGTTGCTCCGCAGCCTCTTGTCCCTTACAGTTGCTCCGCAGCCTCTTGTCCCTTACAGTTGCTCCGCAGCCTCTTGTCCCCACAGTTGCTCCGCAGCCTCTTGTCCCCTACAGTTGCTCTGCAGCCTCCTCTCCCCCACAGTGCTCCACAGACTCCTGTACCCCACAGTGCTCCGCAGACTCCTGGCTCCCTCAGTGCTCTGCAGCCTCTTGCCCCCCCCCCCCCAGTGCCCCACAGTCTCCTGTCCATGCAGTGCTCCGCAGCTTTCTGTTTTTCCACAGTGTTCCAGAAACTATTCTCCCCTACAGTGCTCAGCAGCCTCCTGTCCCCAGCAGTGATCCACAGTCTCATTTCACCTTCACAATTGCTCTGCAGCCTCTTATCCCCCCACAGTTGCTCTTCAGCCTCTTATCCCCCCCCAGAGATGCTCCGCAGCCTCTTGTCCCCTACAGTTGGCCTTCAGCCTCTTATCCCCCATAGTTGCTCTTCAGCGTCTTGTCCCCTGCAGTTGCTCCGCAGCTTCTTGTTCCCCCTCAGTTGTTCCGCAGCCTCTTGCCCCCTACAGTTTCTCTTCAGCCTCTTGTCCCCCACAATTGCTCCGAAGCCTCCTGTCCCCACAGTTGCTCCGCAGCCTCTTGTCCCTTACAGTTGCTCCGCAGCCTCTTGTCCCCACAGTTGCTCCGCAGCCTCTTGTCCCCTACAGTTGCTCTGCAGCCTCTTATCCCCCCACAGTTGCTCTTCAGCCTCTTATCCCCCCACAGTTGCTCTTCAGCCTCTTATCCCCCCAGATTTGCTTCGCAGCCTCTTGTCCCCTACAGTTGCCCTTCAGCCTCTTATCCCCCACAATTGCTCTGCAGCCTCCTGTCCCCACAGTTGCTCTTCAGCCTCTTATCCCCCATAGTTGCTCTTCAGCGTCTTGTCCACTGCAGTTGCTCCGCAGCCTCTTGTCCCCCGCAGTTGCTCCGCAGCCTCTTGTCCCCCACAATTGCTCCGAAGCCTCCTGTCTCCACAGTTGCTCCGCAGCCTCTTGTCCCCTGCAGTTGCTCCGCAGCCTCTTGTCCCCCGCAATTTCTCCGAAGCCAGCTGTCTCCACAGTTGCTCTGCAGCCTCTTGTCCCCTGCAGTTGCTCCGCAGCCTCGTGTCCCCAATGTTGCTCCGCAGTCTCCTGTCCCGACAGTTGCTCTGCAGCCTCTTGTCCCCACAGTTGCTCCGCAGCCTCTTGTCCCTTACAGTTGCTCTGCAGCCTCTTATCCCCCCCCCCCCCCAAAGTTGATGCACAGCGTCTTGTCCCCTGCAGTTGCTCTTCAGCCTCTGGTCCATCACAATTGCTCTGCAGCCTCTTATACCCCACAATTTCTCTGCAGCCTCTTATCCCCCATAGTTGCTCCGCAGCCTCTTGTTCCCCCTCAGTTGCTCCGCAGCCTCTTGTCCCCTGCAGTTGCTCTTCAGCCTCTTGTCCCTCACAATTGCTCTGCAGCCTCTTATCCCGCACAGTTGCTCTGCAGCCTCTTGTCACCCACAATTCCTCTGCAGCCTCTTGTTGCCCGCAATTGCTCTGCAGCCTCTTATGCCCCACAGTTGCTCCGCAGCCTCCTGTCCCCACAGTTGCTCTGCAGCCTCTTGTTCCCCCAGAGTTGCTCCGCAGCCTCCTGTCCCCACAGTTGCTCCGCAGCCTCCTGTCCCAACAGTTGCTCCGCAGCCTCTTGTCCCTTACAGTTGCTCCGCAGCCTCTTGTCCCCTACAGTTGCTCTTCAGCCTCTTATCCCCCACAATTGCTCTGCAGCCTCTTATCCCCCACAGTTGCTCTGCAGCCTCTTGTCGCCCACAATTCCTCTGCAGCCTCTTGTTGCCCGCAATTGCTCTGCAGCCTCTTATGCCCCACAGTTGCTCCGCAGCCTCCTGTCCCCACAGTTGCTCTGCAGCCTCTTGTTCCCCCAGAGTTGCTCCGCAGCCTCTTGTCCCCACAGTTGCTCCGCAGCCTCTTGTCCCTTACAGTTGCTCTGCAGCCTCTTATCCCCCACAATTACTCTGCAGCCTCTTATCCCCCCCACAGTTGCTCTTCAGCCTCTTGTCCCCTGCAGTTGCTCCGCAGCCTTTTGTCCCCACAGTTGCTCCGCAGCCTCTTGTCCCTTACAGTTGCTCAGCAGCCTCTTGTCCACTACAGTTGCTCTTCAGCCTCTTATCCCCCACAATTGCTCTGCAGCCTCTTATCCCCCACAGTTGCTCTGCAGCCTCTTATCCCCCACAGTTGCTCTGCAGCCTCTTATCCCCCACAGTTGCTCTGCAGCCTCTTGTCGCCCACAATTCCTCTGCAGCCTCTTGTTGCTCGCAATTGCTCTGCAGCCTCTTATGCTTTACAGTTGCTCCACAGCCTCCTGTCCCCACAGTTGCTCTGCAGCCTCTTATTCCCGCCCTAGAGTTGCTCTGCAGCCTCTTGCCCCCCCCCCAGAGTTGCTCCGCAGCCTCTTGTCTCCACAGTTGCTCCGCAGTCTCCTGTCCCCACAGTTGCTCCGCAGCCTCTTGTCCCCTACAGTTGCTCTTCAGCCTCTTATCCCCCCCACAGTTGCTCCGCAGCCTCTTGTCCCCTACAGTTGCTCCGCAGCCTCTTGTCCCCTACAGTTGCTCTTCAGCCTCTTGTCCCCTGCAGTTGCTCTGAAGCCTCCTGTCTCCACAGTTGCTCCGCAGTCTCCTGTCCCCACAGTTGCTCCGCAGCCTCTTATTCCCCACAATTGCTCTGCAGCCTCTTGTCCCCTACAGTTGCTCTGCAGCCTCTTGTCCCCTGCAGTTGCTTCGCAGCCTCCTGTCTCCCCTCAGTTGCTCCGCAGCCTCTTGTCCCCTACAGTTGCTCCGCAGCCTCTTGTCCCCTACAGTTGCTTCGCAGCCTCTTGTCCCTTACAGTTGCTCTGCAGCCCTTTTGTCACCACAGTTGCTCTGCAGCCTCTTATGCACCCCCCCCCCCACAGCTGCTCTTCAGCCTCTTGTCCCCTGCAGTTGCTCTTCAGCCTCTGGTCCCTCACAGTTGCTCTGCAGCCTCTTGTCGCCCACAATTCCTCTACAGCCTCTTGTAGCCCGCAATTGCTCTGCAGCCTCTTGTCCCCACAGTTGCTCCGCAGCCTCCTGTCCCCACAGTTGCTCCGCAGTCTCTTATCCCCCACAATTGCTCTGCAGCCTCTTATCTCCACAGTTGCTCTTCAGCCTCTTGTCCCCTGCAGTTGTTCCGCAGCCTCTTGTCCCCTACAGTTGCTCCGCAGCCTCTTGTCCCCACAGTTGCTCTGCAGCCTCTTATCCCCCCACAGTTGCTCTTCAGCCTCTTGTCCCCTGCAGTTGCTCTTCAGCCTCTTGTCCCCTGCAGTTGCTTCGCAGCCTCCTGTCTCCCCACAGTTGCTCCGCAGCCTCTTGTCCCCTACAGTTGCTCTGCAGCCTCTTGTCCCCACAGTTGCTCCGCAGCCTCTTGTCCCTTACAGTTGCTCTGCCTCCCTTTTGTCACCACAGTTGCTCTGCAGCCTCTTATCCCCCCCCCCACAGTTGCTGCGCAGCGTCTTGTCTCCTACAGTTGCTCTTTAGCCTCTTGTCCCCTACAGTTGCTCTTCAGCCTCTTGTCCCCCACAATTGCTCTGCAGCCTCTTATCCCGCACAGTTGCTCTGCAGCCTCTTGTCGCCCACAATTCCTCTGCAGCCTCTTATGCCCCACAGTTGCTCCGCAGCCTCCTGTCCCCACAGTTGCTCCGCAGCCTCTTATCCCCCACAATTACTCTGCAGCCTCTTATCCCCCCCCACAGTTGCTCTGCAGCCTCTTATCCCCCCCCCCAGAGTTGCTTTTCAGCCTCTTGTCCCCTGCAGTTGCTCCGCAGCCTCCTGTCCCCACAGTTGCTCCGCAGCCTCTTGTCCCCTGCATTTGCTCTTCAGCCTCTTGTCCCCCACAATTGCTCTGCAGCCTCTTATCCCCCACAGTTGCTCCACAGCCTCTTATGCCCCACAGTTGCTCTGCAGCCTCTTGTCGCCCACAATTCCTCTGCAGCCTCTTATGCCCCACAGTTGCTCCACAGCCTCCTGTCCCCACAGTTTCTCTGCAGCCTCTTTCCCCCCCCCCTAGAGTTGCTCTGCAGCCTCTTGTCTCCACAGTTGCTCCGCAGTCTCCTGTCCCCACAGTTGCTCCGCAGCCTCTTGTCCCCTACAGTTGCTCTTCAGCCTCTTATCCCCCCCACAGTTGCTCTTCAGCCTCTTATCCACTGCAGTTGCTCTTCAGTCTCCTGTCCCCACAGTTGCTCCGCAGCCTCTTGTCCGCACAATTGCTCTGCAGCCTCTCATCCCCCCACAGTTGCTCCGCAGCCTCTTGTCCCTTACAGTTGCTCTTCAGCCTCTTGTCCCCTGCAGTTGCTCCGCAGCCTTTTGTCCCCACAGTTGCTCCGCAGCCTCTTTTCCTTTACAGTTGCTCCGCAGCCTCTTGTCCCCTACAGTTGCTCTTCAGCCTCTTATCCCCCACAATTGCTCTGCAGCCTCTTATCCCCCACAGTTGCTCTGCAGCCTCTTATCCCCCACAGTTGCTCTGCAGCCTCTTATCCCCCACAGTTGCTCTGCAGCCTCTTGTCGCCCACAATTCCTCTGCAGCCTCTTGTTGCTCGCAATTGCTCTGCAGCCTCTTATGCTTCACAGTTGCTCCACAGCCTCCTGTCCCCACAGTTGCTCTGCAGCCTCTTATTCCCGCCCTAGAGTTGCTCTGCAGCCTCTTGTCCCCCCCCTAGTGTTGCTCCGCAGCCTCTTGTCTCCACATTTGCTCCGCAGTCTCCTGTCCCCACAGTTGCTCTTCAGCCTCTTATCCCCCCCACAGTTGCTCCGCAGCCTCTTGTCCCCTACAGTTGCTCCGCAGCCTCTTGTCCCCTACAGTTGCTCTTCAGCCTCTTGTCCCCTGCAGTTGCTCCGAAGCCTCCTGTCTCCACAGTTGCTCCGCAGTCTCCTGTCCCCACAGTTGCTCCGCAGCCTCTTATTCCCCACAATTGCTCTGCAGCCTCTTGTCCCCTACAGTTGCTCTGCAGCCTCTTGTCCCCTGCAGTTGCTTCGCAGCCTCCTGTCTCCCCACAGTTGCTGCGCAGCCTCTTGTCCCCTACAGTTGCTCCGCAGCCTCTTGTCCCCTACAGTTGCTTCGCAGCCTCTTGTCCCTTACAGTTGCTCTGCAGCCCTTTTGTCACCACAGTTGCTCTGCAGCCTCTTATGCCCCCCCCCCCCACAGTTGCTGCGCAGCGTCTTGTCTCCTACAGTTGCTCTTCAGACTCTTGTCCCCTGCAGTTGCTCTTCAGCCTCTGGTCCCTCACAGTTGCTCTGCAGCCTCTTGTCGCCCACAATTCCTCTACAGCCTCTTGTTGCCCGCAATTGCTCTGCAGTCTCTTATGTCCCACAGTTGCTCCGCAGCCTCCTGTCCCCACAGTTGCTCCGCAGTCTCTTATCCCCCACAATTGCTCTGCAGCCTCTTATCCCCCACAGTTGCTCTTCAGCCTCTTGTCCCCTGCAGTTGTTCCGCAGCCTCTTGTCCCCTACAGTTGCTCCGCAGCCTCTTGTCCCCACAGTTGCTCTGCAGCCTCTTATCCCCCCACAGTTGCTCTTCAGCCTCTTGTCCCCTGCAGTTGCTTCGCAGCCTCCTGTCTCCCCACAGTTGCTCCGCAGCCTCTTGTCCCCTACAGTTGCTCCGCAGCCTCTTGTCCCCTACAGTTGCTCTGCAGCCTCTTGTCCCCACAGTTGCTCCGCAGCCTCTTGTCCCTTACAGTTGCTCTGCCTCCCTTTTGTCACCACAGTTGCTCTGCAGCCTCTTATCCCCCCTTCCCCCACAGTTGCTGCGCAGCGTCTTGTCTCCTACAGTTGCTCTGCAGTCTCCTATCCCCACAGTTGCTCTTCAGCCTCTGGTCCCTCACAATTGCTCTGCAGCCTCTTATCCCCCACAGTTGCTCTGCAGCCTCTTGTCGCCCACAATTCCTCTGCAGCCTCTTGTTGCCCCAGAGTTGCTCTGCAGCCTCTTATGCCCCACAGTTGCTCCGCAGCCTCCTGTCCCCACAGTTTCTCCGCAGTCTCCTATCCCCACAGTTGCTCCGCAGCCTCTTGTCCCTTACAGTTGCTCCGCAGCCTCTTATCCCCCACAATTGCTCTGCAGCCTCTTATCCCCTACAATTTCTCTGCAGCCTCTTATCCCCCTCAGTTGCTCCACAGCCTCTTGTCCCCTGCAGTTGCTCTTCAGCCTCTTGTCCCTCACAATTGCTCTGCAGCCTCTTATCCCGCACAGTTGCTCTGCAGCCTCTTATCCCGCACAGTTGCTCTGCAGCCTCTTGTCACCCACAATTCCTCTGCAGCCTCTTGTTGCCCCAGAGTTGATCCGCAGCCTTCTGTCCCCACAGTTGCTCTGCAGTCTCCTATCCCCACAGTTGCTCCGCAGCCTCTTGTCCCTTACAGTTGCTCCGCAGCCTCTTATCCCCCACAATTACTCTGCAGCCTCTTATCCCCCCCAGAGTTGCTTTTCAGCCTCTTGTCCCCTGCAGTTGCTCCGCAGCCTCCTGTCCCCACAGTTGCTCCGCAGCCTCTTGTCCCCCACAATTGCTCTGCAGCCTCTTATCCCCCACAGTTGCTCTGCAGCCTCTTATGCCCCACAGTTGCTCTGCAGCCTCTTGTCGCCCACAATTCCTCTGCAGCCTCTTATGTCCCACAGTTGCTCCACAGCCTCCTGTCCCCACAGTTTCTCTGCAGCCTCTTATTCCCCCCCTAGAGTTGCTCTGCAGCCTCTTGTCTCCACAGTTGCTCCGCAGTCTCCTGTCCCCACAGTTGCTCTTCAGCCTCTTGTCCCCCACAATTGCTCCGAAGCCTCCTGTCTCCCCACAGTTGCTCCGCAGCCTCTTGTCTCCACAGTTGCTCCGCAGCCTCTTGTCCCCTGCAGTTGCTCTGCAGCCTCGTGTCCCCACAGTTGCTCTGCAGTCTCCTGTCCCCACAGTTGCTCCGCAGCCTCTTGTCCCCACAGTTGCTCTGCAGCCTCTCATCCCCCCACAGTTGCTCTGCAGCCTCTTATCCCCTGCAGTTGCTCTTCAGCCTCTGGTCCCTCACAGTTGCTCAGCAGCCTCTTGTCGCCCACAATTCCTCTACAGCCTCTTGTAGCCCGCAATTGCTCTGCAGCCTCTTATGCCCCACAGTTGCTCAGCAGCCTCCTGTCCCCACAGTTGCTCCGCAGCCTCCTGTCCCCACAGTTGCTCCTATTATCCCCCCCCAGAGTTGCTCTTCAGCCTCTTATCCCCCACAATTGCTCTGCAGCCTCTTATCCCCCATAGTTGCTCCGCAGCCTCTTGTCCCCTGCAGTTGCTCTTCAGCCTCTTATCCCCCCCACTGTTGCTCTTCACCCTTTTGTCCCCAGCAGTTGCTCCGCAGCCTCTTCTTCTCCACAGCCTCTTCTTCTCCTCTGCTCCGCAGCCTCTTCTTCTCCGCAGCCTCTTCTTCTCCTCAGCCTCTTCTTCTCTTCTGCTCCGCAGCCTCTTTTTCTCCTCTGCTCCGCAGCCTCTTCTTCTCCGCAGCCTCTTCTCCTCCTCTGCTCCGCAGCCTCTTCTTCTCCTCAGCCTCTTCTTCTCCTCTGCTCCGCAGCCTCTTCTTCTCCTCTGCTCCGCAGCCTCTTCTTCTGCTCTGCTCCGCAGCCTCTTCTTCTCCACAGCCTCTTCTCCTCCTCTGCTCCGCAGCCTCTTCTTCTCCTCAGCCTCTTCCTCTCCGCAGCCTCTTCTTCTCCTCTGCTCCGCAGCCTCTTCTTCTCCGCAGCCTCTTCTCCTCCTCTGCTCTGCAGCCTCTTCTTCTCCTCAGCCTCTTCTTCTCCGCAGCCTCTTCTTCTCCTCTGCTCCGCAGCCTCTTCTTCTCCTCCGCAGCCTCTTCTTCTCCACAGCCTCTTCTTCTCCTCAGCCTCTTCTTCTCCTCTGCTCCGCAGCCTCTTCTTCTCCTCTGCTCCGCAGCCTCTTCTTCTGCTCTGCTCCTCAGCCTCTTCTTCTCCGCAGCCTCTTCTTCTCCTCTGCTCCGCAGCCTCTTGTTCTCCGCAGCCTCTTCTCCTCCTCTGCTCTGCAGCCTCTTCTTCTCCTCAGCCTCTTCTTCTCCGCAGCCTCTTCTTCTCCTCTGCTCCGCAGCCTCTTGTTCTCCGCAGCCTCTTCTCCTCCTCTGCTCTGCAGCCTCTTCTTCTCCTCAGCCTCTTCTTCTCCGCAGCCTCTTCTTCTCCTCTGCTCCGCAGCCTCTTCTTCTCCGCAGCTTCTTCTCCTCCTCTGCTCTGCAGCCTCTTCTTCTCCTCAGCCTCTTCTTCTCCGCAGCCTCTTCTCCTCCTCTGCTCCGCAGCCTCTTCTTCTCCGCAGCCTCTTCTCCTCCTCTGCTCTGCAGCCTCTTCTTCTCCTCAGCCTCTTCTTCTCCGCAGCCTCTTCTCCTCCTCTGCTCCGCAGCCTCTTCTTCTCCGCAGCCTCTTCTTCTCCTCTGCTCCGCAGCCTCTTCTTCTCCTCCGCAGCCTCTTCTTCTCCTCTGCTCCGCAGCCTCTTCTTCTGCTCTGCTCCGCAGCCTCTTCTTCTCCGCAGCCTCTTCTCCTCCTCTGCTCTGCAGCCTCTTCTTCTCCTCAGCCTCTTCTTCTCCGCGGCCTCTTCTTCTCCTCTGCTCCGCAGCCTCTTCTTCTCCGCAGCCTCTTCTCCTCCTCTGCTCTGCAGCATCTTCTTCTCCTCAGCCTCTTCTTCTCCGCAGCCTCTTCTTCTCCTCTGCTCCGCAGCCTCTTCTTCTCCACAGCCTCTTCTTCTCTGCAGCCTCTTCTCCTCCTCTGCTCCGCAGCCTCTTCTTCTCTGCAGCCTCTTCTTCTCCTCTGCTCCACAGCCTCTTTTTCTCGCCTCTTCTTCTCCTCAGCCTCTTCTCCTCCACAGCCTCTTCTTCTCCTCAGCCTCTTCTCCTCCGCAGCCTCTTCTCCTCAGCCTCTTCTCCTCCACAGCCTCTTCTCCTCCTCAGCCTCTTCTTCTCCACAGCCTCTTCTCTTCCTCCACAGCCTCTTCTCTTCCTCCACAGCCTCTTCTTCTTCTCTGCTCACCGTTCTTGCAGCGCCTCGTTAGCGCAGTAGGTAGCGCGTCAGTCTCATAATCTGAAGGTCGTGAGTTCGATCCTCACACGGGGCAGAAGATTTTTAGTTTTTTCCCTGTATTTCGGTTACTTGTGACCTTCCTCCTCCGGTCTCCGCCGCCTTTCTTTAACCCTCCGGGCTGACACCGGCGGATACCGGGCTGCAGCAAGAGGCTCCCGGGCGGGGAGGGGGCGGGGCCGCAGTGACAGTGGGTGTGTCCCGGCCTGGAGTGGGCGGGATCCCCGGCTGTCAGTGCTGCTGTGTTCCCGGGGATGGCGGTGTGTGCCCGGTTGTGCGGGGTCGTGCACTCCCGGGGATGTCAGCAGAGGCAGCCGTCCGGAGGAGGCAGCGAGACGGAGCTGGAGGAGGGCGGACGCGCGGAGCGGGTGGAGGTGCAGCCGGCGCCCCGGGGACCCCGCACCCTCCTGCAGCTGCCGCCCGAGCTCCTGGTGGAGATCTTCTCCTGCCTGCCCGGCCCCGAGCTGCCCCCGCTGGCCTTGGTGTGCCGGAAGTTCCGCCAGATCCTCAGCACCGACACCATCTGGAGGCGGCGCTGCAAGCAGGGTGAGGCCCGGGGGAGAGGGGTCGTTACCGGGGCGTCTGTACACGAGGGGTCATTACCGGGGGCGTCTGTACACGAGGGGTCATTACCGGGGTGTCTGTACATGAGGGGTCGTTACCGGGGCGTCTGTACACGAGGGGTCGTTACATGAGGGGTCATTACCGGGGTTTCTGTACACGAGGGGTCATTACCGGGGTGTCTGTACATGAGGGGTCGTTACCGGGGGCGTCTGCACACGAGGGGTCGTTACCGGGGGCGTCTGCACACGAGGGGTCGTTACCGGGGGCGTCTGCACACGAGGGGTCGTTACCGGGGGCGTCTGCACACGAGGGGTCGTTACCGGTGGCGTCTGCACACGAGGGGTCGTTACCGGTGACGTCTGCACACGAGGGGTCGTTACCGGGGGCGTCTGCACACGAGGGGTCGTTACCGGGGGCGTCTGCACATGAGGGGTCGTCTGTACATGAGGGGTCGTTACCGGGGTTGTCTGTACACGAGGGGTCGTTACCAGGGGTGTCTGTACACGAGGGGTCGTTACCGGGGGTGTCTGTACACGAGGGGTCGTCTGTACACGAGGGGTCGTTACCGGGGGTGTCTGTACACGAGGGGTCGTTACCGGGGGTGTCTGTACACGAGGGGTCGTTACCGGGGGTGTCTGTACACGAGGGGTCGTTACCGGGGGTGTCTGTACACGAGGGGTCGTTACCGGGGGTGTCTGTACATGAGGGGTCGTCTGTACACGAGGGGTCGTTACCGGGGGCGTCTGCACACGAGGGGTCGTTACCGGGGGCGTCTGCACACGAGGGGTCGTTACCGGGGGCGTCTGCACACGAGGGGTCGTTACCGGGGGCGTCTGCACACGAGGGGTCGTTACCGGGGGCGTCTGCACACGAGGGGTCATTACCGGGGGCGCCTGCACACGAGGGGTCGTTACCCCCGGGGGGGGCGTCTGTACACGAGGGGTCGTTACCGGGGGCGTCTGTACACGAGGGGTCGTTACCGTTACCCCCGGGGGCGTCTGTACACGGTGGGGGTCATTACACTGGGGTATGTGTCGGAGGCGTTGGGGGCCTCATGCCTCTGTTCGGTTCCTGCGCCCTCATGAGAGCTGCAGACCTGGCCGTGTTGTGTAAGTTCAGCTGGTAACGCTGCGGGGGAGGGGCCCGCACTTGTGCTCGCGGTCCCCTTCCCGCTCCTCCGTGTGTAATCTAAGGTGTAAGCGCGGATTTGGTGGTGAAATCTGTGCCAAAACCGTGTCTCATGTGAAATGAGAGGCCGTGCCGCGGTTACCACACGGATACCTCGGAAATCCGCAGCCAGAGCCTGCTCGCAGATTAGCTGCATTCCGCCGCAGCGTTTCTGTCGTAGGATACGCGGCAGGTTTATAGACGGTCAGTACAGTCTGCGCAGATCCCTGGTGGTCACTCAGTCATTTTTAGGTTGATTTCGCCATTCATTCGTAATTTTTACGTTGATTTCGCCGTCCATTCTTGCCATGGGAACCGCGTCACTTGTCCATGTGGATCAACCCGTGGGTGAAGGGCAACATCTACGTGGGGTCTGATGGTATGTACTGACCCGCAGACGCCTCTGTTTTCTGCCGTGTCCGGTGAGGGCGTTTCCACCAAAGCCAAAACATGAATAATTAACTGCTCAGAACTACGCCCATTTCCCCAAAATAACCTCCGCGGATCCTCCCCACTATCGTTTTTCTCCGTGCTCGTTGTATCCGTGTTTCAGTGTGTGATCGATACATTGTATCTGTTTGTGCTTTTTGTGTAACAAGTGGCGTCTTCTTGACCCCGCCCCTTTGCTTATTGTACTGCAGGGGATTATACGGTCTCCATATTTGTATCAGTAAGGATGGGGCGACGTGAAGATCGCATGTCGCCTTGTGACATCTAATGGGTGGCGTTATACAACACAACTGCTTTACCATCATAGACCGCAGTGCAGACAAGTGGGTTTTCTATAATGTGCTGTCGCCGTGTAATCCTGGGGTACAAGTCATAACCCATTTAATGTAGGAAATGGGGAACGGGTCCAAAGTCACTACTACTCAACACTGCTATACAGGTCACATGTAGAGTCACTGTGTACATACATAACTTATCCTGTATTCTACTCCAGAGCTGCACTCACTATTCTGCTGGTGCAGTCACTGTGTACATACATAACTTATCCTGTATTCTACTCCAGAGCTGCACTCACTATTCTGCTGGTGCAGTCACTGTGTACATACATAACTTATCCTGTACTATACTCCAGAGCTGCACTCACTATTCTGCTGGTGCAGTCACTGTACATACATTACTTATCCTGTACTGATCCTGAGTTACATCCTGTATTGTACTCCAGAGCTGCACTCACTATTCTGCTGGTGCAGTCACTGTGTACATACATTACTTATCCTGTACTGATCCTGAGTTACATCCTGTATTATACTCCAGAGCTGCACTCACTATTCTGCTGGTGCAGTCACTGTGTACATACATTACTTATCCTGTACTGATCCTGAGTTACATCCTGTATTATACTCCAGAGCTGCACTCACTATTCTGCTGGTGCAGTCACTGTACATACATTACTTATCCTGTACTGATCCTGAGTTACATCCTGTATTATACTCCAGAGCTGCACTCACTATTCTGCTGGTGCAGTCACTGTGTACATACATTACTTATCCTGTATTCTACTCCAGAGCTGCACTCCCTATTCTGGATTCTCTGATGTTTCTCCATGTGTCATTTACATATCTCCGTTCTGCTCCTGATTCCCCATGAATAATTACTGCAGATTACCGCCGGGTCTCTGGAGATGACGCATTTCGCAGCCAGTATTGGGGCCGTTTTGTCTGATCCTGTGCTGGATATTACGGTTTTATAATCCGCCACAGGATCCCAGGCTATAAATACTCTGCTGACGACGCTCCCAGTTTGTCTGGTCCTGCTGCTCCCTCAGCCCAAATACATTGGGGGTCATCTTCTCATAATAGATTCATAGTAACCTGTAAGGAGCCATGCCCCAGAAGTAGATCAAGATTCCATTCACTGACTGCCAGCAGGCGAGGGAAAAGCTGTAGAACTTTTTTGCACTAATTTAGATGTATTGCTGTCAGGCTGGACGTGCCCTTTAACCTCTGCGGTCACGACTATCTTCATGTGCGCCGCGTGGTATGGAAAATGAAAAAAACGTTTCGACCCTCATACCGCCAATCTCCTTGTCACTTTATTCTGGCATTTTGCTGATGCGCCGTCCACTCTGCTGGCAGTGGAAGGGTTAACGGACAGAGACAATTACCGAAACATCCGCCACCGGATCTTCCAAAGCAGCTGAAATGCTTAGTAAAACCGGGTCACTGATAAAGCTGCGTAGTGATCCATGGACCCCAATCTGTAATGTGCCCTGGCTGCCCCTAGAGTTAGTTTTGGGGCCCCCTCCTCATTTATCCATCCTCCGACACCCAGGCTTGACCACATGACCGCCCACCCTGGTGACTTTTTTTGACATGATACATTGTTTTTGTTTGTTACTGTTTGTTGCTTTTTTTTGGTTTTGTTACTTTGTTTGCTGGGGGAGGGGTTTTGTGAGCTAAGCACTGCCCCCTACCAGACCAGGTATATGACGTTACTATGGGCTATGGTCTGACCGCGTGGTGGCGGCAGATCTGGTCACACAGCGCTGACCCGTGACCCCTCTATCTGGTACTTAGTGCTGACACAGCAGAGATCGCTCCCTGTCTCTGTACTCACATGACCTGCAATGTCGCTGTTATAAAATGTAACTAATTTGTTGCAACATTTTATCTTGTTTAACACAACGCAGCGTCATTCGTCATTTTTCTGATATATTATTTTTTTTTATTTTTTTTTACTCTACTCACCTCCAGAGCTGCATGCTGGATTCTGAGCGCCAGAGGACAGAACATTGTGGGAGTTCAGAGGACAGCAACACTGTTAGAGCTGGGCTGCATAAACTGTAGCATGACTGTGGATGCAGCTTTGGATGTGACTGGAGACGCCTTGTGTGATTATCACTGACCGCCTGACTATGGTTTTTCTTCACAGAATACGGGGTTCATGAGAACTTACGGAAGCTAGAAGTCACGGGGGTGTCCTGCCAGGAGGTTTACGTCAAACGTAAGTGAACGGAGCCCAATGAGCGTCGTCTATCATTGGAATGGACTGTCGCCATAATCATTAAAGGGGTCCTCTCCCTTTAGCAAATAACATTTATTATGTAGCTGCAGTTAATACCAGACCATTACTAATGTATTGTAATTCTCCATATTGTCTCCTTTGATGGCTGGATACATTTTTTCCATCACATTATACACTACTGCTCGTTTCCATGGTTACGACCACCCTGCAATCCATCAGTGGTGGTCGTGCTTGCACACTATGGAAAAAAGCACGGTCTATGTGAGCTCCCACAGTCCCGGCCAACAGAGAGGCTGGAGCTTTCTCCTATACTAGTGTGCAAGCACGACCACCACTGCTGGATTCCAGGGTGGTCGTAACCATGGAAACGAGCAGGGTATAATGTGATGGAAAAATGAATCCAGCCAGCAAAGGAGACAATATGGAGAATCACAGCACATTAGTAACGGCCTGGTATTAACTGCGGCTACATAATAAATGTTATTTGCTGAAGGGAGAGGACCCCTTTAATGTACAGTGCCCAGTGTAATGTGTATTTAAAGGGGAACTCCTACTTGAGATGCAACATGTTAAGAGATACTACCTACTGATTGCGGGGTCGGTGGAGGGTTAATTTCTGACAACTGGTGACTGAGGAGGGATGGGGTTGTCAGTAAGTGTGGGGGAGATTACTCTTGGTTGGGGTTCTCTTTTAAGACCACAATGTTTCATTTACTTGATGCAGGGATACGTGGAGCGTTGTCATGTGACTATACCCCTCCTCCTCCTCCAGAGGGCGCCATTATCTTGTCAGAACCTCTATATACTTCTGCAGTCTTGAGGCACATGCCTCGCGCCTCACAGTTGGTAGACATACATTTCTCGCCCCCCAGACCTCCTTTAACCTGCTGTGTCCTCCTGTGCCAGGTATTAACCCGAGGGTGAAATCTGGGCGCTTTATGAAAATCCTCCCCGACTATGAGCACATGAAGTATCGCGACGTGTATACCTGCCGTAGGTATCTGTGTTAACCCTTATCCTGCCGCCCCCTCCCAGCTGAAGTGACGACCCTCCGCTCCTGGGCTGCATGCCGGGGGCGCCGCTCAGGGGTCCTGTCGGAGTGCATGGCAACATGCTGTGTTTGTTCCTCTCACTTAAAGGGGTACTCCACCTTTACCCCTGAGGCTGAGCAGTTGGAATTAACCATTTTTATGCCCAGAGAGAGATCGTAGCATATCCAGCACTGAAAAACCAATCCCTTCCTGTGGCCCTTGGGTGGAATTGGCCATAGTGGAGTGCCCCTTTAAGTTTGTGTCCATGGTTAGTGTGGAGGATGGAGCTGTTAATTTAGCTTCCTTATTGTATAAAATGCCACTTTCTGATTTTGTGTTTCATTTCCTCACCATCTCTGCTTGCTGTCAGCCATTGGGAACATTCCGTCACCAGTAATGCGATTTCCTCCATTACCCCCGGCATGGCAGATCTGCAAAGTCTTGGGAGGACTGGTATTCAACCTGTGAAAGTAATCAGCCCTGATCCCAGTCAGTGACAGCAAGCAGAGATCTGGGACTTAACACAAAGTCTCTATTGCACAGAACGGCAGTCAGTCCATCAGACCTGGGCCAATTTACCACTGTGGGGTAGAGATGGGCAGGATGACGCCCCTATCTCTCTTCTGGGCAGAGAACCCCCTTAACCTGAGCGGCATGTATCCAGCCTGTGAATTCACTACTAATTATTCGTGTCGGTGAGCCACGAGGCACTGCATACCTCACTGACGTCGTCAGGGGCGACACTTCCTAGACTCAATCCTTTTTTATACTGGATCGGGGACGATGACATCAGAGTCCTTTATAATGAAGACGGACCGGCCAGATTTAAGGGGCCGGTAACCCTACAGCGCAGAACTGATAGCAGTGCGAAGCGTTATAAGAGGCGCAGCCGACATCACTCCGTTCTGATATAAAGTAATAATTATTGGGGGTCATCCTCTCCCCTGAAATGGTTGATAACAGGGAGCAGCGGCTAAGCTTTCGCTGCACAATAATTGAGTGCTGTCCCTTTAAGCAGCCGATCCTTTAGCCATTAGGCTTTTTATTTTCAGACCTGAATTGGTTAATTAACACATTTAACCCTTTGGTTGTGGCTTCTTCTGCTGTGTGCTCTGGATGTGACTCCTCCTGAAGCTGATGATTTGTGTTATGGCGGTTTTATGGTTATTTTCCCATAGGGGGCGCACTTCTTGATGGATATTGTGTCATGTGAGGTGCAGTGACTCACTGTGTCCATCGGGGGCAGGTTCTGCTTTTCTACACCCGCTCGGAGGGCGCCGCTGGCTCTGCGGAGTGATGAGCGGTTTTTCCCATTATTTTCATTACCGGTAATCGGCTCTCGGCTTCTTGTCTCCCCGTTTAGTTCTGCACCAGTATCGGGACATCCTGGGGCTATGGCAGCCCGACCTCGGCCCGTACGGAGGACTACTTAATGTGGTGGTGAGTACTTACCTCTAGGCATCAAGAGACACACACAGATCCATGTCGGGTCTTTACTCCAGTCACATCTAGAGCTGCATCGACAAATGATTCCCTGTCACTAGGGAGCGGAGAGGTGCAGCTTCATCTGGTGCACAAGGGCAACCAGCAGCATTATGAACGCAGCTCTGGATGTGACTGGAGAAAATTAGGATGTTAATAATGGGAGGAACAATATTGTCTGTACTTTCGGGACCCCTCTGTCTCGAGCCCCTTCATGTTGACTCGACCCCGGCAGAATGCGTTCTGTGGGGCCCCCGGGGCCCGGGATGCAGATGCAGCACAATGTATCAGTCAGAACCAAACATTTGAGCTTTTGCAGGATGTCAGCCTGGAGCCTGAAGGGTCTGCTGAGCCACACAATGGCGGCCCCGTACTCTGTATACAGGACCCGCGCTGATCTATAGGGCCCCCCCAGTGATGATCAGCCCACCCGCTGAAATCGACATCCCTCCCATCTGGAGCCTGAAGGGTCTGCTGAGCCACACAATGGCGGCCCCGTACTCTGTATACAGGACCCGCGCTGATCTATAGGGCCCCCCCAGTGATGATCAGCCCACCCGCTGAAATCGACATCCCTCCCATCTGGAGCCTGAAGGGTCTGCTGAGCCACACAATGGCGGCCCCGTACTCTGTATACAGGACCCGCGCTGATCTATAGGGCCCCCCCCCAGTGATGATCAACCCACCCGCTGAAATCGACATCCCTCCCATCTGGAGCCTGAATGACATCTAATACTGAGTACCTGGGTTTTGTGGTATGCTCCAGTTACATCCAGAGCTGCATTTAGAGTACTGCTGGCTCAGGCTAGAGGACCCCCCCATGTGTTCTGCACAGGCCATGCTCTGCTGCGAAGAATTCTGGGAGATGTGGTGCTTCTGACTGCAGCCTAACTAACAGGAATCCATTACAAGTCATAGCGCAGCTCTGGAGGTGACTGGAGTATCCTACGTGATATAGAAATGGCGTGGAGATTTTGCTGTGTTCCCTGTGGCCCCCACGGACTGGCCCCTGAATGTTGTGTGTGTTTGCTGCAGGTAGATGGTTTCTTCATCATTGGCTGGATGTACCTACCTCCTCATGATCCGCACGTCGACGAAGCAATGAGGCTGAAGCCCGTCTTCCGGATCCACCTGATGGAGAAGAAGTCCGCCACAGTGGAATGCATGTACGGGCCCAAGGGGCCCCACAGCGGTCAGATCCAGGTGAGACAACCTGTATGAATCTGCTGCTTCTCTATCCAGGGGCTGTGGGGGGGTCCCGGCAGGTGGACCCCCAGCGATCAGTATAGCCTAGATTACACCATCTGCTGTACAGAGCCAATACTTCTCACAGCTGAGGGTCTGTTACACTTCTATCCACTCTAGAGAATCCTATCCCCTGATGGATCCTCCAGTCTGGATACATTGTTACAGATCCGCAGCTGTGAGAGAGCTCAGGATTAATGGCGGTCAGCACAGGTTCCTCGCCCCTTCTCGGCCTCCATGTCAAAAACATTTTACCTGCTGATACATTGTAGCAAAATATCAAGATGAGGGAGACTGATGCTGCTGAGAATTGGAGGATTGTCCAGCCTGGATACATAGTAACAAACCCTCAGTTTTAGATTAGGACATCAAGGTCAACAAGATAGTTCCCCTTCACTGACCGCAAGCAGAGATGTTGAAAAAAAAATAATGGGAAGCGATTAAAGTGCAAAGTCTATTCGAAAAAGGTGCGGAGCTGTTTGAGATGAATTAAGGGGTGGCATACTGCTAGGATATGATGGTGAGGGTCCGACCTCTAGGACCCCCACATCATAAGAATAAAGGGGGCTCAGCACTGGTTCCGACCTGCGGAGCCCTGGCCACCTCTTTGTGCAGGGAAACCATCTCTGGGGACGCCGTCCCTTTAACAGTTACCACTTGTGATGTCACCGCGCCGATGACTGATTCTTGGTGTCGTCTTCGCAGATGGTGAAGAAGGATGAATTCTGTACCAAATGCCTGCAGACCGATTACCACCGGATGTCCGGAGGGCGGCAGGAGGTAGGAGACCCGTCCGCTCGCTCATGGCGCCCGCTTCACTGCCGCAGTGATGTCATCAACTCCCTGTGCTCTGAATGCAGGAATTCCGGACGTGGCTGCGGGACGACCTGGGCCGGACGCTGGACGACATCTTCCATGAACACATGCAGGAGCTCATTCTCATGAAGTTCATTTACATCTGCCAATATGAGTAAGAGAGGAACAGGGAACGGCTCTTAAAGGGACACTAACCCTAAGACGGCGGGCACTTAATTATTGTAGGGGGGAGGGGGGGGGGAATTGGCGCATATATATATTACAGCATATAACAGCCGGTGAACCTTACCCTCTCTACAGCAACTGCCTTACTTACCGGCGCATTTACCATCCCCCGAGCCGGCCCGATGATCTGCTGAAGCCTGGCTTTTTTAAGGGCACCTACGGGAGCCACGGCCTGGAGATCGTCATGTTGAGCTTCCACGGGACGATTGGCAAGGCCACGAAAATAACGGTGAGTGCTGTGCAAAGTTTTCATGATGTCTTCTCCATTCACATCCAGAGCTGCAGATGGTGAGTTTGACTCCACCCCTCTTCAGCCATGTGATCCCACAGCTGCTCCCTAGATCTGAGCTGCCATAATGCGCTGCAGCTCTGGATGTGACTAGAGTCTGAATCCAGTTCTTGCATGGAATGGTGACGCTTATCCCCCTCTTGGTTGTAGGGTGACCCCAATGTGCCAGCTGGACAACCGACAGTTGAGATTGACCTCACCCGCCCGGTGCGGCTCCCGGCCCTAGAACATTTGCGGAATATCGATGAACTGTCGCGGCTCATCATGGACATCCATGAGCAGATAAACCGAGAGCAGCGGCTAGCGGGAAGGGAGGAGGAGGAGGCGGCGGCGGCAGGCGTCCAGGAGGAGGAGCCAGAGCCACCACCGCCCCTAAAAACGCAGAACAGACAAGTGGAGGGGCAGCCCCCCGATCTCCAGGTGTTCGCTCTTCCAGAGGAGGTGTTGGCGAGGAACGAAGACTATCCCCGGAGCTGCAGGATGTGGTAAGGGGGGTCCGGGCTCGGCGCATGCTTCCCCTCCCCCGATCCCGCCTGCGCGGTCCGTTCCGACTATTATACATGTGCAGGATACAGGCTGCCCCCCATCCCCCGTGCGCCGCCTGCACTGCCCTGGGATCCATTCTAAGGCCTCTTTCACACGGCCGTTTTTTGCGTTCCATATAAGGAACCATTCATTTCAATGGTTCCGCAAAAAAAACGGAATGTACTCCGTATGCATTCCGTTTCCGTATTTCCGTTTCTCTGTTACGTTGAAAGATAGAACATGTCCTATTATTGCCCGCGAATCACGTTCCGTGGCTCCATTCAAGTCAATGGGTCCGCCAAAAAAACGGAACACATACGGAATGTACTCCGTACATCTTCCGTATCCGTTCCATTTTTGCAGAACCATCCATTGAACATTTTATGCTCATCCCAATTTTTTCTATGTAATTACTGTATATGCCATACGGAAAAAACAAAACGGACACAGGACAACAGATCCGTGAAAAACGGACCGCAAAATACTGAAAAAGCCATACTGTCGTGTGAAAGAGGCCATGGAGAATTGCTGTACAAGCGATTGCCTGTCATACAGGCGCAGGGTACAGGCTGCTTCTCCCGATCCTCCCTGCGCCGCCATCTGATCCGTGCTCCTGACGGAGATGTGGGGAATTGTTACATGGGCGATCGCCTTTTATACACTTGTGGGTTTATCCGGGGGTCTGTCCACTCCTCAAAGGGGTCCAGTCACATTCCGGAACTTTCTAATGCAATTGGTTTCAATTCCTCACCATTTTCAGGATCTCTGCTTGCTGTCTTTGAATGGAAATATTCCTGTTTAAATCCGGAGACTGAAAACTCTGCCCAGCCGACTGTTTTCAGGTTTTGAGACCACCTATATTAGATCGCACTGCACCCGCCGATATTCAGAATATTCCAAAGCATGTGATTATTAGAATCTAATCTAATGGCATTGACGAACAAAAACCACAGGAAGGGGGTCAGCTGTAAGTACACGTAAGACAAATGAAGCAAGGGGGTAAGTGCATAGCAGTCACCTACCTGACATGTGGCACACCCCCTCCCCTCCCCCCCCCCCCCCCCCAAAAAAAGGAAAAAATATATTATCCAGAGCATGTAAAATACAGATGCAAATGGACGGCGCCTCCAAGACCCCCCGACACGTGTTTCTCGCCAGCTTACTCGGGGGAGATTTTGCTTGAGCTAAACATCCATTTACCTGCACTGATACATTGTAACAAAATGTCAATGCAGGGGAGTGATTTGTGCCACTGCTATGTGTACCTCACTGAGGATTGTCTGGATGCTATTGTAACAAACCTTCAGCTGAGGCATTAGGACAGTACTTTCTGGATATCAGTGATGTTTCCATTCACTGAAAGCAAGCAGAGATCCTGGAAGTGGTAAGGAATTGATACAGACAGATTCCTAACAGAGCTGCGGCCGCTGAGTGTCCTTGCTGATGCCCATCATGTGACAGGTGGCGCCGAGGCACGGAGCGGGCGACCTCTTCCTCTCTGGCGGATGTATAAATAGATGAGCGGGTATAAATATCCGTCACCTGACCCCCACCCCGTGTGCCGCCAACCGAAAAATAAAGTCACACCCGCAGCTAGGGATCCAGAACCGCAGCTTTCTAATATACTTTTTCTAAGATCTCTGCTTTCTGTCAGTGAACTGTTACATCCAGAAGCTGAAAAGTTTTCCAAACCTAATACTTCTCAAAGCTGAGGGTTTGTTACAGTTGTATCCAGTCTACACAATCCTCTGTGAGGTGCACACGTCTCTCTCCTGTCCTGATAGTTTGTTACAATGTATCAGTGCAGCTAACGTATCAGTCTGAAGTCCAGGCTGCACTGGCACATTGTATCAGGCTGATTGGCTCACAGACTGGATACATTGTAACAGACCCTCAACTGTGATATGTATTAGATCTGTGCAGGTTTCAACCGCACCAACAACTGGGTGTCCGTATAGTGCCAGGAAGCCATTGTGCATGTATAGCGCCGACCACTGAGCCCTCCTGGGCTGATAATTTGTTACAGTGTATCAGTCGGCATCCAGAAGGTTGTCTACACTGGATACAATTGTAACAAACCATCAGTTGTGAGAAATAATGTGTAAGGAAAGGACTTGAATATTTATAATATGAACTTCAGAGACAGCAAGCAGAGGTTTTGAAACGCAAACCATATTAGAAAGTTGTTTGTTTGTTGTTTTCCCCCATTTAAGTAACTTTCTAATTACAATCAATTCTATATTTTTTAGCTTCTTTGGGACGGGTCTGATCGCCGGCCATGGCTTCAGCAGCCCGGAGAGGACGCCCGGCCTCTTCATCCTCTTCGACGACGATCGCTTTGGGTTTATTTGGCTGGAGCTGAAGTCGTTCAGTTTGTACAGTCGCATGAGGGACAAGTTTCAGAACTCGCAGCCGCCATCACTAGAAGCCTTCGACGCAATGCTGAAAGCTATGCAACTATGGACAACCTAGAGGCCACGCTCCCAGATTGGGCCCCCACCCCCCCCTCGCCTGCGCCTTCACAGTGGAAGAGCCTGCTCCGCGCACGTACCCTGTAACCCTTTGTGCGCCAGGCACTGCGAGGTTCCATTAAGACTTATGATTTCTGAAGTGATGCTTTTAAGAAGGAAATTAGAAGCGAAGCTCATGTAATATATATATATATAACCAGCCTGACCCATGTAATAATCTATACAGACGGGGGAGATTACCAGCTCTTATTTTTCTACATCTTTCTATGGCTAGATAACAGAGGTCCAAATCTAGAACTGAAGTGGACTGGACCGGAACACGTCACCTGGCAGTGCGCTGTCCCTGTTAGGTGCTTGTAATACCACTTGCTGCCACCAGAGGGCGCTCTAACACCGACCTGCAGCGTTGTGCTCCTGCGGCCACAAGGATGATGGAGGAGACGAATATGGAGAAATGGCGCGATCGTGATGATGGAGCCGCACAGGGAACGGGAGGAAGATTATGTATGAGGGCTATATATCACCTGGGGCATAGGAGCTAGCAATCTAATGAGAGCAGCGGCGGAGACCCAGTGCAGGGTGGCGGTGACGACGCTTCCGTGTCCGGCCTTTCTGTTACCTTTACATCAGTTCTTCTATTGTACGAGGCGGGGGCGGGGTGTGTAGTCCGATTGTCCGCGGGGGTCGTCTGTACAATATGAGGGCAGTGAGTTCTTGCTGGACTAGAATAAGAGCGAAAGAAGCGACACCTTTCATTCCCTCGCCCTGATTGGCTGCAGCGCCGCTTATCGGTCGGCAGAGGCGTCAGCACAGACATCGTCGCCACCTCTTATGGGCTTTCTGTTTACAGGAATAAATGGCTCTGATGTCAGCCGACACATTGTACCAGATCCCCCCCGAAATGTACAGGGCTAGGTTCATTAAAGTTGTAAAGTAAAATAACTGTTCAATGTGTAATGGAGCATTATATTCATAGAGATCAGCGGTGCCATCACTGAGAATACCGCCTATCCACTCACTAGAGATCAGCGGTGACCTCACTGAGAATGCCGCCAATCCACTCACTAGAGATCAGCGGTGACATCACTGAGAATGCCGCCTATCCATCACTGGAGATCAGGGGTGACATCACTGTTATATTCATAGAGATCAGCGGTGACATCACTGAGAATGCCGCCTATCCATCACTAGAGATCAGCGGTGACATCACTGAGAATGCCGCCTATCCATTCACTAGAGATCAGCGGTGACATCACTGAGAATGCCGCCTATCCATTCACTAGAGATCAGCGGTGACATCACTGAGAATGCCGCCTATCCATTCACTAGAGATCAGCGGTGACATCACTGAGAATGCCGCCTATCCATTCACTAGAGATCAGCGGTGACATCACTGAGAATGCCGCCTATCCATTCACTAGAGATCAGCGGTGACATCACTCAGAATGCCGCCTATCCATTCACTAGAGATCAGCGGTGACATCACTCAGAATGCCGCCTATCCATTCACTAGAGATCAGCGGTGACATCACTGAGAATGCAGCCTATCCATCACTGGAGATCAGGGGTGACATCACTGAGAATGCAGCCTATCCATCACTGGAGATCAGCGGTGACATCACTGAGAATGCCGCCTATCCATTCACTAGAGATCAGCGGTGACATCACTGAGAATGCAGACTATCCATCACTAGAGATCAGCAGTGACATCACTGAGAATGCCGCCTATCCATCACTAGAGATCAGCGGTGACATCACTGAGAATGCAGCCTATCCATTCACTAGAGATCAGCGGTGACATCACTGAGAATGCAGCCTATCCATCACTGGAGATCAGGGGTGACATCACTGAGAATGCAGCCTATCCATCACTGGAGATCAGCGGTGACATCACTGAGAATGCCGCCTATCCATTCACTAGAGATCAGCGGTGACATCACTGAGAATGCAGACTATCCATCACTAGAGATCAGCAGTGACATCACTGAGAATGCCGCCTATCCATCACTAGAGATCAGCGGTGACATCACTGAGAATGCAGCCTATCCATCACTGGAGATCAGGGGTGACATCACTGAGAATGCAGCCTATCCATCACTGGAGATCAGCGGTGACATCACTGAGAATGCCGCCTATCCATTCACTAGAGATCAGCGGTGACATCACTGAGAATGCAGACTATCCATCACTAGAGATCAGCAGTGACATCACTGAGAATGCCGCCTATCCATCACTAGAGATCAGCGGTGACATCACTGAGAATGCCGCCTATCCATCACTAGAGATCAGCGGTGACATCACTGAGAATGCAGCCTATCCATTCACTAGAGATCAGCGGTGACATCACTGAGAATGCCGCCTATCCATCACTAGAGATCAGCGGTGACATCACTGAGAATGCAGCCTATCCATCACTGGAGATCAGGGGTGACATCACTGAGAATGCAGCCTATCCATCACTGGAGATCAGCGGTGACATCACTGAGAATGCCGCCTATCCATTCACTAGAGATCAGCGGTGACATCACTGAGAATGCAGACTATCCATCACTAGAGATCAGCAGTGACATCACTGAGAATGCCGCCTATCCATCACTAGAGATCAGCGGTGACATCACTGAGAATGCAGCCTATCCATTCACTAGAGATCAGCGGTGACATCACTGAGAATGCAGCCTATCCATTCACTAGAGATCAGCGGTGACATCACTGAGAATGCAGCCTATCCATTCACTAGAGATCAGCGGTGACATCACTGAGAATGCCTCCTATCCATTCACTAGAGATCAGCGGTGACATCACTGAGAATGCCGCCTATCCATTCACTAGAGATCAGCGGTGACATCACTGAGAATGCCGCCTATCCATTCACTAGAGAATAGTGGTGACATCACTGAGAATGCCGCCTATCCATCACTAGAGATCAGCGGTGACATCACTGAGAATGCCGCCTATCCATTCACTAGAGAATAGCGGTGACATCACTGAGAATGCCGCCTATCCATCACTAGAGATCAGCGGTGACATCACTGACAATGCCGCCTATCCATTGACTAGAGATCAGCGGTGACATCACTGAGAATGCCGCCTATCCATCACTAGATATCAGCGGGGACATCACTGAGAATGCCGCCTATCCATCACTAGAGATCAGCGGTGACATCACTGAGAATGCCGCCTATCCATCATTAGAGATCAGCGGTGACATCACTGAGAATGCCGCCTATCCATCACTAGAGAATTGCGGTGACATCACTGAGAATGCCGCCTATCCATTCACCAGAGATCAGCGGTGACATCACTGAGAATGCCGTCTATCCATCACTAGAGATCAGCGGTGACATCACTGAGAATGCCGCCTATCCATCACTAGATATCAGCGGGGACATCACTGAGAATGCCGCCTATCCATCACTAGAGATCAGCGGTGACATCACTGAGAATGCCGCCTATCCATCATTAGAGATCAGCGGTGACATCACTGAGAATGCCGCCTATCCATCACTAGAGAATTGCGGTGACATCACTGAGAATGCCGCCTATCCATTCACCAGAGATCAGCGGTGACATCACTGAGAATGCCGCCTATCCATCACTAGAGATCAGCGATGACATCACTGAGAATGCCGCCTATCCATCACTAGAGAACAGCGGTGACATCACTGAGAATGCCGCCTATCCATTCACTAGAGATCAGCGGTGACATCACTGAGAATGCCGCCTATCCATTCACTAGATATCAGCGGGGACATCACTGAGAATGCCGCCTATCCATTACTAGAGATCAGCGGTGACATCACTGAGAATGCCGCCTATCCATTGACTAGAGATCAGCGGTGGAATGTGATAAGCGTTTTTCTCTCCTGCAGTAATGGTCCTTTCATTAATCAGGAAGTTTCTAGGTCAACAATATTGACAAATCCTTTCAGCAAACAGCTCCAGTTTTGTCCGCGTTCACACGTGCGGTCACATCGCGGTTAGTTTTGCACTAGTCGCAGTGTTGGATGTCATTTCAGCGCACTGTGTGGACAGGCTGTTGCACGTAGCCGTCACCAGGCGGCAGTGTGGGGCGCCTCTTCTTCTGCTGGAGCAGGAAAGACTACAGTTCCCAGCAGCCTTTGCGCGGACGGTCCTGTGGGTGGAGTAAGATGGTTGTGCTGTAAGGCGCATGTGCGGAGCCCTACCAGCTGCTGCCAGTGTCTGAGTGGGCAGAGATCCGTCAGCAGGGGCTCCGGAGCTGGACACATGGACGTGCAGGTAACAGGGGCCCCGGACTGGAGGAGGGGGGAGGGCACAGCTCCTGTTACCCGTCTGCGGGGGGCTGACAACACCTGCCTCCCTGGGGTAGTGACCGATGGTTGTCAGGTTGTGCAGCTTGTATGACTGTGAGGATATAATGTGTATACAGTGTATAGTGGGCATATACAGTGTGTGAGGGGGCATATACTGTGTGTGAGGGGCATATACAGTGTGTGAGGGGCATATACAGTGTGTGAGGGGCATATACTGTGTGTGAGGGGCATATACTGTGTGTGAGGGGCATATACAGTGTGTGAGGGGCATATACAGTGTGTGAGGGGCATATACAGTGTGTGAGGGGCATATACAGTGTGTGAGGGGCATATACAGTGTGTGAGGGGGCATATACTGTGTGTGAGGGGCATATACAGTGTGTGAGGGGCATATACAGTGTGTGAGGGGCATATACAGTGTGTGAGGGGCATATACAGTGTGTGCGGGGCATATACAGTGTGTGAGGGGGCATATACAGTGTGTGAGGGGCATATACTGTGTGTGAGGGGCATATACAGTGTGTGAGGGGCATATACAGTGTGTGAGGGGGCATATACAGTGTGTGAGGGGCATATACAGTGTATAGTGGGCATATACAGTGTGTGAGGGGCATATACAGTGTGTGAGGGGCATATACAGTGTATAGTGGGCATATACAGTGTGTGCGGGGCATATACAGTGTGTGAGGGGCATATACAGTGTGTGAGGGGCATATACAGTGTGTGAGGGGGCATATACACTGTGTGAGGGGCATATACAGTGTGTGAGGGGGGCATATACAGTGTGTGAGGGGGCATATACAGTGTGTGAGGGGGGCATATACAGTGTGTGAGGGGGCATATACTGTGTGTGAGGGGGGCATATACAGTGTGTGCGGGGCATATACTGTGTGTGTGAGGGGCATATACAGTGTGTGAGGGGCATATACAGTGTGTGAGGGGCATATACAGTGTGTGAGGGGCATATACAGTGTGTGAGGGGGCATATACAGTGTGTGAGGGGCATATACAGTGTATAGTGGGCATATACAGTGTGTGAGGGGCATATACAGTGTATAGTGGGCATATACAGTGTGTGAGGGGCATATACAGTGTGTGCGGGGCATATACAGTGTGTGAGGGGCATATACAGTGTGTGAGGGGCATATACAGTGTGTGAGGGGGCATATACAGTGTGTGAGGGGGCATATACTGTGTGTGAGGGGGGCATATACAGTGTGTGAGGGGGGCATATACAGTGTGTGAGGGGGGCATATACAGTGTGTGAGGGGGCATATACAGTGTGTGCGGGGCATATACTGTGTGTGCGGGGGGCATATACAGTGTGTGCGGGGCATATACTGTGTGTGAGGGGGGCATATACAGTGTGTGAGGGGGCATATACAGTGTGTGAGGGGGCATATACAGTGTGTGTGAGGGGCATATACTGTGTGTGAGGGGGCATATACTGTGTGTGAGGGGGCATATACAGTGTGTGAGGGGCATATACAGTGTGTGAGGGGCATATACAGTGTGTGAGGGGGCATATACAGTGTGTGAGGGGGCATATACAGTGTGTGAGGCGGCATATACAGTGTGTGAGGGGCATATACAGTGTGTGAGGGGGCATATACAGTGTGTGCGGGGCATATACAGTGTGTGCGGGGCATATACAGTGTGTGAGGGGGGCATATACAGTGTGTGAGGGGGCATATACAGTGTGTGTGAGGGGCATATACTGTGTGTGAGGGGGCATATACTGTGTGTGAGGGGGCATATACAGTGTGTGAGGGGCATATACAGTGTGTGAGGGGCATATACAGTGTGTGAGGGGGCATATACAGTGTGTGAGGGGGCATATACAGTGTGTGAGGGGGCATATACAGTGTGTGAGGCGGCATATACAGTGTGTGAGGGGCATATACAGTGTGTGAGGGGGCATATACAGTGTGTGAGGGGGCATATACAGTGTGTGCGGGGCATATACAGTGTGTGAGGGGCATATACAGTGTGTGAGGGGCATATACAGTGTGTGAGGGGCATATACAGTGTGTGAGGGGGCATATACAGTGTGTGAGGGGGCATATACTGTGTGTGAGGGGGGCATATACAGTGTGTGAGGGGGCATATACAGTGTGTGAGGGGGCATATACAGTGTGTGCGGGGCATATACAGTGTGTGAGGGGCATATACAGTGTGTGAGGGGCATATACAGTGTGTGAGGGGCATATACAGTGTGTGAGGGGGCATATACAGTGTGTGAGGGGGCATATACAGTGTGTGAGGGGGCATATACTGTGTGTGAGGGGGGCATATACAGTGTGTGAGGGGCCATATACTGTGTGTGAGGGGCCATATACTGTGTGTGTGAGGGGGGCATATACAGTGTGTGTGAGGGGGGCATATACAGTGTGTGTGAGGGAGCATACAGGATGCGAAATAAGTCCATATGGCAGAGTGTGATATGTGGATACAATATAGTCAGTATATATGGGGAGTGTATATGATATGCAGGTATATAGCGGGTGTAGTGTATATATGGTGAGTGTATATGATATATAGCGGGTGTAGTGTATATATGGTGAGTGTATATGATATATAGCGGGTGTAGTGTATATATGGTGAGTGTATATGATATATAGCGGGTGTTGTGTATACTGTATATATGGGGAGTGTATATGATATATAGCGGGTGTTGTGTATATGATATATAGCGGGTGTTGTGTATACTGTATATATATGGTGGGTGTATATGATATATAGCGGGTGTTGTGTATATGATATATAGCGGGTGTTGTGTATACTGTATATATATGGTGGGTGTATATGATATATAGCGGGTGTTGTGTATATGATATATAGCGGGTGTTGTGTATATGATATATAGCGGGTGTTGTGTATATGATATATAGCGGGTGTTGTGTATACTGTATATATATGGTGGGTGTATATGATATATAGCGGGTGTTGTGTATACTGTATATATGGGGAGTGTATATGATATATAGCGGGTGTTGTGTATATGATATATAGCGGGTGTTGTGTATACCGTATATATATGGTGAGTGTATATGATATATAGCGGGTGTTGTGTATACTGTATATATGGGGAGTGTATATGATATATAGCGGGTGTTGTGTATATGATATATAGCGGGTGTTGTGTATATGATATATAGCGGGTGTTGTGTATACTGTATATATATGGTGGGTGTATATGATATATAGCGGGTGTTGTGTATATGATATATAGCGGGTGTTGTGTATATGATATATAGCGGGTGTTGTGTATATGATATATAGCGGGTGTTGTGTATACCGTATATATATGGTGGGTGTATATGATATATAGCGGGTGTTGTGTATATGATATATAGCGGGTGTTGTGTATATGATATATAGCGGGTGTTGTGTATATGATATATAGCGGGTGTTGTGTATACCGTATATATATGGTGGGTGTATATGATATATAGCGGGTGTTGTGTATATGATATATAGCGGGTGTTGTGTATACTGTATATATGGGGAGTGTATATGATATATAGCGGGTGTTGTGTATACTGTATATATGGGGAGTGTATATGATATATAGCGGGTGTTGTGTATATGATATATAGCGGGTGTTGTGTATATGATATATAGCGGGTGTTGTGTATATGATATATAGCGGGTGTTGTGTATATGATATATAGCGGGTGTTGTGTATACCGTATATATATGGTGGGTGTATATGATATATAGCGGGTGTTGTGTATATGATATATAGCGGGTGTTGTGTATACTGTATATATATGGTGGGTGTATATGATATATAGCGGGTGTTGTGTATATGATATATAGCGGGTGTTGTGTATACTGTATATATGGTGGGTGTATATGATATATAGCGGGTGTTGTGTATATGATATATAGCGGGTGTTGTGTATACTGTATATATATGGTGGGTGTATATGATATATAGCGGGTGTAGTGTATATGATATATAGCGGGTGTAGTGTATATGATATATAGCGGGTGTTGTGTATATGATATATAGCGGGTGTTGTGTATACCGTATATATATATATATATATATATATATATATATATATATATATCACTTGTAGCCTCTCTGGGGACAGTATGAAGCCTCCGGATCTCGCGGTGAATATACTCTGTATATGGCCGTCCCTCGTTGCCGTGTCCCGCACCCGCGGTATATTCCCTCACGTATGGTGTTGTAGCATCTTGTGGAACTTTCCCTGCAGAGCTGAACTTCTGTTACATTGTATCACCTAAGATCCCTGTAGACAAAGTTGCGTAGTGACATGGGCGGTCGCTGCCTGTTAACCCCTTCCCTCCCTGTCCGCCCGGTGTCACGGTGACATGTCACGCTCCTGGCAGGTGGCACTGGTTAACCCTGTGTGTGCTGGCGCTTCCTGATCGCCCGGCCTCCATGTTGCTCAGTGTTCTGTGCGCAGCAGATTGTCGCCCGAGGACGTGAGGCCGCGGTCTATTTATAACGCCACTTTCCTTGCTCGCTGTAGAAGTTTGTGGCGGGCAGACGCAGACATGACGGCGAGATCCAGAATCAATACATTGATACGCGGTATTAGTGCGGGAACCCATGGACGCCGTGTCGCCACTCGCCACGTCTATATCCGCCACCCATCCCTGACTGCTCCAGGACGGACTGCGAGGGGCACTTACTTATGATGCTCTGCACCTTTAAGTAGGATTCCGCAGAGTTGACTCTTATTCGATGACCTCTTGCGGGGGATATCGTCCGTGCATCGATCTGTAGATCTGGGGGTGCAGAAGTGGCCCCCGTTAGAGGTCAGCGAGTTTTAAAGGGGCAGCACAGGTTTTGTGGTTGTGATGATTCGTGGGGGGGGCAGATTTTATATTTAGGGGCTCCAAGCTGCGCTCTCCATAACCGTACGCTTGTATTAACCCTTGCCCTGCCAGGCTCCCCCAGGTGAGACGCCCTCCCTGTCGGCAGCAGACTTGACCTATTTCAGTGAGGTTCCTTTTTCTTACTAACCAGATAACATTTAGTGGAGAGGGTTGGGGGAGGGGGTTTGCTGCGGGGATTACTACCAATCAGCGGCGCCCGGCGGCTTTATATCTAATGTCCTTTTGAGAATGCAGAATCGTAATCCTCATTTTAATGTCTTTTAATCTGAATTGTCTGAGTGTTTTCTGGGGCTTTTTCTGCTGCGTCCGAGGGAGAGACGTTCACTGTCCGGAATAGAGGAGAGGGATCCGCAGTCTGCCAGCGGGTGTGAGACTACAACTCCCAGCATGCTCTGACCTCTGCATTACCACACTGTGTGAGGTCCTCTACTATTTGGGGAGGATCAGGTGTAGTGTCCGGTGCGCAGACTGTGCGGTGGGTCGTGGCCTCACTGTGTGCCGGGGGCCGTGGTGGTCGAGCATGCTCACTGCGGCTCCATTCATTCCTGTGGGACTGGTGGAGATAGGTAAGCGCTTGTACCCGTATTCATACCGGAATACCCCTTTAATGTTTGATCTTTTCCATTCAGTGGCTGACGGCGCCTCTTGATGTAGTGGTGCTCACGCAGTCACAGGGAGTATTGCAGTATAGCAGAGTGTCCCCTGGTCAGGACTGAGATAGTCCTTCAGCCGCTAGATCAGGGATGCTCAACCTGCGGCCCTCCAGCTGATGCAAAACTACAACTCCCAATATGTCTGGACAGCCTACAGCTATAAGGGCATGCTGGGAATTGTAGTTTTGCAACAGCTGTAGGGCCGCAGGTTGAGATTCCCCACTCTAGATATACGTAAGTGGCAGAAAGCAGAGATCTTGAAGATGGGGAAGTCTGGACAATGCTGCTGATTTCCTGGATGTGCAGACAGCAGGTTGTGGTGGAGTTTTGGTCACCGTCCTCGGGTCACGTGTCCTGCGCTCCGCTGACGATCACACATTATGGTGAACATGGCCGCCAGCACAGCTTCCATGTACAGACCGTTCTCGGGGTCCCCCAGTGCCGGTGGAGGGGTCCCTCCTGCCTGGATCCCCTTCCATAATCTCCAAGCACATCTGAAGACACAAGTGCAGCAAGTTCAGGGTCAATCTGTGTTTCTAAGCCAAATTCCCCCAATCACAGAATCGGGGGGGGGGGGGGGGGGGGGGGGGGGGTCCACAGCACTCATACCCCTTAGTAGACATGTGCCAAACCTTCATCTAGTCCTGACAACATTGAGATCAGTGATGACCAGAGCACAGGGCTGCAGGGTAACTTTTTACCACCGCTCTGAGACCCCCGGAGTGCCCCCTCACCTCTCTGTAAGGCCTCATGCACACGACCGTTGTGTGCATCCGTGGCCGTTGTGCCGTTTTCCGTTTTTTTTCGCGGACCCATTGACTTTCAATGGTTCCGTGGAAAAAACGGAAAATGCACCGTTTGGCAGCCGCATCCGTGAGCCGTGTTTCCTGGCCGTGAAAAAAATATGACCTGTCCTATTTTTTTCACGGCCAACGGTTCACGGACCCATTCAAGTCAATGGGTCCGTGAAAGAACACGGATGCACACAAGATTGGCATCCGTGTCCGTGATCCGTGGCCGTAGGTTAGTTTTTATACAGACGGATCCGAAGATCCGTCTGCATAAAGCTTTTTCAAAGCTGAGTTTTCACTTCGTGAAAACTCAGAACCGACAGTATATTCTAACACAGAAGCGTTCCCATGGTGATGGGGACGCTTCTAGTTAGAATACACTACAAACTGTGTACAAGACTGCCCCCTGCTGCCTGGCAGCACCCGATCTCTTACAGGGGGCCGTGATCAGTACAATTAACCCTTTCAGGTGCCGCACCTGAAGGGGTTAATTGTGCTGATCACGGCCCCCTGTAAGAGATCAGGGCTGCCAGGCAGCAGGGGGCAGACCCTCCCCCCCCTCCCCAGTTTGAATATCATTGGTGGCCAGTGCGGCCCCCCCCCCCCCCTCCCTCTATTGTAATAAATCGTTGGTGGCACAGTGTGCGCCCCCCCCCCCCTCCCTCCCGCTATTGTAATAATTCGTTGGTGGCACAGTGTGCGCCCCCCATCGGCCCCCCCTCCCTCTATAGCATTAACAACATTGGTGGCCAGTGTGCGGCCTCCCATCTCTCCCCCCCCCCCCCATCATTGGTGGCAGCGGAGTTCCGATCGGAGTCCCAGTTTAATCGCTGGGGCTCCGATCGGTAACCATGGCAACCGGGACGCTACTACAGTCCTGGTTGCCATGGTTACTTAGCAATAGTACAATAGTAGAAGATTCATACTTACCTGCTCCAGGCTGCTGCTGCGATGTTCGTGTCCGGCCGAGAGCTCCACCTACTGGTAAGTGACAGGTCTGTGCGGCGCATTGCTAAATGAACTGTCACTTACTAGTAGGAGGAGCTCGCGGCCGGACACGAACCTCGCAGCTCCCAAGCTCCCAGGTAAAGTATGAATCTTTTACTATTGTACTATTGCTAGTAACCCGCTGCCACCAATGATCGGGGGGGCGGGGTGAAGATGGGAGGCCGCACACTAGCCACCAATGTTGTTAATGCTATAGAGGGAGGGGGGGCCAATGGGGGGCGCACACTGTGCCACCAACGATTTATTACAATAGAGGGAGGAAGGGGGGGGGGCACACTGTGCCACCAACGAATTATTACAATAGAGGGAGGGGGGGGGGCCGCACTGGCCACCAATGATATTCAAACTGGGGAGGGGGGGGGTCTGCCCCCTGCTGCCTGGCAGCCCTGATCTCTTACAGGGGGATATGATAGTACAATTAACCCCTTCAGGTGCGGCACCTAAGGGGTTAATTGTGCTGATCACGGCCCCCTGTAAGAGATCGGATGCTGCTAGGCAGCAGGGGGCAGTCATGTACACAGTTTGTAGTATATTCTAACTAGAAGCGTTCCCATCACCATGGGAACGCCTCTGTGTTAGAATATACTGTCGGAAATGAGGTTTCACGATCTCATTCATATCCGACAGTATATTCTAACATAGAGGCGTTCCCATGGTGATGGGGACGCTTCAAGTTAAAATATACCATCGGATTGGAGAAAACTCCGATCTGATGGTATAAAAGGGACTCCAGACTTTACATTGAAAGTCAATGGGGACGGATCCGTTTGAAATGGCACCATATTGTGTCAACGTCAAACGGATCCGTCCCCATTGACTTGCATTGTAATTCAGGACGGATCCGTTTGGCTCCGCACGGCCAGGCGGACACCAAAACGACTTTTTTTTCATGTCCGTGGATCCTCCAAAAATCAAGGAAGACCCACGGACGAAAAAACGGTCACGGATCACGGGAAAACGGAACCCCGTTTTGCGGACCGCAAAAAAATACGGTCGTGTGCATGAGGCCTAACTCTGAGTGCCCCTCTCCTGTGACCCCAGGTGCACCCTCCCACCCCTCTGTGACCCCCTACCCCGGGTGCACCTTCCCACCCCTCTGTGACCCCCAGTGCACCTTCCCACCCCTCTGTGACCCCCGGTGCACCTTCCCACCCCTCTGTGACCCCCTACCCCGGGTGCACCTTCCCACCCCTCTGTTACCCCCTACCCCGGGTGCACCTTCCCACCCCTCTGTTACCCCCTATCCCGGGTGCACCTTCCCACCCCTCTGTTACCCCCTACCCCGGGTGCACCTTCCCACCCCTCTGTTACCCCCTACCCCGGGTGCACCTTCCCACCCCTCTGTTACCCCCTATCCCGGGTGCACCTTCCCACCCCTCTGTTACCCCCTACCCCGGGTGCACCTTCCCACCCCTCTGTTACCCCCTACCCCGGGTGCACCTTCCCACCCCTCTGTTACCCCCTACCCCGGGTGCACCTTCCCACCCCTCTGTTACCCCTTACCCCGGGTGCACCTTCCCACCCCTCTGTTACCCCTTACCCCGGGTGCACCTTCCCACCCCTCTGTTACCCCTTACCCCGGGTGCACCTTCCCACCCCTCTGTTACCCCTTACCCCGGGTGCACCTTCCCACCCCTCTGTGACCCCCCCGGTGCACCTTCCCACCCCTCTGTTACCCCCTACCCCGGGTGCACCTTCCCACCCCTCTGTTACCCCTTACCCCGGGTGCACCTTCCCACCCCTCTGTGACCCCCCATCCCGGTGCACCTTCCCACCCCTCTGTGACCCCCCCGGTGCACCTTCCCACCCCTCTGTGACCCCCCCCCCCCCCCCGGTGCACCTTCCCACCCCTCTGTGACCCCCCCCCGGTGCACCTTCCCACCCCTCTGTGACCCCCCCCCCCCCCCCGGTGCACCTTCCCACCCCTCTATGACACCCCCCCCCCGGTGCACCTTCCCACCCCTCTGTGACCCCCCCCCCCCCCCCGTGCACCTTCCCACCCCTCTGTGACACCCCCCCCCCCGTGCACCTTCCCACCCCTCTGTGACCCCCCCCCCCCCCCCCCCCGGTGCACCTTCCCACCCCTCTGTGACACCCCCCCCCGGTGCACCTTCCCACCCCTCTGTGACACCCCCCCCCCGGTGCACACCTTCCCACCCCTCTGTGCCCCCCCCCCCCGTGCACCTTCCCCTCCCCCCTGTGCACCTTCCCACCCCTCTGTGACCCCCCACCCCCCTCCCGGTGCACCTTCCCACCCCTCTGTGACCCCCCCCATCCCCCCCCGGTGCACCTTCCCACCTCTCTGTGACCCCCCCCCCCCCCCGGTGCACCTTCCCACCTCTCTGTGACCCCTTACCCCGGGTGCACCTTCCCACCCCTCTGTGACCCCCCATCCCGGTGCACCTTCCCACCCCTCTGTGACCCCCCCCGGTGCACCTTCCCACCCCTCTGTGACCCCCCCCCCCCCCCGGTGCACCTTCCCACCCCTTTGTGACCCCCCCCCCGGTGCACCTTCCCACCCCTTTGTGACCCCCCCCCCCCCAGGTGCACCTTCCCACCCCTTTGTGACCCCCCCCCCGGTGCACCTTCCCACCTCTCTGTGACCCCACCCCTCCCCGGTGCACCTTCCCACCCCTCTGTGCCCCCCCCCCCTGGTGCACCTTCCCACCCCTCGCTGCCCCCCCCCCCCCCTGGTGCACCTTCCCACCCCTCTGTGCCCCCCCCCCCCCCTGGTGCACCTTCCCACCCCTCTGTGACCCCCCTCCCTGGTGTTCCCGTCTTCCTGTCATGGACCCTCCCACGTGCGCCACTGGTAGCGATGTAACGGATGGGGACGCCCCGGGGTTCACTGCTCCCAGATATGGGGGTTTCAGGGCATCGCATCCTAATGTCTCCGCTTCACTGCTTGGAATTGAGGAAGTGAGTGAGGAGTTCTACTGCGTGGAAGATGATGAGAGTCCGCCGCTCCGAGCGGGTGATAACGGCAGGAGTCATTCCTCCGATCCCCGCGGCTCCTATAGATCTCAGAGGCAGCCAATCTCATCCCCTGTGCAAGAGGAACCTATAGATGAGTTCATGAATAGAATGCCAGAGCTACAGTGAAGACTGAAACTAGCAACATAAACAGGGTGGATATAGCAGTGCAGATTCTTTGAGTCCTATCATCTCGGTAATGGCAGCGCCCGAGCGCTTGTCTCCCGTATCGAGGACTGGATGAGAGATTTCCGCTCTTCATACAAGATTTGGGGACTCGCGCCTCCTGTCAGTTTTAGAGTGTAAATTGTCTTTGGTATTTTCTTGTGTTTTCCCGTATGTTTTGCGTCCTGCGCGGCGTCTGTGTGTCTCGTATTTCTCCTGGTGATCTGTTTTACCTCCCATTGTCGTCAGATGCCCGGAGGATAATTGGCTTCTGATTAAATTATCCGGTCGTGTGGATCTTCTGCCTGCGCGGAGAGGGGGAGGGGATGTGTCGCTGCTTGTACCGAGCTGTGGGATATGCTGGCGCCATAGGGGGATGAAAGCGATGACGTGCGGTCCGGCCTCCAGTCACCCTCAGGCCCGCCATACATCATGGTACCCAGGCTCGGACTGGCCCACAGGGGTACAGGGGAATCCCCCGATGGTACCATTATATAGCTGCGAGCTTCACAGGTTGGGGATGGCTGGCATAGGCTCTGCCAGTCTAACATGGCGCCGTCTCATCCTCCGCATCATTTATATTTTTACATGGACGTTTTCACAGCATAGGGTTTGTTACAGTGGTTGGACCGTTTTCAGAGAATTGCTGCTCTGTGTCGTTGTCCTCCCTCTTGTCACACTGATTATCTCCTTGATCTTCTCATCAGATCGGCCCCTCCCCCGGCGCCATGCTCGCCCCTTCAGGGGTGACTCATCCAGTGCAAAAAAAATAAAATAGGTTTGAGGGGACTGGACTGGGGGAGGCCGAGCCCCCGGGGGCAGAGGGGACGGGCGGAGGCCGAGCCCCCGGGGGCAGAGGGGACGGGGGGAGGCCGAGCCCCCGGGGGCAGAGGGGGAGGCCGAGCCCCCGGGGGCAGAGGGGACGGGGGAGGCAGAGGGGACGGGGGAGGCCGAGCCCCCGGGGGCAGAGGGGACGGGGGAGGCAGAGGGGACGGGGGAGGCCGAGCCCCCGGGGGCAGAGGGGACGGGGGGAGGCCGAGCCCCCGGGGGCAGAGGGGACGGGGGGAGGCCGAGTCCCCGGGGGCAGAGGGGACGGGGGGAGGCCGAGCCCCCGGGGGCAGAGGGGACGGGGGAGGCCGAGCCCCCGGGGGCAGAGGGGAAGGGGGACGGGGGAGGCCGAGCCCCCGGGGGCAGAGGGGACGGGGGGAGGCCGAGCCCCCGGGGGCAGAGGGGAAGGGGGACGGGGGAGGCCGAGCCCCCGGGGGCAGAGGGGACGGGGGGAGGCCGAGCCCCCGGGGGCAGAGGGGAAGGTGGACGGGGGAGGCCTAGCCCCTGGGGGCAGAGGGGAAGGGGGGAGGCCGAGCCCCCGGGGGCAGAGGGGACTGGACTGCCGGGGGACGGGGGGAGGCCGAATCCCCGGGGGCAGAGGGGACTGGACTGCCGGGGGAGGCCGAATCCCCGGGGGCAGAGGGGTCGGGGACGGCCGAATTCCTGGGGCAGAGGAAACTGGGATAGCCGAGCCCCTGGGGGCAAAGAGTTCGGGGGAGGCTGAATCCCCGGGGGCAGCTGAGCCTGCCAGGGCAGAGGGGACGGCCGAGGCGCTGGGGGTGGAGGCACAACTGAGCCCCGGGGGCATAGGATATGAGGGCAGCGAAGCCTTGGACCGGAGGGGATGGGGGCAAAGACAGCTGCACCCCCGGAGAGGAGTGACAACCAGTATAACTGTAATCAGCTCCACCTTGGTTGTCACCCAGACGGACAAATGACACCTCTGCCAGTTATTACTATTACTCCATTCCTTCCGGGCGCTGCACATCTAGAAGGGGTTCACATAACGTAAAACCAGTACAATATACAGACAGACTGGTACAGAGGGGAGAGGACCCTGCCCGCAGGAGCTTACAATCTACAAGGGAGAGGCTGAAGATGTAGCTGCCAGACGCTGGGATGTCGGTGTCGTCAGCACAGGGGGCTCTGCCCGCTGCTCGTTCTGTGCGGTGCTCCTCCATTATTACTCGCCCCGGAGGGCGGTATTACGGCTATGCTGCTGGTTGTCAGGTGTATTGTGTTCCTCCATTAATACTCGCCCCGGAGGGAGGTATTAGGGCTATGCTGCTGGTTGTCAGGTGTATTGTGCTCCTCCATTATTACTCGCCCCGGAGGGCGGTATTACGGCTATGCTGCTGGTTGTCAGGTGTATTGTGCTCCTCCATTATTACTCGCCCCGGAGGGAGGTATTACGGCTATGCTGCTGGTTGTCAGGTGTATTGTGTTCCTCCATTATTACTCGCCCCGGAGGGAGGTATTACGGCTATGCTGCTGGTTGTCAGGTGTATTGTGCTCCTCCATTATTACTCGCCCCGGAGGGAGGTATTACGGCTATGCTGCTGGTTGTCAGGTGTATTGTGTTCCTCCATTATTACTCGCCCCGGAGGGAGGTATTAGGGCTATGCTGCTGGTTGTCAGGTGTATTGTGTTCCTCCATTATTACTCGCCCCGGAGGGAGGTATTAGGGCTATGCTGCTGGTTGTCAGGTGTATTGTGTTCCTCCATTATTACTCGCCCCGGAGGGAGGTATTACGGCTATGCTGCTGGTTGTCAGGTGTATTGTGTTCCTCCATTATTACTCGCCCCGGAGGGAGGTATTACGGCTATGCTGCTGGTTGTCAGGTGTATTGTGCTCCTCCATTATTACTCGCCCCGGAGGGAGGTATGACGGCTATGCTGCTGGTTGTCAGGTGTATTGTGTTCCTCCATTATTACTCGCCCCGGAGGGAGGTATTACGGCTATGCTGCTGGTTGTCAGGTGTATTGTGTTCCTCCATTATTACTCGCCCCGGAGGGAGGTATTACGGCTATGCTGCTGGTTGTCAGGTGTATTGTGCTCCTCCATTATTACTCGCCCCGGAGGGAGGTATGACGGCTATGCTGCTGGTTGTCAGGTGTATTGTGCTCCTCCATTATTACTCGCCCCGGAGGGAGGTATTACGGCTATGCTGCTGGTTGTCAGGTGTATTGTGTTCCTCCATTATTACTCGCCCCGGAGGGAGGTATTACGGCTATGCTGCTGGTTGTCAGGTGTATTGTGTTCCTCCATTATTACTCGCCCCGGAGGGAGGTATGACGGCTATGCTGCTGGTTGTCAGGTGTATTGTGTTCCTCCATTATTACTCGCCCCGGAGGGAGGTATTACGGCTATGCTGCTGGTTGTCAGGTGTATTGTGTTCCTCCATTATTACTCGCCCCGGAGGGAGGTATTACGGCTATGCTGCTGGTTGTCAGGTGTATTGTGCTCCTCCATTATTACTCGCCCCGGAGGGAGGTATTACGGCTATGCTGCTGGTTGTCAGGTGTATTGTGCTCCTCCATTATTACTCGCCCCGGAGGGAGGTATTACGGCTATGCTGCTGGTTGTCAGGTGTATTGTGTTCCTCCATTATTACTCGCCCCGGAGGGAGGTATTAGGGCTATGCTGCTGGTTGTCAGGTGTATTGTGTTCCTCCATTATTACTCGCCCCGGAGGGAGGTATTAGGGCTATGCTGCTGGTTGTCAGGTGTATTGTGTTCCTCCATTATTACTCGCCCCGGAGGGAGGTATTACGGCTATGCTGCTGGTTGTCAGGTGTATTGTGTTCCTCCATTATTACTCGCCCCGGAGGGAGGTATTACGGCTATGCTGCTGGTTGTCAGGTGTATTGTGCTCCTCCATTATTACTCGCCCCGGAGGGAGGTATGACGGCTATGCTGCTGGTTGTCAGGTGTATTGTGTTCCTCCATTATTACTCGCCCCGGAGGGAGGTATTACGGCTATGCTGCTGGTTGTCAGGTGTATTGTGTTCCTCCATTATTACTCGCCCCGGAGGGAGGTATTACGGCTATGCTGCTGGTTGTCAGGTGTATTGTGCTCCTCCATTATTACTCGCCCCGGAGGGAGGTATGACGGCTATGCTGCTGGTTGTCAGGTGTATTGTGTTCCTCCATTATTACTCGCCCCGGAGGGAGGTATTACGGCTATGCTGCTGGTTGTCAGGTGTATTGTGTTCCTCCATTATTACTCGCCCCGGAGGGAGGTATTACGGCTATGCTGCTGGTTGTCAGGTGTATTGTGTTCCTCCATTATTACTCGCCCCGGAGGGAGGTATGACGGCTATGCTGCTGGTTGTCAGGTGTATTGTGTTCCTCCATTATTACTCGCCCCGGAGGGAGGTATTACGGCTATGCTGCTGGTTGTCAGGTGTATTGTGTTCCTCCATTATTACTCGCCCCGGAGGGAGGTATTACGGCTATGCTGCTGGTTGTCAGGTGTATTGTGCTCCTCCATTATTACTCGCCCCGGAGGGAGGTATTACGGCTATGCTGCTGGTTGTCAGGTGTATTGTGCTCCTCCATTATTACTCGCCCCGGAGGGAGGTATTACGGCTATGCTGCTGGTTGTCAGGTGTATTGTGTTCCTCCATTATTACTCGCCCCGGAGGGAGGTATTACGGCTATGCTGCTGGTTGTCAGGTGTATTAGGTGGAGCTGACGTTCAGGACTCTGGGGCAGTTGGGTGACGGCCATCGGCGTCTCTTAGAGGAAGGTTCTTGTCCACAGGAAATATAGTTTCGTAATGTGCGTAGATTACAGGGTGCGAGCCGCCGGACCGGAAAAACTGTGAGCGAGGAAATGTCTGGCAGAGCTGCAGGAGGAAGCGGCGGCGAGGTCTGCTCCACCTGCGCTCCGCTGATTTCACATCTCCTCTTTATCTGAGGCGGCCGAGGCCGACTACTGACATGACCTGTAAATGGATGATGGGATCAGTAGTGGCACGAGCCAGGGGGTAGGTCACCCGTGTCTGATCGGTGGGGTCTGTGAGCGCCGCGGCCTTCTCCCCGCTCGCCAAGAACAGCGCCGTACATTGTATAGCGGCCGTTATTGGTATCTATGAGGCTGAGCTGCACCTAGGTCATGTGACCGATTAGCGAGATCTAAAAACGTCCAGTTGGAGGAGAGCAGGTAAGTGGCCGGAGGGGTTTTGTTCCTCCAGTGCAGATCGGACCCCCGGACCCCGGCTAGGGAGGGTAGCGGCTCAGTATCGCCCATGTGCTGCTCCTCCCCCACTCTTCATTTGACTGCTGGAGTAAGACTACATTCTCCTACATTTCACGCCTGTTACATAAACCGGTTCCTCCGCACCCGGCTTTGGCGTAGTTATTTTAGAATTTGGAGTCCCTTCTTCCTGCGGGGCGTACCTCGGCGGTATGTGAGCCACACTGCCGGAGGCTAGCTCTCACTTTTGGAAGCAGGCGGCTCCATTTAGCTTGGGGTACTTTCACACTTGCGGCAGAGGGTTCCGGCAGGCAGTTCCGTCGCCGTAACGTATGCCAACTGATGGCATTTGTCAGACAGATCAGGATCCTGATCCATATGACAAATGCATTGAAATGCCGGATCCGTCTCTACGGTGTCATCCGGAAAAACTGATCCAGCATTTATTTATTTTCACATTTTTTTGCGGTCTGAGCATGCGCATGATCCGTTTTGCCAGTGCACTCAGGGCCGGATCCGGCATTAATGCATTTCAATAGGAAAAATGCTGGATCTAGCATTCCGGCAACTGATCCGGAATTTTGGATGGAGATAATACCACAGCATGCTGCGGTATTTCCTCCGTCCAAAACGCCGTTCAGTGACTGAACTGAAGACGTCCTGATGCATCCTGATCGGATCGCTCTCCATTCAGAATGCATGGGGATAACACTGATCAGTTCTTCTCCGGTATTGAGCCCCGAGGACGGAAAAGAATAACGCTGGTGTGAACCTACCCTTAAAGGGGTGCCATGGAGCAGGGTAAGTATAACCTGTGTGAGGTGCCCGGGCATTATAGGGGTTGGATAACGCCTTTAAAGGCTATGGACACCTTCAGGGCAATTGTTTGGTTGCATTTTACTCATTTTGAGATAGAAATCATTTTTTTAATTGGTCTTTATTAACAATGTTCAGCCAGTCGCTATTTTAATAGGCTGCAAGCGTCTAAAATTCTCAGCGTAGGTGACTGATTCCCTTTGGCTATGAACACCTTCGGGGCAATTTTTTCTTGTTTAAATTTTACAAATTTTGGGCTAAAAATGATTTAAATTGGTATTTCTTAAAAATGTTCAGCTGTTTTGTAGTTACTGTTTTTTTGAATGGTGAATGGTTCCGCACCTGTAAAAAAAAAAACGGAATGAAAACAGAAACAATACGTTGGTGTGCATGAGCCCTAAGACTTAAATGATCGTCTGAGGTCAGGAGATCAGAGATAAGGCTTCACATGAGCTGACTGCACTGAGAAGTGATGCTCTGCAGACTGATTTCTAACCCCTGTATCTACAAAACAGCTGAACATTTTTAAGAAATACCAATTGAAATAATAATTTTTAGCCCAAAATTTGTAAAATTTAACAAAAAAATTGCCCCAAAGGTGTTCATAGCCTTTAAAGGGGTTATCCAACCCCTATAATGCCCGGGCACCTCATACAGGTTATACTTACCCCACTCCCTGGCACCCCTTTAAGCTAAATGGAGCCGCCCACTTCCGAAAGTGAGAGCTAGCAGATCCGGCAGTACTCTGAGCATTTTAGACCCTTGACCCCATTAAAATGGCCCCTCCCCACTATGGGCAGAGGCACTGATCTTAACAGTGGTGGCCGGCGCTCGTGCAAGATCTCCGAGCCAGAGGAGGAAGACGGACGAGAGGACTGCAAGGGGAGCGGGTATCTGGGCATATAGTTGAGGGGCCTGGGCACTTTAGGCCGCAGCTCCGCCCATGAGGCACTTTAGGCCGCAGCTCCGCCCATGAGGCACTTTAAGCCGCAGCTCCGCCCATGAGGCACTTTAGGCCGCAGCTCCGCCCATGAGGCACTTTAGGCCGCAGCTCCGCCCATGAGGCACTTTAGGCCGCAGCTCCGCCCATGAGGCACTTTAGGCCGCAGCTCCGCCCATGAGGCACTTTAGGCCTGCGCTCCGCTGATTTTTTTTTTAAAATCATGGAAAACCCATTTAAACCTCCACTCACACCCAGAGCTGCATTCAGAATTCTGCTGTCATGATTGCAGCCCTCAGATTTCTTTGCCGCCCCCTTCTGGTTCGGGGACTGCACAGGGCACGCCCCCTTCTGGTTCGGGGACTGCACAGGGCACGCCCCCCCTGGTGCTCTGGAAGGCACTGTATACCAGTCAGCTGGGTAAAGCACTACCTCTCCTTCAGTGCAGCAGTTATATTGTTTTTTTTTTGGAAATTGATCTCGCTGTTGGAGGATTCTAAGTGTCGACCATTAGAAATGTGACTGCAGCTCTAGATGTGAGTGGAGTTTACGGTAGAGTGGTACAAGGTCGTGTAGCATCATGATTTAGTGCAGGGCATTATGGTAGAGAGTGGGGCGCAGGCGCTGCTTCTACCATATTCATCCTTCCGCTGTCTTTACTTTATTTATTTATTCATAAATTCAACAATATTTTAGTTCCCCCTCATGGATCAGATCTAGTATCTTCTCTCTCTTCTGATGCGGTAGGTTCTCCTCCGCCCACCATAGGCCGCCTTGGTTTTTGATCCCTTAGGTAGTTCCTTTCATCTCCTCTCCTCCTGTGTCCCCCCCGGGGCCCTGATGCTTGTCCTAAGACCCTCTACTCGGGGGTTCTTCCGACTAACACTCTTTTTTTTTCAAAATATATATATTTTCTCATTCCTGCTTCTACAACGCCACCCTCCCTTTTGCAGGCGCAGTCTGTTGGCAGCGGCTCCTGTGTAATTGCCAGGCTTTGTTGTCATCTCACCGCCTGTTCTCTTCCTCCTCGCCGTACACAGCGCTCCGCCATCCGGCTGCTTCCCCCAATTTATCCTCTTCTCTTCCTGCATTTATCCACAATGACTCATTTCTGTCATCTAATGGAGACCGGAGCATGCTGGGAAATCAGTGACCAGACGTCCGCAGATACTGTGCATACACCGGGCAGAGGCTGACAACTGCTGGTCAATGGCGGGTGTAATCCTCAGTATCTGCTCTTATTCTGTATATATATACACTGCACAGTACCACTTCTCCTGTCCTGTATACCGGGTGTAATCCTCAGTATCTGCTCTTATTCTGTATATATACACACTGCACAGTACCACTTCTCCTGTCCTGTATACCGGGTGTAATCCTCAGTATCTGCTCTTATTCTGTATATATATATACACTGCACAGTACCACTTCTCCTGTCCTGTATATATACACACACTGCACAGTACCACTTCTCCTGTCCTGTATATATACACACACTGCACAGTACCACTTCTCCTGTCCTGTATACCGGGTGTAATCCTCAGTATCTGCTGTATCCCGTATATACACTGCACAGTACCACTTCTCCTGTCCTGTGTATATATACACTGCACAGTACCACTTCTCCTGTCCTGTATACTGGGTGTAATCCTCAGTATCTGCTCTTATTCTGTATATATATACACTGCACAGTACCACTTCTCCTGTCCTGTATACTGGGTGTAATCCTCAGTATCTGCTCTTATTCTGTATATATATACACTGCACAGTACCACTTCTCCTGTCCTGTATACCGGGTGTAATCCTCAGTATCTGCTCTTATTCTGTATATATATACACTGCACAGTACCACTTCTCCTGTCCTGTATACCGGGTGTAATCCTCAGTATCTGCTCTTATTCTGTATATATATACACTGCACAGTACCACTTCTCCTGTCCTGTATATATACACACACTGCACAGTACCACTTCTCCTGTCCTGTATACCGGGTGTAATCCTCAGTATCTGCTGTATCCCGTATATACACTGCACAGTACCACTTCTCCTGTCCTGTGTATATATACACTGCACAGTACCACTTCTCCTGTCCTGTATACTGGGTGTAATCCTCAGTATCTGCTCTTATTCTGTATATATATACACTGCACAGTACCACTTCTCCTGTCCTGTATACTGGGTGTAATCCTCAGTATCTGCTCTTATTCTGTATATATATACACTGCACAGTACCACTTCTCCTGTCCTGTATACTGGGTGTAATCCTCAGTATCTGCTCTTATTCTGTATATATATACACTGCACAGTACCACTTCTCCTGTCCTGTATACTGGGTGTAATCCTCAGTATCTGCTCTTATTCTGTATATATATATACACTGCACAGTACCACTTCTCCTGTCCTGTATACCGGGTGTAATCCTCAGTATCTGCTCTTATTCTGTATATATATACACTGCACAGTACCACTTCTCCTGTCCTGTATACTGGGTGTAATCCTCAGTATTTGCTCTTATTCTGTATATATATACACTGCACAGTACCACTTCTCCTGTCCTGTATACTGGGTGTAATCCTCAGTATCTGCCCTTATTCTGTATATATATATATATATATATATACACTGCACAGTACCACTTCTCCTGTCCTGTATACTGGGTGTAATCCTCAGTATCTGCTCTTATTCTGTATATATATACACTGCACAGTACCACTTCTCCTGTCCTGTATACTGGGTGTAATCCTCAGTATCTGCTCTTATTCTGTATATATACACTGCACAGTACCACTTCTCCTGTATACTGGGTGTAATCCTCAGTATCTGCTCTTATTCTGTATATATATATACACTGCACAGTACCGCTTCTCCTGTCCTGTATACTGGGTGTAATCCTCAGTATCTGCTCTTATTCTGTATATATACACTGCACAGTACCACTTCTCCTGCCCTGTATATGTGGACGATGCACAGTACCACTTCTCCTGCCCTGTATATGTGGACGATGCACAGTGCCACTTCTCCTGGCCTGTGTATGTGGACGATGCACAGTGCCACTTCTCCTGGCCTGTGTATGTGGACGATGCACAGTGCCACTTCTCCTGGCCTGTGTATGTGGACGATGCACAGTGCCACTTCTCCTGGCCTGTGTATGTGGACGATGCACAGTGCCACTTCTCCTGGCCTGTGTATGTGGACGATGCACAGTGCCACTTCTCCTGGCCTGTGTATGTGGACGATGCACAGTGCCACTTCTCCTGGCCTGTGTATGTGGACGATGCACAGTGCCACTTCTCCTGGCCTGTGTATGTGAACGATGCACAGTGCCACTTCTCCTGGCCTGTGTATGTGGACGATGCACAGTGCCACTTCTCCTGGCCTGTGTATGTGGACGATGCACAGTGCCACTTCTCCTGGCCTGTGTATGTGGACGATGCACAGTGCCACTTCTCCTGGCCTGTGTATGTGGACGATGCACAGTGCCACTTCTCCTGGCCTGTGTATGTGGACGATGCACAGTGCCACTTCTCCTGGCCTGTGTATGTGGACGATGCACAGTGCCACTTCTCCTGGCCTGTGTATGTGGACGATGCACAGTGCCACTTCTCCTGGACTGTGTATGTGGACGATGCACAGTGCCACTTCTCCTGGCCTGCGTATCTGGACGATGCACAGTGCCACTCCTCCTGGCCTGCGTATCTGGACGATGCACAGTGCCACTCCTCCTGGCCTGCGTATCTGGACGATGCACAGTGCCACTCCTCCTGGCCTGCGTATCTGGACGATGCACAGTGCCACTCCTCCTGGCCTGTGTATCTGGACGATGCACAGTGCCACTCCTCCTGGCCTGTGTATCTGGACGATGCACAGTGCCACTTCTCCTGGCCTGTGTATCTGGACGATGCACAGTACCACAGTTACTGAGTCGTGTTGGGCTGAAGAGCTGACCATTGATGTCACGTAGGTCTGGATCTGGGGGAGATGCATGTTCCTGGTTATCAGGCAGCTCAGGCTGTAGGTCCCTCTACTGATGGCTCCTGTGCGTTCTGTGAATCGTGACCCTATCAGATTCTGGGGTATTCTGCACCCCCAGATTGGCGGCTCCCACCCCTAGCCCAGATTGATGTGGAAGCAGCTGGTGATCGCGCCGGGGGCCGCGCTGCCTCATCCGTTGTCTCGCTCGGAGATGGAGCTTGATGTACTGAAGCCAGTGTTAGCCTAATGAAGCGCGTCGGGCGCCGCTCATCTCCACAGCCGCCTCTCCAGCCTATCTATCTCCCAAATGCCTTCAGATGGCCGTGTCTTCTTGAAATGATGGGAGGCTGGCAGCCATGGGTGAGGGAGAGGGCGCCGGGCACTGCTCCCCCTCTGCTAATTCGAGGAGACGGCTCTGAGCAAGGCCTTACATAACTCCACAGGCAGCAGGGCGAGGGTCCATTTCTGCCCCCCCCCCCCTTCCCCGGTATAATATTTATTTCTGCTCCAGTCACATCCAAAGCAAAATGCAAAAACCGAAATATGCATTTATGCTCTAGTCACATCCAGAACTGCATCCAGACTTCTGGTGCCTGACATTTAAAAACAATGGATTATATACAGTCCCAGGTCAGTGACCTGACCGATCCTTAAGACAGGTTATCAATACCAAGATCTCAGAGAACCCCTTTAAACCTGTCAGCAATATCATATCGTCGGGGTCCGACGCGCTTCTCACAGCTTACCATGCGCAGCGCCTCTCATTGTATAGTGGTCATGCTTGGTATTGCAGCTCAGATCAGCTCACTTTACTGGTCATGTGACTGATGAACGTGACGGCGCCCTCAATCTCGGACCCCCGCCAATAGTGACCTGTCTTCAGGATAGGCCATCGGTTTTACAATCGTGCACAACCCTTTTAACTGCTTATCTGAATGTTTCCATTTGCTGACAGCAAGCAGAGATGTTAAAAATGGTCAGGATTTGAAACTCATTATCTGCATTAGACTGAGACAAGACATGCTGTGACCTGTAGTTCTCCTGGGTAGTCGTGTCCTCCTCGGCGCTGATGACGGATCCTGGCAGGCAGCTCGGCCAGTGACGGCGAGGAGTTAATCCGTCTGCGTAGGCGAAGGATCTGTGCCGCGTGCTGTCACTGTGGAGGGCGACAACCTGCCGTCCCTGGGGGGGGGGGGGGGGGGGATGAAAGCAGAGCCCCCCCAGAATTACCCCCATTACAGTATAAGGTCATTAACCCTTTGCCTGTCATCTCTTCATAAATGATCCTAAGAGATACAACTGGTGGGGGCCGGGGGGCACCCAGCTTTTTTGGAGTCCTGAATGGCGGTCCGCCTGGCAATGGGAGTAGATTTTCCATTCAGGATTCTGGGAAAGTCTTGTGTCTGGATGGTTCAGTTGTGTCTTTTACACAGATCACTGCTAAAGCTGCAAGAAGCGACTTCTGATTGTGCCTTTCCTCTGCTTTTCCTCAGCCTTCCTGCGATGTTTTGGGGGCAGCACTGTGACTGACGGCTGTGCGAAGACGATAGCGCCCCCCGGAGCTTCTCCGTACTACCCGCTGCTGAGCCAGAGATAGAGGGACACCAGCCATGGAGACCCCCGACGTCCCGGTGGGGAACCTGATAGACCTAGATAGTGAACCCCTCATAGTCGCCCCAGAATGTCCCCCCCATCTGGACACAGGCGAGCTCCTGGCGCTAGAGGAGGCGACCCCCGAGAACGGGCAGCGGGGGGAGGAGAGCGATGCCACAGAGTCCGCCGACAGCGACAATGAAATGGCGCCCCCCAACCGCCACAGCTGGAACCACTCCCAGCGCTCCTCCTCCGAGTCCTTCTCATCCAATCAGAGCACAGAATCCGCCCAGGATGAGCAAATGGCGGAACAGAAGGAGTTTATCCGGCGGTACGTCCACAAGGTCTTCACCGGAGGGTAAGTCAGGGGCCCGTGGGCATGCTGGGAATTGTAGTGCCTCAGCATTTCCCCAGCCATGAATGATGATCAACCTTCCTGTACAGTTTGTGTTTTAATTTCTCACCAGGTTCTCTGCTTGCTGTCAGTGAATGAAAACCTCAATGTGTGCCTTGTTACAAGAGTGATACATTGTAGCCACCTGTGTGGACAGGTGTAGTGATTGCTCACTGACAGCAAGCAGAGATGTTGACAATAGAGAGTAGTGTCTGTTGGAAGGTTGCAGATTAGTTCGGTTACGTTGGTTAATCATATGACCCGGTGACTGAGCAGAGCCGACCGCGTCTCCCCCGGGGCGGCCTGTGTTTGCAGCTGCCATACCGCATCATGTAGAGGCTCGGCGGTACGTTCTGCTGTCAGTGCAGAAAATGTGCCGATCCGACAAGCGCTCCGCCGCTGGAGCCTGGATCCCCCCGGGGAGCGGGAGCCTCGCCATGCTTCACTGCTGAACTGTACTTAACGCGGTCGTCTCCAGCCGCGCCATCGCCCACCGCTACAGCTCGAGACGCCAAATCTGCAGCAGATGCCGTTAACCCTTCCACTGCGACCTGTTAAAGGGACACTCCACTATTGCTCCCTATTATCAGCCAGGGCAGTGCGACATTCTAGTCTATTATATGAGGCCTTATTATGGCTGATATCCCCCCCACCGTGATGCATGGGTTAATTGGTGCTTTTTATGGCGCCATATTCTCTCCGTCCTGACAACAGAGTCCAGTCATACAAATATGACAACTGCAAAACGGGCAGAATCCGAGGCGAGGAGGCGCTGCGGAAAACCTGGAGCCGTCACAAACATGAGGGTCAGTACTGCCCTGCACTTTATCATGGGGCGGGGCAGCATAAATAGCGGAAAGGGTTACTGGCCATGGACGTCTGCTCGCCATTGTTTTTGCCGCAGTCATGAGCGAATGGTAATAACTCGTCCTCTGAGGGGGGGGCGCTTGTGTCCTGCGCACCCAGCACTTCCTGTGTGATAGAAGGGGGTCAGCGCTCGCCCCGGAAAACCACCGCTACCGCTTTTCTTTCTGTCCGTTTTATCTGCCCTAGTCGCTGTCTTCCTATATCATGTCCGGATTCTCTCCGCAGGGAGGACGTGGACCAGGAGGAGAAGGCCCGGTTTGCGGAGCTCTGCAGTACGGAGAGCGGGAAGGGAAGGGAATGGTTTGCGCGGTTCATCAGCGCTCAGGTAGGTGATCCCATGGCGCCGCTTATCCTCGCAGAGGAGATGTGAAGTACATTGAAGTCTACGGGCAGATGAGCGCAGGTCATGGTCCATGAGGTCTATGTTTTCCAGCCTATGGATCCCTAGCTGTCGTAGAAATTCACAGCTCCCATCATATCAGGCAGGGCATGATGGGAGCTGTAGTTCCACAACTACTGGGAAGCCACTGCCGTAGAAAACATCGGCCTCCCCTTTAATTTTTCGGCAGTGTAAATGTTCCATTCTCTCCTGATATTCTGTATGCAGATTTGATGGCGAGGTCGTAAACCGTCAGTATATGTGGACCTCCACGCCACGAGTCATGTGACACCAGCGACGTTGCCATATACATTATATACCGCTGTATATTATATGCAGGATGTCTCATAATTAACCTTTCGTCTCCCCAGCGCTGCCACTCCAAGTGTGTCTCGGAGCAGACCTTCTACCGGCTGGTGCAGTCCTTCGCGGTCGTGCTCTTTGAGTAAGTATTGACACTCCGGGCCGGCCGCGCTGTGGTTGCGTTGGGGCCCCCTCCTCACTCCCCTCTTGCTCTTGTAGGTGCTATCAGATGGACGACTTTGGTCCCGCCAAGAACTTGATGACCATGTGCTTCACCTATTATTACATAGGTGAGAGGCCTGTGTGCGGGCGATAAGCGGGTGCAGTGCCAGGGCGCCCACTTATTACCAGCCCAGACAGCAGTGGTGTGACGACGTGATGCAAAATAACGGAAAAGTGTTGTTGTTTTCAGGTAAACCGCACGTGTCCCCCACGGACTCGCGGGAGAAGCCGGTGAGCACCGGCAGCATTGACGGTTATCTGAAATCCGCCAACAGCTGGCTGGCCGAGAAGAAGGACAACGTGGAGCGGCTGCTGCGGACCACCTCCGTCACCACAGAGAACATGAAGGGCTTCTTTGGGGGTCTGGAGAGCAAATTAAAGGGGCCCCTCTCCAAGAAAAATGAGTGAGTAACATGTCACAGCCAAGGGTTTGTTACAGTTGTATCCAGTCTAGACATCCTGATGCATGTTACCTGCACTGATACATTGTACCAGACTGGGAGTGACTAGTACTGCTGATAAAGGATGGGACAGGCCATCAGTGGGGGCTGCAACTCCCAGCACGCTCCTAGAGCCCCTTCACTTGGCTGATTCAGAGCCCCCCATTGATCTGATATTGATAGGTTATCAGTACTAAAGTCCCAGAAAACCCCTTTAAGGTTTCCCCCTTTAAGTAGAGATATTGTAAATGGTGCCACATAGGGTAATGGTCTATAGCCTATCATTTCCAATGTCCTAGAAAACCTCCTTTAAGGCTTTCATTCACTGACAGCAAGCTGAGATGTTGTAAATGGTGCCACATGGGGTAATGGTCTATGATTTGATACGTTTCTTCTGTTTTGTACCAGGCAAAGTGACGAGCCGCCGAGGGAGAAGCCGTCCATTGACAGTGAGTCCGGCCGCCGTGTATTATACCCCCCCCCCCCGGACGTTATATTGTTATAATGTGCTTGTGCTTTATTCTCAGTTCCCCTGCAAAGTCCAGATGACAAGAAGGGAGAGAAGATTTACCTCTACTCACACCTAAAGCAGCAGCCTATATGGTAAGACGTGCGGGGGGGCACGGCCCTCCTATCGATCATCCTCCTGACCCCCTCCCCTAAGGAGCCCATTCCAGAATCGCGCTGATGGCGATTAGGATCCTCCCCCAGCAGGGATCGGGCAGGGATCACATAATGTCCTGCAGCCGGTGCAATGGCATGAACCAGAAAAGAAAAAGATGTAAAAAGTAGCAGTGTTTGCTGATGTGTGTTGCTATGGTTACAGGCACACGCTGCGGTTCTGGAACGCTGCGTTTTTCGATGCTGTGCATTGCGAGAGGAGGAAGCGATCACCCACAACCCGGTAAGAGGCTATGAAGGGTTAAATGGACCCCCTAAATTTTCCCATTGATGCCCCTTTTTTCGTTGTGTTTTTCCTTTGCGCCCTCCATCCCTTTTGTGGTTATTCCCCTCCCGTGGCGTGTCCTGCCTCTACGGAGTCATTGTCATGGGGTGTTAAGTGATGTAATACCCCCTCGTCTAGTGATGTCATTATTTCTTCTCTGTGCTATGACCTCTAACCTCTCATCTTTGCTGACCCCATTTCTGCTGCCGCTCCAGAGGGAACGCAGGGGAAGAAGAGGAGGAGAGGTTGGTTGTGTTTTATAAGATGTGACGCTTGTAATGAGAAATGTAACGTGTTGTAAGAGCCGCTTGTCACCTGCATGCTGAGATCAGCGGTGACATCACTGAGCATGCCGCCTATCCATCACTAGAGATCAGCGGTGACATCACTGAGAATGCCGCCTATCCATCACTAGAGATCAGCGGTGACATCACTGAGAATGCCGCCTATCCATCACTAGAGATCAGTGGTGACATCACTGAGAATGCCGCCTATCACTAGAGATCAGCGGTGACATCACTGAGAATGCCGCCTATCCATTCCCTAGAGATCAGCGGTGACATCACTGAGAATGCTGCCTATCCATCACTAGAGATCAGGGGTGACATCACTGAGAATGCCGCCTATCCATCACTAGAGATGAGCGGTGACATCACTGAGAATGCCGCCTATCTATTCACTAGAGATGAGCGGTGACATCACTGAGAATGCAGCCTATCCATCACTAGAGATGAGCGGTGACATCACTGAGAATGCCGCCTATCCATTCCATAGAGATCAGGGGTGACATCACTGAGAATGCCGCCTATCCATCACTAGAGATCAGTGGTGACATCACTGAGAATGCCGCCTATCCGTTCACTAGAGATCAGCGGTGACATCACTGAGAATGCCGCCTATCCATCACTAGAGATCAGCAGTGACATCACTGAGAATGCCGCCTATCCATCACTAGAGATCAGCGGTGACATCACTGAGAATGCTGCCTATCCATCACTAGAGATCAGCGGTGACATCACTGAGAATGCTGCCTATCCATCACTAGAGATCAGCGGTGACATCACTGAGAATGCTGCCTATCCATCACTAGAGATCAGCGGTGACATCACTGAGAATGCTGCCTATCCATCACTAGAGATCAGCGGTGACATCACTGAGAATGCCGCCTGTCCATCACTAGAGATCAGCGGTGACATCACTGAGAATGCTGCCTATCCATCACTAGAGATCAGTGGTGACATCACTGAGAATGCCGCCTATCCATCACTAGAGATCAGTGGTGACATCACTGAGAATGCCGCCTATCCGTTCACTAGAGATCAGCGGTGACATCACTGAGAATGCCGCCTATCCATCACTAGAGATCAGCGGTGACATCACTGAGAATGCCGCCTATCCATCACTAGAGATCAGCGGTGACATCACTGAGAATGCCGCCTATCCATCACTAGAGATCAGTGGTGACATCACTGAGAATGCCGCCTATCCATCAGTAGAGATCAGCGGTGACATCACTGAGAATGCCGCCTATCCATTACTAGAGATCAGCGGTGACATCACTGAGAATGCCGCCTATCCATTCCCTAGAGATCAGTGGTGACATCACTGAGAATGCCGCCTATCCATCACTAGAGATCAGTGGTGACATCACTGAGAATGCCGCCTATCCATCACTAGAGATCAGCGGTGACATCACTGAGAATGCCGCCTATCCATTACTAGAGATCAGTGGTGACATCACTGAGAATGCCGCCTATCTATTCACTAGAGATGAGCGGTGACATCACTGAGCATGCCGCCTATCCATCACTAGAGATCAGCGGTGACATCACTGAGCATGCCGCCTATCCATCACTAGAGATCAGCGGTGACATCACTGAGAATGCCGCCTATCCATGACTAGAGATCAGCGGTGACATCACTGAGAATGCCGCCTATCCATCACTGAGAATGCCGCCTATCCATCACTAGAGATCAGTGGTGACATCACTGAGAATGCCGCCTATCACTAGAGATCAGCGGTGACATCACTGAGAATGCTGCCTATCCATTAACTAGAGATCAGCGGTGACATCACTGAGAATGCCGCCTATCCATTCACTAGAGATCAGCGGTGACATCACTGAGAATGCCGCCTATCCATTCACTGGAGATCAGCGGTGACATCACTGAGAATGCCGCCTATCCATTCACTAGAGATCAGCGGTGACATCACTGAGAATGCAGCCTATCCATTCACTAGAGATCAGCGGTGACATCACTGAGAATGCCGCCTATCCATTCACTGGAGATCAGCGGTGACATCACTGAGAATGCCGCCTATCCATTCACTAGAGATCAGCGGTGACATCACTGAGAATGCAGCCTATCCATTCACTAGAGATCAGCGGTGACACACTGGTTGCAGCCTATCCATCACTGGAGATCAGCGGTGACATCACTGGTTGCAGCCTATCCATTCACTGGAGATCAGCGGTGACACACTGGTTGCAGCATTCTCATTGATCTCTGCATTATATTAATACAAGCTGTTACTTTGTGTCTCCAGAGATGTTTCGCTGATTTTGCGCCTCGTTAGTTATGAATTATAATGAGCTAATTATCTATTGGGAATGACGCTGATCGTTTGTCCTGTTATAAGATGGTAGATGTGTCAGTACGTGGCGTCCGGCGGAGTAATGCAGAGACTGTAAACCCGGGTGACTCTGCTCCATGTAAGTTTTGCCCCTGGACTGTGCTGCCCGGGGCCACGCCGCGCTTTGTGCTGCCCGGGGACACACAGAGGATTATCTAGACTTAGTACAATTGTAACAAACCCTCTGCTGTGTGAGGTAACCCTGGGTGGGTTATTTCCTCCAGGACACGGTGCTCCTTGCAGCAACCAATCGGATTCCACCAGATTATTTTCCTATTGCGGTCTATGATGTGAATGTTGCCACCTGCTGGTCGCACCACATACAGCACGTTGCACCCTGTTATTGTGTTTGCTTTAAGTGGGACAGAAATTTCATCTTTTGCAGATTTACATTTGGCCTTGCAGATAATGAAGGGTTAATGCCGACCCACCTGGCAGCAGAGCAGAGTGTGGGGCTGCGGGATTCTGAAGGGATAAATGGCGCTTTCACAGCAGTCAGCCCCTCTCCCCTGTATCATCCCCGCACGCTGCTGCTGACAGCTCCTCTGTTCTGCAGCTGCACACGAGGACGCCCCCAGAGCAAGACGGTGCCTAATGACTACTCTCCCCATCAGCTGCCGTTGTGTAATTACAGCCCCTGATGATGGCGCAGCGCTCTGCCTCCCGCGTCTTCAGAGCTCTCTTGTACTTTTTGACATTTTCTGTAAAGATAATATATTAGGAGACATGCGGGAGGCCGCGCCACCCCGCTGCTCATTATACTGCTGACATATGGCGCTGTACCCCCAGTGCTCAGCTACGTCTGTGCTGCCATTCCTTGCCCTCTACCTGTGATTCTGATAATGACGCCATGTAAGAGAAACCCACCAGGTGGGAAGAGCTTGTGTGCACCCCTTATTAGGGTCCAAATAGCAGCGCCATATAGCTCCCAATAATAGCGGCACCGTATAGCTCCCAATAATGGCGGCACCGTGTAGCTCCCAATAATGGCGGCACCGTGTAGCTCCCAATAATAGCAGCGCCATATAGCTCCCAATAATAGCTGCACCGTGTAGCTCCCAATAATAGCGGCACCGCGTAGCTCCCAATAATAGCGGCGCCTTGTAGCTCCCAATAATAGCGGCACCGTGTAGCTCCCAATAATAGCGGCACCGCGTAGCTCCCAATAATAGCGGCGCCGCGTAGCTCCCAATAATAGCGGCACCGCGTAGCTCCCAATAATAGCGGCGCCGTGTAGCTCCCAATAATAGCGGCACCGTGTAGCTCCCAATAATAGCGGCACCGTGTAGCTCCCAATAATAGCGGCACCGTGTAGCACCCAATATTAGCGGCACCGTGTAGCACCCAATAATAGCGGCACCGAGTAGCTCCCAATAATAGCGGCACCGTGTAGCACCCAATAATAGCACCGCCTTGTATCGCCCCCTTCTGGTCAGAGGCTGCACAGTATTTTCTCCCTGTAGCAGGACTTCTCGGTGGACGCCGCTGCGGATCGTTCCCCTCTTTCCGGCAGATGCTGAATATTGTCTTTCTGATTTGTCGCTGCAGAGATAAGTGGTATCACATGACGCAGGAGGAGCGCGACGACAGCCTGCAGTTTAACGAGAACATCACGTTCGGACAGCTGGGGTACGAGTATAACTGCGACTGTGGCCCCCATTGTGATTACCCGACAAAGTCTGACGTTCTAGAGAAATACTCCCCATTATATATAAATATACAAGTGTCCCCGCTGTCTGTCTGTCTCTACGTCCCCGCTGTCTGTCTGTCTCTACGTCCCCGCTGTCTGTCTGTCTCTACGTCCCCGCTGTCTGTCTGTCTCTACGTCCCCGCTGTCTGTCTGTCTCTACGTCCCCGCTGTCTGTCTGTCTCTACGTCCCCGCTGTCTGTCTGTCTCTCTCCACGTCCCCGCTGTCTGTCTGTCTCTCTCCACGTCCCCGCTGTCTGTCTGTCTCTCTCCACGTCCCCGCTGTCTGTCTGTCTCTCTCCACGTCCCCGCTGTCTGTCTGTCTCTCTCCACGTCCCCGCTGTCTGTCTGTCTCTCTCCACGTCCCCGCTGTCTGTCTGTCTCTCTCCACGTCCCCGCTGTCTGTCTGTCTCTCTCCACGTCCCCGCTGTCTGTCTGTCTCTCTCCACGTCCCCGCTGTCTGTCTGTCTCTACGTCCCCGCTGTCTGTCTCTCTCCACGTCCCCGCTGTCTGTCTGTCTCTCTCCACGTCCCCGCTGTCTGTCTCTCTCCACGTCCCCGCTGTCTGTCTGTCTCTCTCCACGTCCCCGCTGTCTGTCTTCTACTGCTCGTGTGTGTCTCTCTCTCTCTCTCTCTCTCTCTCTCTTCTCACCGCTCGTCTCTCTCTCTCTCTCTTCTCACCGCTCGTCTCTCTCTCTTCTCACCGCTCGTCTCTCTCTCTCTCTTCTCACCGCTCGTCTCTCTCTCTCTCTCTCTCTCCTCACCGCTCATCTCGCTCTCTCCTCTCACCACTCGTCTCGTGCTCTCCTCTCACCGCTCGTCTCGCGCGCTCTCTCTCCTCTCACCGCTCGTCTCGCGCGCTCTCTCTCTCTCTCTCACCGCTCGTCTCGCGCGCTCTCCCTCTCTCTCTCCTCTCACCGCTCGTCTCGCGCTCTCTCTCTCTCCTCTCACCGCTCGTGTGTCTCTCTCTCCCCTCGCTCGTGTCTCTCTCTTTCCCTCTCACCGCTCATCTCTCTTTCTTTCTCTCTTCTCACCGCTCGTCTCTCTCTCTTTCTTTCTTTCTTTCTTTCTTTCTCTCTTCTCATCGCTCGTCCGTCTCTCTCTCTCTCTCTCTCTCTCTCCGCTCGTCTCTCTCTCTCCGCTCGTCTCTCTCTCTCCGCTCGTCTCTCTCTCTCTCTCCGCTCGTCTCTCTCTCTCTCTCTCTCTCTCCGCTCGTCTCTCTCTCTCTCTCTCTCTCTCCGCTCGTGTCTCTCTCTCTCCTCTCACCGCTCGTCTCGCTCTCTCCTCTCACCGCTCGTCTCGCTCTCTCCTCTCACCGCTCGTCTCGCTCTCTCCTCTCACCGCTCGTCTCGCTCTCTCCTCTCACCGCTCGTCTCGCTCTCTCCTCTCACCGCTCGTCTCGCTCTCTCCTCTCACCGCTCGTGTCTCGCTCTCTCCTCTCACCGCTCGTCTCGCTCTCTCCTCTCACCGCTCGTCTCGCTCTCTCCTCTCACCGCTCGTCTCGCTCTCTCCTCTCACCGCTCGTCTCGCTCTCTCCTCTTCCCTCCAGGACCTTCACACACAACATGTTGGCCTTCGGACTCAGTAAGAAGTTGTGCAGCGACTTTCTGAAGAAGCAGGCGGTGATCGGGAATCTGGATGAAGGTGAGACGGGAGCCTCCGGCTTCTTAGCCCGGGTCTGGTCTCACATGCCTAGTACTGATCTTTTACTCCAGTCACATCCAGAGCTGCAAAGTTTCTGAACATTCTGGATTATGGTGATTTCATTTAGTGGAGCTGTCAGGACATGCTGGGAGTTGTAGTACATAAGTACCCATGATTGTTTCTTCTCTTGTATCTTGCAGAGAAGTTCAAGCAATTGACGGACTACATTGAGCGGACGGCGGTGGAGTAGCGGACGGCGGTGGAGTCCAGTATTGGAGAGAGCGCTGAGATGAGGCTACCTGCATGCTTCTCCTACCACTGCCCTATGACCTCTCCGACCTGTGCCCATGGGGCGTCCCTGCGCAGGTGGGGGGCGGCAGCGGCAATAACTGTAGAGTCTTTATTTTGTCTACTCCAAGTGTTTTATAGAAGTGTTCATTGTCCGTGTAGCGGGGGAGGGGAGGACCGCGCCGGTTACAGAGGAGACGGGAGAATCTCTTTATTTTTTTACAAGCGTGGCGCTGCCCGTCCCCTCCCCCGCTGGGTGTTGTGGTCCAGTTTGCGGCCGGGCAGCGTTCCCTGGTATTTCTAGCCTCTAGAGCAGAGTATATATAATATATACAGTATATAGATGTATATTTATTACCTAGGACGTAGAGCGGATAGAGAATATATATTTATTTTTTACACATGTGGGCGGCTGGAATGGACCCTGATCTAAGGGCCACAGCACAGACTCCAGTCAAATATTAACCCCTCCCCTCCCGACAGTCATACGCTATGGTGGCCACATCTTCTTCCTGACAACTATTTTCCCACTTCTGGAGAAGGTGTCAGACTCCAGGTGCGCAGTGGTGACCGCTAAGCCCCTCCCACGGTGGTGACAGGTTTAATGTGGCGTAACGCACGTTGGACCCAACTTATACTTTATAATGCTGGAAACAATACCCGGCGCCGAGCGCTGGCGATTCTCACCTCCGCTATCACATTTGGGTAGTCTGACCTCTTTATTATCTGTTCCCCTCCTCCACTGACATTTTTTACATAGTTGATAACGGTTGAAAAAAGACAAACGTCCATCAAGTTCAACTGAGGGATCGGTGCGGACGCGAATCCCAGAAGGAAGTGAGACTCCGATTTCTACACATTTTCAGAATAATGTTGTTTACTTTTAAGAATTCGTCTAAACCCTTTTTGAACCCGTCCCCCGTTCCTGCTGTGACCACGTCCTGAGGACGTCCATTCCACAGGTGCACGGCTCTTACAGTAAAGAAGCTTTGACGCTTCCGGAGCCTGAGCTTCTTCTCCCCCAATCGGAGGCAGCGCCCCCTCGTCTTCTGAGGGCGTTTTACATGGGACAGCTTTTCACCGTATGTTTTGTACGGCCCATTTATATCCTGTCCCCCCTTAGACGTCTCTTCTCAAGACTAAATACATACAATTCTTTTAATCTTTCTTCATACCTCAGACCCTCCAGGCCCCTCATCAGTTTAGTCGCTCTCCTCTGTACTCTCTCCAGCTCCAGGGCCTCCTTTCTATGGACTGGTGCCCAGAACTGAATATTCCAGATGAGGCGGCACCAACGCTTTATAAAGTGGTAATATTACATCCCTGCCCCGCGGGTCCAGGCCTCGTATAATGCAGGACAGTATCCTGGTGGCCTTAGAAGCAGCTGATTGACATTGTGCTGTCATTTAATCTACCATCCACAAGGACCCCCGAATCCTTCTCTATAAGTGACTCCCCCAGTGTTACCTCCCCCAGGACATATGGAGCACGGAGAATATTACTAACAAGACGCAGAACTTTACATTTGTCCACATTGACCCTCATTTGCCAAGTTGCTGCCCAATCACTGAGTCCACGTCCGCTTGTAGTTTGTGGACATCGTCCATAGACCGTACAGTTCTACACCGCTCAGTGTCATCTGCAGAAATAGATATCGTGCCGTGATGAGGAAATCCTCAGTGACGCTTTATGACGCCATTTTTTTTTTTAACTCCTTTCCTTGTTCCTTGATCAACTGATACTTTGTCACTTGATAAACTGATAAACTGATACAATCTCTGCAGTTTCAAAAAAGTATCAGTTTGGAGTCTATTACTGAGAAGCAACCGACAGAACATTAAATGGCGAATCTCCAGAAGAAATGCAAGTTGCTGATTTATAAATGCTCGTACGTTTGCAGGTTTAGCCGTTTTTGCTGTCTTAGTGCAGGGCGAGTTTTCTTTGTTGCTGCGTTTGCAGTTTAAACAGATTATCCGTCACTGGGAAGATGAGCCGCTTATCACAGACTACTCGCTGCGTCTGCTGCTGACACTGAAAGAGTTAAAAACTCAGCTGAGACGTGGTGAATGAGCAAAAAGCGAAAGCGCCACGTGCAGCGACCTTCTGCAACCAATCGGATCTCTGCTTCCATGTCCTATCCTTCAGTGGAAGAATGAGATCTCAAATCTGATTGGTTGTTAAACAGATCCCTGAGCCAGACAGCGACGCCCCCCACAGGAGCTGCAGCCGGCGACGCCCCCCACAAGAGCGGTTAGCCGGCGACACCCCCCACAGGAGCTGCACCCGGCGACGCCCCCCACAAGAGCGGTTAGCCGGCGACACCCCCCACAGGAGCTGCAGCCGGCGACACCCCCCACAGGAGCTGCACCCGGCGACGCCCCCCACAAGAGCTGCAGCCGGCGACACCCCCCACAGGAGCTGCAGCCAGCGACGCCCCCCACAGGAGCTGCAGCCGGCGACGCCCCCCACAAGAGCGGCAGCCGGCGACGCCCCCCACAAGAGCGGCAGACATTGATGCTCTATCAGTAGATTCTAGGGGTCTAGGATTTGATCCCCAAGTATTGCCAGCCGTGGCATCACCTTATGGACCAAGTATTACTGGAAACAGGAGGCAGCCATTCTCTGCACTAAGCCAATACCTCTATGATCTCAGTGAGGCACGAGGTACAGAGTTCCTCATGGATTCATAGAATCTTCCTGGCACCGCCTCCTCCGTCTGTTATTACCGCCGTGGGTTTGGTTCTGGTGTCTGTGCTGTGGTCCGGTTCTGTTTTGTGCTCCTGTAGTTTCAGTATTTTCTTTAGATAAAATGTATTTGACACTGGGGCCACGACTGACCCCCCCCCTCGAAATGTGAAGTGTCACTGAGTCGTTTTGTATCTGTGTTGTCGGGGGGAGTGTGTGCTGCCATTTGGCTTCATTTTATTTGCTGGTGAATGTCCCCCGGGGTCTCTCTCCATCAAGGCTAATGGTTACAACCAATGGTTTCCATTATTAAAGGGGCAGGGTCTTCAGCTGTGGTTGGAGTTACTGTGCGTAATACCATATCAGCCTGTAGGGGGAGCCGGACCAATCCACTGACTAGATTAGTGCGGTCATCGGCATTTCACCCGCCAAACCATAACCCCCCCAGTAGTCGCTGCTGTAACTAGTAGACTGGGTGGTGCATCCGTATTGACATCTCTGCCTGTGTCTGAATCCATGAATTCTCAGATGAAATCCTGCGCATGCACATTGGTATCCTGCTGTGGCGCAAGCACAGAATCGTGGCCGTTATCGCCTTCTTTTCTCGTTGGTTTACTGAACATATGCATTAGATTGTTTAATCCAGACGGCGGTAAGGGAGAAGGATCTGCACCAGAGCTGGAAACCAAGATGCATGCGCAGGATTCCTTGTGTGGCGGGGAAGTGACGAGCTGCAGCTCAGCGAGTCTTAAATAATCGTGGGGATCGAGGTGAATAATTTATTCATCCCCCTGCCTGCCAGTAATGTGGGTTTTGGGGCTTCCCCCCCACATGGCTGTGGGGGGCTCCTCGGCCTTGTGACCCTTACTGGATGGGGGACATTCATCCCTGTGAGCAGTTTGGGGGGGGGGGATGTTACTTTGTATGGGGGGGGGGGGCTTTGTGTCACTGTATTTATTATTTGTTGCTGGAATATAAAACAATAAACTATGGTCTGAGCCCCCGACTCTGATTTCTTGTGGGTCCCACATCCTCAGGAGTTCAGGCCTTGTCCCCATTCATTGCAACGTGAAAAGTTCTGCAGCTTTCTAAGACTTTGGGGCACATTTACTAAGCTCGCCACATGTTTGGAGTAAATAAAATAAAAACGGGCGTATTGGCAAAGCCTGCCTTCGTTTTGCGCCTCATTTATTATCCCTTAATAAATCCGGTTTGAAGTCTGACCTCTAGTGGTCGTTTTCTTGTAAGACAGGTTCATAATCACTAAGACGTGTCTAATTAGTATGTGCAAGAAAATGTGGCGCAACTCACCAGTCAAAACAGAGGCAGAAAAGTATGCCAGCCCTGGGGTGGCGTAGAAATGACAGTTTTTATGACAAAATAAGGCACAGCTTCATCTAGAGGAAGGAGATTGGGTGCAAAAGTTAGAAAACTTAAAAAATAGGAGCAACAGCGTAAATTCCTCCAAAACGGACACAAATCAGCTGGTAAATGAAGCGGTCAGAAACAGGATTTTACAGGTGGCGACACTTTAGTAAATGTGCCCCTTTGAGTTAGGCCCAGTTCACACTTCAATGATTGGGTCCGTTATTTCTGGGCTTGTCGTTCTGACACTTCGTACAGCATTAAAATCTATTACCTCCGTTGAGGCAAAATTCGTTTCACCCAAAGTCACGCGAGACTTCGGTGAATGAATTCGATATTCAGTTCTACATCAGAATCTGAAGTCCGGCTTTGGTACTGGCTGGTACCGCGGTACCAAACCCAATTTCGGATTGCTATTTTAAAATCTACGCTCTGAAGCTGGATTCGCTGTAGTCATTTCCATCTCCACAGAGACCAGCTGTAATGGAAGATGTCCTCCTGTTCTGTGCCTCAAAATAACCAACCAAATGACTGAAGATCTCTGCTTGCTGTCAGTGTGAACAATATCCAGAGGCTGAACACCTGTCCTGACTTTATAGGACTCACAGCTGCGTGTTTGTTACAATTGTATCCAGACCAGACAGTCCAGAGGTAAATAGCCTGAACTCTACTGATACATTGTGGCAAACTACCAAGGAGACTGGTGCATTCATATACAGTTCTAGTGGCTCTTAAAGGGCCACATACAGGTCTTGGCCTGCTCGCTCCACACGACCCATGGGCTTGCTGATGACCAGGTTAGATTTATTAATACTAAACCTAGAAAAACGTACAAGGCGCGCACCCACCCTGCTTAGGAGAGACGTAGATTTTTTGGGGGACCTGAGGACAGTCCAAAATGTGCCAACGTTATTACGAGGTGTGCATTTTTTTGTCCGCTCCCGTTTGTTTGCGGCCCATATGTGAAACCATTCATTTCAATGGGGCCGCAAAAAAAAAAGAACGGAAATGACTCCGCATGCATTCTGTATCCGTATGTCCGTTTTGCGGACAAAGACAGGCACTGTTACAGTGGATGGATATAACATGGATGTCACACATTTGTCATCCGTTTTTTTTTTGCGGACTACAAAATACATACAGACATGTGCCTTAAGGCTACGGCTACACGCGCAACATTTTCTATAATGATGGTCAATGGCGTTCCACTGCAACATGCTGCGCGAAGATGGTCGCAAAAAATCCATCCAAGCTGGACTTTTGTGCAGCTGTCACGTTGCAGTCGCATGTCGCAATGCCGCCATTGACTGTCGCTACAAAAAATGTTGTGCAACATGAATGTCGCAGTGCGGTTGTTACCTTTTTGACGCACAACACACGTCCGTGTTCGGTCAGTGATTGTGAGTCAAAACCAGGAGCGGCTCTAAACAGAACCGGAGCAGATCCTTCCCTTCTACCTTACGTCTGCGGAGGCTCCGCTCCTGGATTTGGCTCACAATCACTGACCGAACACGGACGTGTGAATGAGGCTTTATCATTGCGCTGAGGCTGATGGCGCGGCGTTCTTAGCGCCCCTTTTCCTCAGTCACTAATTGATTCCCCCCATTCTGAACCCTGGGGTTAATGAGTGCTTCATCAGTGTTAACCCCTTGGAGACTGGACCTTGTGAGATAGGAGCGTGACTCTGGCGGTGACATGGTAAGTGACGTCACCCAGATCATCCGCCAATGCCTCAGCAGAGAGCTGACCTGGAGATAGCCATTACGGAGCCTGTGCCCCGGGCCTTCTGCAGGAGTTGTACCCAGTGCGGTAAGTTTATATTAACGGATCGTCCTCTTGGGGATGGGGGGGGGGGGGGGGGGGGGGGTAGTTGGATTTCTTGCAGATTCATTGTCCATCAGGGGGCGACACTGGGCACAGAACACCGCTTCTCCCATTGTGCCCTGATGCATGATGGGATCATAATAATGGCGTTCAGTAACGCCCCGTCACACGTCGTCTGCTCCATATGACTCAGGGGCGATATCAGCAGTCACCGGATCTGCCTGCAGCTTCAGCGGAGGGTCAGGTGTGCGCCCCCTCAGGCCCTGCAATATGCATCACTCGGTCTACCTGCGCCGCAGAGTCCTCTTTAACCCTTTCCCACCCTTCTGTGCCCGCACCGTCAGCTGTGACATACAGAAGGGCTGCAATGGCGGGGATCGGAGCCGGTACAATGGCAGGGTGCCAATGGGTTTACGCATTTGGGCCTGACGAAGGTCCGAAGATCCGCCATCATTGTAATTATTACACTGCACTGCCGAAATACTGTACGAGGCGCGATCACGTGGTCTCCTGGAGGAACTACAAAAAATGTAGGAAAAAAGTGAGAAAACGTGATGGAATTAAAGGCGAACACACAATCCTATGTGCCCCGAAATGATACCGCGGCGCCAATTGTCCTGCAAAAAAATAAAAAATACATAGCCTCCCAAATCCTTGGTCGTTAGGGCTCAAAACAGGCAGGTCACTGAGGGGTTAAACATTCCAGGCCTCACAGAGACAAATGCAGAGCATTAAGGGTTAAGGAGGTTAGGTTGATCCACATGTTGTGTTGTATCCCCGCCTGGTGGTCAGATGTGGAATGACAGGCCGCAGAGCTGCCGACCCTCCGCTGTCTGTGGTCATCCTCATTGTGACTGTAATGCTGGCGATCCAGGGCGTCGCCTCAGCGCAGATGTTTACGCAGGTGGCGCAGTGGTGCAATGTTCTGCAGACCTGGTCAGAACATGGGACCGGAGGCAGGGCACAGAGTGTATGGAGCACGACATGGCACTATACACTGGGCACAGGCCACGTGGCACCGTATACAGTGCTGAATGTATATATTGTGCTTGGTTCTGGTGCCGTGTACATGTGTTGTGCTTGGTTCTGGTGCCGTGTACATGTGTTGTGCTTGGTTCTGGTGCCGTGTACATGTGTTGTGCTTGGTTCTGGTGCCGTGTACATGTGTTGTGCTTGGTTCTGGTGCCGTATACATGTGTTGTGCTTGGTTCTGGTGCCGTGTACATGTGTTGTGCTTGGTTCCGATGCCGTGTACATGTGTTGTGCTTGGTTCCGATGCCGTGTACATGTGTTGTGCTTGGTTCCGGTGCCGTATACATGTGTTGTGCTTGGTTCCGGTGCCGTATACATGTGTTGTGCTTGGTTCCGATGCCGTGTACATGTGTTGTGCTTGGTTCCGGTGCCGTATACATGTGTTGTGCTTGGTTCTGGTGCCGTATACATGTGTTGTGCTTGGTTCCGGTGCCGTATACATGTGTTGTGCTTGGTTCCGGTGCCGTGTACATGTGTTGTGCTTGGTTCTGGTGCTGTATGTATACCCCGCCTCATATACTGTGCCTAATACACTGTATACCCTGCCTCTTATTCTGTATACCCCCCTTATATACTGTATACCCCCCTCATATACTGTATACCCCGCCTCACATACGGTATACCCCCTTATATACTGTATACCCCCTTACATACTGTATACCCCCTTATATACGGTATACCCCCTTATATACTGTATACCCCCCTTACATACTGTATACCCCCCTCACATACTGTATACCCCCTTATATACTGTATACCCCCTCACATACTGTATACCCCCTTATATACTGTATACCCTGCCTCACATACTGTATACCCCCCTTATATACTGTATACCCCGCCTCACATACTGTATACCCCTCTTATATACTGTATACCCCGCCTCACATACTGTATACCCCCTTATATACTGTATACCCCCCTTATATACTGTATACCCCGCCTCACATACTGTATACCCCCTTATATACTGTATACCCCCCTTATATACTGTATACCCCCTCACATACTGTATACCCCCTTATATACTGTATACCCCGCCTCACATACTGTATACCCCCTTATATACTGTATACCCCCTTATATACTGTATACCCCGCCTCACATACTGTATACCCCCTTATATACTGTATACCCCCCTTATATACTGTATACCCCCTTATATACTGTATACCCCGCCTCACATACTGTATACCCCCTTATATACTGTATACCCCCTTATATACTGTATACCCCCCTCACATACTGTATACCCCCTTATATACTGTATACCCCCCTTATATACTGTATACCCCCTTATATACTGTATACCCCCCTTATATACTGTATACCCCCTTATATACTATATACCCCCCTTATATACTGTATACCCCCTTATATACTGTATACCCCCTTATATACTGTATACCCCCTTACATACTGTATACCCCGCCTCACATACTGTATACCCCCTTATATACTGTATACCCCCCTTATATACTGTATACCCCGCCTCATATACTGTATACCCCCCTTATATACTGTATACCCCCCTTATATACTGTATACCCCCCTCACATACTGTATACCCCCTTATATACTGTATACCCCCCCTTATATACTGTATACCCCCTCACATACTGTATACCCCCCTTATATACTGTATACCCCGCCTCACATACTGTATACCCCACCTCACATACTGTATACCCCGCCTCACATACTGTATACCCCACCTCACATACTGTATACCCCGCCTCATATACTGTATACCCCCTTATATACTGTATACCCCCTTATATACTGTATACCCCGCCTCACATACTGTATACCCCCCTTATATACTGTATACCCCCCTTATATACTGTATACCCCCTTATATACTGTATACCCCGCCTCACATACGGTATACCCCCTTACATACTGTATACCCCCTTATATACTGTATACCCCCTTATATACTGTATACCCCCCTTATATACTGTATACCCCCTTATATACTATATACCCCCCTTATATACTGTATACCCCCTTATATACTGTATACCCCCTTATATACTGTATACCCCCTTACATACTGTATACCCCGCCTCACATACTGTATACCCCCTTATATACTGTATACCCCCCTTATATACTGTATACCCCGCCTCATATACTGTATACCCCCCTTATATACTGTATACCCCCCTCACATACTGTATACCCCCTTATATACTGTATACCCCCCCTTATATACTGTATACCCCCTCACATACTGTATACCCCCCTTATATACTGTATACCCCGCCTCACATACTGTATACCCCACCTCACATACTGTATACCCCGCCTCACATACTGTATACCCCACCTCACATACTGTATACCCCGCCTCATATACTGTATACCCCCTTATATACTGTATACCCCCTTATATACTGTATACCCCCCTTATATACTGTATACCCCCCTTATATACTGTATACCCCCTCACATACTGTATACCCCCCTCACATACTGTATACCCCCCTTATATACTGTATACCCCCTCACATACTGTATACCCCGCCTCATATACTGTATACCCCCCTTACATATGGTATACCCCCCTTATATACTATATACCCCCTCATATACTGTATACCCCCCTTATATACTATATACCCCCTTATATACTGTATACCCCCCTTAACATACTGTATACCCCCCTTATATACTGTATATCCCGCCTCACATACTGTATACCCCCTTATATACTGTATATCCCGCCTCACATACTGTATACCCCCCCTTATATACTGTATACCCCCTTATATACTGTATACCCCGCCTCATATACTGTATACCCCCTTATATACTGTATACCCCCCTTATATACTGTATACCCCGCCTCACATACTGTATACCCCCTTATATACTGTATACCCCCCTTATATATGGTATACCCCCCTTACATACGGTATAACCCCCTTATATACTGTATCCCCCGCCTCACATACTGTATCCCCCGCCTCACATACAGTATACCCCCTTATATACTGTATACCCCCCTTACATACTGTATACCCCCCTTATATACGGTATACCCCCTTACATACTGTATACCCCCCCCTTATATACGGTATACCCCCCCTTATATACTATATACCCCGCCTCATATACTGTATCCCCCGCCTCACATACGGTATACCCCCTTATATACTGTATACCCCCTTATATACTGTATACCCCCCTTACATACTGTATACCCCCCTTATATACTGTATACCCCCTTATATACTGTATACCCCCCTCACATACTGTATACCCCCTTATATACTGTATACCCCCTTATATACTGTATACCCAGCCTCATATACTGTATACCCCCTTACATACTGTATACCCCCTTATATACTGTATACCCAGCCTCATATACTGTATACCCCCTTATATACTGTATACCCCCCCTTATATACTGTATACCCCGCCTCACATACTGTATACCCCCCTTAACATACTGTATACCCCCCCTTATATACTGTATACCCCGCCTCATATACTGTATACCCCCTTATATATGGTATACCCCCCCTTATATACTGTATACCCCGCCTCACATACTGTATACCCCCCTTATATACTGTATACCCCCCTTATATACTGTATACCCCGCCTCACATACTGTATACCCCCTTATATATGGTATACCCCCCCTTATATACTGTATACCCCCTTATATACTGTATACCCCCTTATATACTGTATACCCCCCTTAACATACTGTATACCCCCCCTTATATACTGTATACCCCCTTATATACTGTATACCCCCTTATATATGGTATACCCCCCCTTATATACTGTATACCCCGCCTCACATACTGTATACCCCCTTATATACTGTATATCCCCCCTTATATACGGTATACCCCCCCTTATATACTATATACCCCGCCTCACATACTGTATACCCCCCTTATATACTGTATACCCCCTTATATACGGTATACCCCCCTTATATACTGTATATCCCGCCTCACATACTGTATACCCCCTTATATACTGTATACCCCCCCTTATATACTGTATACCCCCTTATATATGGTATACCCCCCCTTATATACTGTATACCCCGCCTCACATACTGTATACCCCCTTATATACTGTATACCCCCCTTATATACTGTATACCCCCTTATATACGGTATACCCCCTTATATACTGTATACCCCCCTTACATACTGTATACCCCCCTTATATACTGTATACCCCCTTATATACTGTATACCCCCCCTTATATACGGTATACCCCCCCCCCCCTTATATACTATATACCCCGCCTCACATACTGTATACCCCCCTTATATACTGTATACCCCCTTATATACTGTATACCCCCTTATATACGGTATACCCCCCTTATATACTGTATACCCCGCCTCACATACTGTATACCCCCTTATATACGGTATACCCCCCCTTATATACTATATACCCCGCCTCACATACTGTATACCCCCTTATATACTGTATACCCCGCCTCACATACTGTATACCCTCCCCCCCTTATATACTGTATCCCCCCCCTTATATACTGTATCCCCCCCCTTATATACTGTATACCCCCCTTATATACTGTATACCCCCCTCACATACTGTATACCCGCCTTATATACTGTATACCCCCCTTATATACTGTATACCCCACCTCACATACTGTATACCCCCTTATATACGGTATACCCCCCCTTATATACTATATACCCCGCCTCACATACTGTATACCCCCTTATATACTGTATACCCCGCCTCACATACTGTATACCCTCCCCCCCTTATATACTGTATCCCCCCCTTATATACTGTATACCCCCCTTATATACTATATACCCCGCCTCACATACTGTATACCCCTCTTATACTGTATACTGTATACCCCCTTATATACTGTATACCCCCTCACATACTGTATACCCCCTTATATACTGTATACCCCCCTTATATACTGTATACCCTGCCTCACATACTGTATACCCCCCTTATATACTGTATACCCGCCTTATATACTGTATACCCCCCTTATATACTGTATACCCCACCTCACATACTGTATACCCCGCCTCACATACTGTATACCCCCCTTATATACTGTATACCCCCTTATATACTGTATACCCCCTCACATACTGTATACCCCCCTCACATACTGTATACCCCGCCTCACATACTGTATACCCCCCTCACATACTGTATACCCCCCTCACATACTGTATACCCCGCCTCACATACTGTATACCCCGCCTCATATACTGTATACCCCCTTATATACTGTATACCCCCCTTATATACTGTATACCCCCCTTATATACTGTATACCTCTCACATACTGTATCCCCCGCCTCACACTGTATACCCCCTCACATACTGTATACCCCCCTTATATACTGTATACCCCGCCTCATATACTGTATACCCCCCTTATATACTGTATACCCCCCTTATATACTGTATACCCCCCTTATATACTGTATACCCCCCTCACATACTGTATACCCCCTTATATACTGTATACCCCCTTATATACTGTATACCCCCCTTATATACTGTATACCCCCCTCACATACTGTATACCCCCTTATATACTGTATACCCCCTTATATACTGTATACCCCCTTATATACTGTATACCCCCCTTATATACTGTATACCCCCTTATATACTGTATACCCCGCCTCACATACTGTATACCCCCCCTTATATACTGTATACCCCACCTCACATACTGTATACCCCACCTCACATACTGTATACCCCCCTTATATACTGTATCCCCGCCTCACATATGGTATACCCCCCTTACATATGGTATACCCCCCTTATATACTGTATACCCCCCTTATATACTGTATACCCCCTCACATACTGTATACCCCGCCTCACATACTGTATACCCCACCTCACATACTGTATACCCCGCCTCACATACTGTATACCCCGCCTCATATACTGTATACCCCCTTATATACTGTATACCCCCTCACATACTGTATCCCCCGCCTCACATACTGTATACCCCCCTCACATACTGTATACCCCCCTTATATACTGTATACCCCGCCTCATATACTGTATACCCCGCCTCATATACTGTATACCCCCTTATATACTGTATACCCCCTTATATACTGTATACCCCCCTTATATACTGTATACCCCACCTCACATACTGTATACCCCACCTCACATACTGTATACCCCCCCTTATATACTGTATACCCCACCTCACATACTGTATACCCCACCTCACATACTGTATACCCCCCTTATATACTGTATCCCCGCCTCACATATGGTATACCCCCCTTATATACGGTATACCCCCCTTACATATGGTATACCCCCCTTATATACTGTATACCCCCTCACATACTGTATACCCCGCCTCACATACTGTATACCCCACCTCACATACTGTATACCCCGCCTCACATACTGTATACCCCGCCTCATATACTGTATACCCCCCTTATATACTGTATACCCCCTCACATACTGTATCCCCCGCCTCACATACTGTATCCCCCGCCTCACATACTGTATACCCCCCTTATATACTGTATACCCCCCTTATATACTGTATACCCCGCCTCATATACTGTATACCCCGCCTCATATACTGTATACCCCCTTATATACTGTATACCCCCCTCACATACTGTATACCCCCTTATATACTGTATACCCCCCTTATATACTGTATACCCCCCTTATATACTGTATACCCCACCTCACATACTGTATACCCCACCTCACATACTGTATACCCCCCTTATATACTGTATCCCCGCCTCACATATGGTATACCCCCCTTATATACGGTATACCCCCCTTACATATGGTATACCCCCCTTATATACTGTATACCCCCTTACATACTGTATACCCCCTTATATACGGTATACCCCCCTTATATACGGTATACCCCCCTTACATATGGTATACCCCCCTTACATACTGTATACCCCCTTACATACTGTATACCCCCCTCACATACTGTATCCCCCCTTATATACTGTATACCCCCCTTATATACTGTATACCCCACCTCACATACTGTATACCCCACCTCACATACTGTATACCCCCCTTATATACTGTATACCCCCCTTATATACTGTATACCCCCCTTATATACTGTATACCCCCTTATATACGGTATACCCCCTTATATACGGTATACCCCCCTTACATATGGTATACCCCCCTTACATACTGTATACCCCCTTACATACTGTATACCCCCTTACATACTGTATACCCCCTTACATACTGTATACCCCCTTATATACTGTATACCCCCCTCACATACTGTATCCCCCCTTATATACTGTATACCCCCCTTATATACTGTATACCCCACCTCACATACTGTATACCCCACCTCACATACTGTATACCCCCCTTATATACTGTATACCCCCTTACATACTGTATACCCCCTTATATACGGTATACCCCCTTATATACGGTATACCCCCCTTACATACTGTATACCCCCTTACATACTGTATACCCCCTTACATACTGTATACCCCCTTATATACTGTATACCCCCCTCACATACTGTATCCCCCCTTATATACTGTATACCCCCCTTATATACTGTATACCCCACCTCACATACTGTATACCCCACCTCACATACTGTATACCCCACCTCACATACTGTATACCCCCCTTATATACTGTATACCCCCCTTACATACTGTATACCCGCTTACATACTGTATACCCTCTTATATACGGTATACCCCCTTACATACTGTATACCCCGCCTCACATACTGTATACCCCCCTTATATACTGTATACCCCGCCTCACATACTGTATACCCTCCCCCCCTTATATACTGTATACCCCCCTTATATACTGTATACCCCCCTTATATACTGTATACCCCGCCTCACATACTGTATACCCCCCTCATATACTGTATACCCCCCTCATATACTGTATACCCCCTTATCTACTATATACCCCCCCCCCTACCTTATATACTGTATCCCCCCCTCATATACTGTATACCCCCTTATCTACTATACCCCCCCCCCCTACCTTATATACTGTATCCCCCCCTCATATACTGTATACCCCGTGCTGGCAGTTTTGTGGTTTTCTATCCGTTTTTTAAGCTATACGTTTTTGTGAAAGCTTTTTTTTACAAAAAAAAATAAAGAATTAAAGATTTGAAATCTGAAATAAACGTCTCCGTTTAGCGGATGGAGGTGTATTGTCACTTTACGTTTTTTACTCTCTGGTCGCTGTCCGAGGCATCCGTTAACGTACACGTTCTTTGTATACGTTAAACGGATGGGAAAACCGTGATGTGAACCCGGCCTTATGTTTCCATCTGTATCCGATTCACTGCAATGGGAAAAAAAGTATTCGGTTCTATACCTTTCTATAGGTTTAGATTCCTTTGCAGTGAGGCAGCAGTTATTCGGTCCTGCCCAGGGACCAGCACGCACTGTTGAACTCTGTAGGTTTTTTCTGTCCTCTTGATTGACGCGCCACAAACCTCACATGTGAACAGGCGCTGATCTTTCCAATTCCCAAGTAATCGGAGGCCCCGCCTCTTCCTATGACGTCATACAGTACTGCTCCGCCCTGGTTACTGCCCGGTATTTCTATGGAGGGTGGTCACGTGACTCACGTGGCTGGTGTTGTTACAGTTAGGCTGTCAGGTGACCAATAGGTGCGGAGCTTGTTGCTGTGTCTCCAGGTTGCTATGGAGACGGCAGCAGCAGCAGCACGGACCGCCATGCAGCCCTCAGCCCCGGCTTCTCCCCGCTCCCTCCTCCTGCTCCTGGGCTTGGCTCGGTTCTGTCTGCCCCAGTCCACCTCCATCCCCTTCATCCTGCCGGGGAACTGCAGCGGCGGCGGCCAGTACTACAGCGCGGTGCGGTTCTCCTGCGACAGCTGCGACTCCGGACAGAGGGCTCCAGATGGTGAGACACCGACACTACTACTCTCATCTGCACGTTGGGGGTTGTAGTCTGGAGAGCCACAGGTTGCAGTAAACAAAGTTTATGATCGCATGAGCCGCACATAGTGAGTTGTGGAACTACAAATATCAGAATAACCATGGCGCAGTAACTGCAGCACTACAACCCTCAGCAGGTTAGACCTACTACAAGTCCCAGCGTGCTCTGTACAGCTCACAGCGGTGTGTATAGCAGGACTACAAGTCCCAGCGTGCTCTGTACAGCTGACAGGAGTGTATAGCAGGACTACAAGTCCCAGCGTGCTCTGTACAGCCCACAGCAGTGTATAGCAGGACTACAAGTCCCAGCGTGCTCTGTACAGCCCACAGCGGTGTGTAGCAGGACTACAAGTCCCAGCGTGCTCTGTACAGCTGACAGGAGTGTATATCAGGACTACAAGTCCCAGCGTGCTCTGTACAGCTCGCATCGCTCGGCTATCTCCGGCACTCCCTTAGAGAATGAATGTAGGGCACGTGCACGGCCTGCTGCTTCCTCAGGGCGGGATCAGTGGGGTCCCAGCGATCCGTTACTTATCCTCTATCCTGTGGACAGGGGATAACTTCAAAAGTTGGCGCAGCCCCTTTAAATCGGGCTTTATCAGCGTCTAATGAAACGTTCTGTAACTTTTTAAAGAATTAGTTTCAAATCCTTATTTTCAAGATCTCTGCTTGCAGGAAGTAAAAGGGTATTTTTTAGTTTACATCCAGAGGCTGAAAACCTGTACAGACCTACACTGCTCAAAAAAATAAAGGGAACACTTAAACAACACAATGTAACTCCAAGTCAATCCCACTTCTGTGAAATCAAACTGTCCACTGAGGAAGCAACACTGAGTGACAATCAATTTCACATGCTGTTGTGCAAATGGGATAGACAACAGGTGGAAATTATAGGCAATTAGCAAGACACCCTAAATAAAGGAGTGGTTCTGCAGGTGGTGACCACAGACCACTTCTCAGTTCCTATGCTTCCTGGCTGATGTTTTGGTCACTTTTGAATGCTGGCGGTGCTTTCACTCTAGTGGTAGCATGAGACGGAGTCTACAACCCACACAAGTGGCTCAGGTAGTGCAGCTTATCCAGGATGGCACATCAATGCGAGCTGTGGCAAGAAGGTTTGCTGTGTCTGTCAGCGTAGTGTCCAGAGCATGGAGGCGCTACCAGGAGACAGGCCAGTACATCAGGAGACGTGGAGGAGGCCGTAGGAGGGCAACAACCCAGCAGCAGGACCGCTACCTCCGCCTTTGTGCAAGGAGGAACAGGAGGAGCACTGCCAGAGCCCTGCAAAATGACCTCCAGCAGGCCACAAATGTGCATGTGTCTGCTCAAACGGTCAGAAACAGACTCCATGAGGGTGATTTGAGGGCCCGACGACCACAGGTGGGGGTTGTGCTTACAGCCCAACACCGTGCAGGACGTTTGGCATTTGCCAGAGAACACCAAGATTGGCAAATTCGCCACTGGCGCCCTGTGCTCTTCACAGATGAAAGCAGGTTCACACGGAGCACATGTGACAGACGTGACAGAGTCTGGAGACGCCGTGGAGAACGTTCTGCTGCCTGCAACATCCTCCAGCATGACCGGTTTGGCATTGGGTCAGTAATGGTGTGGGGTGGCATTTCTTTGGAGGGCCGCACAGCCCTCCATGTGCTCGCCAGAGGTAGCCTGACTGCCATTAGGTACCGAGATGAGATCCTCAGACCCCTTGTGAGACCATATGCTGGTGCGGTTGGCCCTGGGTTCCTCCTAATGCAAGACAATGCTAGACCTCATGTGGCTGGAGTGTGTCAGCAGTTCCTGCTAGACGAAGGCATTGATGCTATGGACTGGCCCGCCCGTTCCCCAGACCTGAATCCAATTGAGCACATCTGGGACATCATGTCTCGCTCTATCCACCAACGTCACGTTGCACCACAGACTGTCCAGGAGTTGGCAGATGCTTTAGTCCAGGTCTGGGAGGAGATCCCTCAGGAGACCGTCCGCCACCTCATCAGGAGCATGCACAGGCGTTGTAGGGAGGTCATACAGGCACGTGGAGGCCACACACACTACTGAGCCTCATTTTGACTTGTTTTAAGGACATTACATCAAAGTTGGATCAGCCTGTAGTGGGTTTTTCCACTTTAATTTTGAGGGTGACTCCAAATCCAGACCTCCATGGGTTAAAAAATTTGATTTCCATATTTTTTTTTGGTGTGATTTTGTTGTCAGCACATTCAACTATGTAAAGAACAAAGTATTTTAGAAGAATATTTAATTAATTCAGATCTAGGATGTGTTATTTGTGTGTTCCCTTTATTTTTTTGAGCAGTGTATATAACTTCCAAACGTAGTACATCCCCTCTATAGAGGGCTGGACAAGCCAGTGACCACTGCTGGGACCGTGTTTCTCAGCCGACACCCGCTGGGACCATATTTCTCAGCCGACACCCGCTGGGACCGTGTTTCTCAGCCGACACCCGCTGTGACCGTGTTTCTCAGCCGACACCCGCTGTGACCGTATTTCTCAGCCGACACCCGCTGTGACCGTACTTCTCAGCCGACACCCGCTGTGACCGTACTTCTCAGCCGACACCCGCTGTGACCGTACTTCTCAGCCGACACCCGCTGTGACCGTACTTCTCAGCCGACACCCGCTGTGACCGTACTTCTCAGCCGACACCCGCTGTGACCGTACTTCTCAGCCGACACCCGCTGTGACCGTACTTCTCAGCCGACACCCGCTGTGACCGTACTTCTCAGCCGACACCCGCTGTGACCGTACTTCTCAGCCGACACCCGCTGTGACCTGGCTCAGAACTTGGGTTGTCTGTTTTGTAGCCGTATATTCCTCGCTGTGTCTGATGTCCTGGTTCTGAGCATCTCTTCCGGTTCTAGGTCTCGGTTGCGCCTGTCCGACGGGTTTCGCTGTTTCGGATCTGGGATCTCCACAAGTCACCTGTAGTCAGTGCCAGCCTGTAAGTACCCGCGCTCAGGGTGGTCTACGCCGCTTCTCCTTCTCTGCTGCTGCAGACGTGGACTGTTGTATGGTGGCCTGTAACCCGTTAACCTTCCACTGTGTGGTCAGAAGTAGAGGAGCCGCACTGAGATCCTCCTCCATTCAGCTGTCTCTTCAGGATATCTGCTTCTGGGAAAGCTGGATGGCAACCAATATGGCCGCCGGTACAGCTGTTATATTTTGCATCCATAGAACCCTGTAAACTGTAATCCAGCTTTCCCAGATACAGATATAAGTAAAACATTAAAAAAAACTGCAGAATTAAGCAGTGCAGGAACTTGAGAGGAGGACTCCAGTGCTGACAGGGTTAAATCACCAGTGTGCCGCTTCCCTCTGCAGGATGAGCGCGTGTCCGTGGACCGGAGGAGCTGCCTGCGGTGCGTCGGCAGTGGGTGCTCCTGTAACAGCAACGAAGCTGCAGGTACAAAGCTGTGTCACCACCCCGGGTGCACTGCATGCTGCTGCAACTGTATGTGATACCTCAGCAGCTTCATGGCTCCAGCTGATTTCTCACCTTTTTTTTTTCTTTTCATGTTTAGAGGAAAACTTAGTAGATAAAACATACACGTGTGTCTTCTGTACGGGAGGGACCAGGCCAAATGCAGCAGGAGACCAGTAAGTGATGAGCTGTGGTGTGACTGCCTGTATTACGTGCCTGCTGTGGATCTCCAGTGTATTCCACCAGATGCAGCTTCACATTGCTTTCCCCCCTGATCACACTGTCTGTATATACTATCTCTGCATGCTGTGAATCTCCAGTGTATTCTTCTAGATGTAGTTTCACATTGCTTTCCCCTTTACTTACACTGCCTGTCTATACTTTCTCTGCATGCTGCGTGCAGAATCTCCAGTGTATTCTACTAGATGCAGCTTCACACTACTTTCCCCCGATCACATTGTCTGTATATACTATCTCTGCATCCTGTGTGCAGAATCTCTAGTGTATTCTTCTAGATGTAGTTTCACACTGCTTTCCCCTGACTCACATAGCCTGTCTGCATGATCTGTGTTTACTGTGTGCATTATCTCCAGTGTATTCTACCAGATGCAGTTTCACATTGCTTTCCCCCCTGATCACACTGTCTGTATATACTATCTCTGCATGCTGTGTGCAGAATCTCCAGTGTATTTTACCAGATGCAGTTTCACATTGCTTTCCCCCCTGATCACACTGTCTGTATATACAATCTCTGCATGCTGTGTGCAGAATCTCCAGTGTATTTTACCAGATGCAGTTTCACATTGCTTTCCCCCCTGATCACACTGTCTGTATATACAATCTCTGCATGCTGTGTGCAGAATCTCCAGTGTATTCTACCAGATGCAGTTTCACTTTGCTTTCCCCCCTGATCACACTGTCTGTATATACTATCTCTGCATGCTGTGTGCAGAATCTCCAGTGTATTCTACTAGATGCAGCTTCACACTACTTTCCCCCTGATCACACTGTCTGTATATACTATCTCTGCATGCTGTGTGCAGAATCTCCAGTGTATTCTACTAGATGCAGCTTCACACTACTTCCCCCCCTGATCACACTGTCTGTATATACTATCTCTGCATGCTGTATGCAGAATCTCTAGTGTATTCTTCTAGATGTAGTTTCACACTGCTTTCCCCTGACTCACATAGCCTGTCTGCATGATCTGTGTTTTACTTTGTGCATTATCTCCAGTGTATTCCACCAGATTCAGCTTCACACTACTTTCCCCTGGCTGACACTGCCTGTCTATATTATCTGTGTATATGAAACATGGAGGGTTAAGAGACAGTAGTGGGTGCGTTCTTTAATTACCACCTCTTGCAGAGCATCGATTGAGGTGACGTTCACACAGGTGATGCCGGTGGATGGCCTAATTCCAATCCGGAGCAAATTAGGTCCAGCATTTCTTTGATGGCTTTTGATACTTGACCCCTACTGCAGGTCGTGGTATCCTCTACCTGACCTTTCCAGTGGCTCCACCAGGACTAGGGCTCTCAGATAGGTAACATATTTTCTGAGTGAGGTTGTTCTGCTCCCCTGGTTTTGTTTAGGGCCCATGCACATGACCGTCCGCCGTCCCGGGCACTGGCCGTGTGCCCTCTGTATCACAGATGCAAGATACGGAATGGTGCACAGCCACGGATGAGAAGCCCACGGAAGCACTTCAGTGGGATTTAGCTTCGTGCCTCCCCACTGCAAAACAATAGAATATGTCCTGTTTTTTGCGATGCGGACCGTCTATTAAGGATCACGGACCCATTCAAGGTCCGCAAACACCGTGCACACAACCGCTATTTGTGGCCCTAAGACAGACTTTGTGTTCAGGTTTTGGGAATAAAAGATCAATGATTTTATGGCTAGCCACGAGAATGTCGGGGGGGTTTATTTAGGAATTATTTAGCTATCTATACCACCACACACCGGATGCAGCTTCACACGGCTTTTCCCTGCCTAATGCTTGTAAGAGCTGACAGGAAGCCTATCGCAGGGGAGGCAGAATGGAGGAGTGCACCGCGTCTCTGTCAGCGCGAGGCCGGTCACTAATAGTGATCTGGACTCCATATGTGCAGGACTACTTATGTATCACTGCAGATAACGGTCCAAAATCGGGGCGACAGATTCCCTTTAAGATATGATTCAGAGTAGTGCAGGTGTGATGAGTCCCCCCCCCTGCCCGTGTGTGATGAGTCCCCCCCCCTGCCCGTGTGTGATGAGTCCCCCCCCCTGCCCGTGTGTGATGAGTCCCCCCCCCTGCCCGTGTGTGATGAGTCCCCCCCCTGCCCGTGTGTGATGAGTCCCCCCCCCCCCTGCCCGTGTGTGATGAGTCCCCCCCCCTGCCCGTGTGTGATGAGTCCCCCCCCCTGCCCGTGTGTGATGAGTCCCCCCCCCCCTGCCCGTGTGTGATGAGTCCCCCCCCCTGCCCGTGTGTGATGAGTCCCCCCCCCCTGCCCGTGTGTGATGAGTCCCCCCCCCCCCCTGCCCGTGTGTGATGAGTCCCCCCCCCCTGCCCGTGTGTGATGAGTCCCCCCCCCCTGCCCGTGTGTGATGAGTCCCCCCCCCCTGCCCGTGTGTGATGAGTCCCCCCCCCCTGCCCGTGTGTGATGAGTCCCCCCCCCCCTGCCCGTGTGTGATGAGTCCCCCCCCCTGCCCGTGTGTGATGAGTCCCCCCCCCCTGCCCGTGTGTGATGAGTCCCCCCCCCTGCCCGTGTGTGATGAGTCCCCCCCCCCTGCCCGTGTGTGATGAGTCCCCCCCCCCTGCCCGTGTGTGATGGGTCCCCCCCCCCTGCCCGGGTGTGATGAGTCCCCCCCCCTGCCCGTGTGTGATGAGTCCCCCCCCTGCCCGTGTGTGATGAGTCCCCCCCCCTGCCCGTGTGTGATGAGCCCCCCCCCCTGCCCGTGTGTGATGAGTCCCCCCCCCCTGCCCGTGTGTGATGAGTCCCCCCCCCCTGCCCGTGTGTGATGAGTCCCCCCCCCTGCCCGTGTGTGATGAGTCCCCCCCCCTGCCCGTGTGTGATGAGTCCCCCCCCCTGCCGCAGGATGGAGGTATCGTGGGAAATGCAGGCTGCATTAGATGCAACCTGTGAATGTCCCGTCGGCTCGCCCCGGCGCACAGAAGAGCCCTACATTATTCTATAGTAATGTGCTATATAGACTAGACATGCTGGAGCGCTTCTTTAATCACCCTTTGTTACAATGTATCAAGTTGTCTCCTTCTGCCAGGTGTGAACTGTGTCCTCCCACCTTCAATAGTACCTGCAGCTGTGCCACCAACCACGAGGTAAGTGTCCCCGTGATAAAATGCCCCGCAGTCTGTGACTTCTCTGTACTGACTCCTCGTTAATCTCTCTGCAGAGCGGAGGCCTCTGTCTTCCCATCGCCAAACAGGTAATCTTCACCCGCGACAGTTACTGAAGAGCCGCAACTATATAAAATATTACATCCCAGAATATATGACCATATATATAACTGCTTATCTGCACTGATACATTGTAACAAACCCTCAGCAGGAAGAAGTATCAGGTCAGGACCGATTTTTAAACCTTGAGTATAAACAATAGAAACCTTCACTTGACAACAAGCAGACATTTTGAAATTACACATCTTACTGCGAGGGAGCTTGATTTAAATAAAACTGTACGGCGGCCCTTTAAGACGAGATGAAGGATGATGGGGAATGTAGTGCGGTGTCAGTAACGCTCTGTGTACCCGCAGGACCTCACCTCGGTGACACTATGGGAGTCTCTGTACCTGTACGCCAGCTACGCGGTTTGTATGGTGAGTGCCGGCGATGCTGCCGCCGCCGCGCTGTCTGCTGCTGTCTCCCCCTGTAATCTGCTGCTCGTGTCCTCAGGACTACAACAACGTGACCGCCTGCCAGGTCCTCGTCAATATGGTCGCCATGAACGCCTTCTCCAGCAGCAGCAAAGCCTTCGAGCTGTACAGCAGCATCAGGTGAGTCGGGGCACCAACCTGAAACATGTGCCCCCCCCCCCCACAGTGTTGACTACTGATCTCACCCCCCTCCAATCTTCCCCCCCCCCAGTCCATCCAATCCATCTCTGCCACCCGTGATTTACAGTACGGTGACTCAGCTGGGCACCACGGCGCCAACCAACCTGTCCTACCAGAAGAACGCACAGGTGAGCTCTTAAAGGAACAGTCCAGTATTATCTAGTGAATCGTAAGAAAATCTGCGGCTTGTGTTTGAGTTCTTCTGGATCTCTGCTGGCTGTCAGTGAATACAAACATTCCTGTTGACATCCACAAAATGTTAACTGGCATGGATCTAATGTGTCCATCCTAGGCAAACCTCTGCCCGCATAAATGCAGAATGTTTGTAACAATGTGTCAGTCTGAAGTCTGGCTGTTTGCCTCACAGCATTGGCCTACATTGTATGCAATGTAACAAACCCTCAGCTGTGTATTGGGGTCTATTCTGGATTTAAAAGTAGTAGTAAGTCATTCATAGACAGCAAGCAGGCCTTGTCGCCATCGCACAGAGGTAGTGCAGCGCCGCCCGTCCCATCATGTCAACCTCGGTTTCTCTTCCTGACAGATCCAGTTCCGGTTGGTGAAGTACGATGTCCGTGGGCATTTCTTGGGTTGGGAAATTCTTAGAGGGGACACGTTACAGGTAAGTCAGAGGACGGCACATGATGGTGGGCACTGCCACTACTGACCCCTCCCCCTCGTGTCCTGCAGATGTGTCCGTCCACGCAGATCGCCTTGGATGCCGTCTTTAAATTCGGAACATTTTACAGCCTGTCGGTAAGTCAGACCTTGCAGCACCTGTAGCAGTAGATTTCAGGTAGCACATGGGGGACTACTGCACCCAACATCAACCACAGAATACAATCAGAATGTGCAATAAATGACCATAGAAAATTAGCGTCAAAGGGACAGTAATGTTTAATAAGATCAGCAGCCGATGTGCCGCCGCTGATCCCAGAGGAGCAGAGAAGACAGACTGTAATCTAACGCCGCCGTTGTTCGTCCGCAGTGCTCGCTGCAGGTGGCCGATCTCTTCCAGAAGGTGCCGGAGCCGGTATTTTACGAGCTATTCTTGCTGTACACCTCCGCCAGCGGTGCCACCATGCTGTGGCCGGTACCCGTGTGGAATGCCAACCTCCAAGGCAGCGGGGGTAAGTGACCTTCAGCCACCCGATGGCGGCCTGTGGTGGTCTGCAGTATAGCTGACTGGTGTCCGATCTTCCAGGGACTCTCGGCTCCCGCGCTCTGAGGCGATTCTTTCTGGTTGACGGCATCTCCGGCAGAACGTTAAATCTCTCCAGCGTGCCGACCTACGTCACCGTCGCCACAAGCCTGACCCTGAGGTGATGAGTGGTGATCCCACCCCATAAACAGCCGCTTCCCTCCTCCGCCAGCGCTAATCACATGACCTCTCCCATGCAGTGTGTTCCTGCCGCTCAGCCCCCCGAGCAGTGTGCCCCCCGTCCAGCTGACTGTACAGTACCAGAGGCAGAGTCTGCAGGCCGCCGCACAGGTAAGCTTCCCAGAATGCTTTGCCGCCATCCACCATGTTTACTGATATGCATTGTGTTGAGTCAGTCACAACTCCTTGGCTTGTATTGATCCTGTGTTACATGTCTTATACTCCAGTCACTTCCAGAGCTGCATTTATTCAACACTGTGTTCACAGAGCACTTGGCTTGGTGGGGTATGTTCTCCGGTTCATCTCCCACAATGCACCACAGCTCAGCGTGCACTGGGACAGCAGGAGGAAACAGGAAGACTGCTCCTGTAAGATATCATCAACATTGTGACTGCAGCTCGGGGTGTGACTGGAGTAGAAGTCTAGGAAGAAAATTCAGACTAGCACATCCATAAAGCTAACATGCAGGCAGCAAACAGAATGCGTATGGCAGCACCCCGTTATACATGCAGACAATAGAACTAGGGATTATTTTGGAAGCCTCCATTTTTCCTGTTTAGTAGTTCTCGTGCCGCTGTAATCCACACTAATCCCTATTCTATTGTTTGCATGTATAACAGTGTGCCGCCATACGTATTCTGTTTGCTGGAGTATAAGTCTGGTCATCGCTCTATGCTTTTCCGTCATAATGCAGCTTCTGTGTTTATTCCCCTCAAGGTTTCATTCGCGGTCACGTACACGCAGAGTGACGGGACATATAAACAGGCCACGGACGTAAGTGACGCCACCCACACTGCACGGAACAGAGAATCCTCTAAAAAAAAAAAACCTTTTTGTCCTGTTGTATATCAGTCCTTGTGTGAATTGTACTTTACGCTTTGTTACAATGTATCATTCCATATAAAACGTATCAGTCTGGAGTCCAGAATGTCTGCCTCTAGACTGGATACATTGTAACAAACTCTCAGCTGTGAGGAGTATTAGGTCAGAGTAGGTTCAGATTCACTGCCAACAAGCAGAGATAGTGTACAGTTTAGGTCTTCAGCCATGATCTACTTTTCACAGGTAACATTGAGCTAAATCGCTTGTTTTCCTCAGATTTCCCTTGGGGTGTTGGGCTCTTTGGCCGCCTTACTGGCAATTTTGGAGACCAGCAGTTGGCTGCGGAGATCCGGGCAGCAGAACATTGGCGTTATGGTAAGTGTGGAGGTTACTGGCTGCAGACAGCGCTCGTATTGTAAAGGGATACTACAACTGCTGCCTGTCATCTCTACAATCACCGTGCACGGTATATAGGGCTGTCATACAATACAGTCTATTGCTCTCTGTTATCAGCCATTTCAGATGTCCGACAACATTGTGCTTCTTCGGGCCTTAAAAATATTCACCGCACATTTACAGAGCTTTTCCAGAAGTACAATACTGATGACTTGTCCTCAGGATAGATTGGGGTCTGACACCCAGGACCCCCACCAATTGGCTGTTTAAAGAGGCCTAAGCGCTGCAGCCACTTCCCAGCCCAGTGACGTCACGGTCATGAGTCGTATGACCTCGGCGCAGCTCAGTCCCATTCAAGTAAACGACCCTGGGCTGCAATACCAAGATCAGCCACTATACAGTGTATGGTGCTGTGCTTGGTACATTGTGAGGAGGCCGCAGCTCCATGGCCTCTTCAAACAGCTGATTGTCAGAGGTGCCGGGAGACTGACCCCCACCAATCAGATATTAATGACCAGTCCTGAGGATAGGTCGTCAATACGCTCCCGGAAAACCGCTTTAAAGGGAAATTCCACCTTAAAATAATTACAAGGTGAGCAATCTGCAGAATACAAGACATTGAAGAAGATATACTCATCAAAACATGTGCACCAAAAACCTGACATTCATTGGTTGGGTTTCTCCGTAAACAAGTGGACGCGCCAACCGAGAGCAGAAGAGGCTGCAGTGGAGGAGCGGCCCACATAGACATTAGGAAAAGCTATGAAAGTGACGGAACCAAAGCACCCAAACCGAGCATAAATGTTTATATCCTATTCCTGCAGGTGATTATTAAATTCCTGGCCTTCCTCAGTGGTACACTGGCAAACACATTTTTCCTTGTGGCATATGGGATCGCAATCTACTGGCTGATTGCCTTTAAGGTAAAACCATGAAAACAGTGAAAGTAAAAAATATTATTGCCACTTATTTCAACTATAATACTGCTCCTATGTACAAGTATATAACTACTATAATACTGCTCCTATGTACAAGTATATAACTACTATAATACTGCCTCCTATGTACAAGAATATAACTACTATAATACTGCTCCTATGTACAAGAATATAACTACTATAATACTGCTCCTATGTACAAGAATATAACTGCTATAATACTGCTCCTATGTACAAGAATATAACTACTATAATACTGCTCCTATGTACAAGTATATAACTACTATAATACTGCTCCTATGTACAAGAATATAACTACTATAATACTGCCTCCTATGTACAAGAATATAACTACTATAATACTGCTCCTATGTACAAGAATATAACTACTATAATACTGCCTCCTATGTACAGGAATATAACTACTATAATACTGCTCCTATGTACAAGAATATAACTACTATAATACTGCTCCTATGTACAAGAATATAACTACTATAATACTGCTCCTATGTACAAGAATATAACTACTATAATACTGCTCCTATGTACAAGTATATAACTACTATAATACTGCTCCTATGTACAAGAATATAACTACTATAATACTGCTCCTATGTACAAGAATATAACTACTATAATACTGCCTCCTATGTACAGGAATATAACTACTATAATACTGCTCCTATGTACAAGAATATAACTACTATAATACTGCTCCTATGTACAAGAATATAACTACTATAATACTGCTCCTATGTACAAGAATATAACTACTATAATACTGCCTCCTATGTACAAGAATATAACTACTATAATGCTGCTCCTATGTACAAGAATATAACTACTATAATGCTGCTCCTATGTACAAGAATATAACTACTATAATGCTGCTCCTATGTACAAGAATATAACTGCTATAATACTGCTCCTATGTACAGGAATATAACTACTATAATGCTGCCCCTATGTACAAGAATATAACTACTATAATACTGCCTCCTATGTACAAGAATATAACTGCTATAATACTGCTCCTATGTACAAGAATATAACTACTATAATACTGCCTCCTATGTATAAGAATATAACTACTATAATACTGCCTCCTATGTACAAGAATATAACTACTATAATACTGCTCCTATGTACAAGAATATAACTACTATAATACTGCCTCCTATGTACAAGAATATAACTACTATAATGCTGCTCCTATGTACAAGAATATAACTACTATAATACTGCTCCTATGTACAAGAATATAACTACTATAATACTGCTCCTATGTACAGTAATATATCTACTATAATACTGCTCCTATGTACAAGAATATAACTACTATAATACTGCTCCTATGTACAGTAATATATCTACTATAATACTGCTCCTATGTACAAGAATATAACTACTATAATACTGCTCCTATGTACAAGTATATAACTACTATAATACTGCTCCTATGTACAAGTATATAACTACTATAATACCGCCTCCTATGTACTAGAATACTTGTTCCGTTTTGCAGGGTCAGACGTCGGTGGTCAGTGTGGCTTTGCCGCTATCCGGGGGGCAGCAGGAGACGGATTTCATCACCTTCGTATCCGTGGCGTTCTCTCTGAAGGTGCGCTGAGCTGTATGTCGGTGTATATGAGATTTGCGCTTCTTCCGTCCTCCGCTCTGACTCTCGCCCGGTTTTTCTGCAGGCGTTGGAGGTCGTCCATTTGCTAATCTCGCAGCTCACATACAACATCTTCCTGATCGACTGGGAGAAGACAAAAGACAAAAGGTCATCTAATGCCCAAGGTCCGTTCCTCTCACTGGTTCTCACTGGTGCCCTAGGGGTAGAATGATTTACAGGGATCTGCGCTGTTGATCTTGGTGCCCCATGCGCAGGCAGCGCTGGAGGAGCTGAGCAGATTGATATATACTTTGTGGGGGATGATTGAGTGTGACCCGTAGTTTATATCTCTGAATGTTCTTTTATGGTGGAGTCCAGTGGGCGGTAGGGTTGAGCGATATACCGGTATCACGATATACCGCGGTATTAAAAAAACGGCGATATGGCGATATCGCCGTTTTGTAAATACCGCGGTATTTCGTGACGTCATAGGAGCGGTCATGTACGCTGACCGCTTCTAAATCTGCGGCCGCCCGCCCCAGCATGAACCGATACGGGACATTTGCAGAGTACTTCTACTCGTGCAAATGTCCCCGATACCTGCTGGCCGCTTGCGGCGGCGCTCTTAGCAGTTCGGCCGGCGTGGGGGAGGGAAGGAATTCTGTCACTCGCATTTCCTGCACCCGACCTCTGAGAGGACGCTGTGATCCGCGCAATTAACCCCTCAGGTGATCACAGCGTCCTCTCAGAGGTCGGGTGCCGGGAATGTGGGCAGTGCCCCCCTCCTCCCTCCCTCCCCAGTATTAATCATTGAAGGCCACAGGGTCGTCCCCCCATCATTGGTGGCAGTGGGCCCCCCCTCCTCTCTCCCTCCCCAGTATTTATCATTGGAGGCCACAGGGTCGTCGTCCTCCTCCTCCCCCCATCATTGGTGGCAGTTTGCAGTTCCGATCGGAGTCCCAGCAGTGTAATGCTGGGGCTCCGATCGGTAACCATGGTAGCCAGGACGCTACTGAAGCCCTGGCTGCCATGGTATGTTAGTGAGCAGCATTATACTCACGTGCGTCGTGGCCGCCGGTCGCTCCTTCTTCTGTCTGTGCGGCGCATTGCTAAGGCTTATAGCATTAGCAATGCGCCGCACAGACCTATGAGAAGAAGGCGCGCCCGGCGGCCACGACGCACGTGAGTATAATGCTGCTCACTAACATACCATGGCAGCCAGGGCTTCAGTAGTGTCCTGGCTACCATGGTAACCGATCGGAGCCCCAGCATTACACTGCTGGGACTCCGATCGGAACTGCAAACTGCCACCAATGATGGGGGGAGGAGGAGGACGACGACCCTGTGGCCTCCAATGATAAATACTGGGGAGGGAGAGAGGAGGGGGGGCCCACTGCCACCAATGATGGGGGGACGACCCTGTGGCCTTCAATGATTAATACTGGGGAGGGAGGGAGGGAGGGAGGGAGGAGGGGGGCACTGCCCACATCCACCAATGATGGGGGGACGACCCTGTGGCCTCCAATGATTAATTCTGGGGAGGGAGGAGGGGGGGCCGACTGCCACCGATGATCGGGGGGAAGACCCTGTGGCCTCCAATGATTAATACTGGGGAGGGGGGGGGGGCCCACTGCCACCAATGATGGGAGGGGCACCCTGTGGCCACTGCCACCAATGATTAATACTGGGGGGGGGGGGGGGGGGTGCACTGCCCACTGCCACCAATGATGGGGAGGGGGACCCTGTGGCCACTGCCACCAATGATTAATACTAGGGGGGGGGGGGTTACCAGAGGGGGCTGATAAGAGGGAGAGGCTGGGGGGGCTGATCAGAGGCTGGGGAACTGCCCGTCTGCCCCCATACAGTATAACGTCTCCTTGTGGCTGCCCCCATACAGTATAACGTCTCCTTGTAGCTGCCCCCATACAGTGTAACGTCTCCTTGAGGCTGCCCCCATACAGTGTAACGTCTTGTTGAGGCTGCCCCCATACAGTGTAACGTCTCCTTGTGGCTGCCCCCATACAGTAGAACGTCTCCTTGTGCCTGCCCCCATACAGTGTAACGTCTCCTTGTGGCTGCCCCCATACAGTATAACGTCTCCTTGTGGCTGCCCCATACAGTGTAACGTCTCCTTGTGGCTGCCCCCATACAGTGTAACGTCTCCTTGTGGCTGCCCCCATACAGTATAACGTCTCCTTGTGGCTGCCCCCATACAGTGTAACGTCTCCTTGTGGCTGCCCCCATACAGTATAACGTCTCCTTGTAGCTGCCCCCATACAGTATAACGTCTCCTTGTGGCTGCCCCCATACAGTATAACGTCTCCTTGTAGCTGCCCCCATACAGTATAACGTTTCCTTGTGGCTGCCCCCATACAGTATAACGTCTCCTTGTAGCTGCCCCCATACAGTATAACGTCTCCTTGTGGCCCCCATACAGTGTAACGTCTCCTTGTGGCTGCCCCCATACAGTGTAACGTCTCCTTGTGGCTGCCCCCATACAGTGTAACGTCTCCTTGTAGCTGCCCCCATACAGTATAACGTTTCCTTGTGGCTGCCCCCATACAGTATAACGTCTCCTTGTAGCTGCCCCCATACAGTGTAACGTCTCCTTGTAGCTGCCCCCATACAGTATAACGTCTCCTTGTGGCTGCCCCCATACAGTGTAACGTCTCCTTGTAGCTGCCCCCATACAGTATAATGTCTCCTTGTGGCTGCCCCCATACAGTGTAACGTCTCCTTGTAGCTGCCCCCATACAGTATAACGTTTCCTTGTGGCTGCCCCCATACAGTATAACGTCTCCTTGTAGCTGCCCCCATACAGTGTAACGTCTCCTTGTGGCTGCCCCCATACAGATTAACGTCTCCTTGTGGCTGCCCCCATACAGTGTAACGTCTCCTTGTGGCTGCCCCTATACAGTGTAACGTCTCCTTGTGGCTGCCCCCATACAGTATAACGTCTCCTTGTGGCTGCCCCTATACAGTGTAACGTCTCCTTGTGGCTGCCCCCATACAGTATAACGTCTCCTTGTGGCTGCCCCCCATACAGTGTAACGTCTCCTTGTGGCTGCCCCCATACAGTGTAACGTCTCCTTGTGGCTGCCCCCCATACAGTATAACGTTTCCTTGTGGCTGCCCCCCATACAGTATAACGTCTCCTTGTAGCTGCCCCCATACAGTGTAACGTCTCCTTGTGGCTGCCCCCCATACAGTATAACGTCTCCTTGTGGCTGCCCCATACAGTGTAACGTCTTCTTGTTGCCCCCCATACAGTATAACGTCTCCTTGTGGCTGCCCCCATACAGTATAACGTCTCCTTGTGGCCCCAAGTGTTTTTTTCTTCTAAATGGGCATTTATCGCGATATATATCGTTATCGCGATAAATTTCTTAATATCGTTATCGTGGGAATATTTTTGATATCGTCCAACCCTAGTGGGCGGTCCTAATACATGCCAGTCACTGATCAGGACCGCCCACTGGACCCCAAAGCCCTGTAGGAGGGGTGCTCCCTAAACGGCACAGACTCCTTCTCACCACCATGTTTTCCAGGAAGGTCTAACGTCAGCATCTGGAGGACCATCCTGGTGGCCAACGAATGGAGTGAGATCCAGGCTCATCGGAAGCTGAGTCCTCTGCTGCAGCTCTTTGCGGTGCTGCTGCTCCTGGAGGTAAACCAACATTCTGGCGCCATACAGCTTTAAGAATGGGAGGAGCCTGTCCTGTGCCCTCCCACGCCTCTTCACCAATCAGAGTGCAGCTTCAGGCCCTAGGACAGTCAGAGATGTTAATATGGCCGCTTCCAGTTAATTCTCTTTTCTTCCGGTTTCTCTCCTCGTCAGGTGGTGGGCCTGAAAAACATCGCCACCACGGACCTGAACCTGGAGCTGAGCCCCGCGGCCGGGAGCTATCGGGCCCCCATGAGTATTTTCCTGAGGTTTGGCTTGTCGGCCTCCATGTGGTTGGCCGTAGGGATCGTGCAGGTCAGTGAGAGCGCCATGATGGGACTGCACCGCGGGGTGTCTGGGACCGGGTCAGGACCTTCCTCTCTTTGTCTTTCAGGCCCTGTTCTTCATCCTCATCTATGAGAGATTCTTTGAAGATAAAATTAAGCAGTTTGTGGATTTGTGTTCGCTGAGTAACGTGAGTCCTTCATTGGTCAATGTGTCTCATAGGGCCCGATAGCAAGGGCCCCGCAGAGAGCGCCACCTCATGTACTCTACTTTTATTACATCTCCTATCCAGTTATCTGCATTTACATCCACAGTCCTGTGCGGAGTAATGACATAATAGATGTGGGTAGTCTGCCCGATTCCTGATTCTGACTGCCTGCAGCCCCCACTAGAGGGAGCCAATCCCATGGATGTGTACAGCCCCCACTAGAGGGAGCCAATACCGTGGATGTGTACAGCCCCCACTAGAGGGAGCCAATACCATGGATGTGTACAGCCCCCACTAGAGGGAGCCAATAACATGGATGTGTACAGCCCCCACTAGAGGGAGCCAATACCATGGATGTGTACAGCCCCCACTAGAGGGAGCCAATAACATGGATGTGTACAGCCCCCACTAGAGGGAGCCAATACCGTGGATTTGTGCAGCCCCCACTAGAGGGAGCCAATACCGTGGATGTGTACAGCCCCCACTAGAGGGAGCCAATACCGTGGATGTGTACAGCCCCCACTAGAGGGAGCCAATACCGTGGATGTGTACAGCCCCCACTAGAGGGAGCCAATACCATGGATGTGTACAGCCCCCACTAGAGGGAGCCAATACCGTGGATGTGTACAGCCCCCACTAGAGGGAGCCAATACCATGGATGTGTACAGCCCCCACTAGAGGGAGCCAATAACATGGATGTGTACAGCCCCCACTAGAGGGAGCCAATACCATGGATGTGTACAGCCCCCACTAGAGGGAGCCAATAACATGGATGTGTACAGCCCCCACTAGAGGGAGCCAATACCGTGGATTTGTGCAGCCCCCACTAGAGGGAGCCAATACCGTGGATGTGTACAGCCCCCACTAGAGGGAGCCAATACCGTGGATGTGTACAGCCCCCACTAGAGGGAGCCAATACCGTGGATTTGTACAGCCCCCACTAGAGGGAGCCAATACCGTGGATGTGTACAGCCCCCACTAGAGGGAGCCAATACCGTGGATGTGTACAGCCCCCACTAGAGGGAGCCAATACCGTGGATGTGTACAGCCCCCACTAGAGGGAGCCAATACCGTGGATGTGTACAGCCCCCACTAGAGGGAGCCAATACCGTGGATGTGTACAGCCCCCACTAGAGGGAGCCAATACCGTGGATGTGTACAGCCCCCACTAGAGGGAGCCAATACCGTGGATGTGTACAGCCACCACTAGAGGGAGCCAATACCGTGGATGTGTACAGCCCCCACTAGAGGGAGCCAATACCGTGGATGTGTACAGCCCCCACTAGAGGGAGCCAATACCGTGGATGTGTACAGCCCCCACTAGAGGGAGCCAATACCGTGGATGTGTACGGCCCCCACTAGAGGGAGCCAATACCGTGGATGTGTACGGCCCCCACTAGAGGGAGCCAATACCGTGGATGTGTACGGCCCCCACTAGAGGGAGCCAATACCGTGGATGTGTACAGCCCCCACTAGAGGGAGCCAATACCGTGGATTTGTACAGCCACCACTAGAGGGAGCCAATACCATGGATTTGTACAGCCCCCACTAGAGGGAGCCAATACAGTGGATGTGTACAGCCCCCACTAGAGGGAGCCAATACCATGGATTTGTACAGCCCCCACTAGAGGGAGCCAATACCGTGGATTTGTACAGCCCCCACTAGAGGGAGCCAATACCATTGATTTGTACAGCCCCCACTAGAGGGAGCCAATACCGTGGATTTGTACAGCCCCCACTAGAGGGAGCCAATTCCGTGGATATTGCAGCTAGATTTTTACTGCTCCTATTGACTTCAGTGCTGCGTTCAGTGAGCTCCCTCTAGTGGCAGCTTCAGGTAGCACACACTGTCACAGCAAGAAGGGAAGTCGTGTAGACTCCATGTTATGCTACTGGGGAAATTAAAGGGGTTGTCTAGGGTTAGAAAACAGCACACACCCGTGCATGGGTTGTGTCTGGTCTTGCAGCTTAGATCCAGGGGCGGACCTGAATTTCCTGGTGTGCAGATGCTCAGGGGACCGCCTGAGCCCTCATCACGGCCCTTGGCTGGGTATATAACACTCTGATACTCTCAGCGTTAATTAATGCTACGAGCATCAGGTACTTGTGCTCCTAGCCAGCATCCGCAGCGCCCCCCCCCCCCCTGAATTTAGCTATCAACATCCTCAGGGCGGCACTATTTTATGCTGCACTGTGGCATTTGTTTCTGCTGGAGCAGTATTTTGTGCTGCACTAAGGTACTGCTGGCCCCGCCTACTTCTGTTGTCCCCGCCTACTTGTCCCACCTTCTGTCAATCTGGATCCGCCCACAACACGGGGCCTCTTTTTACATTTTTTCTAGGGCCCAGTCCGCCCCTGTTTAGATCCTTTGGAGTCAATGGGGCAGAGCTGCAATACCACACACAACCAGCAGGCAGGTGTCGCGCTGTATTTGGAAGAAAGCGGACAGGTTTTTCTAATCCTGGACAACCCCTTTAAGACTTACCAGATTGAGGGGAATGGTTTGTTACAATGTATCGGTGTAGACAAGAGCCATCAGGTGATACTTGTGCTGTTGCTGTGTTTTACATGAAGAATTTCCTACACTGATACATTGTAGCAAACTGTTCAAACACCAAGTCTGTTAGAAAGTTGCTGAACCTTTCTTTGTAGGTTTACCTCTATAGGGCAGGGGTCTCCAGCTTTGCCACACTACAACTCCCAGCAGAGCCTGATGTGTGATAATGTTCCGCCAGGTGTCAGTCTTCATCCTGACTCACAAGTGTTACGGGTATTATATTCACGGGCGGTCGGTGCACGGTCAGGCCGATGTCAGTATGGAGACCATGCTGGAGAACCTGCGCAAGGAGGAGGTAAGTGCCACCCCCTGGGCCAATCAGATAGTGTGCCCGATCGGTTGCTACGGGTTACACAGTGGATATCGCCCGAGTTTAACCCTTTGCTGATTGGACATGATTTTTGTAGGACAATTTGTGCCCCCTGAGAGGATTAGAGGCCGGCGCGGAGCAGCAGACGTTCGAGGTGCTGCTGAGCGAGCGGGTGCGGGAGCAGTACGAGAAGATCATGCAGCCACTGATGGAGGTAACGGACCACCCACATCCCCTGGAGAGTGGTCACCGGACCCTAATAGCCGGGGGCCCTCCTATATGTGAAGGGGGGAACACAATGATGGATATTAAGAGGGGTCGTCCAGTCTGCCTGTGCTCATGGCGATTCCAGATTATGCGCAGTTCGGTGCCGGATTTTTTTAGATTATGAAAGACTTTACTGTAGATCCTTGATGTGGTCTGTGTTCTAGGCTCCCAGGGGCCCAAAAAGTGGGAACGAAAAAAACCCGATGCTACAGCAAAGGATAAAAACCTATTACACCATTAACCGCTTCCTGTCCGGCTTCCTGGATCACGTGAGTCCTCGCTGTTTGAGGGGCTACAGAATTGTGCGTAACGGGGGCGACGTCAATGAGTCGTTATCAAAGTCTCTAATATTTTGTATTCCAATTTCTCAATGTTTTTAAGGTCTCTGTTTGCTGTCAGTGAATGGGGACCATCTTGCACTTGACTTATTCTGATAGCAGAGGATTTGTTAGTTGTGTCCAGTCTACAAAATCCCCTGCGAGTTAAACAGCCTGATCAAACTATAAGATCTCTGCTTGCTGTCAGTGATGGGGACCATTCTTATTTGTAGCCAGAGGTTGACAGTTTGTTACAATGTATCAGTGCTAAAATGTATTAGTCTAAAGAACCGGAGGTTTAGCGGATGGCGGATCGTCTAACTTGGATACAATTCTAACAAACCTTCAGCTGTGAGAAATACTAGGTTGAGGAGCTTTCAACCGCTGGCCGCAAACAAGAATGGTAAATCCTGTCCTGTGCTGATAGTTTGTTACAATGTATCAGTCTGAAGTCCTGGCTGTTTAACTGGCAGAAGATAGTCTAAGGCTGGATACAATTGTAACAAACACTCAGCTGTGAGAAGCATTAAGTCATATAGGAATATACTCCTCCTTATATCACATAGAAGAATGCAATATCGAAATATTCTCTACTTGCTCCTAATATCACATAGAGGGGTGTATCTGGAATATATGGACATAATACACCCCTGTCTGAGGATGGCAGCAATATTCCGGGATATTACACTGTATGCGATGTAAGGAGTATATATAGCACAATACACCCGAATATTCCTGCCGTCGTCCTATCATACACAGGGGTGTATCTGGAATATATGGGAATATAATACCCCTGTATGTGATATAAGGATGTATACAGACATATTACACCCGTGTCTGGAGTATACAGACATATATCACATGCAGGGGTGTAATATACCAGAATATTCCTAACGTCCGCCTTCTATCATTTTCCCGGCGGTGTTATGAGGATATGTGAACTATATGGGCATATATCACAGAGGGCCGTAATATATGGGCACATAGCCCTGTATGTGACATATTAGGCCCCTTTGTGTGATATAAGGAGGATATCTGAGATCTTCAGGTATATTCTGCCCCTGTCTGTGATCTAATTAATAGTAAGAGAAATACCACTGCACACTCGGGGTTAACAGGCAAGTAAAATGCCTTTATTGTGACATCGCCTCCAGTGAATACTTAGGTTTAGGGAGAATATCTATTTTTGTGACTCTAAATCTTGACGTTTCGGTCAATTCAGACCTTGGTCACATAAGTCACAGAGGAAAGTAAGGAGGACCCCCGTGGTCCCCCTCCACTGAAGCCCCTCACAGATCGGACAGCCCAATCCATTTACCTTGTGATGTCCCTCTGGTCGCCCCGCAGGTCTATAAGGACATGGATTACATGGTGAAGGACAAGCTGTTCCTGGAGAGCGTCCTGGACCTCGAGTTCCAGCAGCCCATCGATAAGTCCATATTTTACAACGGTGAGTGGTCGGCTGGGTGACAACCCATGAGATCGATCATCTGTATTGTGTCGTACATGCCGCACCTTGTGCCACGGAGACCCCCTGCCCACATCTCACCTGTGGAGGTTTTCGGGGGTCGGCGCCTCCTCTCATCCTCCTTATTCTATTCCAGACGAGCGGCTTCGCTTCGGCCGCGCTCTCTTCTACGGTAACGAGCTGGTGCTGCTTCTCTTCGACACCCTCCTGTTTTGTGTCATTGATTTGGGGACACAGAATTTCGTGCTGGCGACGATTATAACCTTTGTGGTGCAGATGGTAAGTCTGCGCACTCCTGGTCCTTCAGGGACGTCTATAGTCTCCAGTCAATGCTCCCATCGCAATATGGCTTCCAGGGTCGGGGCTACACGGCAATGTCGGCCCGGGGAACTCCAGACCCCAGAGGTGTATACAGACCCCAATATTAATCCAGATCACACTACTTCTCCTTAGTTAAAATGAGACCCCAGATCCCACAATACATCCACACCCCAAAGTTACTCAGGTCCAATTCATGAGACCCCAAAATTCACTAAGACCCCTAAAGGAATAAAAACCTATTCACAAAATGCATTTTTGGAGACTTCTTTTCCCCCACGCTCCTTACACGAGCAGTTAAGGGGTTAAACAGCCATGAACCGAGTTAACTCCGATCCCGGCGGATGTCATCTGTATAACGCACCCAGTGCCCGCTACACTCCCTACGCGTCCGTCACTGCGGCACCCAGTGCCCGGATCTGCCCATTTTTAAACTTCATTCACACTCGGCGCCGGCCGTACAGCGGTCCCCGGAAATGCGCGGCCCCGTAGTTATCCTCACCTTGATTTATCTTTCTCCGATTTGCAGTTGGTGAAGTTTTTACGATCAGAAATTGGAAAAAAGAATCTGTCAATGCAAACAATGGTGGAAGAAAACTTCCTGATATGAGGGGAGAGCAGCGGCGCCGCCGGATGTATACCTGGCTACTGCGTCACCCCCTGAATGTACAGAACAAAACTCACTTTTATGATTTTTTAATTTAGATTTTTTTTATAATTTTGTTGGAATTTGATACAAATAAATTATTTTTACATTTTAAAGACACAAAATGTAAATAAAGAAACATTTCTGATTGATTTTAATTTACATGTCACAAAAAAAAATACAAATTCACACAAGGCTGATCTGCACCCTCCTGACACTGTGCAGCAGCTCCGTCACCGCCCGCGATGTGTTATGACAGGCGCTAAAGTGATGCTCGGCCTTCAGACTTCAAGAGCTGCACCCCCTCCCCCGCCTCTCGGGGCCATGAGACCTAATTCTATACAGCGAGCTAGAAAAATACACAAGGAACTTCCACATCCCTCCAAAAATAAACAGTTCTCCTCACAGTCCTCCAGCACTGGCACCACTTCTGACAGCGCAGGCGGCCGTGTCTCTTCCTAGTGAAAATGGTGCTCGACAAGTCAGGACAGCGAGATCTTCTCACACGACCCTTGTCCGCAGTCACTATATTATATTACTCCACGGTTATCGGGCAAATCTATAGATCATGTTCAGAAAAACTGCAAATTGCACAGATCTTAGGTCTTGCACTCCAGTCACAGCCGAAGCTGCTGCAGAATGTTTCCACCGCAGTAACAGAGCCTCAGGATCTGTCGGCATTGAGCTGGAGGATGATGAATTCAGCTTTGGCTGTGATTGGAGCATAAAACCTGATGCAATGAGATCAGTAAAATATTCCCAAAATGATGCAAATTAATCCCATCTTTGGTGCTGATTTTGCCGGTTTATATTTGTTTTCCTCATTTTTTACATGGTGCAGCATCGCCCCACACTTGGGTCAATCATCAGTAAAATGCAAGGGAAGAATTTCAATTCCTCACCATTATCAAGATCTCTGCGAGCTGTCAGTAAATGGAAACATTCTAGTTTACATCCAGAGGCTGAAAAAAAAAAAAAACATCCTGATCTATTCTCACAGCTGAGGGTTTGGTACAGTTGTATGCAGCCTGCACCCCAAGACATATTTCATTTTACACGACCATATTTTATCACATGGACCCCCCCGGCTCTACTAAACTGGAGGTAGAACTACAAGGGTCGGGAAGGGGGGGGGGGGTTAAAGGGGTTGTGCCAAGTTCCACAGGATGTGGACAAGCATCTGACTATTGGGCTTCAATCACTGGTCACAAGGTGGCGCTAGAGTGCTCTGCTATTCCCAGTAGGTGAACAGACAATGAACGACCCACCATTCCATCCATCCAGGAGAATGGGACACCCAGGGGTGGACTGGCCATAGACCCTACAGGGAACTGGTGATGCTCAGGGGGCCGCCAAAGCCCTCCTCCGAGTACACCACGAGCTGATGCTCTCAGTATTAATGCTAGGTGTATGAGGGCCGGTGCCCTCCTGTGTTCAGCTGCGTATACCGTGGTCTCTGCGTCTGATGGGGGCGCTATTCCGTGCTGCACTACATTATTGCTGGCCCCTTCTTAAGTTGGACACGTCTTTTGTCAATATGGATCTGCCTACAACATGGGGCCACTTTAAGTTCACAGTCCACCCTTGGGGATCCACTATTTTTATGATTGGTAGGAGACCCAATAACCAGACCACCGCCAAGTATTGTTCTGACAGCTGAGGGTTTGTTACAATGTATCCAGTCTTGCCACCCCTTTGTGCTCTGGACTCCAGACTGATGCGTATAAACTGGATACATTGTAACAAACTCTGCTGTGACACAATACTTATCCCCATTCGTCAGGATAGGAGAGAAGTGTCTGATTGGTGGAGGCAACCCCCATCCGATCACAAAAACGGGGATCTAAAAGGCATGGAAGGCCGCACATGACCGCCGCTGCTCCGTTCTTTGTCTGTAGAGGTACTGGGAATAGCGGAGCAATTCTGAAAAACCAACAGTTACTGTTTAAATGTATCGGGGTGGGGTCCAGGGCACAGGATTGCCTGGACTGGATACATTGTAACAAACCCTCAGCTGGGACAGGTATAAAATCAGAAGAGAGTTCAGCCTCCATATAAAAAAAGTATTTCCTCATTCACTGTCAGCAAGCAGAGATCGGAGATGCGGTGAGGAACTGAGACACACAGTCTATCAGAAAGTTGCAGAGCGTCACAACTGCGTTCATCCCAGTGACCGGAGCGTCTCGATTTCCCAGGTCACCGCGAGACTTTCAGACACTACGAGATCTTATGGTGGTATTTGCCCGCAGTCCTGTGATGGGTAAGATGGAGCCGTGTTCACTTCTGCACTCTGGAGTAATCCTGCCTCCTGGGCTCCCGGTAGCCATCGTCTTCCTCCTCATCCTCCTCACTATCATCCTCATCATCCTCCTCCACAGGCCGCTGTCTCTGCAGGGTGCTCGCCAGGCTCTGCAAGGCAAACGTCGTAGAATGGACACAGGTCTGTAACCAGCCATTGTCAACTACAACTCCCAGCAGGCTCTGGCTGTAAATGAATGCATTGCTTTAATTATCCTGTGCTGATTTACACTTCCAGCAGGTCTCCAGTCACATCCAAAGCTGCATTCAGAATGCTGCTGGTTTTCAGAGAATGGTGCATTGTGGGAGCTGAGACTGCACAGTTAAATCTGCCCCTATCATCTCTTTATCTTTTCTGGCAAAAAAAACAAAACACGTAATGTCGCAGGATGCGTTTTTACGCTGCCCTCGCCACTTTCTGAGAAGGGAGTGTGATGAGGAATGGATGGGGCCTGTGGGTCCGCCGCAGATTGCGCCAGTGTTCAGACTGTAGACCGTAATCTATGGCAGCTCCGAGCTACTGTGGATTTCATTCTGGTGCACGGACTGCCGGAGGAGGCACCTCGTTAGAAATTCGGAACATCCCCCGGCAGCGCAGATTTCAATCACCGGCGTAAAACGCGCCCCTGCAGTATCTACAGAATGTGGACCCTGCTCTCCAGCTGTTGTAAAACTACAACTCCCAACATGCACAGTTGCTTGGCTGTTCCCAGATCTCACACGAAAGTGAATGGAGCATGCTGAGAGTTGTAGTTTAGCAACGGTTGGTGCTTGTCCCTGCTCTAGCCTGTTTTCAAGAGAAACCAGCAGGATGTTGAAACAGCTCTGGATGTGAGTAGAGTATAAGACACAAAGGGGGTCATTTATCAAACTGGTGTAAAGTAGAACCGGCTTAGTTGTCCACAGGAACCAATCAGATTCCACCTTTCATTTTCCAAAGGAGCTGCCCAAAATGAAAGGTGGAATCTGATTGGTTAGACGCTTCTACTTTACACCAGTTTGATAAATGACCCCAAAGTGCCACCACAAACCACCATGTGACGCGGTCGGCGGCTTGTAGACCAGTCGCACGTCCTCTCTGGCATCTTCATGCGTTCCGGCAATCCTAAGAATACAGACTTTTTATAATATGTAAATTAGCTCCGAGGTGCAATGAGGGCGGTGCCGTTGAACCCAGAGGGTCACGCCCCCACCTCTCTGATGTACCATCCAGACAGTCCCTGAAATCCTGCGGGATTGTGTTCTGTACATGCGCAGTAAAGGGAAGGTAGATTGCCCATCTCTTTACTGTGCACGTACAGAACGAGATCCTGCAAGACTTCTGCCCGGCAGGAAAGGGGATCCCTCTGGGTGCAACAGCACAGTCTTCATTGCACCTCGGGGCTAATTTACCTATTATAAAAAGTCTTCCAATGGTGGATGGACGGCTGCCGGCGGTAACAAGAAGAAGGGGCAGAGAGACTGGAGGCACACCTGACCGCAGGCAGCAGAGGGTCGCTCGCAGTCTGGGACAAAGCACTAGTCTAACCGGAGCAGTAGAAAAGGGGATATATCCATTAAGCATTAAAAGGGATTGTTCAAGATTCCAAAAATATCTCTGCTTCATTCCAGAAACAGCGCCACCCCTGTCTACAGGTTGCATCAGGTATTGCAGCTGCTCTCCATTGGAGCGAATGCTGTGGAGCTGTTTTTGGAAGAAAGCAGCAATGTTTTTAGAACCCTGAACAGGCCATTTAATGACATAGAAAAGCTGAAGAAAAGAAACAAATCGCCCCCAGTATCGACGCCCCGCGGTCGCCGCCATGTTCCGCAGCGCCGTATAATCATAAAAGCAAGCCAGAAGCGCGGCCGGGGATTAGAGCGTCTCGTTTCCATGCAGCCGCCGATCTCTGGCCCTCAGCGTGTGCGCAGTAATTACAAGCAGCGGGCGAGCCGGTTCCAGACCAGTGAATCCAACGCCGTCCTGCGACTTTGTCTTGTCTCTTACGACTTCACACCGCGAGCTGCCTGACAAGGAATCAATTCGTGGTGGCACGTTTTTTAATTTCCTGAAACCCTTCTCACTTACCGGAGCGGAGATTCATGTGAGGCCGCTCATGCCGAGAGGATTATTGCTGTCCTTAGGGGAAAAGTCAAGGCGCCGGAAATGTCAGCACTTTTCCTTTTTCGATATTAACCCCCTCAGTGGCTGCAGCTCGGAGTAATGCTCCAGAAAAGTCGCCACTCATTATCATGGATGGCAAGAAATAAAAAAAAATACCGGGCGACAACCCCCGAGGAGCATTAGAGGCAGCCATATCAATTGTCACCCAGCTTTCCTGGCTACGGACAGGCAGATCTGATTATACCTGTAATACTAATGGCAGCCCCTTTAATGGGCCAGGGCCGGCTGCCACCCAGCTTTCCATGATGGCTGCTGTATTCGTCATCCAGGACCCGGGGCCGGCTGGGTGACAGTGTTCTGCCCCTGCACCTGTGTACCTTTATAACCCAGCTTTCCCGCAGACAGTCTAATCTGTGATAGGTCGCCATCTCACCGTACTGCTCATGTGCCAGGTGGTGTTGGAGGAGACGTTGGTCGCAGGGACGGGGCGCGCGTCCTGAATCCCGGTGTTTATGTGAATTTTTGCCCGAAAATCCTGAAAGAAAAAATATATATATATCTACCGTTATTCTAAAAAAAATTTAAAAAAAAAGGAACTCCCATCATCTCCAGCAGATGGGGGTAGCTGTGTCTCACGCATGGATCATCCTTTACCTCCATATCTTTCTCTAGGTCACAGTCCTGTAGTCCATGGAAGGCGCTGGTATAAACCTCCAGGGCCCGGGCGTGAAAAACCATCTCAATCGTCAGGAAATCGGAGAAGATTTTCTGCAGAAAACAGAAACTAAAAAAATTAATATTTTCTTTCTAAAATCAGAAATTCACCCTTTTTAATGCCAGTGACGACCACTAATGGCTCCCAGCCACCCACAGATTACATAGATTGTACACTCCCCACTGCTCTACATCCCCTGCCGTTTGAGTGTCAGTCCTAACTGTCGTTCTAGGATTCTATACATTAAACACAAAACTTTCAAAGCTCCTCTGGGTTTCCGTAGAGGCAGGCAGCATCCAGCTTTTGTCAGTCGTCACCTGAATGTCCTTGATTTTCTGCTGCTGGAAGTTATCAATGACCTCCTCGAGCTGCTGGGTGGTGCGTGCGGCATCTACGGAGGCTTTCTGCACACTGGACTCAGCCTATGGAGAGGAGGATGCAGCAGTCAGGGCCCCCACAGCAAGGGTAACATACAGTCATATACAGGAGATGCCCAGGTTATACCAGCTGTACATATATCATTATATACAGGAGATGCCCAGGTTATACCAGCTGTACATATATCATTATATACAGGAGATGCCCAGGTTATACCAGCTGTACATATATAATTATATACAGGAGATACCCAGGTTATACCAGCTGTACATATATAATTATATACAGGAGATGCCCAGGTTATACCAGCTGTACATATATATATAATTATATACAGGACATACCCAGGTTATACCAGCTGTACATATATAATTATATACAGGAGATACCCAGGTTATACCAGCATGGTCCATATAGAATTATATACAGGAGATGCCCAGGTTATACCACCTGTACATATATAATTATATACAGAAGATGCCCAGGTTATACCAGCTGTACATATATAATTATATACAGGAGATGCCCAGGTTATACCAGCTGTACATATATAATTATATACAGGAGATGCCCAGGTTATACCAGCTGTACATATATAATTATATACAGGAGATACCCAGGTTATACCAGCTGTACATATAACCTGGTATCTCCTGTATATAATTATATACCAGCTGTACATATATAATTATATACAGGAGATGCCCAGGTTATACCAGCTGTACATATAGAATTATATACAGGAGATACCCAGGTTATACCAGCTGTACATATATAATTATATACAGGAGATGCCCAGGTTATACCAGCTGTACATATATAATTATATACAGGAGATACCCAGGTTATACCAGCTGTACATATATAATTATATACAGGAGATACCCAGGTTATACCAGCTGTACATATATAATTATATACAGGAGAGGCCCAGGTTATACCAGCTGTACATATATAATTATATACAGGAGATGCCCAGGTTATACCAGCTGTACATATATAATTATATACAGGAGATGCCCAGGTTATACCAGCTGTACATATATAATTATATACAGGAGATGCCCAGGTTATACCAGCTGTACATATAACCTGGCATCTCCTGTATATAATTATATACCAGCTGTACATATATAATTATATACAGGAGATACCCAGGTTATACCGGCTGTACATATATAATTATATACAGGAGATACCCAGGTTATACCGGCATGGTCCATTGGGGTTTTAGCCCCGTCCTTCCTACAGGACTGCTGCTATCACATGGACTGTTGGGTAACGGATTGCGGTTATATAGGGGTTAATCATGTGACTACAATGCAATGTTACCATAGTTGTATAAATCTCTGGAGCTCAGCTCTCGATTAGCCGATTACAGTTTGATCCCGGAGCAGCGCTGTTAATGAAGCCTTGGACGTGTGACACAATTACACAGATCTTGTTTGTTACAGGGGAATAAACTCCGATTTGTCAGGATTTTAGGGTTTACAGCATTGTCATTGTTGGTTGTCCTGGAGAATGATTCTATAACATCTCCAGTAGGGGGCGCTGTCCCACTGAAATGTGAGCGGACGGGCTATATGAACCTATGTAACTAATTTGTCTTTACTCCAATGCATTAAAAAGAAAAAGTCCTTTTGAAACGACACTTTATTAACACATCTTCTCCCGTTTTGTGTATCCAGCCCCTTTGCAACCCTATGTGCACTACCACCATGTGTGCAGCCTGGTCCTGATGTCATGTGTTATTCCCTCACTTTCAGCTAAACTCCTCTAGAGCCCCTATAGGTTAATGTACACCCAACAAATTATACATCACTAAGGATAATGTTGAATGTAATTTTTTTTCCAGAAATCCTGGCTTGCACAGCAATGTCAGTACGCTAGAGGAGAGACACAGTCTACAGCTATGAAAGAAAGAGAAAGCAGCTTCACAGGGAACATCCACTGAGCTCTGAACCTGCAGCTCTACAGAGGACATCCACTGAGCTCTGAACCTGCAGCTCCACAGAGGACATCCACTGAGCTCTGAACCTGCAGCTTCACAGAGGACATCCACTGAGCTCTGAACCTGCAGCTTCACAGAGGGAACATCCACTGAGCTCTGAACTTGCAGCTCTACAGAGGACATCCACTGAGCTCTGAACCTGCAGCTTCACAGGGAACATCCACTGAGCTCTGAACCTGCAGCTCCACAGAGGACATCCACTGAGCTCTGAACCTGCAGCTCTACAGAGGACATCCACTGAGCTCTGAACCTGCAGCTACACAGGGAACATCCACTGAGCTCTGAACCTGCAGCTCCACAGAGGACATCCACTGAGCTCTGAACCTGCAGCTTCACAGGGAATATCCACTGAGCTCTGAACCTGCTTCACAGAGGACATCCACTGAGTTCTGAACCTGCAGCTCCACAGAGGGAATCCACTGAGCTCTGAACCTGCAGCTTCACAGAGGGAATCCACTGAGCTCTGAACCTGCTTCACAGGGAACATCCACTGAGCTCTGAACCTGCAGCTTCACAGAGGGAATCCACTGAGCTCTGAACCTGCAGCTCCACAGGGAACATCCACTGAGCTCTGAACCTGCAGCTTCACAGGGAACACCCACTGAGCTCTGAACCTGCAGCTTCACAGAGGACATCCACTGAGCTCTGAATCTGCAGCTCTACAGAGGACATCCACTGAGCTCTGAACCTGCAGCTTCACAGGGAACATCCACTGAGCTCTGAACCTGCAGCTTCACAGGGAACATCCACTGAGCTCTGAACCTGCAGCTCTACAGAGGACATCCACTGAGCTCTGAACCTGCAGCTTCACAGAGGACATCCACTGAGCTCTGAACCTGCAGCTCTACAGAGGACATCAACTGAGCTCTGAACCTGCAGCTCTACAGAGGACATCAACTGAGCTCTGAATCTGCAGCTCCACAGAGGACATCCACTGAGCTCTGAACCCGCAGCTCTACAGAGGACATCCACTGAGCTCTGAACCTGCAGCTTCACAGGGAACATCCACTGAGCTCTGAACCTGCAGCTCTACAGAGGACATCCACTGAGCTCTGAACCTGCAGCTCTACAGAGGACATCCACTGAGCTCTGAACCTGCTTCACAGAGGACATCCACTGAGCTCTGAACCTGCTTCACAGAGGACATCCACTGAGCTCTGAACCTGCAGCTTCACAGAGGGAATCCACTGAGCTCTGAACCTGCAGCTTCACAGAGGGAATCCACTGAGCTCTGAACCTGCAGCTTCACATGGAATATCCACTGAGCTCTGAACCTGCTTCACAGAGGACATCCACTGAGCTCTGAACCTGCAGCTCCACAGAGGGAATCCACTGAGCTCTGAACCTGCAGCTTCACAGAGGGAATCCACTGAGCTCTGAACCTGCTTCACAGAGGACATCCACTGAGCTCTAGAACCTGCAGCTTCACAGAGGACATCCACTGAGCTCTGAACCTGCAGCTCTACAGAGGACATCCACTGAGCTCTGAACCTGCAGCTTCACAGGGAACATCCACTGAGCTCTGAACCTGCAGCTCTACAGAGGACATCCACTGAGCTCTGAACCTGCAGCTTCACAGGGAACATCCACTGAGCTCTGAACCTGCAGCTTCACAGAGGGAACATCCACTGAGCTCTGAACCTGCAGCTCTACAGAGGACATCCACTGAGCTCTGAACCTGCAGCTTCACAGGGAACATCCACTGAGCTCTGAACCTGCAGCTCTACAGAGGACATCCACTGAGCTCTGAACCTGCAGCTCTACAGAGGACATCCACTGAGCTCTGAACCTGCAGCTTCACAGGGAACATCCACTGAGCTCTGAACCTGCAGCTCCACAGAGGACATCCACTGAGCTCTGAACCTGCAGCTTCACAGGGAATATCCACTGAGCTCTGAACCTGCAGCTCTACAGAGGACATCCACTGAGCTCTGAACCTGCAGCTTCACAGGGGACATCCACTGAGCTCTGAACCTGCAGCTTCACAGGGAATATCCACTGAGCTCTGAACCTGCAGCTCTACAGAGGACATCCACTGAGCTCTGAACCTGCAGCTCTACAGAGGACATCCACTGAGCTCTGAACCTGCAGCTCTACAGAGGACATCCACTGAGCTCTGAACCTGCAGCTTCACAGGGAATATCCACTGAGCTCTGAACCTGCTTCACAGAGGACATCCACTGAGCTCTGAACCTGCTTCACAGAGGACATCCACTGAGCTCTGAACCTGCAGCTTCACAGAGGGAATCCACTGAGCTCTGAACCTGCAGCTTCACAGAGGGAATCCACTGAGCTCTGAACCTGCAGCTTCACATGGAATATCCACTGAGCTCTGAACCTGCTTCACAGAGGACATCCACTGAGCTCTGAACCTGCAGCTCCACAGAGGGAATCCACTGAGCTCTGAACCTGCAGCTTCACAGAGGGAATCCACTGAGCTCTGAACCTGCTTCACAGAGGACATCCACTGAGCTCTAGAACCTGCAGCTTCACAGAGGACATCCACTGAGCTCTGAACCTGCAGCTCTACAGAGGACATCCACTGAGCTCTGAACCTGCAGCTTCACAGGGAACATCCACTGAGCTCTGAACCTGCAGCTCTACAGAGGACATCCACTGAGCTCTGAACCTGCAGCTTCACAGGGAACATCCACTGAGCTCTGAACCTGCAGCTTCACAGAGGGAACATCCACTGAGCTCTGAACTTGCAGCTCTACAGAGGACATCCACTGAGCTCTGAACCTGCAGCTTCACAGGGAACATCCACTGAGCTCTGAACCTGCAGCTCTACAGAGGACATCCACTGAGCTCTGAACCTGCAGCTCTACAGAGGACATCCACTGAGCTCTGAACCTGCAGCTTCACAGGGAACATCCACTGAGCTCTGAACCTGCAGCTCCACAGAGGACATCCACTGAGCTCTGAACCTGCAGCTTCACAGGGAATATCCACTGAGCTCTGAACCTGCTTCACAGAGGACATCCACTGAGCTCTGAACCTGCAGCTTCACAGAGGGAATCCACTGAGCTCTGAACCTGCTTCACAGAGGGAATCCACTGAGCTCTGAACCTGCAGCTTCACAGAGGGAATCCACTGAGCTCTGAACCTGCTTCACAGAGGACATCCACTGAGCTCTAGAACCTGCAGCTTCACAGGGAACATCCACTGAGCTCTGAACCTGCAGCTTCACAGGGAACACCCACTGAGCTCTGAACCTGCAGCTTCACAGGGAACACCCACTGAGCTCTGAACCTGCAGCTTCACAGAGGGAATCCACTGAGCTCTGAACCTGCAGCTCCACAGGGAACATCCACTGAGCTCTGAACCTGCAGCTTCACAGGGAACACCCACTGAGCTCTGAACCTGCAGCTTCACAGGGAACACCCACTGAGCTCTGAACCTGCAGCTTCACAGAGGGAATCCACTGAGCTCTGAACCTGCAGCTTCACAGGGAACATCCACTGAGCTCTGAACCTGCAGCTCCACAGAGGACATCCACTGAGCTCTGAACCTGCAGCTTCACAGGGAATATCCACTGAGCTCTGAACCTGCTTCACAGAGGACATCCACTGAGCTCTGAACCTGCAGCTTCACAGAGGGAATCCACTGAGCTCTGAACCTGCTTCACAGAGGGAATCCACTGAGCTCTGAACCTGCAGCTTCACAGAGGGAATCCACTGAGCTCTGAACCTGCTTCACAGAGGACATCCACTGAGCTCTAGAACCTGCAGCTTCACAGGGAACATCCACTGAGCTCTGAACCTGCAGCTTCACAGAGGGAATCCACTGAGCTCTGAACCTGCAGCTCCACAGGGAACATCCACTGAGCTCTGAACCTGCAGCTTCACAGGGAACACCCACTGAGCTCTGAACCTGCAGCTTCACAGGGAACACCCACTGAGCTCTGAACCTGCAGCTTCACAGAGGGAATCCACTGAGCTCTGAACCTGCAGCTCCACAGGGAACATCCACTGAGCTCTGAACCTGCAGCTTCACAGGGAACACCCACTGAGCTCTGAACCTGCAGCTTCACAGAGGGAATCCACTGAGCTCTGAACCTGCAGCTCCACAGGGAACATCCACTGAGCTCTAAAACCTGCAGCTCCACAGAGTACATCCACTGAGCTCTGAATCTGCAGCTCCACAGGGAACATCCACTGAGCTCTGAACCTGCAGCTTCACAGGGAACATCCACTGAACTCTGAACCTGCAGCTCTACAGAGGACATCCACTGAGCTCTGAATCTGCAGCTCTACAGAGGACATCCACTGAGCTCTGAACCTGCAGCTCTACAGAGGACATCCACTGAGCTCTGAACCTGCAGCTTCACAGGGAACATCCACTGAGCTCTGAACCTGCAGCTTCACAGGGAACATCCACTGAGCTCTGAACCTGCAGCTCTACAGAGGACATCCACTGAGCTCTGAACCTGCAGCTTCACAGAGGACATCCACTGAGCTCTGAACCTGCAGCTCTACAGAGGACATCAACTGAGCTCTGAACCTGCAGCTCTACAGAGGACATCAACTGAGCTCTGAATCTGCAGCTCCACAGAGGACATCCACTGAGCTCTGAACCTGCAGCTCTACAGTGGACATCCACTGAGCTCTGAACCTGCAGCTTCACAGGGAACATCCACTGAGCTCTGAACCTGCAGCTCTACAGAGGACATCCACTGAGCTCTGAACCTGCAGCTTCACAGGGAACAGCCACTGAGCTCTGAACCTGCAGCTTCACAGGGAACATCCACTGAGCTCTGAACCTGCAGCTCCACAGAGGACATCCACTGAGCTCTGAACCTGCAGCTCCACAGAGGACATCCATTGAGCTCTGAACCTGCAGCTCCACAGAGGACATCCACTGAGCTCTGAACCTGAAGCTTCACAGGAAACATCCACTAAACTCTGGACCTGCAGCTCCACAGAGGAAATCCACTGAGCTCTGAACCTGAAGCTTCACAGGAAACACCCACTAAGCTCTGAACCTGCAGCTTCACATAGGACATCCCCTGAGATCTGAACCTGCAGCGCCACAGAGGATGTCCACTGAGATCTGAACCTGCAGCTTTATAAGCAGGAAACACGTGAGGAGCTCTGAACCTGCATCTCCACAACCAAGGAAGATGCCCTGAGCGCTAAAACCGCAGCTCCACAGGCAGGGAACATGCGATGAGCTATAAACCTGCAGCTCCGTAAGCAGAGAACATGCCCTGAGCTCTGAACCTGCAGCTTCACAAGCAGGGAACATGCAATGAGTGTTAAACCTGCAGATTCATAAACAGGAAACACATGATGAGCTCTTAACCTGCAGCTCCACAAGCAGGGAACCTGCCCTGAGCTCTGAAACTGCAGCTCCATAGGCAGGGAACATGCCCTGAGCTCTGAACCTGCAGCTCCATAGGCAGGGAACATGCCCTGAGCTCTGAACCTGCAGCTCCATAGGCAGGGAACATGCCCTGAGCTCTGAACCTGCAGCTCCACAAGCAGGGAACGTGCCCTGAGCTTTGAACCTGCAGCTCCATAAGGAGGGAATGTGCAATGAGCTCTAAACCTGCAGCTCCACAGGCAGCGAACACACCTTGAGCTCTTAACCTGCAGCTCCACAAGCAGGGAACGTGCCCTGAGCTCTGAACCTGCAGCTCCACAAGCAGGGAACCTGCCCTGAGCTCTGAACCTGCAGCTTCACAAGCAGGGAACCTGCCCTGAGCTCTGAACCTGCAGCTCCACAAGCAGGGAATGTGCAATGAGCTCTAAACCTGCAGCTCCACAAGCAGGGAATGTCCAATGAGCTCTAAACCTGCAGCTCCACAGGCAGGGAACACACCCTGAGCTCTTAACCTGCAGCTCCATAAGCAGGAAACACGTGATGAGCTCTTAACCTGCAGCTCCACAAGCAGAGAACGTGCCCTGAGCTCTGAACCTGCAGCTCCACAAGCAGGGAACCTGCCCTGAGCTCTGAACCTGCAGCTCCACAAGCAAGGAACCTGCCCTGAGCTCTGAACCTGCAGCTCCACAAGCAGGGAATGTGCAATGAGCTCTAAACCTGCAGCTCCACAGGCAGGGAACACACCCTGAGCTCTTAACCTGCAGCTCCATAAGCAGGAAACACGTGATTAGCTCTGAACCTGCAGCTCCACACGTAGAGAACATGTCCTGAGGTCTGATTCTCCAGCTCCACAAACAACGTGTCAGATATAAAAATAAAATAAAAAGTCCTGTAAAACAACAACTCCAAACATCCCCCGGCGGCTGCAGACCACATGATCATACACATCATTTTCACAGTTGCCTTTGTCTCAGTTATAGGGCATTGTAAATCAATTACAGTCACATTGTTTTTCTCTGCTTCATTTACTCTAATGCAAAGTTGTGAAAATGACATGTAAGGGGTGAGGTGTCTACACTCGTGACCTCCAAACTGGTAACAGACTACAACTCTCAGCATGCTCTATGGTAAACTCTCAGGTTGGAGACCCCAAATCTACAGTACAGACAGAATCTAGCGTCTGGAATAAGTCACCTATTGCAGGTGCAACAACTCATCCCAGTAGACAGGATTGCCAGCCGCCCAGTCCGTGAAAATAGGGGACTTTATTCCTGTGTCCGCGATCATTTTTGAGGCTGGCGGTTCTTGACTAGATTATTTTGGTGGCGATTATCACCATTTTACAGCTCTGGCAAGGACTGAATGTCTGCAGCGCCCCTCAGGTGTCCTTAGACCCTGTAATGCTGGGCACCCAGTCAGTATAGAGGATAACCACCATCATCCCCATCCGGGGACTGGTCAGGCAGACTATGTACATTGGGGTGTTTGTTCTCAGACACCGGGAATATAGGCGACTTATACCAGACTCTCTACACGTGGAGCCATTTACCTTGTCTTCGACATCATGGGAAGACTGAAAAGCAACAAGAACAGAAATGATGAAAGCTCAAAAGTGAAACAATTCACCTGGAAATGATGGGTAATAAGCAGGTATCGCCTGCAGGGGGCGCTGCTCGTAGCCACCAATCAGACCCTAGAACATTGACCGCCAGGATCTGATTAGTTGCCATGGATACTGCCCACACTTTTTCACAATTTTTAGTTTAGTTTTTATAACTGCGGTCCACAGTACCTCGCGCCTTGCTGCGGTCACCAGCATGAGGCCAATATCATTGTTATTTCTATTCTGAATTCTCTAGGCCAATAAAGGAAGCCATAGGAGGCATCGATCTGACCGATGAAGGATTTCGGGATCTCCTGATCATTGCATCGTCACATAAACGCTAAATGCATTCATGTTCTGGTCCCTTTAAATGCAGTTTCTATTATCCTAAGAGTTTCAAAGTGGCCGATAATAGCTGGGAAATTAAATCTGACTCATCAGACGAGGATCCCTGTACTGCGGGCGAAGCGTCGGCATACTGGGCGATAATGGAAACGTAACAAGCTGCAGATTAGGAGCGAACGATAATTTACTATTATCTGCTAATTCCCACTCGTTTGGTCTAATGTTCCAGCTACAGCGAGGTCAACGATGCTGCAGAATCGAGGGAGCAAGATATCATCCGAAATACACAGAGCTCTATGTGCGCGAAAGGGTACAAACCTATGTTATACCAGCTGTACATATACATTATATACAGGAGATCCCCAGGTTATACCAGCTGTACATATATAATTATATACAGGAGATGCCCAGGTTATACCAGCTTATACATATATAATTATATACAGGAGATACCCAGGTTATACCAGCATGCTCCATATCACTATATACAGGAGATACCCAGGTTATACCAGCTGTACATATATAATTATATACAGGAGATACCCAGGTTATACCAGCATGGTCCATATCACTATATACAAGAAGATGTATAACTTATACCAGCTCTACATATATAATTATATACAGGAGATGCCCAGGTTATACCAGCTGTACATATATAATTATATACAGGAGATGCCCAGGTTATACCAGCTGTACATATACAATTATATACAGGAGATACCCAGGTTATACCAGCTTATACATATATAATTATATACAGGAGATACCCAGGTTATACCAGCATGCTCCATATCACTATATACAGGAGATACCCAGGTTATACCAGCTTATACATATATAATTATATACAGGAGATACCCAGGTTATACCGGCATGGTCCATATCACTATATACAAGAAGATGTATAACTTATACCAGCTCTACATATATAATTATATACAGGAGATGCCCAGATTATACCAGCTGTACATATATAATTATATACAGGAGATGCCCAGGTTATACCAGCTGTACATACCGGTATATAATTATATACAGGAGATGCCCAGGTTATACCAGCTGTACATATATAATTATATACAGGAGATGCCCAGGTTATACCAGCTGTACATATATAATTATATACAGGAGATGCCCAGGTTATACCAGCTGTACATATATAATTATATACAGCAGAAGCCAGAGCTGTACTTTACTGATCCAGTGGAAACATAGAATCCGGGTCTGTTGCAGGGTTGGTCACCAGAGCTGACAATCTTCCAGCGTGCAGACCGTGCTGTATCACGGTCACTGACCTGCTCCTCTGTTATAACTGAATGACCTCAGGCACTTACCTGTGACTGGATTAATAGAGTTAAGGAACAAATCACACAATATGACCGGAGCCGGTATAACAGAGACTTTCCCCTCACCTGTAGGAATGAGGGCTGCAGGGACAGTGCAGGATCTCAGCACCCTCAGGCCAACCAGAGTGGGGCCCAAACTCTTTTAGGGCCACACAGAAGCTGTAACGGGTGGCTTTCATGCACATGGCTGCAGCCACTCAGTATGGACGGTATACATTGTATCACATGAACTTCCGATATCTCAAGATAATGTAACAAGTGCAAAGGATACAATCATGTGACGGTCGGACGGTGCGCGGTGCCGCAGCTTCTCCAACTTCTGCAGCTCTTTTATCTCTTTGTTTCTCACAGTGTTAAATTTCTTTATTTCTGCCTGAGAATAAGAAGAGCAGGAAAACGAGGAAGAGCAGGAAAAGGAATAAGAGGAAGAGCAGGAAAAGGAATAAGAGGAAGAACAGGAAAAGGAATAAGAGGAAGAGCAGGAAAAGGAATAAGAGGAAGAGGAAGAGCAGGAAAAGGAATAAGAGAAAGAGCAGGAAAAAGAGGAAGAGGAGGAAGAAAGGGAAAAAAGGAGGAGGAGGAAAAAGAAAAAGGGGAAGGGAAATAAAAGGAAGAAGAAAAAGGAAGAACAGGAGGAGGAAAAAAAAGAAAGGAGGAAAGCAAGTAGAGAAAACGGAAGATGTGAAGGAAAATAAGGAAGAAGAAGAAAAAAAAGGAGGAAAAATAAATAAGGACGAGGAGGAGGAAGCGGAGGGGAAGAAAGAAGAGTAGGATAAAAGGAGGAATAGATAATGAAGAGGAGGAGAAGTTATTTTTTTTTACAAAGATAAATGGAAGCAGTGAAAACACACTTTCCTCAACATTGAAATTACAGCACCGAGAAGGAAAAGTCATGGAATTATGTAAATCACAGGATCGGTAGATATATTAATGATATGCAAATGAAAGTTTTTTGAAAATATTCAAAACATTTTGATGTATTTAGTATGAGCGCTATGTGCAGAAATCCATGCACTTCCATGTCTTGGGATGTTATCAAGATGGTTGTCTGAGGAATGTTCTGCACGCTGAATACACTTGGGCTCGCAAATCATCAAGATCTGCTGCTGGCAGCTCCCTTTGTAATTGCTGACTAAAGACGTCCGAGATGTGCTCGATAGGAGATACTGCAGGCCATGGTGGCACGTTCTGGCCCGCAGACTGCTCACAGTAGCACGAGCAACATGTGGCCTGGCGTTGTGCTGTTGAAAGACAACTTATGGGACACTTTAGAGAAATGGTCGGACCACTGGTTCCACGACCAAATCACCAAAACACTTAACTGTACCTAAAGTGAAGACTGAAAGGTCCGGCTAACGTACATTAGGGCGCCCCATAGCATAATCCCCGGGGTAGGACCGATGTGACGTTCCCTTGTGAAGGCCTCTTCATGGCATTGCCCATGTGGTCTTCAGACCAATTTCCAACTATCATTGTGCCAGAGATAAAAGGGACTCATCTCTGAGGACAGGCCTCCATTCCAGCCTCCATTGCAGTCATGCACCACGATAGCCTTTGAGAGCGGTGGAGTGAGGTCAGTGGACACCTGTAGTCAGATGTATGGCGTGTCGCTCAGTGCCGTGCAGACGTCTCTGATGATTTTTGTGGACGCTGTTTGCCGTCCTCGGTTTGGGATGTGACACTTGCAGTACAGAATAGATAACTTCTACAAGACGATCTCCTCTTTGCTTCTCTTGCTGTCATTATAGTTCGTCGTCCTCCCAACCACCGGGACACACAACGTAACAGTGCGATCTACCGGAGGGATAAACTAAGGACCTCCGTTCTCAGACTCCTCTCCGGTTGTGATAAGTAGAAATAACTGGCACATGGGGGAACTGAAGGCACCATCATCCCCCATGAGCCGAGCTCTGAGGTTTCATGTGGTTAAAGAGTTTATACAGTATCTACAACAGACCCCCATGTGCTGGGCCCCTCCATGGGAATATCCTTACCCCGTTCCCTGCACGGCTCCTGGTCCCCGCACCGCCGCTGCTGGATCTCCCTGTACACGGATGAAAATATCCGGTGTCCGGGGGTAGCAACCAATGGCTGGCAGGGACGGGGGGGAGCCTCCCTAGCTCCGCAGGTGACGCTAGGGAGGCTCGTCCCCGTCTACCATTGGCTGCTCCCCCCGACACCGGATGTTTTCATCCGTGTACAGGGAGAAGCAGCAGCGGCGGTGCGGGGAGCAGGGTAAGGATATTCCCACGGAGGGGCCCGGCAGATGGGGGGGGGGGGGCTGTTGTAGATACTGGATAACCCCTTTAATAACTTTGCTTTCCATCTGGCTTTTATGCCCCTCCCACGAGCCACAGATTTCCAGCACCTAGCTCCAATCTGATCACCTGCAGATCTGAGCGACGCCTGTTACTTCTTTGATTGACGTAACATTACGGCTGGTCCTTCCTGGGGTGTACTCTCAATGACGAGGAGGGTGTATATATATTGTGGCGAAACCAACCTCGCCACTCAGTTTTGGAGAGGCCTGTTTATCAGCCTCTTGCCTCAGGATTATGGCCCATACTAACTTTTAAACCCCTGAACCTATTCAAGTGAATTTTGGATAGGTTTGTCCCCAAGTTATACTGTTTAAATTGATGTAAGTTATATGTATGGCCAATGTAAACTCACAAAGTTGTAACAATTTATAATAAGTGTAACTGGTCAGCTTGGGAGGAATATGCTGGGTGTGTTTCTATTGTGCCATTGTCCCATTGTGTGTTTAAATGGTGATGTCTGTCCTATTGTCTGCACATGTGTATTGGTGATTTTTCTTTGTCTTGAGAGATAATTGGATTACGCCTCGGGTGTCTCCAGGGCAGAGAGGAGGAAACCATGATGCATTGTGGGGATGTATTGTCTCTGTGTATCCTACAGTGCTGCATATCTGTCCTATGTCACAGTCTTCATTCTGGTCCCCTAGGGGCGTGTACACCAGATGGGCTTGGTTGTTTTATACCTCCCTGTGGGCGGACATGTATTTGCAAACAACTGTAATAAAAACCAGGCTGGGTGTGCCAGCACCTCAGACCACTGCTTGACCCTCAACACGGAGCCTTGTCTCGTTATTGGGGGGATCCGCTGAATGCTGATAGAGACTGATTGCCAGGAGTGTAAGCTGATTCCTGTTCGTCTGCTAGCAGCTATTCGTGAGGTTCCAGTTTGGAGTGCTATTTTGTATCCAGTTCGGGAGCTTGGTGTTCTGCAGTAGCTGGGCCTGTCTCTCAGAAAGGGGCACATCGCCTAAACGGATTTTAACCCCTTGTCTGCTGAAACGGTCCGTTACATTGGTGGCAAGCGGCGGGATCGTTCCTACAGCCAGAAGGACAGCTACAGGAGACACCATTTCTGTGGATTCTACAATTTAAAGGCAACGCATGTCCCAGTACAGCGACCCTAAAAGCAACAGGATGGAACCAGCAGTGTTATACGAGGAGGAGGACCTGGATGGCCGGGATGCATTAAGGAAAGGCATCTGGTACCAGGCCCTGGATAATGTACAATACCAGCGAGGTGAGAGTCTCCCCAGTGAAGAGCAGCGGTTGCAGAAGCAAGTGGCCCTGCGGATGCCCTTCCTGGGAGAGCAGCCCCTGGAGGAATGGGTGAAGGATCTAGAGCACCGGGTATGGCAGGAGCTATGGCTGGAGGATGCCTACCAGGCGCTTTGGTGGTATATGGCACAGTATATACCCTGGACAGCCGAACATGACAAGCCAGAGGGAGAGGCGTTTGATGGTCCTGGCTTGTTATGGGAGTCCTTTGCAGAGCCTGACTTCGGGAGCCCTGCACAGTCCAGACTTCAGGACATTTTCTATGAGAGGGAGGCTAGGCACGAGTGGGATGACCCCCATGAGGTAGAGCAAGACATGGCTCACCTAGCAACCCTGGAGTGGGAACTGGAGCAGGACTACCGAGATCTCTTCCACTCTATTGGGAAGGCTCAGCAGGACGGTAAGGTGACAGACCCAGATCCAGACCCATTCAGCTGTGCAGATATTGTAGAGTGTTACTGGGAAGGACCCCAGGTGGCCGGTAGAGATGGGACCGAGGTCTCTCCACCGGTCCTGCAGGGAATTGGGAGCCCAGTCTCCATTCCCCAGCGGCAGTGTGAAGTGCAGGGAGAGGAGAGCAGCGTCCTCCCTCCCCAGCGGCAGGCTGAGTTACAGGGGGCAGAGGTAGTTGTTCCTGCCCCCCAGCAGCAGAGTGATTTTTGGGGAATTTGGAGCCCAGTCTCCATTCCCCAGCGGCAGAGTGTCCAGCAGGATATAGGGAGCCCAGTCTCCTTTCCCCAGCAGCAGGACACTGTATTGGGAGCGGAGACGGTCGGTCGCCCTCCCCAGTGGCTGGAAGTATGTATGGGAGAGGAGCTCGTTACCCCCTCTCCCCAGCGGCAGCTTAATGCACCAGGGGGAGACAGTAAGCCCCACAACAGTGCAGATGGGACCGTGGTCTCTGCACCTACAGCACAGGGGGTAGAGACAGTCGGTCTCCCCCTCCAACAACCAGACTCTAAGACAGGGAGCAACACAGAGACCGGGAGTACCAGCTTCCAACATAACCGTGGTGGACTCAATGGACAGAGACAGGCTACCAAATGCAACAGGTCCAGTATTGGGTTGTGGGTGGGCTGCCAGACTAACTCAGGTACCGACCGGCGTGAGGTCAGGTATCTGGTTAGTCTTCCCTGGGGGGGGGGGGGGGGGGGGAGATGTGTGGCGAAACCAACCTCGCCACTGGGTTTTGGAGAGGCCTGGCTGCTGGCCTCTTGCCCCAGGATATGGGCCATATACTAACTTTTAAACCCCTGAACCTATTCAAGTGAATTTTGGATTGGTTTGTCCCCAAGTTATACTGTTTAAATTGATGTAAGTTATATGTATGGCCAATGTAAACTCACAAAGTTGTAACAATTTATAATAAGTGTAACTTGTCAGCTTGGGAGGAAAAAGCTGGGTGTGTTTCTATTGTGCCATTGTCCCATTGTGTGTTTAAATGGTGATGTCTGTCCTGTTGTCTGCACATGTGTATTGGTGACTTCTCTTTGTCTTGAGAGATAATTGGATTACGCCTCGGGTGTCTCCAGGGCAGAGAGGAGGAAACCATGATGCATTGTGGGGATGTATTGTCTCTGTGTGTCCTACAGTGCTGCATATCTGTCCTATGTCACAAGTCTCCCTTCTGGTCCCCTAGGGGCGTGTACTTACATTGTATGTGTTGTAACATATTGATTGGCTGTATTTCAAACCCCTGTGGGCGGACCTGTATTTGCAACAACTGTAATAAAAACCAGGCTGGGTGTGCCAGCACCTCAGACCACTGCTTCACCCTCAACACGGAGCCTTGTCTCGTTATTGGGGGGATCCGCTGTATGCTGTTAGAGATTGATTGCCAGGAGTGTAAGCTGATTCCTGTTCGTCTGCTAGCAGCTATTCGGGAGGTTCCAGTTTGGAGTGCTACTTTGTATCCAGTTCGGGAGTTTGGTGTCCTGCAGTAGCTGGGCCTGTCTCTCAGAAAAGGGGCATATCGCCTAAACGGATTTTAACCCCTTGTCTGCTGAAACGGTCCGTTACACACATATATATATATATATATATGTATGTGTATCTTCAGAATATAGACGTATATAATATAATCTTACCCGCCTTTCCTTTATTAAGGGTCCGTACATCTTCATAGGGGCCACTACTTTGGTTTCCAGTCTCTCCACCTGCAGATGTAAAACGTACAATACTCAGATGACACGCTTTGAACCACAGTTGGGTGGGCGCGGATCTACGCACAACGGAGGCCAAGACACCCCCTAATAAATTGTGAAGGAACAGGAAATTAGCCTCAGATAAGGGGGCCATGGGCCCTGCTGCACCTGTGGCCCTTAAGTAATATACGTGACCGTGCCCCATAGTACGTGACCGTGCCCCAATTGCTCTTCTGGGCGTCTATAGAAGTTTATTGCTTCAATATGGCTTCCATGAAACGCGCACATAACATTATTTCTGAAACCCAACGCATTTCACTGCGTTTACTGGATAATAATCAGTTATTGGGCCCCAGATGCCGCCTAGAAGACAGTAGACCCGACGCGTTTCACTCTGTCCACGAGCTCAGGAGATAAGTGCTGGATGGGGACATGACCGGGCAAGAGAGGACTCCCCAGTGATCGGCAGCCAGCAATTAACGAGTCAATAATTAGCTTGCCAGCGGCCTTGTTTGCAGGCAGAGTGGCTAATTAAGAAGGATGCGCGGCGGCCCTCACCTTCTCGCGCTTTCCTCCTTCCCGCAGAGAGATCATTTAGCTGCCAGCGTGCAGGATTCATTAGCGCGCTCCTGCGGCTCGGATCACCCGGTAAAGGTCATCCTTCCACGGGCAGAGGATGAAAATCATTACATGCAGATTACGGCTTTGAGGATTAAGGAGTATGAATATGGAGATGAGACGCGCCGGCAGAAGATCGCAGCGCTCTGGTAATTGACTTGCACTGACATTACCGCTGCTGCGACCTCTTTCCGATACGGGATTTTGAAGCTTTGCTCGCTCATTTCACCCCCGATTTCCACAGAAATGTGACAAACGACACGCAACGGCCACCGCATAGCGATCCGATGAGTAATGGTAAATGATATCAGCAAAACTATATAGGGCCCATATAACCGGGACAGAGAGACCGCGCCAATAATCGCTGCCTGCTGCTGACCAAACTCAACTTCTAGGGATCCGAAAAGTTATGTCACAACTCCCCTGTTCCGGATAGTTCCGCCATCGTCAGCCTTACACATAGAGATCGCCATGCCGCGGTATGAACAGTCCGCATTAAACCCAACCGGCACTTAAGCCGCAGGAATCTGGGCTTCATACATAAGATTCAGCAGTGGAGACGGCAACCGATTACCACAGCGGCAAATTAACCCCGGGCGCAGGCAGAATAACGTATAAACAGGACTATGGAAAGGGGGTGCAGAGATGATAACCAGGGCCATAGCTTTAGGGAGTGCAGAGATAATAATCAGGGGTATAGCTATGGGGGGTGCAGAGATAATAATCAGGGGCATAGCTATGGGGGGTGCAGAGATAATAATCAGGGGCATAGCTATAGGGAGTGCAGAGATAATAACCAGGGGTATAGCTATAGGGGGTGCAGAGATAATAACCAGGGGTATAGCTATAGGGGGTGCAGAGGTAAAAGCCAGGGGTATAGCTATTGGGGGTGCAGAGATAATAACCAGGGGTATAGCTATAGGGGGTGCAGAGATAATAACCAGGGGTATAGCTATAGGGGGTGCAGAGGTAAAAGCCAGGGGTATAGCTATTGGGGGTGCAGAGATAATAACCAGGGGTATAGCTATAGGGGGTGCAGAGATAATAATCAGGGGTATAGCTATTGGGGGTGCAGAGATAATAACCAGGGTTATAGCTATAGGGGGTGCAGAGATAATAACCAGGGGTATAGCTATAGGGGGTGCAGAGGTAATAACCAGGGGTATAGCTATAGGGGGTGCAGAGATAATAACCAGGGGTATAGCTATAGGGGGTGCAGAGATAATAACCAGGGGTATAGCTATAGGGGGTGCAGAGGTAATAACCAGGGGTATAGCTATAGGGGGTGCAGAGATAATAGCCAGGGGTATAGCTATCGGGGGTGCAGAGATAATAACCAGGGGTATAGCTATAGGGGGTGCAGAGATAATAGCCAGGGGTATAGCTATCGGGGGTGCAGAGATAATAATCAGGGGCATAGCTATAGGGGGTGCAGAGATAATAATCAGGGGCATAGCTATAGGGGGTGCAGAGGTAATAGCCAGGGGTATAGCTATAGGGGGTGCAGAGATAATAACCAGGGGTATAGCTATAGGGGGTGCAGAGGTAAATAGCAGGGCCATATCTATAAGGGGTGCAGAGATAATAACCGGGGGTATAGCTATGGGGGGTGCAGAGATAATAACCAGGGCCATAGCTATAGGGGGTGCAGAGGTAATAACCAGGGCCATAGCTATAGGGGGTGCAGAGATAATAACCAGGGGTAAAGCTATAGGGGGTGCAGAGATAAGAATCAGGGGCATAGCTATAGGGGGTGCAGAGATAATAACCAGGGCCATAGCTATAGGGGGTGCAGAGATAATAACCAGGGCCATAGCTATAAGGGGGGGGGGGGTGCAGAGATAATAACCAGGGGTATAGCTATAGGGAGTGCAGAGATAATAACCAGGGCCATAGCTATAGGGAGTGCAGAGATAATAACCAGGGCCATAGCTATAAGGGGGGGGGGGTGCAGAGATAATAACCAGGGGTATAGCTATAGGGGGTGCAGAGGTAATAACCAGGGCCATAGCTATAGGGAGTGCAGAGATAATAACCAGGGCCATAGCTATAAGGGGGGGGGGGGGTGCAGAGATAATAACCAGGGGTATAGCTATAGGGGGTGCAGAGATAATAACCAGGGCCATAGCTATAGGGGGTGCAGAGGTAATAACCAGGGCCATAGCTATAGGGGGTGCAGAGGTAATAACCAGGGCCATAGCTATAGGGGGTGCAGAGGTAATAACCAGGGCCATAGCTATAGGGGGTGCAGAGATAATAACCAGGGCCATAACTATAGGGGGTGCAGAGATAATAACCAGGGCCATAGCTATAGGGGGTGCAGAGGTAATAACCAGGGCCATAGCTATAGGGAGTGCAGAGATAATAACCGGGGGTATAGCTATCGGGGGTGCAGAGATAATAACCAGGGCAATAGCTATAGGGGGTGCAGAGATAATAACCAGGGCCATAGCTATAGGGGGTGCAGAGATAATAACCAGGGCCATAACTATAGGGGGTGCAGAGATAATAACCAGGGCCATAGCTATAGGGGGTGCAGAGGTAATAACCAGGGCCATAGCTATAGGGGGTGCAGAGGTAATAACCAGGGCCATAGCTATAGGGAGTGCAGAGATAATAACCGGGGGTATAGCTATCGGGGGTGCAGAGATAATAACCAGGGCAATAGCTATAGGGGGTGCAGAGATAATAACCAGGGCCATAGCTATAGGGGGTGCAGAGATAATAACCAGGGCCATAACTATAGGGGGTGCAGAGATAATAACCAGGGCCATAGCTATAGGGGGTGCAGAGGTAATAACCAGGGCCATAGCTATAGGGAGTGCAGAGGTAATAACCAGGGCCATAGCTATAGGGGGTGCAGAGGTAATAACCAGGGCCATAGCTATAGGGGGTGCAGAGATAATAACCAGGGCCATAGCTATAGGGGGTGCAGAGATAATAACCAGGGCCATAGCTATAGGGGGTGCAGAGATAGCAGTTGCACCTTGGCTCTGGAGTCGGAGGGGCCCAATGTCCCCTTCGTCACATAAGACCCTGGTGTCATAAATGGCACATGGTAGATCGGGGCCCCAGTACAGATTTGCATTTGGCCCTTGAGCCCACCATTGCGTCTCTGGGGGCCGCTGATAGGTGACGGAGCACGACGTGGCGCCATCCGGACTGCGCTCACAGTACAGACGGTGATAAGCGGCGCGATATCTGCACACTGGACGACGTATACCTGCGCGTGTCTGTAGTCCTGGATCTTCGCCAGCTCCTCCCCCACGTTTTTCATGGCGCTTCTCAGTTCAGGGTTCTCCGTGTTTCCGAAGTCAATCAGCTGTTTGACCAGCTCGTCCGCCTTGTCCCGCAGTTTGGCCGTTTTGCGAGTATAAGACGCCAGCACTGAGCAGAACTGTCCGAAATAATGCTCGGCGTTGGACACCGTGTTCTCCATGATCTTGACCTGAGCATCTCTGCGGAGAGGGAACGAATAATGGGTGATATCTGGGCTAATCCAACAGACGAACACAGCTCTGCTATACCGCGACGGAAGGTCAACACAGCTAAACGACACCGCGGAAGACAAGTGCCAAGACTTCAGCGCCCACCTCACTGCTAGTTTATGAGAGGAGCGGTCAGACCGCGGAGAATTAAGAGGCCGCACAGAACGGAATCAGCGCTGCACCCCAGAACCATCAGAGGTCAGACCCCCACGATCATACCAGTGATACGCGGTCACTTTATAAGTTGGAGTACCCCTTTAAGGAAACTATAGAGAGTACCACTAATACAGGGATCAGCAACTACAACTCCCAGAATCCTCCTTTCACTTTTGTGGTAGTTAGAAGAACAGCCGAGCATATTGCATGCTGGGAGTTGTAGTTGCACTAATCGGTTCCTAAACACAGCGAGGCATGAGGCGCCTCCCCAGCTCCTAGTACCTCTGTATGGATGAACCTCAATACCTCAATACTCTGGTTTTATCCCATCCTCAGGTGCAAGATGATCAGACGCGAAATAATCGCCTCAATGCACGGAACGCACAAAACGCTCCCAGCAGTGACGACACGGAACAGGTACAATTATCCATTATGGGAGATTACCAGGAACGCAGCAGAATGGTCGGGGGGGGGGGGGCTATAAGGTGCCTGGAACCAGCACGTCCAGAATGCAAATGGTTAATTTTAATAGAGCAGGAGATGCTGGTGCCGCTTATCTCTGGATAGGGCGGGGGATGGAACTGAGCAATGAAGTAATGAAGAACTCTGCAACTTTCAAACAGATTAGTGTTTCAATTCCTAAATCATTTTCAAGGTCTCTGCTTGCTGTCAGTGAATAAGAACATTCTCATGTTTATCCAGAGAAAACAAACACAGAACTAATACTTCTCACAGCTGAGGGTTTGTTACAGTTTTATCCAGTGAAGACAACACTGTGCGTTAAACATCCTGGATACCAGACGGATACACTTCATCTGCACCTATACATTGTAACAAACTCTCAGCACAGGGGACAGATGCTCAGAGCAGAGCCTACAGGACACACTTGGTGACATCATGAGGGTCTATATTACAAGATGCAGCCATGCAGGGGGGGCTTCTTACCTGGACAGCACAATGTTCATCCTGGGGGTCTGCGCTGTAAGATGGGGGAGCAGAAGGAAGGTCTCTCATGCAGGGTGGGGGCTCAGGTGCAGGTTCAGTGTTTGCTCTGCTGCTCCCTCTTCACCAGCGACTCTGCTGCTCCATGGCAACAACAACAACACAGCAGAGTCGGGTGGCTGCACAGGTCTCCAGGGTGCTGAGCACACCCCACCCTCCAACACCCCGGGGAGGGGCCCAGCATCAAATACAGCATGGCTGAGCAACAGGAAAACAAACCAGACAACAAGAGGTTAATATTTACATCTTCCAGGAGAAAATCTAACAACATGTAACTAAATGTATCAAGAGAGGATTGGATACAGCAGAGTGGACTTTACTCAGGACATAAGTCTTCAGCCCCTTTACTCAGGACATAAGTCTTCAGCCCCTTTACTCGGGACATAAGTCTTCAGCCCCTTTACTCGGGACATAAGTCTTCAGCCCCTTTACTCGGGACATAAGTCTTCAGCCTCTTTACTCCGGACATAAGTCTTCGGCCCCTTTACTCGGGACATAAGTCTTCAGCCCCTTTACTCGGGACATAAGTCTTCGGCCCCTTTACTCCGGACATAGGTCTTCGGCCCCTTTACTCGGGACATAAGTCTTCAGCCCCTTTACTCGGGACATAAGTCTTCAGCCCCTTTACTCCGGACATAAGTCTTCAGCCCCTTTACTCAGGACATAAGTCTTCAGCCCCTTTACTCAGGACATAAGTCTTCAGCCCCTTTACTCGGGACATAAGTCTTCAGCCCCTTTACTCAGGACATAAGTCTTCAGCCCCTTTACTCAGGACATAAGTCTTCGGCCCCTTTACTCCGGACATAAGTCTTCAGCCCCTTTACTCAGGACATAAGTCTTCAGCCCCTTTACTCGGGACATAAGTCTTCGGCCCCTTTACTCAGGACATAAGTCTTCGGCCCCTTTACTCCGGACATAAGTCTTCAGCCCCTTTACTCAGGACATAAGTCTTCAGCCCCTTTACTCGGGACATAAGTCTTCAGCCCCTTTACTCGGGACATAAGTCTTCATCCCCTTTACTCAGGACATAAGTCTTCAGCCCCTTTACTCAGGACATAAGTCTTCAGCCCCTTTACTCAGGACATAAGTCTTCAGCCCCTTTACTCCGGACATAAGTCTTCAGCCCCTTTAGGGTCCATTCACACGTCTGCAATTTCATTCCGCATTTTGCGGAACGGAATTGCGGACCCATTAATTTCTATGGGGCAGCACGATGTGCTGCGCGGATCCGCATTTCCGGGTCTGCAATTCCGATCACGAAAAAAATAGTACATGTCCTATTCTATTAAGTGCCGGCGATGTGCAGTCCGCAAAATGCGGAACGCACATTGTCGATGTCCGTGTTTTGCGGATCCACAAAACACACACGGACGTGTGAATGGACCCTTACCCAGGACATAAGTCTTCGGCCCCTTTACTCGGGATCCCTGTACAGCATTAATCCTAGGATCCGAAGCTCGCTTCGCTCATCACTATTCATAGCAAAGGGGCTGAAGACATTCCAAATACCTTGTATATATCCTGTGTGATACAGTCTATGGAGCCGTGTATCTAATCCTATCCTGTGTGATACTGTCTATAGAGCCGTGTATCTAATCCTATCCTGTGTGATACTGTCTATAGAGCCGTGTATCTAATCCTATCATGTGTGATACTGTCTATGGAGCCATGTATCTAATCCTATCATGTGTGATACTGTCTATGGAGCCGTGTATCTAATCCTATCATATGTGATACAGTCTATGGAGCCGTGTATCTAATCCTATCCTGTGTGATACTGTCTATAGAGCCGTGTATCTAATCCTATCCTGTGTGATACTGTCTATAGAGCCGTGTATCTAATCCTATCATGTGTGATACTGTCTATGGAGCCATGTATCTAATCCTATCATGTGTGATACTGTCTATGGAGCCGTGTATCTAATCCTATCATATGTGATACTGTCTATGGAGCCGTGTATCTAATCCTATCATGTGTGATACTGTCTATGGAGCTGTGTATCTAATCCTATCCTGTGTGATACTGCCTGCTGAGCCGTGTATCTAATCCTATCCTGTGTGATACAGTCTATGGAGCCGTGTATCTAATCCTATCCTGTGTGATACTGTCTATAGAGCCGTGTATCTAATCCTATCCTGTGTGATACTGTCTATAGAGCCGTGTATCTAATCCTATCATGTGTGATACTGTCTATGGAGCCATGTATCTAATCCTATCATGTGTGATACTGTCTATGGAGCCGTGTATCTAATCCTATCCTGTGTGATACTGTCTATAGAGCCGTGTATCTAATCCTATCCTGTGTGATACTGTCTATAGAGCCGTGTATCTAATCCTATCCTGTGTGATACTGTCTATAGAGCCGTGTATCTAATCCTATCATGTGTGATACTGTCTATGGAGCCATGTATCTAATCCTATCATGTGTGATACAGTCTATGGAGCCGTGTATCTAATCCTATCCTGTGTGATACTGTCTATAGAGCCGTGTATCTAATCCTATCCTGTGTGATACTGTCTATAGAGCCGTGTATCTAATCCTATCATGTGTGATACTGTCTATGGAGCCATGTATCTAATCCTATCATGTGTGATACTGTCTATGGAGCCGTGTATCTAATCCTATCATATGTGATACTGTCTATGGAGCCGTGTATCTAATCCTATCATGTGTGATACTGTCTATGGAGCTGTGTATCTAATCCTATCCTGTGTGATACTGCCTGCTGAGCCGTGTATCTAATCCTATCCTGTGTGATACAGTCTATGGAGCCGTGTATCTAATCCTATCCTGTGTGATACTGTCTATAGAGCCGTGTATCTAATCCTATCATGTGTGATACTGTCTATGGAGCCGTGTATCTAATCCTATCCTGTGTGATACAGTCTGCTGAGCTGTGTATCTAATCCTATCCTGTGTGATACTGCTGAGCTGTGTATCTAATCCTATCCTGTGTGATACTGTCTGCTGAGCCGTGTATCTAATCCTATCCTGTGTGATACAGTCTGCTGAGCTGTGTATCTAATCCTATCCTGTGTGATACTGCCTGCTGAGCTGTGTATCTAATCCTATCCTGTGTGATACTGTCTGCTGAGCCGTGTATCTAATCCTATCCTGTGTGATACTGTCTGCTGAGCCGTGTATCTAATCCTATCCTGTGTGATACAGTCTGCTGAGCTGTGTATCTAATCCTATCCTGTGTGATACTGCCTGCTGAGCTGTGTATCTAATCCTATCCTGTGTGATACTGTCTGCTGAGCTGTGTATCTAATCCTGTCCTGTGTGATACTGTCTGCTGAGCTGTGTATCTAATCCTCTCCTGTGTGATACTGTCTGCTGAGCGGTGTATCTAATCCTATCCTGTGTGATACTGTCTGCTGAGCTGTGTATCTAATCCTATCCTGTGTGATACAGTCTGCTTAGCTGTGTATCTAATCCTATCCTGTGTGATACTGTCTGCTGAGCGGTGTATCTAATCCTGTCCTGTGTGATACTGTTTGCTGAGCTGTGTATCTAATCCTCTCCTGTGTGATACTGTCTGCTGAGCGGTGTATCTAATCCTATCCTGTGTGATACTGTCTGCTGAGCTGTGTATCTAATCCTATCCTGTGTGATACTCTCTTCTGAGCTGTGTATCTAATCCTATCCTGTGTGATACTGTCTGCTGAGCTGTGTATCTAATCCCGTCCTGTGTGATACTGCCTGCTTAGCTGTGTATCTAATCCTATCCTGTGTGATACTGTCTGCTGAGCGGTGTATCTAATCCTGTCCTGTGTGATACTGTCTGCTGAGCTGTGTATCTAATCCTCTCCTGTGTGATACTGTCTGCTGAGCGGTGTATCTAATCCTATCCTGTGTGATACTGTCTGCTGAGCGGTGTATCTAATCCTATCCTGTGTGATACTGTCTGCTGAGCTGTGTATCTAATCCTATCCTGTGTGATACTGTCTGCTGAGCGGTGTATCTAATCCCGTCCTGTGTGATACTGTCTGCTGAGCTGTGTATCTAATCCTATCCTGTGTGATACTGTCTGCTGTGTATCTAATCCTGTCCTGTGTGATACAGTCTGCTGAGCGGTGTATCTAATCCTGTCCTGTGTGATACTGTCTGCTGAGCTGTGTATCTAATCCCCTCCTGTGTGATACTGTCTGCTGAGCTGTGTATCTAATCCTGTCCTGTGTGATACAGTACTACACCACTCATCATATAAGGTGCAGCAGATACGGGAGCGTTAAGAAAATAATCAGGTGGGAATTTTTTTTATTTTGAGGTAATTAAACCCCCAAAACAGGAAACGTCTGCGCAGTCGTCTTGGGGGACCTTGCAGTTCAACACTAATTACAGTGCAAGAAAATAACCGACTAATTACCCAAAACCGAACAGCGAATAAAACTAATAATAAGAAAAGCGCAGACGAGGAGAACAATGCAGGAACCTTGGATGAGATCCCAGAGAAGTTCTACAGGAAGTGAAGTATAATTACCCAGAATACAAATCTCCCGGCCCTGTCCGCTGTATAGATATAATCTGGTGACCCCCAAATAATGACCCCCCCCCACCCTTGCCTGCAGGAGAAGAGCGAGAGACAAGCTGGGCACAGGGGAGCAACCGGGCAAGACGTCTGATCCGAAAGAGGAGTTACACGGAGCCCAACATAGTAACATAGTAACATAGTTTATAAGGCCGAAAAAAGCCCTCCGTCCATTCAGTTCGACCTGTTATCCTGCAGGTTGATCCAGAGGAAGGCAAAAAAAACCCCTGTGAGGTAGAAGCCAATTTTCCCCACTTTAGGGGAATAAAAAATTCCTTCCCGACTCCGATCAGGCATCAGAATAACTCCCTGGATCAACAATCGTTCTCTAGTAACTATAGCCTGTAATATTATTACACTCCAGAAATACACCCTAGGAGCAGTATTATAGTAGTTATATTCTTGTACATAGGAGCAGTATTATAGTAGTTATATTCTTGTACATAGGAGCAGTATTATAGTAGTTATATTCTTGTACATAGGAGGCAGTATTATAGTAGTTATATTCTTGTACACAGGAGCAGTATTATAGTAGTTATATTCTTGTACATAGGAGCAGTATTATAGTAGTTATGTTCTTGTACATAGGAGGCAGTATTATAGTAGTTATATTCTTGTACATAGGAGCAGTATTATAGTAGTTATATTCTTGTACATAGGAGCAGTATTATAGTAGTTATATTCTTGTACATAGGAGGCAGTATTATAGTAGTTATATTCTTGTACATAGGAGCAGTATGATAGTAGTTATATTCTTGTACATAAGAGCAGTATTATAGTAGTTATATTCTTGTACATAGGAGCAGTATTATAGTAGTTATATTCCTGTACATAGGAGCAGTATTATAGCAGTTATATTCTTGTACATAGGAGCAGTATTATAGTAGTTATATTCTTGTACATAGGAGGCAGTATTATAGTAGTTATATTCTTGTACATAGGAGCAGTATTATAGTAGTTATATTCCTGTACATAGGAGCAGTATTATAGTAGTTATATTCCTGTACATAGGAGCAGTATTATAGTAGTTATATTCTTGTACATAGGAGCAGTATTATAGTAGGTATATTCTTGTACATAGGAGCAGTATTATAGTAGTTATATTCTTGTACATAGGAGCAGTATTATAGTAGTTATATTCCTGTACATAGGAGCAGTATTATAGTAGTTATATTCTTGTACATAGGAGCAGTATTATAGTAGTTATATTCCTGTACATAGGAGAAGTATTATAGTAGTTATATTCCTGTACATAGGAGGCAGTATTATAGTAGTTATATTCTTGTACATAGGAGCAGTATTATAGTAGTTATATTCTTGTACATAGGAGCAGTATTATAGTAGTTATATTCTTGTACATAGGAGGCAGTATTATAGTAGTTATATTCTTGTACATAGGAGCAGTATTATAGTAGTTATATTCCTGTACATAGGAGAAGTATTATAGTAGTTATATTCCTGTACATAGGAGGCAGTATTATAGTAGTTATATTCTTGTACATAGGAGCAGTATTATAGTAGTTATATTCTTGTACATAGGAGCAGTATTATAGTAGTTATATTCCTGTACATAGGAGCAGTATTATAGTAGTTACACATATAAAATATATGTAATTTATTAAGACATGATCAAATAACAAACACTATATGAGACATAAGGCAGAAGTGTACAGGAGGGGGGGGGGGGGAGACCTCATATAAGGAGGTCAGATAGAACCTCTCCCCAAACACCCAGCTGGCAGGGAAAAGAGGTCACAGCCCTGGGTATACATCAGCATGGACATTGGGAGAACTGTAGGTTCACTCAAAGTAACATGTACTGGTATGTACGCTGCATGCACAGGAAGAAAAATGAAAAAAATGTACAAATAGCACAAGGCAAACTAGCCCACCCAAAGACCTGGGACGGCCGCATAGAGTATGCACATTATTCGTATTCGTCCTCGAAGCCTCTCCAGGTGAAACGTACGTCAAGGTGCAGCTTTTGGTCACGCGCTCTGGGTCCAGCATATCATGGGTTATACATGTTTTGTCTTCAGCAAGTGGAATGCTCAATCGGATTCAGGTCCGGGGATTGACTCGGCCATTGCAGAACATTCCACTTCTTTCCCTTAAACTCTTTGGTTGCTTTTGCAGTATGCTTTGGGTCATTGTCCATCTGCACTGTGAAGCGCCGTCTAATGAGTTCTGAAGCATTTGGCTGAATATGAGCAGATAATATTGCCCGAAACCCTTCAGAATCCATCCTGCTGCTTTTGTCAGCAGTGACATCATCAATACATACAAGAGAAGCAGTTCTATTGGCAGCCATACATGCCCACGCCATGACACCACCACCACCATGCTTCACTGATGAGGTGGTATGCTTAGGATCATGAGCAGCTCCTTTCCTTCTCCATACTCTTCTCTTCCCATCACTCTGGTACAAGTTGATCTTGGTCTCATCTGTCCATAGGATGTTGTTCCAGAACTGTGAAGGCTTTTTTAGATGTTGTTTGTCAAACTCTAATCTGTCCTTCCTGTTTGAGGCTCACCAATGGTTTCCATCTTGTGGTGAACCCTCTGTATTCACTCTGGTGAAGTCTTCTCCTGATGGTTGACTTTGACACACATACACCTACCTCCTGGAGAGTGGTCTTGATCTGGCGGCCAACTGTTGTGAAGGGGGTTTTCTTCACCAGGGATATAATTCTTCGCTCATCCAGCACAGTTGTTTTCCGTGGTCTTCCGGGTCTTTTGGTGTTGCTGAGCTCACCGCTGCGTTCCTTCTTTATAAGAATGTTCCAAACAGTTGTTTTGGCCGCGCCTAATGTTTTTGCTATCTCTCTGATGGGTTTGTTGTGTTTTTCACCCTAATGATGGCTTCACTGATGGTGACAGCTCTTTGGATCTCATCTTGAGAGTTGACGGCAACAGATTCCAAATGCAGATAGCAGACTGGAAATGACCTCTGGACCTTGTATCTGCTCATTGTAATTGGGATAATGAGGGAATAACACACACCGGCCATGGAACAGCTGAGAAGACAATTGTCCCATTACTTCTGGTCCCTTAACAAGTGGGAGGCACATATGCAAACTGCTGTAATTCCTGCACCGTTCACCTGATTTGGATGTAAATCCCCTCAAATTACAGCTGACAGTCTGCAGGTAAAGCACATCTTGTCCGTTTCATTTCAAATCCATTGTAGTGGTGTATAGAGCCAAAAATGTTAGGATTGTGTCCATGTCCCAATATTTATGGACCTGACTATGTTTTTTTTTTACATAGGAGCAGTATTATAGTAGTTATATTCCTGTACATAGGAGCAGTATTATAGTAGTTATATTCCTGTACATAGGAGCAGTATTATAGTAGTTATATTCTTGTACATAGGAGCAGTATTATAGTAGTTATATTCTTGTACATAGGAGCAGTATTATAGTAGTTATATTCTTGTACATAGGAGCAGTATTATAGTAGTTATATTCTTGTACATAGGAGCAGTATTATAGTAGTTATATTCTTGTACATAGGAGCAGTATTATAGTAGTTATATTCTTGTACATAGGAGCAGTATTATAGTAGTTATATTCTTGTACATAGGAGCAGTATTATAGTAGTTATATTCTTGTACATAGGAGGCAGTATTATAGTAGTTATATTCTTGTACATAGGAGGCAGTATTATAGTAGTTATATTCTTGTACATAGGAGCAGTATTATAGTAGTTATATTCTTGTACATAGGAGGCAGTATTATAGTAGTTATATTCTTGTACATAGGAGCAGTATTATAGCAGTTATATTCTTGTACATAGGAGCAGTATTATAGCAGTTATATTCTTGTACATAGGAGGCAGTATTATAGCAGTTATATTCCTGTACATAGGAGCAGTATTATAGCAGTTATATTCTTGTACATAGGAGCAGTATTATAGTAGTTATATTCTTGTACATAGGAGGCAGTATTATAGCAGTTATATTATTGTACATGGGAGCAGTATTATAGTAGTTATATTCTTGTACATAGGAGGCAGTATTATAGTAGTTATATTCCTGTACATAGGAGGCAGTATTATAGTAGTTATATTCTTGTACATAGGAGCAGTATTATAGTAGTTATATTCTTGTACATAGGAGCAGTATTATAGTAGTTATATTCCTGTACATAGGAGCAGTATTATAGTAGTTATATTCTTGTACATAGGAGGCAGTATTATAGTAGTTATATTCTTGTACATAGGAGCAGTATTATAGTAGTTATATTCTTGTACATAGGAGCAGTATTATAGTAGTTATATTCTTGTACATAGGAGGCAGTATTATAGTAGTTATATTCTTGTACATAGGAGCAGTATTATAGTAGTTATATCCTTGTACATAGGAGCAGTATTATAGTAGTTATATTCCTGTACATAGGAGGCAGTATTATAGTAGTTATATTCTTGTACATAGGGGCAGTATTATAGTAGTTATATTCCTGTACATAGGAGCAGTATTATAGTAGTTATATTATTGTACATAGGAGGCAGTATTATAGTAGTTATATTATTGTACATAGGAGGCAGTATTATAGTAGTTATATTCTTGTACATAGGAGCAGTATTATAGTAGTTATATTCTTGTACATAGGAGCAGTATTATAGTAGTTATATTCCTGTACATAGGAGCAGTATTATAGTAGTTGTATTCTTGTACATAGGAGCAGTATTATAGTAGTTATATTCTTGTACATAGGAGCAGTATTATAGTAGTTATATTCTTGTACATAGGTGCAGTATTATAGTAGTTATATTCTTGTACATAGGAGCAGTATTATAGTAGTTATATTCTTGTACATAGGAGCAGTATTATAGTAGTTATATTCTTGTACATAGGAGCAGTATTAAAGTAGTTATATTCTTGTACATAGGAGGCAGTATTATAGTAGTTATATTCTTGTACATAGAAGCAGTATTATAGTAGTTATATTCTTGTACATAGGAGCAGTATTATAGTAGTTATATTCTTGTACATAGGAGGAGTATTATAGTAGTTATATTCTTGTACATAGGAGGCAGTATTATAGTAGTTATATTCTTGTACATAGGAGCGGTATTATAGTAGTTATATTCTTGTACATAGGAGCAGTATTATAGTAGTTATATTCCTGTACATAGGAGGCAGTATTATAGCAGTTATATTCTTGTACATAGGAGCAGTATTATAGCAGTTATATTCTTGTACATAAGAGCAGTATTATAGTAGTTATATTCTTGTACATAGGAGGCAGTATTATAGCAGTTATATTCTTGTACATAGGAGCAGTATTATAGCAGTTATATTCTTGTACATAGGAGGCAGTATTATAGTAGTTATATTCTTGTACATAGGAGGCAGTATTATAGCAGTTATATTCTTGTACATAAGAGCAGTATTATAGTAGTTATATTCTTGTACATAGGAAGCAGTATTATAGTAGTTATATTCGTATACATAGTAGGCAGTATTATAGTAGTTATATGCTGTCATGTTGCTAACATGTTATGTTCCTAAATCTATATAAATCGTTGGCAGCCGCTATCCTCTTCATTATGGAGGTGTCTAAATCCAGATGCGAGCCTGGCGTAGAGCGCAGGACAGCAGACGTTGCCCATTAGTTTTGCAGGATGAGAGTGAAAATCCGTATCTCGGCGCAGCTGTGCATGTAACACTCAGTCTGAGCTCATTTTACAAGCCTGTCCTTTAAAGGGCTTTTATCCCAGCCTGACATCCAGCTCTCGCAGGGTCACATCCATTGCTGTTGACTTGGTCACTTTCCAAACTATTTATAGACTTTTCAAGCATCTGGACAGACACATGGTGGGTGCTGGCTGCCGGCCATGGAGGCACTTGTGCTCTAGGGGGCAGCACAGAATGGGACAGATTCAATAGGTCCAGATTGCACTTTAGTTTGGGGACAAGTGATTTCTGGGAAAGAAGATCCATTTTCTTTCTATTTGTTAATCAGTTCCCTATGCCGTTTACCTCCATTCACAGAGGAGGCGACTAGGAGAAGCACACAATATGTGCGGGGTCTGCGCTCCTGAACATACAGGGAGTGCAGAATTATTAGGCAAGTTGTATTTTTGAGGATTAATTTTATTATTGAACAACAACCATGTTCTCAATGAACCCAAAAAACTCATTAATATCAAAGCTGAATATTTTTGGAAGTAGTTTTTAGTTTGTTTTTAGTTTTCGCTATTTTAGGGGGATATCTGTGTGTGCAGGTGACTATTACTGTGCATAATTATTAGGCAACTTAACAAAAAACAAATATATACCCATTTCAATTATTTATTTTTACCAGTGAAACCAATATAACATCTCAACATTCACAAATATACATTTCTGACATTCAAAAACAAATCAGTGACCAATATAGCCACCTTTCTTTGCAAGGACACTCAAAAGCCTGCCATCCATGGATTCTGTCAGTGTTTTGATCTGTTCACCATCAACATTGCGTGCAGCAGCAACCACAGCCTCCCAGACACTGTTCAGAGAGGTGTACTGTTTTCCCTCCTTGTAAATCTCACATTTGATGATGGACCACAGGTTCTCAATGGGGTTCAGATCAGGTGAACAAGGAGGCCATGTCATTAGATTTTCTTCTTTTATACCCTTTCTTGCCAGCCACGCTGTGGAGTACTTGGACACGTGTGATGGAGCATTGTCCTGCATGAAAATCATGTTTTTCTTGAAGGATGCAGACTTCTTCCTGTACCACTGCTTGAAGAAGGTGTCTTCCAGAAACTGGCAGTAGGACTGGGAGTTGAGCTTGACTCCATCCTCAACCCGAAAAGGCCCCACAAGCTCATCTTTGATGATACCAGCCCAAACCAGTACTCCACCTCCACCTTGCTGGCGTCTGAGTCGGACTGGAGCTCTCTGCCCTTTACCAATCCAGCCACGGGCCCATCCATCTGGCCCATCAAGACTCACTCTCATTTCATCAGTCCATAAAACCTTAGAAAAATCAGTCTTGAGATATTTCTTGGCCCAGTCTTGACGTTTCAGCTTGTGTGTCTTGTTCAGTGGTGGTCGTCTTTCAGCCTTTCTTACCTTGGCCATGTCTCTGAGTATTGCACACCTTGTGCTTTTGGGCACTCCAGTGATGTTGCAGCTCTGAAATATGGCCAAACTGGTGGCAAGTGGCATCTTGGCAGCTGCACGCTTGACTTTTCTCAGTTCATGGGCAGTTATTTTGCGCCTTGGTTTTTCCACACGCTTCTTGCGACCCTGTTGACTATTTTGAATGAAACGCTTGATTGTTCGATGATCACGCTTCAGAAGCTTTGCAATTTTAAGAGTGCTGCATCCCTCTGCAAGATATCTCACTATTTTTGACTTTTCTGAGCCTGTCAAGTCCTTCTTTTGACCCATTTTGCCAAAGGAAAGGAAGTTGCCTAATAATTATGCACACCTGATATAGGGTGTTGATGTCATTAGACCACACCCCTTCTCATTACAGAGATGCACATCACCTAATATGCTTAATTGGTAGTAGGCTTTCGAGCCTATACAGCTTGGAGTAAGACAACATGCATAAAGAGGATGATGTGGTCAAAATACTCATTTGCCTAATAATTCTGCACGCAGTGTAGAAGCCAAATGGCATAGGTAGGTTTAGCGTAGGACCCGCCTGACCTGAGACCACCTTGGCGCTTGGTAGGTGGGCTCAGATGTGTTTTAATCAAAATATATTGGCTAAGTGTCTCAGATATTATCATATAAGAGTGAGGACTTTGTCCATATATATTGCCTGCATCTACTTTACTAAGTGCAGTATTATATAATCCGCACATTTATAGATCATACCGTGCAGGATGTTTTTATCTTTGTTTTTTCTGTGATTTTTTTCATACACAGAGGAACCTGCATCATCCTGTCTTTTCAAGGGGTTTTCTGGCTTTATTCCATTTAAATTCAGGCTACAGAGGGTTATTTAAATGGGATGCAATGGCACCAAACCCTCAGCTGTGGAAAGTAATAGGTAAATACCTACTTTCAGCTTCTGGATGTATGGAGAATAGTTTTACACATTCACTTACAGGAACCTCAGATCTTGAATTTGCCTCACATAATAGACACAGACCGTTTGCTTATTCTGTATTATTCCTCTGGACCAGTCCTTCCCATAGACCTTGCTCCTTGGTGCACCTGGTATTGGGCAGCTGACTGGCACGTATCTTGAACCACTTAGTTCCTAATGTACTAGAACTAGATCATTATTACGTTGTGCTATCCTCGGAATGATTTTGTGCATCTTTTTGCTGGGTTTATATTCGCTCCACATCCTAATTCTGCGCTTTTCACTTCTCATTTACTTCTCTTGACTCCTTGTGTCACATTGTATCACCAGATCAGGCAGATCCTTTAGTTTGTCCACTAGGTGGCAGCAGAGACCCAGGACAAAAGGGGACCGCAAATACCAGTCCCCTCCTGTAGACAGCTGTGGGGCCCTCTGCATGTGAGGGTTGTCAGTACTAGTATAGGTAATAGGGTACAGCTTCTTTCACACTGGCGTTAGGGTTGTCCGGGAGGGGAACAGCCTGCCGGATCCGTACTAACGCTTGCACACGTGTGCTGCCGGAATTTGACATTTTCCTCCTATCCCGAAAATGAAGCCCCAACATTCACTGTGCAGGGAAACGGCCGCACTGCTCCATTCAAATCAATGGGGAGCAGCGCTGTACAGGGAAAATCAGGGTACGGGGGTCGCATGGCTAAATCTCAGGATCAGTGGGGACCCCCTTCCATCATAAAGTTAGAATATGCCCCAGCATGTTCTGCAACTTTCTAATAGACATTGGGGCTTCAGTTTTTCAACACATTCAAGATCTCCACTTGCTGTCAATGAGTGGAAACATTCTAATTTTCATTCATCTTTGCCTAATGCTTCCCACAGCTGAGGATTTGCTACTATTGTATTTCGTCTAGATAATTGTTTATGACAAGGATCCCCAGCTGTTGCAGAACTACAACTCTCAGGCGCAGGCTATCGCGGCATGGAATGGCAGCTGGAGAGGCTCAGGTTGGGGATCGCTGCTCTACTGTAGAAAGAGACTGGACTCCAAACTGATACATTGTAACAAACTTTGAGGACAGGAGAGATTTGTGCTGGGTGTGTGGGAATCTGAGGAATGTCGCCCCTTTCTCCCAGCTCCGTCTGCGCCCGGGGATGGCTCCTGCATGTGCAAGAAAACATCTGTTTTGCCCATTGGCCTTCAGTGGAGGTGATAATCTCCTGCTGGGAATAGACCCTGGGAGGCCGCCAGGCTCCGAAGACTTCCTGCCAGCCGGAATCAGGCTCTTCGAGAGGAGCGGAGCCCGAAAAAGCGTCTCACGACGCGGGCGAATCCAAACAGCAAATGGTGCTATTAACATTGGTGAACATCCCCAGATATTCCGCAGAGAGGAGGGGGCCCCAGATATTCCGCAGAGAGGAGGGGGCCCCAGATATTCGGCAGAGGGGAGGGAGCCCCAGATATTCGGCAGAGGGGAGGGAGCCCCAGATATTCGGCAGAGGGGAGGGAGCCCCAGATATTCGGCAGAGGGGAGGGAGCCCCAGATATTCGGCAGAGAGGAGGGGGCCCCAGATATTCGGCAGAGGGGAGGGGGCCCCAGATATTCGGCAGAGGGGAGGGGGCCCCAGATATTCGGCAGAGGGGAGGGGGCCCCAGATATTCGGCAGAGGGGAGGGGGCCCCAGATATTCGGCAGAGAGGAGGGGGCCCCAGATATTCGGCAGAGGGGAGGGGGCCCCAGATATTCGGCAGAGGGGAGGGGGCCCCAGATATTCGGCAGAGGGGAGGGGGCCCCAGATATTCGGCAGAGAGGAGGGGGCCCCAGATATTCGGCAGAGGGGAGGGGGCCCCAGATATTCGGCAGAGGGGAGGGGGCCCCAGATATTCGGCAGAGGGGAGGGGGCCCCAGATATTCGGCAGAGAGGAGGGGGCCCCAGATATTCGGCAGAGAGGAGGGGGCCCCAGATATTCGGCAGAGGGGAGGGGGCCCCAGATATTCGGCAGAGGGGAGGGGGCCCCAGATATTCGGCAGAGGGGAGGGGGCCCCAGATATTCGGCAGAGGGGAGGGGGCCCCAGATATTCGGCAGAGGGGAGGGGGCCCCAGATATTCGGCAGAGGGGAGGGGGCCCCAGATATTCGGCAGAGAGGAGGGGGCCCCAGATATTCTGCAGAGAGGAGGGGGCCCCAGATATTCTGCAGAGAGGAGGGGGCGCCAGATATTCTGCAGAGAGGAGGGGGCCCCAGATATTCTGCAGAGAGGAGGGGGCGCCAGACCAGACGCCTTCCGTTATTCACACAAGCCCCATTCATTTCTATGGAACCAGAGCGGCGTGAAAAACGCACAATACAGAACGTGCAGTTATGATATGTGAAGATTCAGCCCGGATGCCATGCGTTTACTATGAGCATCACATTCGGGCCCTAAAGAGCAAGAGCCCTAAACCAGCTGCCTGAACACAGGGATGTGGGGGTCAGATGGACGACTACTGGGATGAGCCCCAAATGCCACATGATGCTACCTGCAGAAGAGAATAACGTATTTCACCTTCACATAGATACGACTGATAACGTCCATTCCCTGGTCTTCAAGGGTCAGAGACACAAGTGCATGAAATGGGGGGGGGGGGGGGGGGGGGGGGGGGGGGGGGTAATGGAAACCTTACGTCAATTTTTGCACAGTTACCCAGATGCATCGTGCAGTGTTTCCGTTCCGTTTTTTGCGTTCTGTATACGGACCGTATACCGAACTATTCATTTCAATGGATCAACAAAAACAAACGGAAGGTATTCCATATGCCTTTCTTTTCCTTATTTTCATTCAAAGATAGAACATGTCCTATTATTGTCCGCATAACGGACAAGGATACTGCGGTTCTATTAGGGGCCAGCTGTTCCGTACTGCAAAAAATGGAATGCACACGGATGTCATCCGTATTTTTTGCGAATCTGTTTTTTTGCAGACCGCAAAATACTGAAAAAGCCATACGGTCATGTGCATGAGCCCTAAAGCATGACAGGAGAGCGGAGGCTCCAGTCCGTGCTGCAGGACCTTTGGGGATAGGACCCTCATCATGCACACAGTTGCACAGACCATCAGTTTGTGATGATGGAGGGGGGGGGGGGGGTCAAACCTCCTCAGACCCAGAGAGCTGACCGAGAACCAAGCCCTTGCTGAACTGCAGGTCGGCTCAGTAATCCGGACACAGTGGTGTTGCGAGGGGGGTGCGAGGGGTGCGGGCCGCACCGGGTGACACCAGTGATGGGGTGACACCAGTCTGATGGCGGCTGCGGCAGGGCACAGGGAGATGAGCGCTTCCATTGTGGAAGCGCTCATCTCCATAGTCTTCTGTATCGCCGTCCTCAGGACAGCGATACAGATGGATGCTGCGGCGGGGCAGGGGAGGGAGAGGCGTGTCCCTTCCCTGTTCCTCTGATAGGCTGCCGGCACTAGGCCATCTGCTTAGCCCCCCCCACTTCAGCGGTCTGTTTACTATCCAACCCCCCCTCCCCCCGTTACCGCTTGGGTCGGTCAGCAGGCACAGTGAAGGACGTGAAGGGACGTCAGCAGTGCCGCAGAGGCAGGGCGGAGCTTGATGGACGACCCCTATGTGACTCGTCCGCACAGGTCAGAACACAATGACCACACAAAGAAGCTGTCACCAGAAGAAATTGAACAGCATTTGGTGTCTCGGTCAGCCAGCCAGCGAAAGTGGAGTGCACTTGACCTAGGTGAGCTGCTGCCAGCAAGGGGGAAAGGGGGTGCTGGGGCTCTAAGCTTTGGGGGGGTCTGCTGAGCTAACGGATGCCCCCCTACGGCAGTAGCACCCCCATAGCCCCGATATATGGCTAAAAAATTATTGCTTCGGGGGGGTGACACCATTTTCTACCGCACCGGGTGACACCAGCCCTAGCAATGCCACTGTCCGGACACAACCATATCTGCCATGTACAGTTGTCAGGGGGCGTCCCGACTACTCAGACTACAGTGCAGCAACAACCTGGTTTTATATCTACTCTCAGTGTCTTCTCCTCAGCAAATGATGGGAGTACATCACAAATGTCTCTTTTTAGGTTTTCCGGCCATTTATGTGCAGGTATTGTAAAAGCGAAAAGATAAAGAAATTGCTTATTGGTAATCGCTCCAACAAAACGCTGAGAAGCAAATCACATAGAAAACCAACACTTCATCTATACAGTTCTCATCTCTACCCCGAACCTCCGTGATACATTGTAACCGCCAACAGATTACAGGATCCTTAGAAGATTTATATTACATCATAAGGAGGAACATGAAGGGTTCATGATCAGTAATGTATGTACACAGTGCCTGCACCAGCAGAATAGTGAGTGCAGCTCTGGAGTATAATACAGGATGTAACTCAGGATCAGTACAGGATAAGTAATGTATGTACACAGTGCCTGCACCAGCAGAATAGTGAGTGCAGCTCTGGAGTATAATACAGGATGTAACTCAGGATCAGTACAGGATAAGTAATGTATGTACACAGTGACTGCACCAGCAGAATAGTGAGTGCAGCTCTGGAGTATAATACAGGATGTAACTCAGGATCAGTACAGGATAAGTAATGAATGTACACAGTGACTGCACCAGCAGAATAGTGAGTGCAGCTCTGGGGTATAATACAGGACGTAACTCAGGATCAGTACAGGATAAGTAATGAATGTACACAGTGACTGCACCAGCAGAATAGTGAGCGCAGCTCTGGAGTATAATACAGGATAAGTAAAGTATGTACACAGTGACTGCACCAGCAGAAGAGTGAGTGCAGCTCTTGAGTATAATACAGGATGTAACTCAGGATCAGTACAGGATAAGTAATGTATGTACACAGTGACTGCACCAGCAGAATAGTGAGCGCAGCTCTGGAGTATAATACAGGATAAGTAAAGTATGTACACAGTGACTGCACCAGCAGAAGAGTGAGTGCAGCTCTTGAGTATAATACAGGATGTAACTCAGGATCAGTACAGGATAAGTAATGTATGTACACAGTGACTGCACCAGCAGAATAGTGAGTGCAGCTCTGGAGTATAATACAGGATGTAACTCAGGATCAGTACAGGATAAATAATGTATGTGCACAGTGACTGCACCAGCAGAATAGAGAGTGCAGCTCTGGAGTATAATACAGGATGTAACTCAGGATCAGTACAGGATAAGTAATGTATGTACACAGTGACTGCACCAGCAGAATAGTGAGTGCAGCTCTGGAGTATAATACTGGATGTAATTCAGGATCAGTACAGGATAAGTAATGTATGTACACAGTGACTGCACCAGCAGAATAGTGAGTGCAGCTCTGGAGTATAATACAGAATGTAACTCAGGATCAGTACAGGATAAGTAATGTATGTACACAGTGACTGCACCAGCAGAATAGTGAGTGCAGCTCTGGAGTATAATACAGGATGTAACTCAGGATCAGTACAGGATAAGTAATGTATGTACACAGTGACTGCACCAGCAGAATAGTGAGTGCAGCTCTGGAGTATAGTACAGGATGTAACGCAGGATCAGTACAGGATAAGTAATGTATGTACACAGTGACTGCACCAGCAGAATAGTGAGTGCAGCTCTGGAGTATAATACAAGATGTAACTCAGGATCAGTACAGGATAAGTAATGTATGTCCACAGTGACTGCACCAGCAGAATAGTGAGTGCAGCTCTGGAGTATAATACAGGATGTAACTCAGGATCAGTAATGTATGTACACAGAGACTCCAATTCTATACGGACTGGATATACAGTATATCTCTATATACGTCTTAGCAGTTTTAAGTTCTTTATATAATTGTGCTGGGACATGTAGTTCTGCCCCTATGGCATATTTGGGTCTGCAGATTTTTTCAGCAGTGGGGTATACAGTACAGGACAGGAGAAGTGGTACTGTGCAGTGTGTGTATATATATATATATATATATATATATATATACACACACACACACACACAGGAGAAGTGTTACTGTGCAGTGTATATATATACAGGGCAGGAGAAGTGGTACTGTGCAGTGTATATATATATACAGGGCAGGAGAAGTGGTACTGTGCAGTGTCCATATATACAGGACAGGAGAAGTGGTACTGTGCAGTGTCCATATATACAGGACAGGAGAAGTGGTACTGTGCAGTGTAATCCTTGGGTTGCTGCTGGTTTATGAACAGTGAATACTCTGCGCTGTGATCTAGAGCCTCTGACCTGTGACTCCTCCATTACAATGCAGTGCCAGGACCTGAAGGGTTAACACCCAGGGAGCGGCAGTATTGTGACATTTCGCAGCCCCCCTCCTATTGTATTCATCATGGACTTGTTTAGTTTGTGTCTGACAGGCCAGATGTGGCGGCTGAGCTCTGCCAGCAGCTGCAAACCGCTTCCTTGTAGTGTCAGGGGTGCAGCCCAAGTCCACCCCTCACTGTGCTGTGTGGATGAGCCCCACAGATATAATTGACCGAAAAGCCAGACGCCATAGATATCGTCAGCTACAAGCGCTAACTCGATGCAAACTGGCGCTGGATTACCGGAACTTCTGGATTATGGGATGCCGGATTACAGGAATTTCACTACAAACCTAATACAACGAGAGCTTTACCATTGATGACTGCATCATGTGACTTGGTCACATGACCTTCTGCTTGCGCTCTAGTTCTGCCGCCGCCTCTGTCTGTTTGTAACCTCCTGGTATTTATAGCCGCATCTCCCCGTCTGCGATCTGCATTCTAAAAATGGCCGCCAGAGTAAAGTGGGGGGTTTAAAAATATCTCCACTCCGGCCTGATACCCAATATGTGGAGGAGCGGGCGAGGAGTGACATCATCCTGGAAGGGAGCGCAGCTGGGACAGCGTGACCGATCATGTGCTGAATGCAGCCTCACAGGTGGCGACTGCGCGGAGGGAGCGGGGCGCGGATCCAGCCAGAAATATCCGCCAACTACCCGGGGATTCTCCGAGGGGCACAAAACGTACGAAATAACAAACCCAGTGATGGCACCGCTGATCTCTAGTGATGAATAGGCTGCATTCTCAGTGATGTCACCGCTGATCTCTAGTGATGGACAGGCGGCATTCTCAGTGATGGCACCGCTGATCTCTAGTGATGGGCGGCATTCTCAGTGATGGCACCGCTGATCTCTAGTGATGGGCGGCATTCTCAGTGATGGCACCGCTGATCTCTAGTGATGGATAGGCTGCATTCTCAGTGATGTCACCGCTGATCTCTAGTGATGGGCGGCATTCTCAGTGATGTCACCGCTGATCTCTAGTGATGGATAGGCTGCATTCTCAGTGATGTCACCGCTGATCTCTAGTGATGGGCGGCATTCTCAGTGATGGCACCGCTGATCTCTAGTGATGGGCGGCATTCTCAGTGATGGCACCGCTGATCTCTAGTGATGGATAGGCGGCATGCTCAGTGATGGCACCGCTGATTTCTAGTGATGGGCGGCATTCTCAGTGATGGCACCGCTGATCTCTAGTGATGGATAGGCGGCATGCTCAGTGATGGCACCACTGATCTCTAGTGATGGATAGGCGGCATTCTCAGTGATGTCACCGCTGATCTCTAGTAAATGGATAGGCGGCATTCTCAGTGATGTCACCGCTGATCTCTAGTAAATGGATAGGCGGTATTCTCAGTGATGTCACCGCTGATCTCTAGTGAATGGATAGGCGGCATTCTCAGTGATGTCACCGCTTATCTCTAGTGATGGATAGGCGGCATTCTCAGTGATGTCACTGCTGATCTCTAGTGAATGGATAGATGCTGATCTCAGTGATGTCACCGCTGATCTCTAGTGAATGGATAGGCGGCATTCTCAGTGATGTCACCGCTGATCTCTAGTGATGGATAGGCTGCATTCTCAGTGATGTCACCGCTGATCTCTAGTGATGGATAGGCAGCCTTCTCAGTGAGGTCACCGCTGATCTCTAGTGATGGATAGGCGGCATTCTCAGTGATGTCACCGCTGATCTCTAGTGAATGGATAGGCTGCATTCTCAGTGATGGCACCGCTGATCTCTAGTGAATAGATAGGCGGCATTCTCAGTGATGTCACCGCTGATCTCTAGTGATGGATAGGCTGCATTCTCAGTGATGGCACCGCTGATCTCTAGTGAATAGATAGGCGGCACTCTGTAGTATAATGCAGGGCGGCCCCTTCTCGCTCTTCTCCGCAGACGTCTTGTATAAGGATAAACAATCTAGGTCTGTTCTGCAGGACATTTCTCGGCGCTGTCCTCGCGGTTGTATTGGGGGGGGGGGGGGGTCGGATATTTTGCTGAAGAGGGCTCCCTGCCAACAATAACACCAGTCTCCAGAAGGTCGGCTCAGGAAGAGCGGCTGAGGAGCGATTTGTTTCTGAAGGTCCCTGGAGGCGAGTTATGGGGGGCTCCCGACTATGCGCCCCCCCCCCCCATGATGTCGGGGGTCAGTCATATACATCAGACATTTGTACCGCTGTCCATAGACGCACAGATGATCGGGGCACTCACTGCTAAATGCAATAATGAAGCACTATCACATTCTGCAAGGATCTCTGCTGACTGTCAGTGAATTGGAACAGACATAAATCTGGATGCTGTGAACCTGTTCTGAGGGAGCACTGCTTGCACAGATGTGCAGCTCGTCACAGTGTATCAGAGCCGTCAGGATACCTGAACAAAGCGTAAAAAGCAGTGTAAAAATCCGCTGCAAAACAGGCACGAGCAGGTAAGTCCATGCAGTAAGTACCGATGAAAAAGGTGCGAGTCTAATAAAAGAAAAGAAATATCAGACAACGCCTTTCTATAATGGCGCTACGGTTCAGAAAACCCACATTACAGCAAAAACCGCCAGATCGTAATTCCCAACAAAATATACAATGTTCTTGCATGTGATATGACTATATGTACACCCAGGCTCCGAGTACAGGTAATGCAGTAGATGTCACCTGCAGTCCTATGTAACACCACAGATAGCACAGTGATAACTGAGTACAGATAATGTAGTAGATGTCACCTGCAGTCCTATGTAACACCACAGATAGCACAGTGATAACTTAGTACAGATAATGTAGTAGATGTCACCTGCAGTCCTATGTAACACCACAGATAGCACAGTGATAACTGAGTACAGATAATTTAGTAGATGTCACCTGCAGTCCTATGTAACATACCAGATAACACAGTGATAACAGAGTACAGATTATGTAGTAGATGTCACCTGCAGTCCTATGTAACACCACAGATAGCACAGTGATAACTGAGTACAGATAATGTAGTAGATGTCACCTGCAGTCCTATGTAACACCACAGATAACACAGTGATAACTGAGTACAGATAATGTAGTAGATGTCACCTGCAGTCCTATGTAACATACCAGATAGCACAGTGATAACAGAGTACAGATAATGCAGTAGATGTCACCTGCAGTCCTATGTAACACCACAGATAACACAGTGATAACTCTCCGAGTACAGATAATGTAGTAGATGTCACCTGCAGTCCTATGTAACAGCACAGATAACACAGTGATAGCTCTCCGAGTACAGATAATGTAGTAGATGTCACCTGCAGTCCTATGTAACAGCACAGATAACACAGTGATAACTCTGAGTACAGATAATATAGTAGATGTCACCTGCAGTCCTATGTAACACCACAGATAACACAGTGATAACTCTGAGTACAGATAATGTAGTAGATGTCACCTGCAGTCCTATGTAACACCACAGATAACACAGTGAATACAGAGTACAGATAATGCAGTAGATGTCACCTGCAGTCCTATGTAACACCACAGATAACACAGTGAATACAGAGTACAGATAATGCAGTAGATGTCACCTGCAGTCCTATGTAACACCACAGATAACACAGTGATAACTGAGTACAGATAATGTAGTAGATGTCACCTGCAGTCCTATGTAACACCACAGATAGCACAGTGATAACAGAGTACAGATAATGCAGTAGATGTCACCTGCAGTCCTATGTAACACCACAGATAGCACAGTGATAACTGAGTACAGATAATGTAGTAGATGTCACCTGCAGTCCTATGTAACATACCAGATTTCACAGTGATAACTGAGTACAGATAATGTAGTAGATGTCACCTGCAGTCCTATGTAACATACCAGATAGCACAGTGATAACAGAGTACAGATAATGCAGTAGATGTCACCTGCAGTCCTATGTAACACCACAGATAACACAGTGATAACTCTCTGAGTACAGATAATGTAGTAGATGTCACCTGCAGTCCTATGTAACACCACAGATAACACAGTGATAACTCTCCTAGTACAGATAATGTAGTAGATGTCACCTGCAGTCCTATGTAACACCACAGATAACAGTAATAACTCTGAGTACAGATAATGTAGTAGATATCACCTGCAGTCCTATGTAACACCACAGATAACACAGTGATAGCTCTCCGAGTACAGATAATGTAGTAGATGTCACCTGCAGTCCTATGTAACACCACAGATAACACAGTGAATACAGAGTACAGATAATGCAGTAGATGTCACCTGCAGTCCTATGTAACACCACAGATAACACAGTGAATACAGAGTACAGATAATGCAGTAGATGTCACCTGCAGTCCTATGTAACACCACAGATAACACAGTGATAACTGAGTACAGATAATGTAGTAGATGTCACCTGCAGTCCTATGTAACACCACAGATAACACAGTGAATACAGAGTACAGATAATGCAGTAGATGTCACCTGCAGTCCTATGTAACACCACAGATAGCACAGTGATAACAGAGTACAGATAATGCAGTAGATGTCACCTGCAGTCCTATGTAACACCACAGATAACACAGTGATAACTCTCTGAGTACAGATAATGTAGTAGATGTCACCTGCAGTCCTATGTAACACCACAGATAACACAGTGATAACTGAGTACAGATAATGTAGTAGATGTTACCTGCAGTCCTATGTAACACCACAGATAGCACAGTGATAACAGAGTACAGATAATGCAGTAGATGTCACCTGCAGTCCTATGTAACACCACAGATAGCACAGTGATAACAGAGTACAGATAATGCAGTAGATGTCACCTGCAGTCCTATGTAACACCACAGATAACACAGTGATAACTGAGTACAGATAATGTAGTAGATGTCACCTGCAGTCCTATGTAACACCACAGATAACTGTTGTGCCCTGGAGCAGGGGGGGCTTTGGATGTTTGCAGACATTTGCCCTTTGGCACTATGCAAAGTTATCAACTCACTACTTTCCTGCACTTTGAAGGGTTAACCCCGCGCGCTCACACCGTCTCATACCCGCATGTTAATACATCCTGTCCATTAGAACGGTATGGTGGAAGGAAAGGGTTAATGCACAGCCAGCTAAAGACCGAGAGACTTTGGTACTTTCCAGCCCGTGCACCGAGCAGCCGGTTATTCTCCACTGTGGCCATGAGCGGAGAGGGGGGGGGGGGGGGGGGCGGCTGGCGGGTATTCCCCCCCGGCTATGGCGCTGTCCAGTACTGTGTGCTGCACAGGGGAGTAAGGCTGGCGGGTACGCCGGGCCCCTGCGGCTGGCGGGCCCCTATACGTAAATAAGCAATCGTGCTGGCTGAGGTCACGGCCGGGGCCCCCTCCTGGAGTTACGGATACTATGTCGGCAAAAGTGCGGAGCTAAGCATGAAATCCGTGGTGGACGTCCGCAGCATAAACTGGCGTTTGTGGTAATTATGGCGGTGGCGCTCGTTCGGCCCCTGCGTACGCTGCAGCGCAGGGCGGCTCTGCCATATCTATCTGATGACGGCTCTGTCCTCCCCCACTTTGTCTGGTGCTGGCAGGACACGTGTACCCGCTCTCCTCCCGCGCCCGCGCCGCCTCTGACAGCACCGTCCGCGCTCATTTCACACCTCGCACTGAAGCGGCTCCACTTACAGCGGCCATTAATATTAACAGCTGAACTCCAGGTAACTGCGGCAGGTAATGACAGACGCCCGTGACGGGCAGCGCCACCGCCCGCGCCGCGTGCGAAATCCAGGCTGTGCTGTCACTGAACCTAAACTACCACTCCCATCATCCTCACCAACCAACCCTTTCCATGTAATACTATAGTCCTGACCTACATGAATACTCCCATCATCCTCAGCAAATAGGATTTAGCCATATTTAAATAATAATGTAAGATATAGGATTAGATACACAGCTCAGCAGACTGTATCACACAGGACAGGATTAGATACACAGCTCAGCAGACAGTATCACACAGGACAGGATTAGATACACAGCTCAGCAGACAGTATCACACAGAATAGGATTAGATACACAGCTCAGACAGTATCACACAGGAGAGGATTAGATACACAGCTCAGCAGGCAGTATCACACAGGAGGGGATTAGATACACAGCTCAGCAGACGGTATCACATAGGATAGGATTAGATACACAGCTCAGCAGGGAGTATCACACAGGAGAGGATTAGATACACAGCTCAGCAGACTGTATCACACAGGATAGGATTAGATACACAGCTCAGCAGGCAGTATCACACAGGATAGGATTAGATACACAGCTCAGCAGGCAGTATCACACAGGATAGGATTAGATACACAGCTCAGCAGGCAGTATCACACAGGATAGGATTAGATACACAGCTCAGCAGACAGTATCACACAGGATAGGATTAGATACACAGCTCAGCAGGCAGTATCACACAGGATAGGATTAGATACACAGCTCAGCAGACAGTATCACACAGGATAGGATTAGATACACAGCTCAGCAGACTGTATCACACAGGAGAGGATTAGATACACAGCTCAGCAGACAGTATCACACAGGATAGGATTAGATACACAGCTCAGCAGACAGTATCACACAGGATAGGCTTAGATACAGCGGCTCAGCAGACAGTATCACACAGGATTAGATACAGCGGCTCAGCAGACAGGATCACACAGGACAGGATTAGATACACAGCTCAGCAGACAGTATCACACAGGATAGGCTTAGATACAGCGGCTCAGCAGGCAGTATCACACAGGATTAGATACACAGCTCAGCAGACAGTATCACACAGGATAGGATTAGATACGCAGCTCAGCAGACAGTATCACACAGGACAGGATTAGATACACAGCTCAGCAGGCAGTATCACACAGGATAGGATTAGATACACAGCTCAGCAGACAGTATCACACAGGAGAGGATTAGATACACAGCTCAGCAGACTGTATCACACAGGATAGGATTAGATACACAGCTCAGCAGACAGTATCACACAGGACAGGATTAGATACACAGCTCAGCAGACTGTATCACACAGGATAGGATTAGATACACAGCTCAGCAGACAGTATCACACAGGATAGGATTAGATACGCAGCTCAGCAGACAGTATCACACAGGATAGGCTTAGATACAGCGGCTCAGCAGACAGTATCACACAGGATTAGATACACAGCAGACAGTATCACACAGGATAGGATTAGATACGCAGCTCAGCAGACAGTATCACACAGGATAGGATTAGATACACGGCTCAGCAGACAGTATCACACAGGATAGGATTAGATACACAGCTCAGCAGACAGTATCACACAGGATAGGATTAGATACGCAGCTCAGCAGACAGTATCACACAGGATAGGCTTAGATACAGCGGCTCAGCAGACAGTATCACACAGGATTAGATACACAGCTCAGCAGACAGTATCACACAGGATAGGCTTAGATACAGCGGCTCAGCAGACAGTATCACACAGGATTAGATACACACGCTATATCTGATCCTAGGGTGGATTTTCCGTGCGGCCGTCGGCACCTCCCAAGTTTAAGCAGAAACCCAATCTGTCCGGACCCGGTCCTGGTTGTGGGTCCCCTGCTCTCCCCTTCACCCCAGATAAGATCCTGCTCTTCCTTCCAGTGTAAACGATATAAAAGATAAACTTTCAGGCAGAAGAGGAAACCAAGCTGCGGCCCCTTATCTCCCATCTCCAGGAGCGTTACCTTAGACCCGCTGGGCGATCAGCTCCCAATATCTGCCGAGCGCCTCATCTGCGTCCACACAGATTGCTGCCCGGCATGGGGACCTCTACGTAGCGACAACATGGAGGAAGCGAGACGCTACACGGAGAGATGAGATACTTCTGAGCAAGGTAAGTGCCCGACAACTGCTGGGCGCAGAACTGCAGCCAAAAATGATGGGTGTCAGGGTTAATCATTATCAATGCTGCGGAAAGCTGGGTGACTGCGTCCAGGGGCGCTGGAGTGGCTTCTGGTGGTTGTCACAATGATACCTGGGTCAGCACTTTTTCCAGTAGTGTGCACGACCACCGCTGCAGGATTGTGGGGTGGTCGTAACTAATTAAATGAGCCGTGTTTAATGTGATGGAAAAATGAATCCAGCAAAGGAAGTAACATGGAGAATGACCGGACATTAGGAAGGGCCTTGTGTTAACTGCGTCTACATGATAAATGCCGTCCGCTGAAGTGAGAGGACCCCTTTAATGACTCGTGCTCCTCCCGCATGTCGCAGACCCTGACCATTCGCCCCTCATCTGCCGGGCGTCGCTCTGCACCCCACTGCCTTGTAGAAAACATGAGGGATTGCTCAACAAGCAATTACCAATCAAACTGGAGCAACTGGGAAACTGAAGTCACAATGACAGGAACGACGGAGCGCAGACGTCAGCGCGGCGCCAGCACAAGGCTGCCGTCACCTTGAGGAATTGCTATTTCGTCGCTTCTCCGATGGCTCAGCGTCTGAGTAACTTCTGGACATTATACATGATTTGGGGGCGCCTGTCTCTTTAATCAGGATGTGCAGGTATCAAACTGCCATACCTGAGACCGAGAACCGCCCAATGTGAACAGCGACCAGGGCTGCGAGACGACGCGTCCTGGGCTCCAAAGTAAAGGTATCTACACATGGAACAATATAATGATAGCAAAGTCAGGTGCCCCCCGCGGGGTTAATGAACCCTCAAACTGATGAGAACATTGAGAGATTAGCCAACATACCCTACTGCAGAGGACGTGTCTGAGCCCGGGCACCGCGCCAAGGTATCTCAAGTAGCTCGGGTCCTAACACTCACCTACCTGTGCCGTATGGGCAATACCAGGGGCCAGTGGGCGAATTACAGGAGCATGAGGTCCGACTCTCAGACAACTCACCAGTTACCTCCAGCATGGAACCATACTGACAAAGGGAGGAGGGAGGAGGCTGCGAGTCCTGCTCAGGACTGGCTCATAGGGCCCGGGCCTCGCAGGTGCCCCGAAATGGAGAACAGACACATTTAAATTGGAGTTTATACATCTCCAGGTATCTCTATATATACAAACTGAAAAAAATATACACACACATGTACCATACAAAGCATGTGTATATACAGTACAGACCCTGCAGTTTGGACACACCTTCTCATTCAAAGAGTTTTCTTTATTTTCATGACTATGAAGGCATCAAAACTATGAATTAACACATGTGGAATTATATACATAACAAACAAGTGTGAAACAACTGAAAATATGTCATATTCTAGGTTCTTCAAAGTAGCCACCTTTTGCTTTGATTACTGCTTTGCACACTCTTGGCATTCTCTTGATGAGCTTCAAGAGGTCGTCCCCTGAAATGGTCTTCCCTTCACAGGTGTGCCCTGTCAGGTTTAATAAGTGGGATCTCTTGCCTTATAAATGGGGTTGGGACCATCAGTGGCGTTGAGGAGAAGTCAGGTGGATACACAGCTGATAGTCCTACTGAATAGACTGTTAGAATTTGTATTATGGCAAGAAAAAAGCAGCTAAGTAAAGAAAAACGAGTGGCCATCATTACTTTAAGAAATGAAGGTCAGTCAGTCAGCCGAAAAATTGGGAAAACTTTGAAAGTAAGGGCTATTTGACTATGAAGGAGAGTGATGGGGTGCCGCGCCAGATGACCTGGCCTCCACAGTCACCGGACCTGAACCCAATCGAGATGGTTTGGGGTGAGCTGGACCGCAGAGTGAAGGCAAAAGGGCCAACAAGTTCTAAGCATCTCTGGGAACTCCTTCAAGACTGTTGGAAAACCATTTCAGGGGACTACCTCTTGAAGTCAATCAAGAGAATGCCAAGAGTGTGCAAAGCAGTAATCAAAGCAAAAGGTGGCTACTTTGAAGAACCTAGAATATGACATATTTTCAGTTGTTTCACACTTGTTTGTTATGTATATAATTCCACATGTGTTAATTCATAGTTTTGATGCCTTCATAGTCATGAAAATAAAGAAAACTCTTTGAATGAGAAGGTGTGTCCAAACTTTTGATCTGTACTGTACACATGTACCATACAAAGCCTGTGTGTGTATATATATATATATATATATATATACATACACACATACATACACACACATACCATACAGAGCCAGTATATACACACATGTACCATGTAACATATAGAGATAGTACTGTCAGATTGTTGTGGAGAAATGGAGAACCGCACTTTATTATTTCTCCCGGTTCCCGTCAAGGGCTAGAATTAGCCACAATCTATGTAAT